>NC_083105.1:20975539-22175539 GCF_949774975.1 Lagenorhynchus albirostris | reverse complement strand
AATCCAAGAAGAAGATATAACAATTGTAAATATCTATGCACCCAACACAGGAGCACCTCAATACAAAAGGAAAATGCTAACAGCCATAAAAGGGGAAATCAACAGTAACACAACATAGTAGGAACTTTAACACCCCACTTTCACCAATGGACAGATCATCAAACATGAAAATAAATAAATAAACATAAGGTTTAAAGGATACATTAAACAAGATGGACTTAATTGATATATATAGGACGTTTCATCCAAAAACAGCAGATTACACTTTCTTCTCAAGTGCTCATGGAACATTCTCCAGGATAGATCATATCTTGGGTCACAAATCAAGCCGCGGTAAATTTAAGAAAACTGAAATTGTATCAAGTATCTTTTGTGACCACAATGCTATGAGACTATATATTAATTAGAGTAAAAAATCTGTAAAAAAATACAACCACATGGAGGCTAAACAATACACTACTTAATAACCAAGAGATCACTGAAAAAATCAAAGAGGAAATCCAAAAATACCTAGAAACAAATGACAATGAAAACACAACAACCCCAAACCTATGGGATGCAGCAAAAGCAGTTCTAAGAGGGCAGTTTATAGCAATACAATCCTACCTGAGAAAACAATACAAATCTCAAATAAACAACCTACCCTTACACCTAAAGCAATTAGAGAAAGAAGAACAAAACCCCCCAAAGTTAGCAGAAGGAAAGAAATCATAAAGATCAGATCAGAAATAAATGAAAAAGAAATGAAGGAAACAATAGCAAAGATCAATAAAGCTAAAAGCTGGTTCTTTGAGAAGATAAATAAAACTGATAAACCATTAGTCTGAGTCATGAAGAGAAAAAGGGAGAAGACTCAAATCAACAGAATTAGAAATGAAAAAGAAGAAGCAACAACGGAAACTGCAGAAATACAAAAGATCTTGAGAAATTACCAGAAGCAACTGTATACCAATAAAATGGACAACCTGTAAGAAATGGACAAATTCTTAGGAAAGCACAGCCTTCCGAGACTGAAACAGGAAGAAATAGAAAAGATAAATAGACCAGATACAAGCACTGAAATTGAGACTGTGATTAAAAATTTTCCAACAAACAAGCGCCCAGGACCAGGTGGCTTCACAGACGAATTCTATGAAAAATTTAGAGAAGGGCTAACACATATCCTTCTCAAACGCTTCCAAAATATAGCAGAGGGTGTAACACTCCCAAACGCATTCTACGAGGCCACCATCACCCTGATACCAAAACCAAAGATGCCACAGAAAAAGAAAACTACAGGCCAGTATCACTGATGAACACAGATACAAAAATCCTCAACAAAATACTAGCAAACAGAATCCAACAACACATTAAAAGGATCATACAAAATGATTAAGTGGGGTTTATCCCAGGAATGCAAGGATTCCTCAATATACCAAAATCAATCAATGTGATACACCATATTAACAAACTGAAGGAGAAAAAGCACATGATCATCTCAAAAGATGCAGAAAAAGCTTTCAGCAAAATTCAACACCCATTTATAATAAAAACCCTCTGGAAAGTAGGCACAGAAGGAACTTACCTCAACATGATCAAGGCCATATCTGACAAACCCACAGCCAACATTGTTCTCAATAGTGAAAAACTGAAACTATTTCCACTAAGATCAGGAAAAAGACAAGGTTGCCCACTCTCACCACTATTATTCAACATAATTTTGGAAGTTTTAGCCACAGCAATCAGAGAAGAAAATGAAATACAAGGAAACCAAATCAGAAATGAAGAAGTAAAGCTGTCACTGTCTGCAGATGATATGATACTATACATAGAGAGTCCTAAAGATGCTACCACAAAACTACTAGAGCTAATCAATGAACTTGGTAAAGTAGCAGGATACAAAATTAATGCACAGAAATCTCTTGCATTCCTATACACTAATGATGAAATATCTGAAAGAGAAATTAAGGAAACACTCCCATTTACCATTGCAACAAAAAGAATAAAATGCTTAGGAAGAAACCTACGTCAAGGGACAAAAGATCTGTATGCAGAAAACTATAAGACACTCAAAAAAGAAATTAGAGATTATACAAACAGATGCAGAGGTATACCATGTTCTTGGATTCGAAGACACTGTGAAAATGACTAAACTACCCAAAGAAATCTACAGATTCAATGCAAACCCTATCAAACAACCAAGGGCATTTTTCACTGAACTAGAACAGAAAATTTCACAATTCGTATGGAAACACAAAAGACCCCGAAAAGCCAAAGCAATCTTGAGAAAGAAAAGCAGAGCTGGAGGAATCAGGCTCCTTGACTTCAGACTATACTACAAAGCTACAGTCATCAAGACAGTATGGTACTGGCACAGAAACAGAAATATAGATCAACAGAACAGGATAGAATGCCCAGAGATAAAACCAGGCACATATGGTCACCTTAGTTTTGATAATGGAGGCAAGAATATACAATGGAGAAAAGACATTCTCTTCAATAAGTGGTGCTGGGAAAACAGGACGGCTACATGTAAAAGAATGAAATTAGAACACTCCCTAACACCATACACAAAAATAAACTCAAAATGGATTAAAGACCTAAATGTAAGGCCAGACACTGTAAAACACTTAGAGAAAAACATAGGCAGAACACTCTATGACATAAATCAGAGCAAGATCCCTTTTGACCCACTTCCTAGAGAAATGGAAGTAAAAACAAAAATAAACAGATGGGACCTAATGCAAATTAAAAGCTTTTGCACAGCAAAGGAAACCAAAGAAGACGGAAACACAGCCCTCAGAATGGGAGAAAATATTTGCAAACAAAGCAACTGACAAAGGATTAATCTCGAAAACATACAAGAAGCTCATGCAGCTCAATATGAAGAAAACAAACAACCCAATCTAAAAATGGGCAGAAGACCTAAACAGACATTTCTCCAAAGAAGATATACAGATTGCCAACAAACACATGAGAGGATGCTCAACATCACTAATCATTAGAGAAATGCAAATCAAAACTACAATGAGGTATCACCTCACACCAGTCAGAATGGCCATCATGACAAAACCTACAAACGATAAATGCTGGAGTGGGTGTGGGAAAAGGGAACCCTCTTGCACTTTTAGTGGGAATGTAAATTGATACAGCCACTATGGAGAACAGTATGGAGGTTCCTTATAAAACTAAAACTAGAACCACCATACAACCCAGCAATCTCATTACTGGACATATACCCTGAGAAAACTGTAATTCAAAAAGAGTCATGTACCACAATATTCATTGCCTGCTCTATTTACAATAGCCAGGACATGGAAGCAATCTAAGTGTCCATCAACAGATGAATGGATAAAGAAGATGTGGCACATATATACAATGGAATATTACTCAGCCATAAAAAGAAACGAAATTGAGTTATGTTTAGTGAGGTGGATCTACCTAAAGTCTGTTATACAGAGTGAAGTAAGTCAGAAAGAGAAAAACAAATACCGTATGTTAACACATACATACGGAATCTAAGAAAAAAAAAAGGTTCTTAAGAACCTAGGGGCAGGACAGGAATAAAGACACACACGTAGAGAATGGACTTGAGGACGTGGGGAGGGGGAAGGGTAAGCTGTGACAACGTGAGAGAGTGGCATGGACATATATACACTACCAAATGTAAATAGATAACTACTGGGAAGCAGCCACATAGCACAGGGAGATCAGCTCAGTGCTTTGTGTCCATGTAGAGGGCTGGGATAGGTAAGGTGGGAGGGAGATGCAAGAGGGAGGAGATATGGGCACATATGTATATTTATAGCTGATTCCCTTTGTTACACAGCAGAAACTAACACACCATTGTAAAGCAATTATACTCCAATAAAGATGTCACAAAAAAAAAACTGATTTAGATCGACCATTCTAGAAGACAGAATTATTTAATTTTTTCTATAGCACCATTGTCCAACAGAAATATAATGTGAGCATGTATATAATTTTAAATTAGACAGTAGGCACATTTTTAAAAAAATTTTAAATACATAAAAATAATTTTATTAATATATCTGTTTAACCTAACTTATCCAAAATATTATTCCAATTACTAATAAAATATGTTATATTCCTTTTTGTGTACGAAGTCTTTATAACCTGAAGTGTAATTTTCACTTTCAGCATATTTCAATTCAGACAGTAAACTTTCATTGGAAATATATGATCTGTATTTAGATTTTATACAGTGGAAGGGTTTAGTGCACCACGGCTAGCTGAGAGGGAGTCCAGGAAAAGGTCTGGAGCAGCCAAAGAGGCAAGAGACTTTTTCTTCCCTCTGTTTCCTGTTGCGTGAGGAAAGAGGATTAACAGCGCTGCTTAAAGGAGCTCCCAGAGACAGGCAGGAGACGCTAAGGCTGCTGCTGCCGCCACCAAGAAGCCTGTGTGCGAGCACAGGTCACTATCCACACCTCCCTTCCAGGGAGGCTGTGCAGCCCGCCACTGCCAGGTTCCCGGGATCCAGGGACAACTTCCCTGGGAGAACGCATGGCGCGCGTTGCACCCAGGCTGGTGCAACATCACGCCAGCCTCTGCCACCGCAGCCTCGCCCCGCACTCCGTGCCCCTCCCTCCTCCCAGCCTGAGTGAGCCACAGCCCCCGAATCAGTGGCTCCTTTAACCTCGTCCTGTCTGAGCGAAAAATAGACGCCCTCCGGCGACCTACACGCAGAGGCACGGCCAAATCCAAAGCTGAACCTCGGGAGCTGTGCGAAGAAAGAAGAGAAAGGGAAATCTCTCCCTGTAGCCTCAGAAGCAGCAGATTAAAACTCCACAATCAACTTGATGATTGAGGAGGTGGACTTTGAGAGCAAGATTTATGATTTTTTCCCCTTTTCCTCTTTTTGAGAGTGTGTATGTGTATGCTTCTGTGTGAGATTTTGTCTGTATAGCTTTGCTTCCACCATTTGTCCTAGGGTTCTATCCGTCCGTTTTCTTTTAATATTTTTTAATAATTAATTTTAATAACTATTTTATTTTACTTTATCTTCTTTCTTTCTTTCTTTTTTCCTTCCTTCCCTCCTTCCTTCCTTCCTTCCTCCCACCGGCCCTCCCTCCCTCCCTCCTTTCTTTCTTTCCTTCTTTTCTTCTTTCTTTCTTCCTTCCTTCCTTCCTTCTTTTCTTTCTTTCTTCCTACTTCTACTAATTCTTTCTCTCTACTTTTTCTCACTTTTACTCTGAGCCATGGGGATGAAAGGCTCTTGGTGCTCCAGCTAGGAATCAGTGCTGTGTCCCTGAGAGCCAACTTCAGGACACTGGTCAACAAGAGACCTCCCAGCTCCACATAATATCAAATGGAGAAAATCTCCAAGAGATCTCCATCTCAACGCCAGCACCCAGCTTCACTCAACGACCAGCAAGCTACAGTGCTGGACATCCTATGCCAAACAACTAGCAAAAGAGGAACATAACCCCACCCATTAGCAGAGAGGCTGCCTAAGATCATAATAAGTCCACAGACACCCCAAAACACACCACCAGAGGTGGACCTGCCCACCAGAAAGACAAGATACAGCCTCATCCACCAGAACACAGGCACTAGTCCCCACCACCAGGAAGCCTACACAACCCACTGAACCAACCTTAGCCAATGGGGACAGACACCAAAAACAACGGGAACTACGAACCTGCAGCCTGCAAAAAGGAGACCCCAAACACAGTAAGATAAGCAAAATGAGAAGACAGAAAAACACACAGCAGATGAAGGAGCAAGATAAAAACCCACCAGACCTAACAAATGAAGAGGAAATAGGCAGTCTACCTGAATAAGAATTCAGAATAATGATAGTAAAGATGATCCAAAATCTTGGAAATAGAATAGACAAAATGCAAGAAACATTTAACAAGGACCTTGAAGAACTAAAGATGAAACAAACAATGATGAACAACACAATAAATGAAATGAAAAATACTCTAGATGGGATCACTAGCAGAATAACTGAGGCAGAAGAACGGATAAGTGACCTGGAAGATAAAAGAGTGGAAATAACTACTGCAGAGCAGAATAAAGAAAAAAGAATGAAAAGAACTGAGGACAGTCTCAGAGAGCTCTGGGACAACATTAAATGCACCAACATTCGAATTATAGGGGTTCCAGAAGAAGAAGAGAAAAAGAAAGTGACTGAGAAAATATTTGAAGAGATTATACTTGAAAACTTCCCTAATATGGGAAAGGAAATAGTTAATCAAGTCCAGGAAGCACAGAGAGTCCCATACAGGATAAATCCAAGGAGAAATACACCAAGACACATATTAATCAAACTGTCAAAAATTAAATACAAAGAAAGCATCTTAAAAGTAGCAAGGGAAAAACAACAAATAACACACAAGGGAATCCCCATAAGGTTAACAGCTGATCTTTCAGCAGAAACTCTGCAAGCCAGAAAGGCCTGGCAGGACATATTTAAAGTGATGAAGGAGAAAAACCTGCAACCAAGATTACTCTACCCAGCAAGGATCTCATTCAGATTTGATAGAGAAATTAAAACCTTTACAGACAAGCAAAAGCTGACAGAGTTCAGCACCACCAAACCAGCTATACAACAAATGCTAAAGGAACTTCTCTAGGCAAGAAACACAAGAGAAGGAAAAGACCTACAATAAGGAACCCAAAACAATTTAGAAAATGGGAATAGGAACATACATATCAATAATTACCTTAAATGTAACTGGACTAAATGCTCCCACCAAAAGACACAGATTGGCTGAATGGATACAAAAACAAGACCCATATATATGCTGTCTACAAGAGACCCACTTTAGACCTAGAGACACATACAGACTGAAAGTAAGGGGATGGAAAGATATTCTATGCAAATGGAAATCAAAAGAAAGCTGGAGTAGCAATTCTCATATCAGACAAAATAGACTTTAAAATAAAGACTATTACAAGACACAAAGAAGGATACTACATAATGATCAAGGGATCGATCCAAGAATAACATGAAACAATTGTAAATATTTATGCACCCAACATAGGAGCACCTCAATACATAAGGCAAATACTAACAGCCATAAAATGGGAAATCGACAGTAACACATTCATAGTAGGGGACTTTAACATCCCACTTTCACCAATGGACAGATCATCTAAAATGAAGATAAATAAGGAAACACAAGCTTTAAATGATACATTAAACAAGATGGACTTCATTGATATTTATAGGACACTCCATCCAAAAACAACAGAATACACATTTTTCTCAAGTGCTCATGGAACATTCTCCAAGATAGATCATATCTTGGGTCACAAACCAAGCCGTGGTAAAGTTAAGAACATTGAAATTGTATCAAGTACCTTTTCCGACCACAATGTTATGACAGTAGATGTCAATCACAGGAAAAGATCTGTAAAAAATACAAACCCATGGAGGCTAAACAATACACTACTTAATAACAAAGTGATCACTGAAGAAATCAAAGAGGAAATTAAAAAATACCTAGAAACAAATGACAATGGAGACACGATGACCCAAAACCTATGGGATGCAGCAAAAGCAGTTCTAAGAGGGAAGTTTATAGCAATACAAGCCCACCTTAAGAAACAGGAAATATCTCGAGTAAACAATCTAACCTTGTACCTAAAGCAATTAGAGAAAGAAGAACAAAAAAAACCCCAAAGTTAGCAGAAGGAAAGAAATCATTAAAATCAGATCAGAAATAAATGAAAAAGAAATGAAGGAAACGATAGCAAACATCAATAAAACTAAAAGCTGGTTCTTTGAGAAGGTAAACAAAATAGATAAACCATTAGCCAGACTCATCAAGAAAAAAAGGGAGAAGACTCAAATCAACAGAATTAGAAATGAAAAAGGAGAAGTAACAACTGACACTGCAGAAATACAAAGGATCATGAGAGATTACTACAAGCAACTCTATGCCAATAAAATGGACAACCTGGAAGAAATGTACAAATTCTTAGAAATGCACAACCTGCCAAGACTGAATCAGGAAGAAATAGAAAATATGAACAGACCAATCATAAGCACTGAAATTGAAACTGTGATTAAAAATCTTCCAACAAACAGAATCCCAGGACCAGATGGATTCACAGGTGAATTCTATCAAACATTTAGAGAAGAGCTAACACCTATCCTTCTCAAACTCTTCCAAAATATAGCAGAGGGAGGAACACTCCCAAATTCATTCTACGAGGCCACCATCACCTTGATACCGAAACCAGACCAGGATGTCACAAAGAAAGAAAACTACAGGCCAATGTCACTGATGAACATAGATGCAAAAAACCTCAACAAAATACTAGCAAACAGAATCCAACAGCACATTGAAAGGATCATACACCATCATCAAGTGGGGTTTATTCCAGGAATGCAAGGATTCTTCAATATACGCACATCAATCAATGTGGTAAACCACATTAACAAATTGAAGGAGAAAAACCATATGATCATCTCAATAAATGCAGAGAAAGCTTTCGACAAAATTCAACACCCACTTATGATAAAAACCCCGCAGAAAGTAAGCATAGAGGGAACTTTCCTCAACATAATAAAGGCCATATATGACAAACCCACAGCCAACATCGTCCTCAATGGTGAAAAACTGAAAGCATTTCCACTAAGATCAGGAACAAGACAAGGTTGCCCACCCTCACCACTCTTATTCAACATAGTTTTGGAAGTTTTAGCCACAGCAATCAGAGAAGAAACGGAAATAAAAGGAATCCAAATCGGAAAAGAAGAAGTAAAGCTGTCACTGTTTGCAGATGACATGGTACTATACATAGAGAATCCTAAAGATGCTACCAGAAAACTACTAGAGCTCATCAATGAATTTGGTAGAGTTGCAGGATACAAAATTAATGCACAGAAATCTGTTGCATTCCTATACACTAATGATGAAAAATCTGAAAGTGAAATCAAGAAAACACTCCCATTTACCACTGCAACAAAAAGAATAAAATATCTAGGAATAAACCTACCTAAGGAGACAAAAGACCTGCATGCAGAAAATTACAAGACACTAATGAAAGAAATTAAAGATGATACAAACAGATGGAGAGATATACCATGTTCTTGGATTGGAAGAATCAACATTGTGAAAATGACTCTACTACCCAAAGCACTCTACAGATTCAGTGCAATCCCTATCAAACTACCACTGGCATTTTTCACAGAACTAGAACAAAAAATTTCACAATTTGTATGGAAACACAAAAGACCCCGAAAAGCCAAAGCAATCTTGAGAAAGAAAAGCAGAGCTGGAGGAATCAGGCTCCTTGACTTCAGACTATACTACAAAGCTACAGTAATCAAGACAGCATGGTACTGGCGCAAAAACAGAAAGATAGGTCAATGGAACAGGATAGAAAGCCCAGAGTTAAACCCACGCACATATAGTCACCTTATCTTTGATAAAGGAGGCAGGAATGTACAGTGGAGAAAGGACAGCCTCTTCAATAAGTGGTGCTGGGAAAACTGGACAGGTACATATAAAAGTATGAGATTAGATCACTCTCTAACACCATATACAAAAATAAGCTCAAAACGGATTGACGACCTAAATGTAAGGCCAGAAACTATCAAAGTCTTAGAGGAAAACACAGGCAGAACACTCTATGACATAAATCACAGTAAGATCCTTTTTGACACACCTCCTAGAGAAATGGAAATAAAAACAAAAATAAACAAATGGGACCTAATGAAGCTTCAAAGCTTTTGCACAGCAAAGGAAACCATAAACAAGACCAAAAGACAACCCTCAGAATGGGAGAAAATATTTGCAAATGAAGCAACTGACAAAGGATTAATTTCTAAAATTTACAAGCAGCTCATGCAGCTCAGTAACAAAAAAACAAACAACCCAATCCAAAAATGGGCAGAAGACCTAAATAGACATTTCTCCAAGGAAGATATACAGACTGCCAACAAGCACATGAAAGAATGCTCAACATCATTAATCATTAGGGAAATGCAAATCAAAAATACAATGAGATATCATCTCACACCAGTCAGAATGGCCATCATCAAAAAATCTAGAAACAATAAATGCTGGAGAGGGTGTGGAGAAAAGGGAACACTCTTGCACTGCTGGTGGGAATGTGAATTGGTACAGCCACTATGGAGAACAGTATGGAGGTTCCTTAAAAAACTACAAATAGAACTACCATATGACCCAGCAATCCCACTACTGGGCATATACCCTGAGAAAACCATAATTCAGAAAGAATCATGTACCAAAATGTTCATTGCAGCTCTATTTACAATAGCATGGAGATGGAAACAACCTAAGTGCCCATCATTGGATGAACGGATAAAGAAGATGTGGCACATAAATATAATGGAATATTACTCAGCCATAAAAAGAAACGAAATTGAGCTATTTGTAATGAGGTGGATAGACCTAGAGTCTGTCATACAGAGTGAAGTCAGAAAGAGAAAGACAAATACCGTATGATAACACATATATATGGAATTTAAGAAAAAAAAAATGTCATGAAGAACCTAGGGGTAAGACAGGAATAAAGACACAGACCTACTGGAGAATGGACTTGAGGATATCGGGAGGGCGAAGGGTGAGCTGTGACAAAGCGAGAGAGAGGCATGGACATATATACACTACCAAACGTAAGGTAGATAGCTAGTGGGAAGCAGCCGCATAGCACAGGGATATCAGCTCGGTGCTTTGTGACTGTCTGGAGGGGTGGGATAGGGAGGGTGGGAGGGAGGGAGACGCAAGAGGGAAGAGATATGGGAACATATGTATATGTATAACTGATTCACTTTGTTATAAAGCAAAAACTAATACACCACTGTAAAGCAATTATATCCCAATAAAGATGTTAAAAAAAAATTACAGTGGAAGAAGTAGATTCATATGACCAAGTTATTCTAAACATATATAAAATCTTTCAAATAACTGAATTGAATTTAACAATAACTTTCCTTTAATATTTATATCCACATTGACAAAATTCTTTCATCACTTTTAGAAGAACTGATTTGATTTGACATTAAATATTTTCAGTTTCAAAACTATGTCTGCCCAGTTTAAGTAAGTTCTCTCGTGACTCAGCATTATTAATAGAAAGTCAAAGGGGTATTACATAAATTTAAATTACAAGCTTGGATCCTACTAAAAATAGTTTTAAGATGTTTTGTTGGACATTTAATTCTGATTTTAAGCAAGTAATTTCCACAGGTTCTTTGAATGTTGAGGGCAAATTTCTTATCAAATTTACTGTGCGTTTACTGAATGTACCTCATTATTTTACACTTAACTTATCTTTACATTTTTTTTAGACAACAAACGCTTTTTCAGTTTGCTGTGCCATAGCAAATTACAGTTGCCATCATCATGAAATTTGTGACATACTATATTCCAGTCTCTATTTCTTTTCTTTACTTCACCAGACATTGAAGTACAAGGTGAAAAAGAAGATGAGGTGAGGGGAATGGGGAAGCCCTGGTCATTTTAGGAAAGCCCCAGGCCTTTCTTGGTCTACTGGAACTCATGCCTCCTAGCCCTCTCAAACTGTATGACTGCATGGAGAGGACCTACAAGTTTCTACAGCTGATTAACAGTGAAAAGACAGTCTTTGCTTGCAGACAACTGCACTGTCTATGAATGGTTACAATAATATACAGCTAGTGGGAAGCAGCTGAATAGCACAGGGAGATCAGCTTGGTGCTTTGTGACCACCTAGAGGGGTCAGATAGGGAGGGTGGGAGGGAGACGCAAGAGGGAGGAGATATGGGTATATATATGTATAGCTGATTCACTGTTATAAAGCAGAAACTAACACACCATTGTAAAGCAATTATACTCCAATAAAGATGTTAAAAAAAAAAAGAAAGTTGCAAACTAATGGGTATGTATGATTCTATTTTGGTAAAAATGAACAAAATGTATATGTATATATATATTTGTGCTTTTCCATGCTAGTATGTGTAAGGAGACAGTTAAAGGATATAGACTGAGCTGTTAGCATTGTTTAAATGAAGGTGGGTTAGGAAGTGGGAACAATAAGGTCAGGCGAAATGGGGGAAATGATTAGGATTCCTTTATAAAATTATGTATTGTATTATAGGCTTTAATTCAGTAGTACAGCATATATTTCTTTTATAATTTGTAAGCCATCCAATAATGGGGGATAAAAACTTTTCAAATATAATGATTTACATTTTTTATTGTTGATTCCTAATTTCATTACACTATAATCTGAGATGGGGGCCTGATTCCCTGATGTGTTGAGACTGCCTCTGTGACCTAGTAAACGGTCAAGTTTTCTAAGTGTTTATGCTGGCGTGAGAAGACGAATGTATTGTCTATTGATGGGTACAGAGTTCTAGATATCAAATCAAGCTTGTTAATTGTATTATTCAACAGTCTACACTTTTATGTTTCTTCATTTTTCAATATTCTGACATATGGTAATATTAAAATCTTACACAAATTGTGAATTTCAGTTTTTATTCAAAGTCCTATCAATTTTGGCTTCTAATATTTCAAGGCAAGGCTGTGTGTGAAAAAATTTATGACTTTAACCTTCTTGGTATTGTGTTTTACCCTTTTGTTGTTATACCGTACCTCTATTTAACTCTTTTGTTTTTAACTTTCAACTATATTTTGGTTGATAATATTGCTTCAACGTCTTTCTTTAGGTTGGTTTTGCTTGATCTTTTGCTTTATTAACCCCAGTTGTATCATTTTCATTTAGATTTGACTCCTGTAAAAAACACATAGTAAGATTTTTTAAATTACATCCAATATGACCATCTTTGTCTTTCATTAATTATTTTCTATTTTGTATTTCTGGTTCACCAGGGTTACTCTTTGCTTTACTTATTTTTTCCAGATTTAGGGACTTTATAATTAATAAAGATTCCTTTATTCTTTTATTTTCCATTATTGGTTTGGAAGATATAAAAATATGTTTCTAATTTTTAGTGGTTTCTCTTAAAATTTTTACTGGAAATGCTTTTAACAAACAAAAAAAAAATTCAAAAGTCATTAAATGTATTTGTTTCTCTAGTTCTTTAGTGCACTTTTCTTACTCTCTGGGGGAAATTTAACACCCTAGCTGCACTTCAGCAGTAGGCCTGACTTCTGGCTCCCACTTCAGGTGAAGCATTTTTTAGATTCCATTACCCTGAGGGATACAATCTCCCTACAGACCCTTCCCATTGCTGGGCCCAGTCACCAGCTGGTCTGCCATTTAGATTCCACTTTCTATTTTGTGTTTCTGATCTGATTGAGCATGGAGATATTGTCTTTGTTTTTCAGCAAAGCCAAAATTTATAATTTTCTCATTATATATTTTATCCTTCATCATTGTTTTGATACACTGGAAAATTGGGGAAGGGTCACTTTAAAATAAATCTGACAGATCTTGCCAAGTTGACAGGTCATATTATACTTATATGATCAGAAAAACATATAATTTATTTAAAAATCAATACAATACAAACGTATATATACCAGATGTTCATTCTCAATTATGGAAAAGCTGTGCACAGCAACAACAACAAAAAAAGTGGGAAAGGAATAAATCAGAATGTTAACATTAGATTCTCTGATAGGTAGGGTTCGGGGAAAATACTTTTCTTGCACAAAATTACTAAAATAATTTATTTAATTTTATGATGAGAACATAAACTTATTTTTAAAAAGCTACTAGAAGAAAAAGTAAGCATTGTATTAGTGGCTATGTTGAAAATTTTTATATTATACTAAAAAATAACAACAGTCCAACAGGATTTCCTAAGGCAAACAATTAGTTAAAAGATATTCAAAATAAGCTTATCTGTTCAGAAAAATTTCTGTGTTGCTATGTCTCAGAATTTAGATGAATCACATTTTTCCACACTCGGTTACAGTAATCAAAGTATGTTTCACCTGATATGATGATCCAGGAACCTCATTCTTGCCTTGGACAATGTCTGCTTAGTACTTTTCAATTTTCTATGGAAAGAAATGCTAGCTAGTTCACTTCTCTTGACTTGTTTGTGGCACAGTTTTTAGCATTCCATTATTCTCATTTCATTTCCTCTATTCACAGGTGAGAGACACTAGATGACTATCTAGTAATGAATTGAATGGTTCTATAGAAATTAAAAGCATAGAAAGCCTATGTGATTAAATGGCACCTGCAGTTTCTTCTCTGGGTTCTGTGTATAAAGAACAGAATAGGATCTCCTACAGAGAATGAATGTGGCCAACTCTGGCAGGAAAATATGTAACTCTGGATGCAATAATGGTCTATTTGAGTCCTTTTGACTCCCAGTATCTAGAATGCTTTGAGCTTTTATTTAGCAATATATTATAGATAAAACCTCTCCTATTTTTTCATGTCTAATATGTTTTCTTTTTCTTCATGTCTCATACACCTAAGGACCTGGAAAATAGTAAGTCCTCAATAAATAGTTGTGGAACAAATGAATGAATAAATGAATGAATCTTATGAAAATAGTTCTAAACAGTGCTTTGCAGCACTGGGGAACAGGTATGAATAATAAATACGCTGACAGTCACAGTGAATTCTCATCTCTTTCAACAAATTATTCATCTGTTTTGATGCAGTTTCCTCTACTGCAACAGGAGATACGATGATAAACGTAATGAAATGATAGATCTGGAAATTTTTAGTGCATTAATTCTTGACTGAGATTAAATAAAATTACTTTTAATTCTCTACTCTTCTTAACTATTCAAACTTAGTCTGTCAATACCCAAAAGTAATACAAAAGAAGAAACTATTTCTGTCTTTTCCATTTGTTATAAATTACTTCTGAGAGACCAACAGAAAAACAAAACAATCTATTATGAGTTTCTCAGATTTATGTATTGTAATACAAATGTAAAATGTAATATATTGGATAAAATCTAGCATAAAATATATTAATGTAAAATGGTTACTTTTTAAATGTATAATGTGACTGTAGTTGGGTGGCAGTTAATTTTGCTAATGTTACTTAATTAAGAGTGTAGGAGTCCCTAAAGAGAGAACTAGCAGTCTTAGTGTAATATTACATTAATAACACAGCCTCTATGGAAAAGACTGTAAAATGAATTAGTGAGCTTGCCAGTAGATGAATTTGACATGTCTAGACAGCGTAGGGAGAAAAAAAAAAGATTTTAAATATAAGACTATAAGCATTATACAAGATTTCTTTAAGACTATAATTTTAGTATAATGTTATTTCCAACTTAATGCTATATGTAGAAGCTGCTAAACAGAACATTAATAAGGGAGTCCAAGAAATAACAGCTTAATCATCAGAGTGGATTGAAACTGCACAATTGTAAATTCCCATGAGCTATAATAATATTTTCTCTTTTACAAGCATTGAGAATAACTCTTGTCAAGTGTTCAACCAGTCCACCAAACAAGATAATCTAAATTAAAATATTCTGAATATGAGCAAAACCATAGGTTAAAAACCAATCTTTAACAGATAAAGGTTTATTGCAAGGAAGTTTCAGTATTTTATAGACAGTATCCATCCTTAGCCTATTCAACTTTCTTTCGTCAAAGATGGAAATCACCTACGTATTTAACATTAACTAGATAAATGGGAATTGTTTTGACATGAGCTACTTTAACTTTCTAGATGACTAAGCTATTTTTAATTTTCTAATTATAAAAACAGTATGTGTTAACTGTAGGAAGTTTGGACAATAAAAAAAGGTATGAAAAAAAATAAAATTACATGTTATCCTAGCATCTAGAGATAGTAAAATGACTATGATATCTTCCTGGTCTTTTTTTTTTCCATGCACATACACATAATATTAGTTTGCAACCAAATTTGTATCAAATGGTAAATAGACATTCATTCAACAGCTATTTATTCAGGGGCAACTATGTGCCATTATAAAAATTTGAATAAGTAGATATTATTTGAAAACATTATTTTTAATGATTTTATCCTTTTATCATTATTACTTAGGCATTCACTTGTTTTGACTTTGGGGTTCTCTCCAATTCATCCACTTATTTTAGACTGATTAGAACATTCCTCAGTACCACTTCACAGATGGGCACAATACAGCTCTATCCCAAACCACTAAACAAGTTTCCAACTCTTTCTATTGAAAGGAAAAATTCAAGATTTATCCTGCAAATCAAAAAAAAAAAAAAGAAACAACTCAGAATCACGTGTTTAACTAAATAAATAATTAATGAACTGTGAATGCGGTTAAGAATATGATCTCTAGAGTAAAATATCCTGTATGCAAAGTCCAGCACTGCCATTTTCTAAAAAGCTCCAAGCTTTTCTGTGCCTTGTTTTCCTTTCTGCAAAATAGTAATGATAAAACTATTTACTTCATATATAGCTTAAGATTAAATAAGTTAATATGCATAAAAGAAGTAGTCAATAACATTAGCTATTATTATTTTTTCATTAATATTTACTGAGTGTCTTTTATGTGGCAGCGATTTTGCTAGAAACTATGGTTGCAATTGGAGAACAGGCAAGATGGTAAACTCTACAAGACAAAAAACTAAAACAGATATTACAGTAAGTAACCCCAAAATAATTACATAATCTCAATCAAAACTAAGGGGTCTAGGGCTTCCTTGGTGGCGCAGTGGTTAAGAGTCCGCCTGCCGATGCAGGGGACACGGGTTCGTGCCCCGGTCCGGGAAGATCCCACATGCCGCGGAGCGGCTTGGCCCGTGAGCCATGGCCGCTGAGCCTGCGCGTCCGGAGCCTGTGCTCTGCAACAGGAGAGGCCACAACAGTGAGAGGCCCACGTACCACAAAAAAAAAAAACAAAACAAAAAAAAATAAATAAAAACAACTACGGGGTCTAAAGGAAAATAAAATTAGAAGGTGCTAAAAAATTAGAAAACAGAGGCATCCATATACATACTTAGTCTGGGGCACAGGTATGTGTGGGTTCCCACAAAGGGGGTTTCCCTGAATAATAATACAAGTTATTTACTTGGGAGAAGGAGAAGGAAAAGGGACAGTAGAAACAGACATTGCTTCAGGCATGTGAAGGCCCACAGATAGAAAGGAGCTGCCCCTATTAAAGAACTAAAAGGAACTAAAGAGGGCCAGTTGGAAAGGTAGAGACTGGTGTGACATGAGGACATTGTGTGAAATGAAAAGGAAAAAAATATATCACCTTATTCAGGGCCTTCTGAACCTTACTAGGGATTTGGGTCATCTTTCTAAGAGCAGTGGCATGTCACTAAGAGAGGAGTGATGTACTCAGATTTGGCTGCAACGTGAATAATAAATTCAAGGAAGGCAAATAGGCAAATAATATTTTATTATTAAAATAATCCAGAAGAGTAATTGGTGATGGTAGAGATTAAGAGAAGCAGATAGATTTGAGAAGTAGTTAGGGATCAATAGTAAGTTACAGAATTACCCTCACCCTACAACCTATTCCAGTTAAAAACCACAAGACTTGGTGACTGATTGAATATGGAAGCTAACGAAGATGGAGATGGAAAGAATGACACACAGCCTTCTGCAATCAGATGAATGATTAAGTCATTTACTAAGAGAAGGAACCCTGCATGAAGAGCAAGTTTGGAAGGAAAGACATAAGTGTAATTTTGGGGTCAAGGTATTTTTGAGACATATAAGTGGAGACATTCAATAGATGGACAGATGGATGAGGCTGGAATTGAGAGGAAGTGATCTAGACCAGAAATAGTTGGGAGTCTTCAGCATGTTGACTGTAACAGAAGCCATACTATGGATGAGATCACTTAGGAAGAGGGAAAAGTAAATAGAAAAGGGAGGACTTTGAGCCTTGAGGAACTCCCAACTTTTAGAACCTTACAGAAAAATATCGGCTGTCAATATATAGAGAGAACAGCATAAGATGAAAATCTCCCTTGGACAGCAAAGGGAAGAAAAGATGTCAAGATGGAGGTGTCACTAATCCGTGAAATGCTGCTGAGAGGTGAAGAAAAATGAGGTTTGAGACATGTCCTTTAGATTTTGTGACATCAAGGTCATTGGTACCTTTAGAAAGCACCTTTCGTCAGCCCCAGTAACCTAATGGATGAGGCACTGGCCTCCTAGAAAGCACCTTTCAACAGAGCAGTGAGGACTGGAAACCTGACAAGGTGGGCTGAGAAGTGAAAGGTAAGGAAGAAAATGAACATACTAAGAATGTGAAGGGGATAGAGAGAAGAATAGCAGCTGAGGAATCAAGTGGGATCAGGGAACTTTTTAGTTCTTTATTTGTCGCTTTCATTATTAGTTGCTTCTTCTGTTCGTTATTGTTTTTCAAATGAAAAAGACTTAAACAGGGCTTCCCTGGTGGTGCAGTGGTTGAGAGTCCGCCTGCCGATGCAGGGGACATGGGTTCGTGCCCCGGTCCGGGAAGATCCCACATGTCACGGAGCAGCTGGGCCCGTGAGCCATGGCCGCTGAGCCTGTGCGTCCGGAGCCTGTGCTCCACAACGGGAGAGGCCACAACAGTGAGAGGCCCGCGTACCGCAAAAAAAAAAAAAAAAAAAAAAAAAAAACTTAAACAGATTTAAATGTTACTGTGCATGGCCCAGGGAAGGACAATTAAAAACACAGGAGGGTTTCCCTGGTGGCACAGTGGTTAAGAACCTGCCTGCCAATGCAGGGGACACGGGTTCGAGCCCTGGTCCGGGAAGATCCCACATGCCATGGAGCAACTAAGCCTGTGCACCACAACTACTGAGCCTGCACTCTAGAGCCCATGAGCCACAACTACTGAGCCCGTGAGCCACAACTACTGAGCCCGTGTGCCACAACTACTGAAGCCCGCGTGCCTAGAGCCATTGCTCTGCAACGTGAGAAGCCACCAAAATGAGAAGCCTGCACACCACAACGAAGAGTAGCCCCTGCTTGCCGCAACTAGAGAAAGCCCACGCGCAGCAACCAAGACGCAACGCAGCCAAAAATAAACAAATAAAATAAATAAATTTTAAAAAAACAACAACAAAAACCACAGGAGAGAGAAGGAGTGAATGAAAGGGTCAAATTACTGGGAAGGTAGAGACATGGAGCACAGAGGTTGGAGCTGACCTTCCATACATAGCATGAGAAAAATACCCTCTATTTTAACAGGAGGAATAGGCAGGAGAAGGTGCAGGGGCAGTTGTACTTGTAGACTTGGTGGAGGACGTTAAACTTCCACCTGATGGCTCTGATTTTCTTTTTTTTTAACCATATTTTTTGAAGTTCAGTTAATTTACAATGTTGTGTTAGATGCAGGTGTATAGCAAAGTGATTCAGTTATGCATACATATATACATATATTTTTTTTCATATTCTTTTCCATTATAGGCTATTACAAGATATTGAATACAGTTCCCTGTGCCATACATTAGGTCCTTGTTGCTCCAATTTTCTTTATTAATTAAACTATGAGGTCATCTGCTGAGAGTAAGAGACAAGGTAGGATAAAGTATCTGAGGTTTGAGGAGAGTAAAGAAAGAGTGGACAGATGCAGTGTGGAGGGCCTGCTTGAATTTGGTGAGCATGAATTTATGAATTAATGAATGTTTACCTCATTATTATACATATTCTGACATTGCAGAGAATCTCTGTTCCACAGGATACCATATATGACATCAGAAAAAGCTTATATCCCCCACATAATCACTTTAATAAGAGTTCATTGTATTTTTAGAAATCTTATGATTCTATGATTCATGTTATTCATGTATAGAACAAGTAGAATTGGTTTGAGGAAAAAAAGCGATAATGTTCTTTTTGTTTAGGACGTAGTTTTCCAAATAAAACAAACTTCCCCCAATTTGATCAAACTGAGATGACTACATTTTCAAATTAGTTAACTGTCCATATGGATGAAAGAATGGTTAATTTACCAGGATTTCACTGCAGGTACTGCTGCCCTAGTTTTCTCTCTTTGCCCTTCTATAAACTAACACTGGGTTACAAATTTACCACGCAGAGATCTGCCTTAATAAATGGCTAAGACAGCACTGAGCACAGAGACAATGGCAAATAAATAATTGCTGTTTGATAAAAATGGTTCTTATCAGCAAGGCCAGTGTTTGTATGTTAAAGAATGCTTTCAAGGGGCTTAAAAATAGTTTGCTATCTTAAATGAGTTAAACATACCCACAGAACTCATGCTGACACTACCCACTTGCTTAGCAGAGATAAACATTAGCCCTAGTCCAGTCTGAATTCTTTTAATTTCAAAAATTTGGCATTAGAATTAAGAAAGCTTCACCATTTCAAAAAATATTTTGGTATAAATAAGTTATAGAACCACCCTCACACTACGACCTATTTCAGGATACTGGGGGAGGTGTAGTGAGGTGTGGAGGATTATTCACCACATGACATTTTTGTTTCAGGTTGACCATAGTTCAGTGAGCACATTAGCAAATTGAATAAAGGTGTCCGAGACGCACACTATCCTGGCATGGTACTATTGATTGTGTCCTTTTTATCAGAGATCATTTATTCTTATCCAACAGGATTGGAACAGTCTTCACTGGTGTTGTTGTAAATTGCTCATTAATCAAAATGGATCTATTGAGCATCCATAGTAAGCAAAGCCCGTACTAAGTGATTCAAAATAACAGGTTGCCTAGTAACCATAAAATGGAAAAACTCCCCTGTGTAAATGAAAGGCAGATAAGAAAACACTATCTTTGATGGCACCTGACTATTTCATAAGGGATTTTTCTGCTATCATAGCCATTTTATTTTAAGGGTGATATTCATTCATTCATTCACTCATTTAATGATTCATTCATTTATGTAACTGAGTCACCACTACGATTATGTAAGGTACTTTGCTCAATGCAATAAGGGAAATAAATATGATTCAATACTGACTGAGTAAACATAAGTCTTAGAAAATTTACCAAGCAAGGACTGGACTTCTGTTCATCTTTATTTAATGAGCCTAGTACTAGAGCAATATTCTTTATTCTATATAAATATGTAGTCATTGAGGCATGAGTAAAATGCTCCTTGCAGGAGTATGCTTCATTTTCTGGTTTAATTGTAAAATCTTGTTGAATACAGATTTACTAATAAGTTGCTTTCGTATTTAAATTAAACCAGTTGATATGACAAAAAATTTTTTCTTGTGGTCAGGATGAGACCTGTTTTATACTAGCTCATCTAGTTAATAAGTAAAAGAGACCACAGAGAGGGAACTAACATCCATACTTAACTGATTTTCTGAGAAAAATACATATTGCATACCCATGAATGACAATGGCAGTTACAGCCAAGACCCTCAGGCTGCACAGCCTCTGAGACAAGCAAGTCCGGGCATGATCTGCCCCTGTAGACCCCAATACCCTAATTCACCTCTCCCATCTAGGTATTGAGTTTGTGTGCTCAGTTACAGCCCCTGTATTTCTTTCTTCAGGCTGCTACTAACCTGGTGTTTAAAACAAGAGAAATGTATTTTCTCACAGTTCTAGAGGCTGGAAGTCCAAAATCAAGGTGTTGGCAGAACTAGTTCTTCCTGAGGGTTGTGAAGAAAGGATCTGTTCCAGGCCTCGCTCCTTGGCTTTTACAAGGCCATCTTCTCCCCATGTCTCTTCACACTGTCTTCCCTCTTTGCACATGTCTGTGTCTTCCTTTTTATGAGTCATGTTGGATTAGGGTCCACCTAAAGACTTCATTTTAACTTGATCTCTATAAAGATCCTGTCTCCAATTCTCCAAATAAGGTCACATTCTGAGGTACTAGGAGTACTAGGGGTTCCAATATACCTTTATGGTAGGGGGGATGGGGGCACAAATCAACTTATCACTGTCCCTCTAAAGAAATGGTCATCCCTCCACTCTCTCCATCTCTATCTTTGTCTCTCTCTATTCCTCACTGTCTTTCTTTCTCTCCAGGAAAAGCTTCAGAATGCAGTTCCTGTATGTGTAGAAATCCTCATTTTGTCTGTAAAACTGAGCCAAGTTATCCAGCACAGTTAACCAAAAACTGTAGAATACATACCCTAAGATATAATTCTTTAGTTCCCTTGGCTACTATTTTCCAAATGGCAGAATCCCACGGGGAGAAGGGATGAGCTTCACTCCTACATACCTCTCAGCTTTGTTCCCGCTTCCCCCTCTTCGTTGGCATTGGCTTTCTCCTGGCCATCATCATTTTCTGCTGAGACTGCACATTGATCTCCTAATTAATCCTCCTGCCTCTAGCCTTTGTTCAATCTATCCCCCACATTGCTTCCTGAGAGATCGTTCTAAAACACAAAAATCTATCATGTCCCTCCTTAAAGTCTGTCAGTGGTTTGACTCTGCTATCCAACCTTCAGCATGTCACTTCTTTTTTTATGCATTTTTCCCTAGTCTCATTCTATGCTCTAACCATGCTATATTGGGCATAGTCTGTGAATGCAGTAGTTCTTCCACACATCTGAATTTCTGGACACACTATTCCCTGGCCTAGAGAGCCATATATTTCCCATTCATTCATCTAACTCTTCCTTCTTTGAGGCTCAGATCAGGCACTACCTCCTGTTCTACTCTCCTGGAACACCTTACACTCACCTCTCTCATTGAACTTATTACCCTTAATTTTAACACTTCTAAGCTCCTAAGTATCAGGACTTTTACCTTTCACTCTGTTTCTTCTGAAACATGCAGCATGAGACCTAGAACACCAGAGGCGCTCTATAAATGTTTATTAAGTGAGGAACTGTAGGGTAGTTACCTACCCAGTTCAATCTGAGGGCCTCCAAATGACTCATGTGCATCAAGAGAGGTCTCCTCTTCTAGAAGTCCTACCTTTAGATAATAAGGGACTTACTAACAAAGGGAAAACATCAGTAACTCTAAGAGAAGTCCATAACTTCCCCTAAGTTCATGAGCTTAATTAGTTGGTCCTAAGAAGGCAAAGCTAAGCATAGCAGAATGAGAGACTTGGAAGTAACTGGATCCAGGCAAAACCTAAGGTACAGGTTAATGGAATCAACAGAAGGAAAAGACGTGAACTGTTTCCTCATCCAGCCAGATGACAGTTATATTGATGCTCCCTTCTACCTGCTATGTTGTTTATGGAGGGGAATTTTGTGAGGTTCACTTGATAAGGTTCCATCTAGAACTGGAACAGAAACTGCTCTGACTCTCATATTCATCTGTATTCCTATCATTAAAAAAAAATTCTTCCATTTTTAATTCTGGACTCCCTCAACCCTAGGATTCACAATCACAGCCCAAAGTACAAAGACCACCAATCATTATAAATTAAGCCTGGGTCAGCTGAGTAAATTGGTTTCTTTTATACTGAATCCAAATGATTGAACACAATTGGGGAAAATTATGTATCCATGCAAATTAACTCTTATCCCACTTAGAAAACAACAATAACAACGAACAACGCAGGCATTGTTGAAGTTTGTATTTTCCAAATGTATCTGTAAGAATATCTTTTTACGATATGACTTAGATAACACTTTTCCATAAAAGGGAAGGGGAATTAAATTCCCTCCAGTTAAATATATGCAGGCTCTTGTCTACAATGGAAGCGATGTTGCCTTCTGAAGCTAAGTTATAAGGAGTAACATAGCTTCTGCCCCGTTCTCTTAGGATACTTCCTCTTGGAACACTTTTACATACCATGCTGAAGTCCAAGTAGGCCATTCCAGCCACATGAGTAAGGATCGGTCTTGAGAATAGATCTTCCAGCCCCCAGTCAAGTTGCCCCAGTTGATACCACTTGGGGCAGAAAGACGCTATCCCTGCCAAGCCCTTCCCGAAATGCAGCTTTATAAGCAAAATAAATGCTCAAACATTAAGTGTTGAGGTGGTTTGTTATATAGCAATCAATAAGCAGAACAGATTCTAATACTTGAAAACAGGGTGCTGCCATAATAAAAATTTAAAATACATGGCACCAATTTTGTGAACGAGGCAGCAGGCAAAAGCTGGAAGAGCCTCAAAATGAGTGCTTGTGAAAGGCTAAAGGCCAAGGAGAGGATTCGTGGAAGTCTAAAAAGCTATGAGAAAGTTGTTGCTGAAGGCTTAAATAGGACAGCAAATGTAATAATTGGAACCTAAAGGCAGGGAGTCATTTATAAAGTAGAGGAAAGTTTGGCAACATTGACTTCTGCAATAACACTGAGAAAAGAAACTGAACCAAATGAATTCTATGATCTAGCTAAAGAGATTTCCAGGCAGAATATTTAAAGTCAACCCAGCTTCATCTGGCTGCCCACGATAACATGCCAGTAGAGAGAGGAACTAAAGAATGACCCACTAAATACAAAGAGGCCAGAAATTTCTGGGTACAAAACCAAAACGGGTTTCTCATTTCTAGCTGCTCCAAATGGCAAACAATCCTCAAAGAAATAAGGCCAATGACCAAATGTGGGTGAGATACAAGATCATATGTTAAGACCTAAGAAAGATCTCAGGTAGTGCCACGTAGAAACTTTAAGCCAGACAAAAGACCGTCTAAGGATTTAAGGGCATGCCTCACAGATCCTCCTTGTTTAATAACAGGGTTCCTAAGAACCTCAAGGACATTGTCTCACAGAATTCTTATAAGGAGCACAAGGCAGAGAAAAACTTATCTGAAATATAAGCTTTTGTCTAATGGAGTATAAATTGAAACACAGGAAGTCCACAAAGTTTTAAAAGAAAGTAGATCAGTAGATTATCTCTGTAATATAAAATGAAAAGAGATAATAAAAAATGAAAAGAGGTCTTTTGACCCCTAATCTTCTATAGACAGTAAGCAAGTGAGAAAGATACTGAGCTGTAAACATGGTTTACTTTTTATGGAAAAAGAAGAATGACTTGGAGGGTGGAACCAAGAGCCAGAGAAACCAATTACTACTCCATTGTACTAAGCCTTAATCAAGTAACTGTGCTTGATTAGATTCAGAATTCCCACAGACTAGTGATGGCTGCATGCCCTATTTTCCCTGTGTTTGAATGGGAGTGTCAATTGTGGTTTTCCTATGCCTTTCCCACTCTTATATGTTATGGGACAGGAGACTGGTAACTTGTCTCTTTAGTTCACAGGTCATCATTGCCAAGAGCAAAGGTAGTCAAGGACCTATACCATAAGAACTGCACCAGGACGACTCACACATACCTGAACCTAGTCTGGGAGTTCATGCAGTAATGAGCTGATGTTTGGGAATCCTGAGGGAAAAAATGAGTGCAATTTGCATAGGAAAAGGATATAAATCATTGTGACCAGAGGGCAGACTGTGCAGGATTATATTTTCCAAAAATGACAGCAAAAATATCTGCCATCTTATATTCCTGAAAATACCTTCAAGCTTACCTTTTATTTATAATAGCATGGTCATTTTATAGTTTTTATCTGATAATTCCAGTATTTGAAGTCTTTCAGGTGTGTATCTGTTCGTTCTTATTTCTGTTGATTCTTGTTTGGGGATCTTTTTCTTTTAGGCTTAATCTTTGTAAACTGATCATCTGAATTGCAAAAGTATTTATAGGAATTATTTGGGGCCTAGGAAGATAATACATTCCTCTCTAGACGTTTACATTTGCTTCTGCTTGATGACTGAGGGTATTACTTTAAACTAAATTCATGGACTGATGTTTTTTAGACCATATGGATGATACGTTTTGGGTGCAAACCTGTGTGAGGACCAGCTCATGGTTACAACTCCTCAGGAATTTCTCCCCTTGTTCTGCTCACAACAAATCATCTTTTCAGACCTTGCAGTCTCCTCAGAATGAAGGTTATGAGGCAGGACTATTTCTGATTACTGTGAGGGTGTAGCCCCTGTGCTCCTAGCTCTATGGAGGAAGGATTTCCTGTTAGAATCCTCATGCTGAGCAGGCACAGAGATTTGTTTTCTGTACACAAATCCATAGAGGACTGAGCACCAAAGTTCAACAGCAGGTTCAGCAAATTCCCTCAGGACAAAAGTGGCTTTAATGCTCCACTGGCTTCCCACCTTCACCAATGTACTGCCTGATTATCTCTTACTAATATACTGATAAAAAGAAGTTCCTAATTTAAATGTTATTTGCTTTACATAATCTTCCTGTCACCTTTTTGATGCTTTTAAGTTTTCCTTTTCTGTATTTTTATCCAGCACGTTTATTGGTTTTCAGCAGAAGAGTTTTTCTAAGCCTATTAGCCTTGTTACCTGGGTCCATGTCTTTTTCATCCCTGTATCCTCAGCATGCAAAGCAATGCCTGGCATGTGAAGGAACTCAATTCGTTTTTGATTGTTTAATGAATACACAATGCTTTCATTCCTGCTTCCACCAACCCTAACTTAACACCCTTACCCCCATTCCCTAATTAAGGCTCTTTTAAATTTTCATACTTATATACCGTCCATTTTCCTACATTAACTGAGCTTTGCCCCTGATTTCCCCACTATTTTCCCCTATGACCTCTCCTACAGAAGATCTTTCATTCAACTCACATTCTTATCATCTCTCAGCACTGTCTTCACTCTCCATGATTGCTTCTGAATCACTCACTATTCTACTTTCATCCGAAATCTGCTGCTCATCTGATGATTATGCTATCCTATTATAACATACTTTTTCTGATTTTATTGTTATCATATGTGGACTTCCAGGCATACCTCCACATTTCTTGACGATTTCAGTACTTGGTTCACACTTTCTATTCCACTTTATCTCCTAATATAATGCAGCAGCATAACTAACATAGATAGTATTTAAGAGTACAAGTGGACAACACAAGTTCAAGTCCCAGAACCATCCGCTGTTAACACGTAACCTTGGGAGGTTACCTAATATTTTGGTGCCTCACTTTCCTCACTGTGAATTGGGAATAATGGCATTATTACCTTACAGCATTGCAAGGATTATGTGAAATAATGTATATAAAGCACTTATAATAGTATCTGGCACACAGTAAATGCTCAATAAACTAACTATTTTCATGATTATGCTCTTACCTCATCCTAAAATATTCTTTCTGCATGCTTATGATTCATACAACACCCTGGCCTCAATGCTTCTCAAAAATCTACTTGTTCACTTCTATAAAGTACCATACCCTATTACTTAAAATGGTATATCTGAATTTTACTTTAACGCTTCTCAACATCTAGCTCTTCTTTTCAGTCAATAACCTTTTACAGTACTCAGAAATTGAACCCATATGGAAGTACCTATTTTCTTTGTATTCATAATGCTCTATCTTCTCTTCTCTCTGAGAGAAGCAATGTCTGTGTTTTCTTAGACTAGCTCAGTCTTAATTTCTACCTATTCAGTTCTCTTTTTACTCTTTGTCTTCAATCTCTTGCTCTCCACCAGCAAATTCCTCCAACTTGTAAACCTGACCAAGTCTTACTTATCCTAAACTAAACTATCCACTTCTCCTTCATACCACTTTCTTTTCATGTTAGCATCAAATCTCTTCTAATCCTCTTCAAAGGGTAACCTGTATTCTCCAATCCCATTTCCTTATTTTGCATTTCCGAGTGTCTCACTGTTAACTTCCAGAAATCTGGTTTTATCACATCACTTCTTAAACTTACTATTCAAAGATAGGCAGCAATTGGATTATCAAACCAAAAAAAAAAGCTTCTCCTCAGAACTTCTCCTATCAACTTCTTTGCAGCTTTGAATATGCTGACCACCCACTTGAAGGTTTCCTCCCTCATTAGCTTTCATGTTAACTACTGTGCATTCTTTCTTAGAGGCAGTGGCAAAGGAACAGAATGCAAACATGATGGTAGTCAAAAACTCATGTTCAAGCAAAGGCCCCCCAATGTATAGATCTTAAATAAGACACTTAGCTCCAATCTCCTTATCAGTAAAATAGGCATAATATTTGTTTGCCTTGCTCACCAGTTTATAATGCAAAAAATAAAACAATGGATCTGAAAATACCACAAAAGAGATAAAATACACAAAGTAGCTGAGTATGCTTTGATAACCTGAAAGCAGATAGGATGCAGGAAAGTATATTGAAATACTCTTGCTACCAAATTTGCTATGAACTCTAAAGGACCCAATGTTTTGTATCTGACCTAGAAGGTTTTTCACTGTTAAAATGTTTCAGTGTCTTCACCATGACAGAACCATCTCCATGAGGGTCTTGTCAAGAAGTTAAGAGACTTCACATCAAAAATGCTCTAACTTACCTGGATTCACTTCAAAATGCAAAAAAATAAAAGTAAAAATCATCGTGACTATATTGGGGCACTTTCATTTTTTAAATATTGTGGGAAATCTAAATATTAATGACACATCTTCACATATGCAGGCATATAAATTGAATTGGTCCAAATGTCAGTAAGAAATATTACCAGTTCTTGGAGAAGGGGCCCTTGCAATTTCTAAGGAGCAAGGTTTCTTTGTAACTGCTGTGTCCATGAGATCACATAGAAAATTCTCATTTTCTGAAGGAAATGTATCCAGAGAAGCAGATGGTACAATTTCCATAGTGTAATTCCTCTTCTTTGGATAGGACTCCTGAAAGGAAGTAGAAAAAATAAAAATAGCTTTGTGATAAAGACACAGCCTGTTTAATTTATAAAAACTAGAAAAAATAATAAGGTTGTCAGTTCTTCTAAAAGTGATTGACAGGTGATGGTTCATCTGTTTGAATAAGTTATGCAACAGTGTAACCCCAATATTATCAGTGATCTTTTTAGAAGGGTCTTTATAATTTGGTTCCCCTGACGTTATCAGGGGAGGTCCTGATCTCCTGTCATGAGATCTTTTTGTAATATATGTGTATTTTCTACTTGTGGCATAAACTGTTGTTTAACTAATCCACAGTCATTCCCACAACTTTACTCCTTTGCTTGCTTCCTAGAGATATGACTCAGGTTTTGGCCAGTTAGATATAAGGGGAAATTTGCTGGGAGGCTTCTGGAAAAATATTTTTTCTTCAAAGAAAAGACATGTAAAGAGGCTTTTTAAGAGCCTTGGCTTTCCTTGGTTTCCTCTCTCTGCATGCAGCCTTGATGTCTGGAGGGGGCAGGCATGTTGTAACCATAGGCAGTAAGCCTCTTACCTCAAAAAGCTAACAGGCCAAGAATGGCAACAGAAGGGTAAAAAAGCCTGGGACCTAGATGGTATCACTGAGCTGCTCAAATAGCCCCAGGACCAGTTTCTTCAGGCTTCTTAAGCAAATATTAAAGTTCTGATTGTCTGAGTCACTGCTAATTGGGTTTTCAGTCACTTAGAAGTAAATGCGTTCCCACCCAACACACTTCCTTGCTGAATACTGCTAACTAATATACTAAGGTTACTCTTTTCAGGTTAGGATAAAATTAAGGTCCAATTTTATATTACTGATTCTTCAATATATTCTAAAAACTGGAATTTGTTTCATTTTACAAGATCTTTACTTCTTATATAAGGCATTAATGGTCAGCAAATATTTATTGGGCATCTATCATATACATCTAGGACTGTGCTAACTGCTGGAGATTTAAAAAAACAAATAAGACATAATCCTTGCCCTCAGAAAGTTCACAGTTTACTAGAGAAGAAAAACAGATTATCTGCATGGTGAATTTCACAATTAATCATGTTTTACTTTTGATATTTGTTATCTTTATAAACCATACTTCACTATCAAAAGAAAAAAACAAATAAGAAGAAAAATTAACTCACTTTCAAAAAATCTTCTAAGATATATCCAAGGGTTGGTAAAGATTTAGTACAAGCTCCTATTTTTTTCTATAATGATACTTACAGTATAGCAGAATAAGTATTCAAGGTCAGTGTAATTGCTTTCAGACTATACCAGACCCTCACACATCAAAGAGTCAATTATGTTCACTCTACTCTATTGAAAGCAGGAAATTGGGAGTAATTTATTTTTAACAACAAAGGGTGACAAAGTTGAAAGCGTCCAGAGGAAAGCAATCAGGATGGTATGTGATTTAAAAACCATGTCACAGAAGAAATGATGAAAGGAACTGCAGTGTTCTATCCCAGAGAAGCCTTACAGCTGCATAATAGTTTTCTCAACATATTTGAAAGTCTGTCCTTCAAGAGCTATCCCACAAAGTGGGAAAGGGGATAAGTTGTTGTGGTAGATTTATTCTAAAGTTCTTAAAAGTAGAACAAAGAGCAATGTTTATTAGTCAAGGAGGGCAAATTTGGGGCAACACAAAAAATAGTTTTCTGTGAATTAACAATATTGCTTATCTTCTAAAATAAAAATGCACTGACAGGGCTTCCCTGGTGGTGCAGTTGTTAAGAATCCACCTGCCAATGCAGGGGACACAGGTTCGAACCCTGGTCCAGGAAGATCCCACATGCCGCAGAGTAACTAAGCCCATGCACCACAACTACTGAGCCTGTGCTCTAGAGTCCGCATGCCACAACTACTGAAGCCCGCGCACCTAGAGCCTGTGCTCCGCAACAAGAGAAGCCACCGCAATGAGAAGCCCAGCCCACGCACTGCATCAAAGAGCAGCCCCTGCTCGCCGCAAATAGAGAAAGCCCACACGCAGCAACGAAGACCCAATGTAGCCAAAAGTAAATAAATAAATTAAAAAATAAAATAAAATAACAGGCAAAGATAAATATTAAAAAAATGCACTGATACAATAATTAGCTAAAAATAGCACTAGAAAGCAACAGAACTCCTCATTAAGTGGAAATGTTTACACAGAACTATCTATTGATAAAATTATGTATAAAACACACCAGGTGACTGTAAACTCCATGAAAGCTGGAATTTCTCTTGTTCACCACTCTATCCCCAGAATCTAATATAACTCCTGCCACATAATGGGTCCTCAGTAAACATTGTGATCAACTGAACAGTCTCTAATGTCCTTTCAAACAAATCTGAATACCAGTTAGGAAAAGGATAATGCCTTTTAAAGATGTAAATTACTTTACTCTTCTGGTTTTTTTAAATGATTGTTTACTGCTTTCCATATCAAAAGTGAAAAAAATGAGATTACAGTAAGATTGTAATGAGCCTATGAAAGAAGAGTCTCCAGCTTAAACCCTAGTTCATCCTAAAATTAAATTAGAACAACCCATTCTTCATGAATTTGATTAAGTTGGACTTTTACTATGTTTATAAAGAATTATGAGGATTTTAAAGGCCTTGAAAACTACTTTGAAATTTAACCACACAGGGTGAGTTATTATATTAAGTATATATATTTATTAGAGAAATATTAGAAACTACAAAGAAAGAGAAAAAAATATCACATGAAAACCCAGCACGCTCAGATAACTAACAGCAACATTTTGGTGTATATTCTCCCAGATGGCTTCCTGTGTGTAGACATGTGGGTGTGTGCAAAGGAAAGACCAACTATTTTAAACAATAATGAAGTACACTCTCTTCTGCTTCTTAAGGGAGTGCCATCATTTCTCATAGGCGTAGAAGTCTATAGTACGCACATGGCTTCCTTATGGAAAGTGAGGGCCCCAAGGGAAGGAGATAGTAAAACAAAGATAGCAAGGAGGAGACAGTAAAACAAAGATAGCAAAGCCGTACCTTTGTAACCAAATATTTTATATTACCAAAAAAGCAGGGCATTCAACGAAATACCTGACAAGTATCCCTTGAAAGAGGATATATGAGATTATAAAATAATAAAATATATCCACGTGTGTCCATGTTTAAGAGATTGATCATTACCACTGAGATCTGCCCCTCCCATCCCATCCTCCCCTTTCCATTCCCACCCCATCCCTTGGCAACCAGGGCTAAATCTTGTTCTGAACGTTGTGTTTATAATTCCCTGGATTGCTGTTAAAATTTATCTATGTATGTAGGTATCAATAAAGAATAAATGGTTTCGTACTGTATGCTTTTGAATTTCATATATATAATATAAAATGCTCTTGCTCTTCTGTGACTTTTTTCAATCAATATTATGCTTCTGAGTTTCATTTATTTTCAGTGTGATGCAGGAGTCCATCATATAGGTATACCACAAATTCACTTACACATTCTCCCAACAATGGACCTTTAAACATTTCCCAGATGTTTTGTTATTAAGAAAAATGTTGCTATGGATATTCCTGTACAAAGTACATTCATACAAGTAACCAGGGTACATTACCTATTCCAGTAGTCATGGGACAGAGAATCAAGAATAGACACAAGATGTGCAAAATGAATGGAATCAAAAATTCTACACAAATAGGAATTTATAGCAAGAGGTGATCATGAGAATTGAGACTGGATGCCTTGTAGATTCTACAGAAATCTTAAGGAGGGCATTGCATTTTCCCACCCCAAGAAGGATAAAAGTTCAAGAGATTTTCTGTAAGTCTTACATAAAGATATTAAATATAAATATATACAGATATTATATGTAATGTTTTCTGATTTGGTATTTACCTCCAGTAATGTATTCTGAACAAGTTTCAATGACAAATACATGTCTACATGATGAATTTAAGTCCCAGTACACGCACAGCCATAATTTATTTAGTCAATCTTATCATACTGAAATTTTAATGTTTTTCTTTTAAGGGAACACTCTTGTGCATATATCTTTGTTTACATGCTCAACTAGTTCTTTTGAAATGGAATTCCTGTGACAATAGTTATATACCATATGCTTACATATAACTGAATCTGTTTCTGGATTTTCTAATTGTTCCATATGTCAGTCTATTCTATATCACAATCATACTGCTTTGATTACTGAAGGCTTAAAATTAATTTTACTATCTGGTAGGCTATGTCTCTCCTCATATTCATCCTTATCAAAGCACTGATGATTATCCTCATGTTTATTTTTCAAAAAACATCTTTAAACATTTTTGTCAATTTCTCCTTAAATCATTATCTCAACATCATACCCACTCATTCCCCAAGTCCCATATACAACAGTGAATTAGGTATCTCAAACACATTCATTTCTCTCTACCACCACTACAACCCTGGTCCGGGTCACCATTGTATCTCACTTGAACTGCTAAACAACCTCCAAACTGGTCTCCTTGCCTCTAGTCTTGCTCCTCTCCCAATTAATTCACTTTCAAAGACAAGCATGAGTTACTAAGAGTAAGTCAGGTCAAAATAAATTCATTTCCTTTCATTATAACTTTATTTGATGACAGAATCATAAAATGTTCTAGTCATAGTACCTACTGATTCTTTTTAAACAGTTAACATGGTCTTTCATAATATCTCAGAATTTCCATGCTGAATGATTTCATTAAATGCATTAATGATCCAGGTAGTAAACTCATTAAAATAACAAGATCTGGAAGAATAAACTAAAGGTTAAACATAATCCCATTAATCTATAAGTTAAATGGGGTTAATAACTAAAGACCTGCTTGTCTAGTACCTAGCAAAGTGCCATGTTCATAGTAGGACTCGACAAATATATGCTAAAAAATAAATATATAAAATAGCTAACATTTCAGTCAGTATTTTAAGGCCTGATTCCTCATCTAGAATTAAAGAACCATAGAGGCAAAGACTACAACCATCTTTTTCACATAGTATGCACTTAATAAACATTTGTTGAATTAATGAAATCTGAAATAATGTCATTCAAAATCTATCACAGATTCAAATCACTGTAAGAAGAATAGCAACTTATGAAGTGTTTTACAGTCTGCAAAGTAAACAGTATTTCATTTAGCCAGATGATTCGCATTTAGCTCTCATAACAATCCTCCTAATATTACTATTATCCCCATTCAGAAACTAAGGCTTGGAATTATTAGGTGTCCAATATTAATCAACATCTGGTTAATGAAAGTTTTGGGGCTACAACCTAGGTCTTATCTCAGCAAATCTAGTTTTCATACTATTGTATCCCAGACAAAAGGACTATGACAAGATCTTTATGCCATAACTAAGGGAAAGAGGCAACTCTGCCCATTGCTAGGTAGTATCTAACCCTGCCAACCTCTTAGCCTTTTCAAGCCCTCTTCCTTATTGTGAGAAATGTGGATTTTGATACACAGATTAATTGCCACAATACTCTTGATGGTAAATCCTGGCAATGGACCAGAGAGATTAAAAGAATTGAGGTCCAACAGTTTGTGATTCACTTTTCAAGGCTCCATTGTACCTAGTCTAGCAAAATATGGCTCTAATTTGGTTAGCAGCTTTTGCTTTTTTCTTGATATTTGGCGTCTCCCTTTATTTGAATGCCTGGTTCCTGAATCCCAGACTTGTTTCTGTGCTTGAATTTTTATAATGGTAGCATGCCTAAGACTGTGTTCTCTGCCTTGGTCTTTGCTAACTCTTTTCTGAGGGACTAATGGCTTGTCCCCAAATCCTAAACAGGTCCCTAACTTCATACTGCCTAACTTCATAGCCCCTGAGAGACTGTTTAGCTTTGATGCTTACTTAGTCACTTTTATCCTACCTGTTATAGTTAGTTGTGCAATGTATGAACCAAATAGTGCTTCTTAAAAAAAGATGCATACTGAGAGCACTGAATAAATTAATATTATGCCCCTCAAGAAAAATAAACTTTAGTAATAAAAAGTCTACAAAATATGCTTTCACTTGTTGTTTGCACTGTGTTCCTATAAGAGTTTAAAATCATCAGGAGTGGGCTCATTCTAACAAGTCAAAGTTTATTAGTGATTAAATATGAGGTCCTATGGTTCAGTACAGAAATGACTTTTAAAAATTCAGTATGTGGGTATATAGATTAGCAATACTATGAAAAAAGAAACAGGAGTTACAGCTGACAGTATGAGTCAGAGTGTAACGCACCAGTTAAAGACATAATGTGACAATGGCTGATTTAATATAAGAATGATATTTAAACCAGGGAACGTGACAGCCCCCCTTCCTCTGTGTTAATTAGAATTGGGAATAATCTGGTTTAGGAATTTTTTTTTTTTTTTTTTTTTTTGCATTACGCGGGCCTCTCACTGTTGCGGCCTCTCCCGTTGCGGGAGAACAGGCTCCGAAGCACAGGCTCCGGACGCGCAGGCTCCGGACGCGCAGGCTCCGGACGCGCAGGCTCAGCGGCCATGGCTCACGGGCCCAGCCGCTCCACGGCATGTGGGATCCTCCCAGACCGGGGCACGAACCCGTGTCCCGAACCCGTGTCCCCTGCATCGGCAGGCGGACTCTCAACCACTGCGCCACCAGGGAAGCCCTGGTTTAGGAAAAGACAGGCCACCTGTATGATGTTGACCATCCTTTGGAAAGTGGTGCAAGACTGTATTAATCGAAAAACCTTAGCAACAATCAGGGACCCGGTATGGGCATAGTCATTTCTCAATAGTACCAATGATGTAGCTTTTTAAATTAGGATTAAGGTGACCTAGAGGCTTTTCTAGACTACTTTGACAAGACATCTCTGTGAACCTGCCTATTAATACAGCTATTTCTTAACCACATAGGGGAAACTGAAGCAGCTTAACCAGCACTGCAGCAAACCACACCTGGTACACTTAGCTTGGTACTGGGGCCTACATTTGAGGAGCTGCAAAGACGAAATGGACTATCTTCTCTGCACATGGGTAAGGAAAGTGCTGAGTATCAAACCCATGTCATGTGGGGAAAGATTGAATAAGAAAAGGTGCAGGAAAACACATATCACAAGCATTTGAAAAACAGAAGAATGACTAGAATTGATAGAAAGAGTGCAGATAGATGGTAACAAGGCTGACTACCAGAGCTTCCCAGTATGAAATGGGCTGCTTAGCAAGTAGCAGGTTCTCTGCCACTGAAAGTCTTCAAGCCTAGTCTGATCAATACAAAGCATCTCCTAAGAATAGAAGATGGTGGTTTGACTTAGATGAGTTTGAAGATGTTAGGTAAAAAAGACAGTGGGAATAGAATTATTATGCTAGTACTATGATACAAGCTACCTGCATATTTTCACTGCTTCCTGAATTCTTTTTCTGATAATGGGAAAAGTAATACTAATGCAAGGGAGTGTAGGCTATGGCTCTTTGAAAGTTAGAGATGACTCACAATTCTAAATGATTCACAGTAGGTGAAAACTTTTGGAAGTGGTCTTGCTGCTCTGACATGTCCTGCAGTATCAAGAAAAGTATGCCCTGAAGACTTACAATGACATTAAAATAAGGAAGACTACAACATAAATATGGAATATTAAGAAAATAAGAGATCTTGAGTGGGAGAGAAAAATGAGTGACAAAACCACCCTAGGGAAAGGAGAATTGATAACAATGGTAGGCAAAATAATAGCCTCTCAAAGATGTCCATGTCCTAATCCCCAAAACCTGTGAATATATCATGTCACATGGCAAAAGGGGCTTTGCAGATGTCTTAAGTTAAGGATCTTGAGATGGGGAGATCATCTTGGATTATCCAGGTGGCCCAGTATCACAACAGTCATTATAAATGAAAGAGGGAAGGAGAGTCAGTGTCAGACTGATGCAATGTAAGAGACTTGCCTGACCATTGCTGGCTTTGAAGGTGTAAGGCAGCCATGAGTCAAGGAATGAACACAGCTCATAGACGATAGAAAAGGCAAGAAAACAGATTCTCCCCCTAGAGACTCCAGAAAGGAATGAAGCCCTATCAACACCTTGGACTTAGCCCAGTGGGACACACTTTGGACTTTCAGAACTGTAAAATAATAAAGTTATGGGTTTTTTAAACTGCTAAGTTTGTGGTCATTGGTGACTGCAACAATAGGAAACTAATACAATAATACCAGCAGAAAGCAACACACATAGGGAGGCAACAGAAATTATTAAGGGTTGAGAGAGGAACATTAAAATTGGACTCCAGTGGAAAAATACACCTTGCTATATTATGATATGACTCAATATTTTAAAGATAGTGATTCTTTCACTTTCACTTAGTCTTAAATTTAATGCAGTAGTATTGCAATAGTTTCCCTCCCACCCCATCTTGGATCTTGACAAGTGATCCTAAAGTGCATTTGGAAAAATAAATGTCTGACAATAGCTAGGTATCAATTTGAAAAGAGAAAAGTAATGGAGGGGGTGGAGATCAGCATTTATCAGATATTTAAATAAATTATAAATGGTTCTGGTGCAATAACTGAAAGGCAATAAAATAGAAGAGAGAATTTAAAAAGACAAAGCGCCAATGCTTGTGAAAATTTATTATATTATAAAGATGGTATTTCAAATCAGTAGGAAAACAATGGATTATATAATAATTGCCAATGAGATAACTGACTAGTCATTTGGAAAGAAATAATAAAACTGTATTAATACTTCATTTCTTAAAACAAAATAAATTACAGATAAATATTTAAATAATAAGTAAATACACCTGTAAAATAATCTTAAAATAGGAATGGCCTTTGACAAGGAGCTATAACCAGACTCATAATCAGAGCTGTAGAGAAAAAGATTGGTGAATTGGAGTACATACAAACATGAAACTTCTATAAAGCCACTAAAATACAAAAAAAAATTCAGAAACATGACAGATTTGGGAAAATTCTTTGACACATGTGACAAAGGGCTATAATATCTTTATTATATAAAGAGAATTACAAATTGGGATTAAAGAGATCATCAACCTAAGGAGAAAAGTGGGCAAAGCATAGGAGCAGTTCATGATAAATAGCTAAAAATTTCTTGTATGAAAAGATGCTTGATCTCATTTCTAATTAGACATATGTAAATTAAAGCAACACATGATATACCATTCCTGATCAAATTGCTGTAGATAATACACAGTGTTGGTGAGGGTTTGGAAAAATGGGTACTCTATATAGTTTTATTTGAAGTGTGAATTGATATAAATCTCTTTCAGGCTAATTTGTCAATTGTTAGAGTAGACCTTTAGAAAGCAGATCTTTAGACAGCATTGACTCCTGGACTTCTGCCATGTTAAAATCTTTCCTTCACCTGGGAACAGATGAGATTGATAAACTGCCATTATTACTCCTAGAGCATGGTATTGCAAGGCACCATTTATGTGCACTGCATGATTATCACTCTTGCTTTCTAAAAATATATGTACACATGCTACTTTGAATGCTTCTGTTAAATAATGAAATGGGGGTGGGGAGTATGTGGAGGGAAGCCTGATTCTTAGTGCCATGAATGAGAAAAGCTGTAATCAGATTTTACAAATGGCAATCATATGAGTTGTAAGTGCTGTCAGGATATTGCCCCCCTTTGGAAAGTGCTACCAATCAGTGTCCCTGGAGATCGATTCTTAGTTAAGACTCTCTTGATCAAAGATGAGGTGACTTCAAAGATGGAGATGTCAATTATACATTTGAAACCACAATAGAAATCTCACCAGATAAGTGCTGAGAAACCAGTGTGGGTACTGAGAATGTTATTTTGAGTATGTTTTGGGTTCAACTGTGTCTCCCCAAAAGTCAAATGTCAAAGTCTTAACCCCCAGAATGTAATCTTATTTGGCGATAAGGGTGTTGCAGACATAATTAGTTAAATTAAGATGAAGTCATTTAGGGTTAGCCCCTAATCCAATGACTGGTGTCTCTATAAAGAGGGGAAATTTGGAGACAGACATGTACACAGGGAGAACACCATGTGACGACTGAAGTTATGCTGCCAAAGCCAAGGAATGCCAAAGGTTGCCAACAAACCACCAGAGCTAGGGGAAAGGCATGGAACACATTCTCCTTAGAAGAAACTGGCTCTACCACCACCTCAATTTCAGACTCTTAGCCTCCAGAACTGTCAGAAAATATATTGCTGTTGTTTAAGCCATGCAGCTTCGTGGTACTTTGCTTCAGCATCCCTAGTAAACTAATACAGGATTAAAAAAAGGAACTGGCTTCAAAAAACTTTTGATTAGTCTCTTTTAGTGTTCTAAAATCTTTACTCTTGGAAAATTAATAATTAACTAGGGACTAGCAAGGAAAAGAAGATTAGCTGTTCTTAATAAAATTCCCAAAAGTGTTTCAAAATTTTAAGTGCACATACTCTTTTACCCAGAAATTCTACTTCTAGAAATCCTTCCTACAATTAAATTCACAAATACAAATAAAAATGTACATGTAAAGAATGTGTACTGAAGCACTGTTTATAATATTAAAGGACTGGAAATTAGGTTCATCATTAAGAGACTGTTTAATAAATAAATACCATTCATATAAAGAGGCAATGTAGTATATATAATGCAGAGGTCCACAGATTTTAGACTATATAAAACCTACTTTGGATCATTTGTTAATAACTCAAGACTTGTGACTCTCTCCCAAATTTTTACTAAATCAGAATCTCTGACAATGAGCCTGGAGATCTTGTTTTACAAGTTTCCCAGGTCATATTGTTGCAGATGGTTGATGAAATATACTTGAAAAACACTGGAATAGTAATTAAAGAGTGTGGAGTCAGAATCCTAGCTCTACCACTTTTAGCAAAGCAGCTGCCTTAGCAAAGTCTCAGTTTCTTCATCTGTAATATTAGGATAGAATACTAATAGGATCTACCTCAAAGTGTTGGTGGTGGTTGTGAATAAAATAATAAAATTAATGAAATACATTTGAAATGAAATGAATTTTATAAAGTACTTAATGTAGTGCCTAAGTGCCTAAATGCTCAATAGATGTAGCCATTATTACTATTCAGGCATTCAAAAAGTGAGACGAATGCATAGGTACTAGTATGTTGAGCTAAAACAAATAAACAAAGGAAAGAATAATATATAATGTATGTTCACGTTTCTATAAAAAGAAAGTGTACACACCTATATGTATGGAATATTTCTGGAAGGAATGATTAGAAACTCTTGTTGGTTAACACTGGGGAATGTGACCATATTCTGTTTTGTTTTTGCCTGATCTTTATTTTGAAACTATAATACATGTTATTTTCAGAAAAAAATTCCGTGAGCCTAAATACCACCTGAGGAAGGTGATGATACCATTTCAAATATAAATTAACTTTGATTTTTATTTCTGGTACTGTTGTGTAGAAATTTGCATACCCCAGGTGAAACTGAAGATGGCTGGAATCACAAGAATAAGCTCTTTAATAAACTGCACAAATGCAACTGAAAATATGTCAAATGCCATGCAAACTAAATAGGGATCAGCTCAGTACAAATCCTCAATAAAAAACCTAGATAATCTTCATAAGGAGTCAAAATAAACAGAATGTAGTTCACCAATAACAAGATGACAAAGAGGAAAAATCTTATGAAACAACCTTGAGGCTAAAAGAATAAGGGAATGCATTGTCTAGGAAGTATTAATTATTGTCGAAAAAGAAAAGAAAAAAAAAAGAATGAAAGAAACCAAGATTATTTATATGAAAGGATTTCTTTGCAATGTGAGGAGTCCAAGCCTCATATTCTTTCTCGGAAAGAGGCAGAAAACAAATTATTTTAAAAAAATAGATAAATACTGAACAAATAAATGAACTGAAAAACTGAATATTCAAACATAAAAATACATACACATACATATAAGTATTCACAACTAGGTATAGGGAGCCAGGAGATAAACCTATTAAAGCCTGTTAGAAAAATAACTGAGACTTAAGTTAAATAATGAGAAGACAAAGGGCATCGCCAAATTTATAGGAACAAACTGGTAGATTGATGGTGAAGTTGCATAGACATATGTTTAGTTTTGGTAGGTCTGGTAATGGTGAAGAGTCCTGGGTGACTACTGTAACTATGCTTGGGGTCTTTATTCCTGGTGTTAGTGAATGTGTGACTTAAAGGGCCAAAGACAAGGCAGACAGAATAAGAAAATACATTATATACTGCTCCCAGGACATTCACCCAGTCACCTAGGTTTGAACTCTTGGAGACATTTTGCTTTCTCCTGTTGTTATGCTTACTGTTACTATAAAGAAGGAGTCACCAACTTTTATAAAATTTGCACTTCATAATAACTCCTAATCCCAGTATTACTTTTCTGTTTCCATAATCACCAAACTAGCTCAAACTTCATCGACTCATGCCTATGTTACTTTGAATAGGCCTTCAATCTCCCACCTCTGAGTCCATTCCATTTTTACAAAAAGGGTTTCTGCCACTTTGAATGATAAAACATGTTTTTCAAAGTAAAAAAATTTACAAACCCCTATGTGATAATATTAGAATTAATTTAGAAATTTAGGGAGTACAATAAATGACTTCCTTATTCCCTGCCCAAATTGTAGATAAGAGTCTAGGGGTTGACAAATCTTTTCTGCAAAGGGCCAGAGAGTAAACAATTTAGGCTTTTCAGGCCATATGATCTCTGTTGCAACTACTCAATGCTGCTGCTGTAGCAATAAAGAGACACACATAATATGTAAACAGAAGAGGCTGGCCAGATTTGGCCTGCGTGGGTCAGATTTGGCTCAGAGACTGCAGTTAGCCAAACCGTGGATAAAAACAAAGGACTCAGGCAAATGGATTAAAATGTCAACATAGGCTAGTGACAGAGCAGATACTAGAGAACATGGCTTAGGTACAAAGCAATACAAGCTTTCTACTACTATATCTCAGAATTAGACAAACTAGCCTCAGTTCTCCCAAACCTGAACAGGTAGGTGTCTTACTGCTAAACTTAACTGCACATACTCTCTGCAGATGAGAAGATCATGAAGAGAATTAGTGACACATGCTCAGTTCCTGCTTCCAAATTTACAAATCAATTAACTCCCTTGAGGAGTGAGTTGGAGCAGAGAGAAGCCCAGGTAAACTGATCAATGTCTCTCCACATGAAAATATGAAGCAAAGAGAAAGAATCCTGCATTCTCTGCCCAACTCTAGTAGGTAAGTTATACTTTTAGAATCTGTTGTTTGAAACAAGTACATGAGCAAAAAGCAACAATAAATTTCCATTTTATTAATCACAGCAAAACTTATACACATTTGAAAATAATAAAAATGGATATGGATATGTAAGACCTATGATTTATGTAATCTACAGACAAGCTTTGTGTCTGTATGAAATTGCAAGCCCTTTATAGTACCTCCATAGAGTGGTCCAGTTTGAGATCTATAGCTTCATATCGTTCCTAAAACGTAGGTGCCTATAGCCCCAGATTTTAGTACTATCAGAGGACAACAGTTATCATCCAATAAATATTTGTTGAATAGAAATATGAATTTTATAGTAATTGTTCTACTTCTTAAGGCTTTCAATGCCTCCCCAAGGATACCATTCAAAAGGAACCCTCTGTTAGGCTGATGTATTTGGTAGCCCCCATCCTGAATGTCACATTCCTTCCTCTGTCTTTTTGCTTATGCTGTCATCATCTCTTTTGAGGATCAGGGGACTCTTCTAGGCCTATAGATATTCTCCTTTTCTTTCACAACCAATCATAAATTTTACTTAGTCTCTGAAGCATTTCATGAGTACTACTGCCTATATGGCTTTCTTTCTTCTCTGAATCTAAAAACAACAGTAATATTTTATACAGATAATTCAGTATCTCACAACACACTAGATTTTCAGATCCTATATTGATACTCGATATTTTTATTGCTAGCTACTTCTAAATTCTGTCTTCCCAGACAGCAAGTGCTCCAAATAGTGCTTCTTTGTGTGTTTCAATGCAGCACAATCCTGGCACAAAGTAGATTCTCAAAAATTTTAAATTTATATTAAATGATTGGATTAACCAACTAACAAAAAGATGAATAAATAAATAACATAAATAACCAAGATTAAGAAAAATTAAGTCTTAAGAATAAGGAAGACAGCCTAAATAGCCTGCAAAGCCTTCCATTCCTTGAGCTATTCTAACAGAAACATTAATTATAAGAAAACTCTTTTGTAGTCATTTACTCTCTACTCATGGAAACAAGTAAGGTAATACCGTAATTGATTTTTGTTACTTTAGCTTCCAAATAAGGTAAATAATACAAATCTGTAATTTAATGTTTTGAAAAATTTGGAAGAACACAAACACTGATGAATAATATAATTATTTAAAATATTGAAGAAGACTATGGTGCAAGGGCAACATGGATATATGTATTGCTATCTCCAGTTTCAGCCTTGTTAGATGCACATAAAGAAGTGAACAACTGAATGAGAAATGTTCCTAGGTTAGGGAAGAGTCCAGAAATCGGACTTTGATCCCACACAGGAATTAACATTTCTCAATTATAGAGATTAAAGCAATCATCTCATTGATAATCATCTCATTTTTCATTTATTGCTTTCTCTCCTCAAGGGCTATGGAAAATCAAAGGAGGAAAATCATTTGAAATCATGATAAATCCACATGTTGACAAAAAAGCACTGTGTTCTAAGAAGCAAGGGGTGCTTGAACCCAAGACTCTTTCACTTATGAAAGATACACTACTAAAATACACTCTATTAATACACATTCAAGGCTATGGACCTATCATTTCTACACACAGCAATTAAAGCTCAATAATACCAAACTGTAGATTTCTTCCATCTGCTTTACCAGAGAATCACATGTTAGAAAAGTAAGTTAACATAATAAACATTTTGGAATATCTTTAGACTTTAAAAATAACAAACAAAAAACTTTCCTTTTCTTCTCCTTTTTCTAAATTAATGTGATTTAGGAAGCCTCTTGATAATATTTAGCTTTTGACAGTATAAGACCCTGGCTTTAAAATCTAACACCTTTTCATTTAATCTTTATGATCCCATGACTGGCCAAAGGAACTTAAGAAGAGACTGTTAGTGAAATGAAGATGTCAAAATAAAAGTTTGCCACACGTCTGCTTTCCATTATCCTCATTACCATTACTCTACCACCATCTCTGTGAAGCAGAGCAGCAACATTTATATCTTTTGAAACTCCTCTATTCCATTACTCCACAGATCCGGTCGATCACCAAATCCCATGACTAATCCACCTTTGCGTTTCTATGTCCATAGCTGCCATGTTAAGACAGGCCTTAGCACCACACACGTAGATTATTGGCACTGCCTCTAAACTCATCTCCCTTCTCGTACAGCTGTATTTCACTCTATGTGAAACCATTAGAATAATCTTCAAACATCATTATCCTCACATTATTCATGGTCTATGAATTCAAGTACCTCCCAAATAAATTTTACTCAAAACAAAATTCTTTAGCTTAGCCCTTAACTCACCAATCTCATCTACTTTATTTCACCTTCTAGTCAACTCCTTGCCAGCACTCTGCTTCATCCGACAAAAAAGCATTGTGTTCTAAGAAGCAAGGAGTGCTTACTCTCTTAAAAGCCAGGGAGTAAGCACTTCTAGAAGAAGTAAGGATCTCTGAAAATCTACTCCACCATAGAAGTAACAAGAACATTCACAAAAAAATGTCAAAAATCAATTTTTTCAGAACTCTGGAAATAACAAAAACTTGTAGCAATCTATGTAAACTTTATCCCAGAAAATCAGCAGAATTTTTGTACAAACAGTGAGCACTGTGGCAATCTAACTTGCCCCATTCCCATTTCTTTGTTCTCAGTTCCACAGGGAGAAAATTAGCAGCCTCTCAATAATAGTAAGTCTTTAAACCAGTAGCCAAGAAGCCACTAGGGTGTGTGTGTGTGGGGGGGGGGAGGGTTGAATGGCTTCGGAGTGCTGCAAACATCCTTACAGCCACAGAGAATTCTCCAGATTTAACATGTTCAGCAGCCCCCTGGAAAAGGCCTATTTACAGGGCTTGTTTTTATTTGACCTGATGCAGAGCTCACTCAGTGAGAAAGGCGCTATCTTCTAGGTGTTTGTTAAAATGAATTAACAGCAACCGTTTAATGTTGCAGCTGTTTAACATCACAACTGCTGGAGCCAGTGATACCAGCAATGGCTAATAAAAGGCTCTCCAAAAAACCTTAAAAGGAAACTCTGGAGAAAGAGATGCCTATAGAGGTCTCTGAAAAGCTCCAGCATATTTCTATGAACCAAAAAGGCTACATACATGTGGAGGGCTGTGTGCATGCCCAGAAAAAAATCTGAGAAGACTCTGATCTCTTACCTCTGGCTGAACTAGTTCTGTGCAAGGAGGAAGTAAAGCTAAGGCAGATATAGAAGCTGCCAGAACTTGAGGACAGACCTCAACACACAGAGTCCATGGCATAGGCAGACTTATTGGTTCAAGGTATTTAAGAAAATCTCTGTCAAATTGTAAGGTAACCACTAAGCTAATGCAGCAGACACTTAAATGGCCACAGTGAAAAACAATTCAGACTTGACCGAATTAATCCAGGAGAGTCACTAAACGAACAAAAGCAACAACAACAAAAACCCTGGGCCTTAAGGGAGGAATCTGATTTCCAGAGTTGCCATTTTATATGATTTTAAATGTCCAATTTTCAACATAAGTTATAAGACTTATAAAGAAACAGGAAAATTAGGCCCATATAAAGGAGAAAAAAACAGCAGAAACTGTCCCTCAAGAAGAACAGATTTTGAACTTACTAGATGAAGACTTTAAATCATATATTATAAATATGTTCAAATAACCAAAGGAATCATCTGTAAAGAATTAAAGAAATGTATAAGAATAGATATTAACGGAAAACAGAGAAAATCAGTATCAATAGAGATATGATTTTTAAAAATGGAAAAGACAGAAATTCTGAGTTGTTAATTAGAATAACTGATATGAAGCATTTGCAAGAGGGACTCAAAAGTAGATTGAAGCTGGCAGAAGAATGAATCAACAAACTTGAAGATAGGGCAATTGAAATTATCCAGTTTGAGGAAAAGAAAGAAACAAGAATAAATACAAATAACAGACCATTAGAGAACTGTGCAACAGCAACAAGTATACCAACATATGCATAATGAGAGTCCTAGAAGTGAGGAGAGAGAGAAGGAACAGAAAGAATTTCTGAAAAAATAATGGCCAGAAACTTCCCAAATTTGATGGAAAAAAATTAATCTACACATCCAAAAATCTCAACAAATTTCATGAAAGATAAATTTAAAGAGATCTACACATAGACACATAGTTAAATTGTTGAATAACAAAGACAGAAAGAATCATGAGACAGTAACAAGAGAAAAATAATTCATCTTGTAGAAGGGATCCCCAATAAGATTAATAGCTAACTTTTCAGAAATCATGGAGTCTACAGGCAGTGAGTTGGAACATTCTAAATGCTGAAAGAAAAAAATGTCAACCAAGAATTCTGTATTCAGCAAAACTATCCTTCAGAAATTCAAGGTAAATTATGACATTGCCAGATAAACAAAAATTGAGAGAAGTGCTAGTAGACATGCCCTAAAAGAAATACTAAAGGAAGACTTTCAACCTGAATTAGAAGAACACTAGAGAGTAACTCAAATCCACATGAAGAAATAAAGAGCATGGGTAAAAGTAGCTACATAGGTAAATATGAGAGACAGTATAAATGTATTTTTATTTGTAATTCTTTTCACCTCATATTATTTTAAAATAACAACTGCATAAAGCAGTAATTATAAATGTGGGTTGATATGTTTATAATGTAAAAAGATGTAAATGAAATCTAGAGCTGTATGAAAATAACTCAAAAGGGGGTAGGAAATGAAGCTATACTGGAGCAAAGTTTTTGACTACTATTGAGATTATGTTGGGATTCATTCAAGATAGATTGTTTTAAGTTAAAATATTAACTGTAATCATAGAACACCCACTAAGAAAATAACAACTATAACAAAATAATACAAGAAACTCCAAGAGAATTAAAATGCTAAACTAGAAAATATCTATTTAATACAAAGAAAGGCAGTAAATGAGGAAAAAAGAAATTAAAAGTATATAATACATAGAAAACAAATAATAAAATGGAAGACGTAAGTCCTACTTTATCTGTAATTACATTAAGTGTAAGTGCATACAACACTCCAAATAAAAGGCAGAGATTGGCAGGATAGTTTTGTTTTGTTTTTTTAATAATCCAATTACATAGCATCTACAAGAGACATACTTTATATTCAAGGGCACTAATAGATTTAAGGTAAAAAGACAGAAAAAGATATACCATGTGAACAGTAACCCAAAGAAAGATGGAGTGGCTATACTAATATTGGACAAAAGAAACTTTAAGACAGAAATTGTTACTAGAGATTTAAAATAGAACATTTAATAAATTTATAAAGATAAAATGGTCAATCCATCAGGAGGACAGAACATATACAAACACATATGCACCTAAGAGAGTCCCAAAACACATGAAACAAAAATTGAGAGAACTGGGGCCTCCATGGTGGAGCAGTGGTTGAGAGTCCACCTGCTGATGCAGGGGACACAGGTTCGTGCCCCGGACTGGGAAGATCCCACATGCCACGGAGAGGCTGGGCCCATGAGCCATGGCCACTGAGCCTGCGCGTCTGGAGCCTGTGCTCTGCAATGGGAGAGGCCACAACAGTGAAGAGGCCCGTGCACCCCAAAAAAAAAAAAAAAACTGAGAGAACTGAAGGGAAAAATAGACAATTCAACAATAATAGTTGGGGAATTCAATACTCCACTTTCAATAATGGACAGAACAATCAGGCAGATCAAGAAACAAACAGAACACTTGAACAGCACCATAAAACAACTACATCTAACAGACATCTATATATAGAGCATTCCACCAAATGCACATTCTTCTCAAGTGCACATGGAACATTTTCCAGGATAGACTGCATGTTAGACCACAAAATAAGTACCAATAAATTTGAAAAGAATGAAATCATACAAAGTATATTCTCTGACCACAAAATAATAAAATTAGAAATCAATAAAAGAAGCAACTTAGGAAATTCACAAATACATGGAGATTAAAAAACACTGTCCTAAATAACCAGTGAGTCAAAGAATAAATCACAAAGAAATTAGAAAATACTTTCAGGTGAATGAAAAGAAAACCACAACATTCTAAAATTTATAGGATACAGATAAATAAGTGCTTAAAGGGAAGTCCACAGCTATAAAGCTATAATAAAAGAAAAGAGAAATATCTCAAATCAATAACATACCCTTTAAAATTCAGAAACTAGAGGAAAAAAGGAAATCCAAATTAGAAGTAATGAGATAATAAAGATTAGATGGAATTAAAATAGAGAATGTAAAAACAACAGGAAAAAATCAATAAAACCAAAAGTTGGATCTTGAAAAAGATAAACAAAATTGACAAAAATTTAGCTAGCATGACCAAGATAAAAGGGAGAAGACTCAAATTACTAAGACTGGGAATAAAAGAGGGGTATCACTATCAAACTTACAGAAATAAAAAGGACTGTAAGAGAATACTACGAATAACTTTATGCCAACAAATCAGATAACCTAGATGAAATGCACAAATTCCTAGAAAGATACTAAATACTAAAACTGACTAAAGAAGAAATAGAAATTCTGAGCAAATCTATAACAAGTAAAGAGATATAGTAACTTTCAAACTTCCCATAAATATAAGGCCAGACCCAGATAGCTTTAATGGTGAATTCAACCAAACATTTCAGAAAACAATATCAATCCTTCACAAACTCTTTTAAAATATATATAAGAAGCAATCAACAAAATGAAAAGATAACCTATGGAACAGGAGAAAATATCTGCAAACCTAAGAAGTTAATATCCAAAATATACAATACAAGGAACTCATACAACTCAGTAGCAAAAAACCCCAAGTAACCCAATTAAGAAATAGGTAAAGGATCTGAATAAACATTTTTCCCAAAAATATATACAAATGGCTAACAGATACATAAAAAAGTACTCAACATCACTAATCATCAGGGAAATGCATGTCAAAACCACAATGAGGCATCATCTCACACATGTTAGAATGGCTGTTACCAAAAAGACAAGGACAACAAGTGCTGGTGAGGATGTAGAGAAAAGGCAACCTGTGTCCACTATTGGTGGGAATGTAAGTTGGTGCAGCCACTATGGAAAACAATATGGAGGTTCCTCAAAAAATTAAAAATAGAACCACCATATGATCCAGCAATCCCACTTCTGGGTATTTATCCAAAGAAAACAAAATCACTATCTTCAAAAGATACCTGCACCTCCATGTTTACTATAGCATCATTTAAAATAGACAAGACATGCAAGCAAACAACCTAAGTATTTGTCAAGGGATAAATGGATAAAGAAAATGTTATATATATATAGTCATATATGGTTAAAACACACACATATATAGTTAAAAGATAAACTGAGGCATATTAAAAATCTAAGAGTTTATTTGAGCAAAAATCAAGTTAATCAGGTAGCACCAAACTGGAAGTATTTAGAAGGGCTACACCCCACTGACAAGAATTTGAGGAAAGACTTTTCTAGAGAAAAGGCAGAAGCAAAGTAAGGAAATTATTGATTGGCTATATATTGAAGCCAGTTAGTTGTTTGTGGTTGATTGTTCTTAGGTTCCAATTTTACAGGCTTAGATTCTGTTTTGCTTATTTAGGCTGCTACAGCATTAGAGTAACCTCAGTCTAATGGCCTCCTTGTTTAATTAATTTAAATATATATATGAATATTATTCAGCCATAAAAAAGAAGGAAACCCTGTCATTTGCAACAGCATGGATGAACCTTGAGGGCATTATGCTAAGCGAAATAAATTAGATACAGAAAGACAAATACTGTTTGATCTCACTTATACGTGGAAACTTAAAAAAATTATATGTAGAATCTTAAAAAAAAACCTCATAGAAACAGATAGAAGATTGGTGTAACTGGGTTATTAGAGGAATATAATGTATTATATAAATCTGACATGATCAAAATGTGCTTTTCTCTCCCACACCATGAAAGAAAGACTATTGGAGTGAAGTTTAGACCCTAAGAATTATGACTTTATTCATATTACCAAATAGTAGCTCCCTATAAAATCACATAACTTATTAGAGAATAGTTTCAGAACTCTCACATGGCTTTGTGAAAGAATTTACTTTTATCTCAGAGTAATTAGAATCTCACAGTGTTCTGATTGTCTCTGGAACACTGATCTGAATCTCACTCACACATGCAACAGAATCACCAGAATCATATTATCCTAAAATGTACATTTTTCTTTCTGAAGGTAGATTTCAGTCAGAAAAATAAAAATTTTTAAATCTAAAAATCTAAACATCAGAAAAATAAAAAGCATCGGCTACTTCTGTTTAAGAATCTATAAACAAACATTTTTTTCAACAACTTACAAGTCTTTTATCCAAGATTTATGGGCACAGAGACATTTATTTTCAAAGCTACTCATAGACAATTCAGTTCTATAAATGATTACTGACCTCTTTGGTTTTCAGAAAAAAATGATACTTAAATATTCAGTTAAGAACCTGTGTGAAATAACTTCTTAGGCAGAGCTGGTATACTATAGAATGGATTCCTTCAAAAATCTACATTATGTGCATGAAAGATGAATATTAAAAATTAAAAGGGTAAAACTATCAAAAACCAAAAGAACACAGGAGTAGGATATCAACTTACATTGCAATAGTCACAAAGTTAAATACTGTCACTGGTAACAGAAAACCAAACATTGCCAAATTCCCCTACCTAAACACCACAGTCTTCAATAATTTTCTGATAGATAAGAATTTAAAAAGCAATAATGCCAACGTCTCAAGAAAAAGCATGGCACTAATAAGATAAATTCATCACTAAACTGTATATCCAAGAGCAGTTATAATAGATAGGCCTCAATCCCAAGAAAATTGCAAAAGATGGAGTTAATCAAAAGTATTATATAAAGTAATTATTCTGTGCATTTATGTAGATGTGTGTGTATGTGAGTAATCAAAAATGGCTAATGGTGAGTGCAGTGGACATAGCAGTCAGGTCAAAAAAACATCTCTAGGCATAAATGGCATATACCATCTAAAGGTATATGCTAACTTCCTGGTAAAAAAAAAAAAAAAAAAGGAACACCAATATGGAATACTCAGACTAATGAGAGATACTAAAATTAAATTATCTGTCTAGTAAGCACATGAGGAGCCTGTGGCATTAGCAAGACCAAGATCAAACGACATAAACAGAAAAGTATAACCTAAACTCTGCTGGGGATCAAGATTTGGTAGTTCAATTTAAAGATGTTGCCACTATGTTTAAGGATAAAAAGAATGACTATGATATTCAAAGTGTTATGAGAAAAGGGGAAAAGAAGCAACTTTTTTCCCCAAACTACTTTGTATTTGGATTGTGCCACCTACTGCGTGCTAATATCTGAATAAGTGTGGGTAATATGTGAATGACCATATAGTTTGTTACCATGGGCAAATACTGAAATCAGTAAATATGTCAGTTGTCAGTTATTTCAGTTCTCCTTCCTCAGTTCTGATATCAGTAACAACAAATCTAATAGGTTTTTTTATTACAATCTGCATTAGATTTTCAGATCTATTTTCTGGTGCAGGTTTTGAAGTCCAACAGCTCTGGATCCAAATTCTGGTTTCTGTACTTTATTTTGTATGGCAAGTCACTAAAGCCCTGCAGCTTCTTTTCTTTATTTATTAAATGGGTATGATAATATCTTTGTCAAAAGGTTGTTTTGAGAATGAAATAAAATATCCTGTGTAAAAGAACTAGCATCATTCCTGGAACACAATATGAACTTCCTTTTAGGAAAGCTTCATTACACCGCCTATGAGTTGCACTAAGCATCTCATGACAAGAGACTCTGGAATATAAGGAGTCTACAAACAGGTGATCAGTCAGTTGTGATGGGAGACCAAGAGACAAAAGCAATTGTTCCAAACCCTAGCGGTGTGTCTGGAATATCACTGAAGCTTTTAAAAAGCAGAGAGGTCTGACCTAAATAGACATTTTTTTCAAAGAAGACATACTGATGGCCAACAGGCACATGAAAGGATGTTCAACATCGTTAATTATTAGAGAAATACAAATCAAAACCATGATGAAGTATCACCTCACACATAGAATGGATATCATCAAAAAGGTTACAAATAATAAATGCTGGAGAGGGTGTGGAGAAAAGGGAACTCTCTTGCATTGTTGATGGGAGTGTAAATTGATGCAGCCACTATGGAAAACAGTATGGAAGGTTCCTTAAAAAACTAAAAATAGAGCTACCATATGATGCAGCAATCCCACTCCTGGGAATATATCCGGAAAAGACGAAAACTCTAAATAGAAAAGATACATGTACCCCAATGTTCATAGCAGCACTATTTACAGTAGCCAAGACATAGAAACAACCCATGTTTCCATTAACATAAGATTGACTTAAGAAGATGTGGTATATAAATATATATATATATATATATATATGCACACACACACACAATGAAATATTACTCAGCTATAAAAAATGAAATATTGCCATTTGCAACAATATTTAGTGAAATCAGACAAAGACAAATATTACTTGACATTACTTATATGTAGAATCTAAAAAATAATACACATGAATCTGTATACAAAACAGAAACAGACTCACAGACACAGAAAATAAATTTAGGTTATCAAAGGGGAAAGCGAGTGGGGGAGGGATAAATTAGGAATACGGGATTAGCAGATACAAACTACTATATATAAAAATAGATAAACAACAGGAATTTACTATATAGCACAGGGAACTTATTCAATATCTTGTAATAATGGAAAATAACCTGAAATATATATATATATATATATATAAAAACACTGAATCATTTTGCTGTATACCTGAAACTAACATAATATTGTAAATCAACTATACTTCAAAACAAACAAAAAAAGCATAGAGGTCTGAGCCCCACCCATGCCCTACCCCCACTGAAATTTTACTTCAGCAGCTCTGGGGTGAGGTAGAACCTGAGCATCTGTATTTTTGGAAAGCTCCACATCTGATTTTGATGCACCATGGGCCCCTGCTGGTAACCTTTCTACTGCACAGCCTCTTGTAGTTTTCAAAAATACTCTTTCAAAAGTCCTTCCTCAGGCTGAAAAAGCCTGCTATTTTAACTCTTCCTCTGCAAAACACTTTCTCGTTATTTGATTATTCTTGTAGCTCCCCTTGAGCCTTAGCTAAATTATCTGTCTCTTTGGTTATGTGACTCCATTTATCATCGGGTGAACTTACTGGAAGTGAGAGAGGTTACTGTAATTCATAGAACTACTGATGTACTCCTAAAATACTGTTAATTGCCAGGACATCTTAATTATTTGATCCTTTCTTCTTGAAAGGACAAAAACAGGCCACTCTAGGCACCACTGGCTAGTCCTATTTCTAGGTCTGAAAAAGCAAGTGGACTTTTTTTTTTCTTTCTCCCAGGTTAAAGTGTTATAGCACATACCTAATTTCTGATGGATTATAGCAAATGTATTCAACATTCAACCAACATTTATCGATTACTTTATTTCACAAGGGACTAAAGCAAGCCCAGAATTCTTCCTTTCTTTTACTTCTTGAATTTTTTCCTTAAGGACATAAACAACGCCAAAAGGGAAACAAAATACAAAAAACAGTCCCTTGGATTATTCAAATAACCATTTCATGCCTTTCTCTCACCATGCTCCTTGGTGGGCACTTTATGAGGTTGGATGAGTTTTAGTTTGTTTACGTGATTGTACTATTTGGGGGCAAAGGGATAAGTGGGCTGTTGAAGGTTGTTTGCTGTTTGATGTCAGAACTAAACCTAAGGCAGCTATTCTTGCATCTGAGTTTGTCCTTTTTGCCTTTTAGCTTTTTGACTTTAAGCAAGTCACCCAACCACTAAACATTATTTTCTAAATCACTAAACTTTGTATAATAACACATACATCAAAGGACTCTTGTGAAGATTATGAGTTAACACATGAAAAATGCCTGGTACTGTTCATTCATTCTGTTTTTTTTATTTTCTTTTGATATAAAATACAAGGTCTTACCTTAAAAAGTTTATCTTTCTGCCCAGGAGAAATGACCACTATTCTATAAACGAACAACAAGCAACAAAAGCCCAGGAAGAACATGGAAACTTCAATGAACACTCAGAGGTGCTGTGTATGATTGTGAGGTGCCAGGCCCAGGAGGCAATTGGGGGCTGAAATTCTAGCCCGAACACTACAACCAAGCAATAGTTCTCTCTGGGGTCTGAATCAATCACGTGGGGTGCTCTTTTCTAATCTGTTCAGAGGTTCTATGTGGGGTAGTGGGTGACCCTGAAAGAGTATCCCTAGGAGACAGAAGATGAGCTACTCTACTGACTGGCAAAGAGCCTTTCATGTTCAACATACTAACACTTCAGTCTTAAATGTTTAGTGAATTGAACTGAGTGTTACTGAGTAAATGAATTATCTCCAAGTACTATATACATAAAAAATCTATTAGAAATATACTGTTCAAATATTCCAAAATATCAAGTACTTTTTTTCTTTTTCACTTAACATTTATATATCTCAGAATTACATTCCAGAGAAGCAGTCTTTAAAGGTAGAAGGTAAAGAGGTTATGCTACATTTATTATAGTGGATACCTTCATGCAAAACAAATAAGGAATTGCAAATTGCAAAAATGTTTGTAGGAGAGTTGGTTTTGCTTTTGAGCTATGTTTTTATGCCCTTCTCTGATGTTTTCGTATGCTGCAAATAACTTTAATATATGTATAGCTAAATGAGAGGAATTATAAACCTGTAACAACAAAATTTGCCTTATATAATCAACTAAAAATATCAGACTGTGCTGCCCATTGCAGAACAATACTGAATTGTCTGTTGTTTAGCTAAAAAATTGGTCTAGCATTCCCTAGTTTTTGTCTTGTCTTCTTAAAGATAAGCGTGAAATATACAACAGCATATCATCAAAATTTGTTCCACTGACTTTAGCTAAATAACCTCTAGACGTTTTGCTGTCACTCTCTAGCTGAAGAAGGCAATACTTCCTTGGCATGAAACGTCAAATCCAAATTCCTCTGCCTGGTCTTGGAAGGTTCTCCACCAATGACCCTTTCCCTCACATCACTTTTTAAACATTTTGCTTTCTAATTCCCAACAGTTTACAAATTAGGTGCTCAAAAAATATCTGTAGAAAAAAAGAAAGAGAGAGAGAGAGGGACAGGACCATGAATGTGGTTTTTAAGAGGCAAAAAGGACCCATTCCACAAAATATCTTTCCCATCTCTGACAAGTGTATTAAATCTTATCATTAATAATGTATTCTTTCAGATACTAACTTCTTTAAAAACATAAATCTTCTTAGAGGGTCAATATTAGTAAGGCACTTTATTCATCAGCACTCTCAAATGGAGAAATTTTGGAGTGAGAACAAGAGAGGGTAGTAGATATGTGAAAAGTAAAAGTAATACAGAAAAGGAATATTCTGAGAAAGATAGTGTTCTTTGCCTTTGTCCTTGCTAAACATATACAATCCTTTGGTCAGCCATTCAACAATTATTAGCTCCCATACAAACTAGGGATATGATTATTATTTTAGAAGTTTAAAAAATATTCATTCTACAAATACTGGGTTCCTACTATATGCCAAGTACATAAGTATAGGGAACAAAATTGTCTAGCTAGGACTTTAAACACTAAGTAAATCATTCCAACTGTGCTAAGTATAATAGTGGAGAACTGCCATGGGAACATATAATGGAGAAATATAATAGTGGGAAAGTGGACGTGAGGGCAGAGCTTAGAGAAGATCAGTAATAGGCAGTGATTTACCTATCTTTTTACTAGACATCGTTCATAATTATGTCACATCTAGCAATTAGAATCCTTCAGTTCTTGCTTAAAATGCCCTCCAGCCCCAACTATTTCGTTCTCTCCTTTTGCCCCATTAGTACCTTAGTTTTCAGTTCACACAATAGATTATAAGATGCCTATATCCAAACTGAGTGATATAATATATAAAGTAAAAAATAAATTAAAAATATATAAAAATCCAGATTTACTAGCCATATTAGAAGAAAATTTATACTAGAAAAACCTTTCAAATAAAAGGATACCATCACATAGTTAAATATGACTCAAGAAAAACTACATGTAAATTTTCAACAACATTAGTGCAACAATGACTATGTTAAATACCTATTGTAGAACTACTACTAGGACATGAAATAGAGCTAATTAAAGGTCAGTTTATAAAATATTCTGAAAACATAATTCAGAGTTGTGCTCAGTCTTCCAAACTAGACTATTTTCTTCAGGAATCTGAAACCTCTATATCATCTATATAACTAATATAAAAATATTATGGGTGACAAAAAGCCTTTACCATTGTTATCCTTGTTATATTCACAGTTATAAGAACAGGAAGGCTTATACTAACTTCCTAGACAAAATAATTTGACTTTAACAAATGATAGCCATAAGGCAGAATCAACCACATCCAATTTTAATTCTACCTGTTCCAACAAGAAGAAATGTCTTCAAACTGGAAATAGAATATCACTTAATATAAAGAAGAACTGAAACTCAAGATACGTCATACTAGTTAGAGACCATCAATCCAGATGAATGAAGTCCAAGTCTCTGGCCCACGTACACTATACCTCAGGACTCTAAAAGAACTTACACATATTGGTTGTGAATATCTTCTGTAATTCTTCAGAAATCACAGTGAGTGTGATGGATGACAGAAGACTAAAGAAGGGCAAAATTTTTTTTTATTTCAATTTTATTATTTTTTTATAGAGCAAGTTATTAGTTATCTATTTTATACATTTTAGTGTATATATGTCAATCCCAATCTCCCAATTCATCCCACCACCACCACCACCCACTTTCCCCCACTGGTGTCCATACGTTTGTGCTCTACATCTGTGTCTCTATTTCTACCTTGCAAACTGGTTCATCTGTACCATTTTTCTAGATTCCACATATGTGTTAATTCACGATATATTTTTTTCTCTTTCTGACTTACTTCACTCTGTATGACAGTCTAAGTCTATCCATGTCTCTACAAATGACCCAATTTTGTTCCTTTTTATGGCTGAGTAATATTCCATTGTATATATGTACCACATCTTCTTTATCCATTCATCTGTCGATGGGCATTTAGGTTGCTTCCATGACCTGGCTATTGTAAATAGTGCTGCAAATGAACATTGGGGTGCATGTGTCTTTTTGAATTACAGTTTTCTCTGAGTATATGCCCAGTAGTGGGATTGCTGGGTCATATGGTAATTCTATTTTTAGGTTTTTAAGGAACCTCCATACTGTTCTCCATAGTGGTTATGCCAAATTACATTCCCACCAACAGTGCAAGAGGGTTCCCTTTTTGCCACACTCCCTTCAGCATTTGCTGTTTGTAGATTTTCTGACGATGCCCATTCTACTGGTGTGAGATACCTCACTGTAGTTTTGATTTGCATTTCTCTAATAATTAGTGATGTTGAGCAACTTTTCATGTGCTTCTTGGCCATCTGTGTGTCATCACTGGAGAAATGTCTATTTAGGTCTTCTGACCATTTTTTGATTGGGTTGTTTTTTTAATATTGAGCTGCATGAGCTGTTTATATATTTTGGACATTAATCCTTTGTCTGCTGATTCATTTGCAAATATTTTCTCCCATTCTGAGGGTTTGTCTTTTCATCTTGTTTATAGTTTCCTTTGCTGTGCAAAAGTTTTTAAGTTTCATTAAGTCTCATTTGTTTATTTTTGTTTTTATTTCCATTACTCTAGGAGGTGGGTCAGAAAAGATCTTGCTGTGATTTATGTCAAAGAGTGTTCTTCCTATGTTTTCCTCTAAGTGTTTTACAGTGTCCGGTCTTATATTTAGCTCTTTAATACATTTTGAGTTTATTTTTGTGTATGCTGTTAGGGAGGGTTCTAATTTCATTCTTTTACATGTAGCTGTCCAGTTTTCCCAGCACCACTTATTGAAGAGCCTGTCTTTCCTCCATTGTATATCCTTGCCTCCTTTCTCATAGATTAGTTGACCATAGGTGTGTGGGTTTATCTCTGGGCTTTCTATCCTGTTCCATTGATCTATATTTCTGTTTTTGTGCCAGTACCATACTGTCTTGATTACTGTAGCTTTGTAGTATAGTCTGAAGTCAGGAAGCCTGATTCCTCCAGCTCCGTTTTTTTCCCTCAAGATTGCTTTGGCTCTTTGGGGGCTTTTGTGTCTCCATACAAATTTTAAGAATTTTTGTTCTAGTTCTGTAAAAAATGTCACTGGTAATTTGATAGGGCTTGCATTGAATCTGTAGATTGCTTTGGGTAGTACAGTCACTTTCACAATACTGATGCTTCCAATCCAAAAACATGGTATATCTCTCCATCTGTTTGTGTCATCTTTGATTTCTTTCATTAGTGTCTTATAGTTTTCCGAGTACAGGTTTTTACCTCCTTAGGTAGGTTTATTCCTAGGTATTTTATTCTTTTTGTTGCAATGGTGAATGGGATTGTTTCCTTAATTTCTCTTTCTGACCTTTCATTGTTAGTGTATAGGAATGCAAGAGATTTCTGTGCATTAATTTTGTATCCTGCTACTTTACCAAATTCACTGATTAGCTCTAGTAGTTTTCTGGTGGCATCTTTAGGATTATCTATGTATAGTATCATGTCATCTATAAACAGTGACAGTTTTACTTCTTTTCCAATTTGTATTCCTTTTATTTCTTTTCCTTCTCTGACTGCCATGGCTAGGACTTCCAAAACTATGTTGAATAATAGTAGTGAGAGTGGACATTCTTGTCTTGTTCCTGATCTTAGAGGAAATGCTTTCAGTTTTTCACCATTGAGAATGATGTTGGTGTGGGTTTGTCATCTATGGCCTTTAGTATGATGAGGTAGGTTCCCTCCATGTCCGCTTTTTGGAGAGTTTTTATCATAAATGGGTGTTGAATTTTGTCAAAAGCTTTTCCTGCATCTACTGAGATGATCATATGGTTTTTCTTCTTCAATTTGTTAATATGGTGTATCACATTGATTGATTTGTGTATGTTGAAGAATCCTTGCATCCCAGGGATAAATCCCACTTGATCACAGTGTATGATCTTTTTAATGTGTTGTTGGATTCTGTTTGCTAGTATTTTGTTGAGGATTTTTGCATCTATATTCATCAGTGATACTGGTCTGTAATTTTCTTTTTTTGTAGTATCTTTGTCTGGTTTTGGTATCAGGGTGATGGTGGCCTTATAGAATGAGTGTGGGAGTGTTCCTTCCTCTGCAATTGATTTGAAGAGTTTGAGAAGGATGGGTGTTAGCTCTTCTCTATATGTTTGATAGAATTCACCTCTGAAGCCATCTGGTCCTGGAGTTTTGTTTGTTGGAAGATTTTTAATCACAGTTTCAATTTCATTAATTGTGCTTGGTCTGTTCATATTTTCTATTTCTTACTGATTCAGTCTTGGAAGGTTATACCTTTCCAAGAATTTGTCCATTTCTTCCAGGTTGTCCATTTTATTGGCATAAAGTTGCTTGCAGTAGTCTCTTATGATGCTTAGTATTTCTGCACTGTTCACTGTAACTTCTCCTTTTACATTTCTAATTTTATTGATATGAGTCCTCCCCCTCTATTTCTTGATGACATTGGCTAAAGGTTTATCAATTTTGTTTATCTTCTCAAAGAACCAGCTTTAATTTAACTGATCTTTGCTATTGTTTTCTTTGTTTCTATTTCATTTATTTCTGCTCTGATCTTTATGATTTCTTTCCTTCTACTGACTATGGGTTTTGTTCGTTCTTCTTTCTCTAGTTCCTTTAGGTGTAAGGTTAGATTGTTTATTTGAGATTTTTCTTGTTTCTTGATATAGGATTGTAGTGCTATAAACTTCCCTCTTAGAACAGCTTTTGCTGCATCCCATAGATTTTGGATAGTCATGTTTTCATTGTCATTTGTCTCTAGGTGTTGTTTGATTTCCTCTTTGATTTCTTCAGTGATCTCTTGGTTATTTAGTAATGTATTGTTTAGCCTCCATGTGTTTGTGTTTTACAAATTTTTTCCTGTAATTTATTTCTAATCTCATAGTGTTGTGGTTGGAAAAGATGCTTGATATGATTTCAATTTTCTTAAATTTACTGAGGCTTGATTTGTGACCCAAGATGTGTTCTATCCTAGAGAATGTTCTGTGCGCACTTGAGAAGAAAGTGTAATCTGCTGTTTTCAGATGGAATGTCCTATAAATGTCAATTAAATCTATCTGGTCTTTTGTGTCATTTAAAGCTTTTGTTTCCTTATTAATTTTCTGTCTGGATGATCTTTCCATTGGTGTAAGTGAGGTGTTAAAGTCCCCCACTATTACTGTGTTACTGTCAATTTCCTCTTTTATAGCTGTTAGCAGTTGCCTTTTGTACTGAGGCGCTCCTATGTTGGGTGCATATATCTTTATAATTGTTATATCTTCCTCTTGGATTGATCCCTTGATCTTTATGTAGCGTCCTTCCTTGTCTCTTGTAACATTCTTTATTTTAAAGTCTATTTTATCTGATATGAGTATTGCTACTCCAGCTTTCTTTTGATTTCCATTTGCATGGAATAAGATGGGCAAATCTTCATTACAAATTTTAAAATAGAAATTGAGGCAAAAGAGTTGGAAGTTTGATATCAGTCCCTGCCAAAATTCTTTGAGTTAGCAGATGAATTTTGAGGTCTTAGCAAATAAACAGGTATTCATAAAAACCAACGGAATTTGCTAAATCAAGATACGCTAAGATAATTTATTTCATTTTTCCTCCCTCCCTTCCTACCTCCTTCTCTCCCCTCTTTCTTTCCTTCCTATCTTCCTTTATTTTTGTTATTCAACAAGTGCTTATCTGACAGCTCTAGGGATGTTCTGCATGGACTGAGAAAACCAAATATTGCAAAATCAAAGTGTCGGACAAAGAATTTTGAGTACAAGATGAAGAAATTGAGCTTAGTAATAGCAATTAGATAAAACAACTTTGCGTGAGGAGCATGCAGTTCATTAGTTAATAAAAGATAAAATAGATCTCTAGTAGTTCCCATGGTGTTTTGTCCACTGAGCTTCCTGTGTAACACTTCTCTCAATGTCTCAATAAAATTATAGGATTCACAGACATACTGGTTACATAAAGCAGTGGAAGGATAACTAGCACTTGCATGATATCACCAGTGGTACTTGCTCAAAATTCATACTCTTATTCCTATCTTCTCCCTAGATTTACTTAATCAAAATTTTGAAGTTGGGTAGAAATTATTTTGCACAGTTATGTCTGAGAAACTTCACCTTTGAGATATGGTCCCTACTCCCAGTCACTAACCTCATGTGTATAGGAGCCCAATTCCAAAAAACAACTTCTAGAAAAAAGCTTCTGGAGAGAAGTGCGAAGAGTGCTCAGAGATTCAGGAAATTTCTTTACCCTGCAGTCCCCTTTAGTCTTGCCACTTGCCCTTGATTATCCAACTCTGCTGTGTTCCTTTATTTGATCATTACTTTAAGTTTTATGCCCTGATATATTCTATTTTATTCAGAAGGCCCCCCTCTATCCTAAGCATTATTTTTTAACAACAAAAAAGTGGCATTCTATTTCAAGTTCCACTCAGACTCCGAAATACCCTAACCTAAGCGTCCCAGACCCCTGGGGCCATCTGACAATAGACATGGAAGCTGGTAATTGTTGATACCACCCTCAGTGGTGTAAGTAAACACTTTACATGATTTTGGACTACTTCTTTAATTTCATTCTCACCATTTCTACCCCCACCTCTATCACCATTCATTTCAGCTATATAAAATAATCTGCAGTTCTTCAAATGCAGCATTATGCTCATCAGCATCATATCATCCAAAAAAAATCTTTCCTGAAATCTACAAGTCCCTTCCCCACACCCCAGACTAATTTATATCTGTGGTTCTTTGGTGCCCTCTGTCTCCATCAAAGCACTTTTCACAATGAACTATGATCTCCACTAAAAAGTAAGGCCCTTCATGACAGGAAACTGTGTTTATGATGTATCCCCATAACACAGCACAAGGCCAGATTCTTAGGATATGCTTATTACGAGTTAGAGGGATAGGTAGTTTGATGGACGGGTACTGTAAGAACTCACCTCACAGGCGGAAGTGTCTGGGACAGGCAGAAGAGACTTCAGAAAGGTGATGACATCTGAGGTGCATCTTGAAGTAATGGAGAAACTAAAGTGGAAGGGCAGATATTCCTCTCCATCACAGCAGCCAGTAACCTTTTTCACACCATGAAAATCTATGAACTGAATTACAGCAACAATTCCCTAATGGTTTTTACTCTATCCAATAACTTCTAGCTCCTATGTTCCTATGTAATCTTACTAAAATGAAAATCTGAATATGTCCTGCTTCTTAAGGTAGCTTGCAAGGTTATTCAGAATCTGGCTACTGCTTACCTCTTCTGATTTAATAGTCAGCCCTCCCCACATGGAACACTGCATTCTAACCATATATTCCAAAATCTGTTCACTGGGTCTCAATCTTGTGACTTTCTGGGCAACTGAGAAAGAAACTCTCTTTCTGGTAGAACTGTTAAAGTAGTGTAAGCCTGGAGATGCTGGTAGAAACCATGTAATAAAAGCAAGTCTGTGAGTGATGCCAACACAGAAAAAAGCAAAGCCAAGACACAGAGGGAAAAAGAGAGGGAGAGAGACTAAGTCCAGATGGCTTCATCTGAGCCCCTGGATCCAGCTGTACCTAAAGACACACCTAAGCCTGTATGAGCTGCAATAGAAAGAATTTGCAATCCAAATTCAACTCCACGAATAACAAAAAAAGCAACCTTAAAGGAGAAAAGTAACCTAAATGAGAAGCCTATGAGATACTTTAGAATGTATAGTTATGTGTTTTTGAACGAGTGCAGAGGGGATGGAAGAGAAAGGAAAGATAGGTAACCATGGACTGGATGTGAGTTGGAGATTTTTTTTTAACCATCATATGTTGAAACAGTCTTTCTCCATTTAAAGGGTCTGTATTTACAGAACCAGTAAATAGATCAACCAAAAGGAGGGTAAGGGAAAAATACAGGAAGTGGAGGCAGTGACTATATCATCCTGAGTGAGCAGATAATATACAAAATCTCCAAAAGTAGTGTTCGCTTATAATCTACTAAATAATCTACTAAATAATCTACTAAAGGCTTTAAACTAAGGGATAGAACGTCTACTCGCTATTGTACTGATCCCATAACCCATGAAGAAAGGAAGCTCAGAGCCTTAAAGGGGTAAGCATCTTAGGTCATTCTGACTGAAGATTGGAATTGTCATTTTTGTTTCATCTTGATTGAGCATTGTACAAGGCTAGGCTTGAAGGTTTAGGGGTTTTTATTTATTTATTTATTTTTGAGTCCCGCCTTCTTTTTATGTTATTTATTTATTTATTTATTTATTGGAGCTTTTTTTTTTTTTAAATTGGTGTATAGTTGATTTAAAATGTTCTATTAGTTTCTGCTGTACAGCAAAATGAAGGCTTAGGTTTTTAATTCAGGGCTGGTTTTGCACAATATTCTGGAACTTGCTTCTTACACATAAAATCAATGCATGTCTCAAATACTTGTTCTGGATTCCTCACTTCTCTCAACCAGGTAAGTAGATGACTATTAAGAGCTACCTAAATTAAAGTATTTATGTAAAAATAATTTAAAACAATCACATAAAATTAATGTTATTATTTTCTGTTTCAGGGTAGGGAAAGGAAATAAAAATTAGCATATTTTGAAAGCCTGGTGTTACAGGCACTATGTCAACTTGGTGAGTTACAGCTATTTTCTTATTTACCCTTTGCACAATCCAGTGGGGTAGATTTTATTATTATCCTTACTTTCAGAAGAGGGAACTGGGGTTCAGCAAGATAGGGAACCTGTCCACGTAACATAGTTAATAAACCAAAGTCTGAGATCTTTCTATGATACTGAGGTACCTACCATCATTAAAAACAAAGAAGATCTCAGTGGGTGGTGAAGGTAAGCACTGTTGCTTAAGTTGGGGGGAAAAATCATATAGAAGTACTTAAGCTCAAAGGTAATATCAAAAAAGAGTTAAGATAAAATCTTCACCCACAGAGGACTTTAAACTGGAATTAAAAGTAAGATTCATTAAGTAACTGTAGAAGAAAAGACATATAATGGACATCTCAGTCAAATTTTTCAGTTGTTCAGAAAAGGAGGGAGTAATATAGACCACAAAAATGTTTAAAGTAAACATCTTTATGAAAATACTAAGAAGGAATTCAAAACGGAGGCATATCTGGGGTACTAATTTGACTGCTCTTACAGGCTAGAAGATGGCTTCACGTTTAATATAATGTTTTTTGAAGAGGGATTGATCTCTAATTGACTGTGAAGGTATGGTGAGTTCTGCTTGTTTATTTTCCTCTTTCTGTGATGTTAATTTCCTATAATCTCCAAGCACAGAATAGCACTGTCTAATGATCTTAACATCTTTGCTATAACATTACTTCCATAGATACACTTTTCTTTTCATATACACACATTCTTCAAAGTGAAACACAGATTTCTATGATTTCTTAGAAAATAAAATGCCCCATATTCAGTTGTAATACCCTTAGAACTTTACCTGGATCCCATTTCTCTCCCTCCTTTCCTAAAGCTAGTCTTTAAAATAAAGTTGGTATATATCTTTTCCACCCATCTTTTTATGCTTTTACTGAGTATTTGTCCACAAACAACAAAGTACTGTACTGATGTATGTGCTTTTAAAACTACAAAAATGGTGTCATGTACTTATTCTGTCACTTGCTTTCATCACTCAACGTCACGTTTGAAAGTTTTGTTCATTTTCTAGATACAGTAACTGAGGTTTATTGATCTACTATGCTTTACACTTTCTAGACATTGACATTTCATCATTTATTCATCTGGTTCCCAAAAAATGGAAATTTGGATTTTACCAGTTTTGTGATTATTGTTGTTTTTTTCTTCACTATTACAGTGTGCAACTGACACTTCCATGCATGGTGAATGAAAGTTTCTCTGGAGTTCATACCTACATGTGGAATTACCGAGCTCACAGAAATATGCCAAAATGCACATAGAAAAATACTTATTGCAGAACTGTTTACAAAACGAAAATTGAATAGTCAAATTATATTCATCAACAGCAGAATAGATATATGTTTTAATATATTTATGCAATGTTATTAAAGAGAATGGGGTAGATCGATCAATCTAATTTCAGAAAACTTCTCAAAATTGATTGCTCAGTGAAAAAATCAAGTTACAAAACTAAATATAAAACAATCTCAATTTTCATATAAATAAATAATAAAATTAATAATGTATATTCATAGCTAGAAAAAAAAACAGAGAATTAATTAAGAAATTCATGTTAGTGGTTGTCCATGATATATAGGATAGACATGTATTTTCTCTATTTTGTAGTTCTGCAGTTCTAGATATGCATTATTTTAATCTACACCTATTTTAATCTAACCAAAATAAATATATAAATACAATTTATTCTTATCTGGATAACAGCACATTTTGATTTTCTGGCCACTAATAATCCTTATAAGGACTACTTCTTCCACTAATTCCTAACTCATTTCTGGTTTTAGCACAACAAACTAGAATCAGTACCTACCTAGATTACTGCAATCTCCTCCTTGCCATGCCTTGAGATTTCTTGAAGTTAAAATTAATTACACTCACCAGTACTACTTTTACCAAGAACCCTTCTAACATGATCACCTTGTCTCTCCCAGGCCTGACTCCTAATTACCTTCTATATTAATCATGGGATTTCACGTAAAGAAAAGATAACTGTAAAATTCTAAAGAAGGTTTTCAGTGAAACAGAAGAGTTATTTGTCTCCTGGAGAAACATATTTGGGTGCCCAACCAAGTTTCCTTAGGATGGCATTTACTTGTGGGAATTAAACATTATCTAAAAACCAGACTCTTATTCTTAAATAATCATAAAAATTAATTTCCCTATTGTTTCAAAATTGATATTCAAGCTAATAATGCTCAGGAAGAATTATACAAATTCCATAAGCTGTTATTCACCAAGCACTATGTGTATGGAATTGAACACATTGTAGTAAATAAGACAGATCAGCTCGAAGTCCAACATCTCATCAGCTCTAAGTCCGAAACCACATCATCTGAATCAAGTGGGGATAAGGCTTGGGTGTAATCCATTATGTTCAGCTCCTGAAGCACAATTCCTCTTCATCTATGGACCTATAAACCTAAAGAGACAAGTTATCTTCCCCCCACCTTCTTAACAAATAATGGTAGGATAGGCATAGGATAACAACTATCTACATTCCAGTTCAAAAGAGGTGGGAGAGAGGGGAGTAAAAAAGAGTCACTGTTCCAGAGCAGTTCTGAAATCCAGTGGGCAAATGGGATTTTCTTGATTAGGTTTCAAGGCCTGGGAATTATTCTCCTTGGCTCTCAGCTCCATTTTCTGAAGTCTCCATCCTTGGTTTGGCCCTTTGAGTGATCTTTCCTTTTTCACGAAAGGTAGCATATGTTTGTTGCCCAGCAGTTTTATCAGCCTGCTTCCTGCCAGTAGAATTTTGGAGATTTGACAGCCTCCTTTCCTTTTGTGCCTTCTCTATCTCTTTCAGCCTAAGCTGGCAATGTTTTTGCTGAAATAAATTTCTCAAGAACTTTGTGGGTCTTCCATGGATTTCACAGGGATTCACTCTAGTAGAGAAATGCCATATCCACAGATGCTTTCAATATTATCCCTTTTCTATATCTTGGCCTCCTGACAAGATGGATAATGAACAATACTCTTAAGCCTCCCAGAGGTACCCTGGTTTGATGTAGAAGATCAATGAGGCATACCTTTAATCTCCTGAGAGGGCTTTTGTGTGACTGAATACTCTGACATTTTGATCTTTCTAAATGCAAAAGGTTGTATAGTCACACACTCAATTATTTCTTGATACCATACTTTTGGCAGACATAGCATCTTCTGCCATTTGGACAGGCTGAGAATTTTCAAAAGCATTCAATCCTAGTTCATTTTTGTTTAACATTTCTTCCTTCAATTTACCTCTGTCTACTCACATGTTATTATAAGCAACAAGAGACAACCAGGCGTCATCTTTGGTACTTCACTTGGAAATCTCCTTAGCTATACGTGTAAATTCATATTTCACAACGTTTCACATATTTCATTAATATTTCTGCCAGCACATAATAGGATCCCTCTTCCTCCAGTTTCCAATAACATTCTCCTCACTTCTGAGCCCTTCAGGGCAGTGTTCTCAAAGTCAAGGTTTCTACCAACTGTCTGTTCATAATAATTCAGGCTTCCTCTATTATGCTCCTCAAAATTTTTCCAATAGGCCTCTGCTTATTGACCCATCCCAAAGCCACTCATACATTTTAGGTATGTATTATAGCAGCACGCCTCTCTTTTTTTTTTTTTTTTTGGTGGTACGTGGGCCTCTCACTGTTGTGGGCTCTCCCATTGTGGAGCACAGGCTCCGGACGCGTAGGCTCAGCGGCCATGGCTCACGGGCCTAGCCGCTCCGCGGCGTGTGGGACCTTCCCGGGCCAGGGCACGAAACCGTGTCCCCTGCATCGGCAGGCAGACTCTCAACCACTGCACCAGCAGGGAAGCCCCACACGCCTCTCTTGATACCAAAATCTGTATTACTTTTCTGTTACTGCATAACAAATTACCATAAACTTAGCAGCTTAAAGCAACATCCAGTTATTTTCTCCAAGTTGTTTGACTCAGGAGTCTGGGCATAGTTTAGATAAGACCTCTGCTCAGAGCCTCGAAGGCTGTATTCTGGGCTCCAGGTCTGTGATTCCCATCTAGAGCTTAGGGTTCTCTTCCAAGCTCATTCAGATAATTGGAAGAATTCAGTTCCTTGATGCTGTAGGACTAAGGCTTTCAGTTTCTACAGGCTGCCTCTCTCCTAGTCAAAGGCAATTTACGCTACAACTCTGCTTTCTTCTAGGCCAGCAAGGGAACATCTCTCTTTAAAGAGCTCATCTGATTAGGTCAAGCTCATCTAGTAAAAAATCTCTCTTTTGATTAACTTAAAATCTATCGATTAGGGACCTTAATTACATCTAAAAATCCCTCTCTATATATATCCCTTTAAGTTAGGAAGAAAACTGCTGTCTCACTCCCAACTTCCCCATCATGACACACGCATACATACATACACAAACATACTTAGTTGTAGATCATAAGGTTTTCCCAAGATACGTCCATATAGATGCATGATTTTCTCCAGTGGTGCTAAACAGCCTTAGTTTAGCAGCAGAGAATATTGACAGTGGAACTGATCCAAAGAAGGAGGATAAAGAGGTCCCTAAAGGATTTTTAATATGGAGAAGCAGGAGATATTCGGAGGAGGAACTGAGAGTGGATAAAGGCATCAGGACCAAGACAATGACACACAAAAGGGCAGCCAATCATCCTGTGATCTAAGTAGAACAGAAATCTCAATGTAAAGACTTTCCTAAGAAATTCTTAGAGGAGCATAATTGCTCATACTCCACCTTTTAACTAACCAAGAAGTGGTAATCGGACAAACCTTCTAGGAGAGGGCTTACCAACCGAGACTGCATTTAATCTGGAGATGGACAGATGCACTGGAGGCAACCTGAGGCGCACACACACCCACCCCCTGCCACTTTCCAGGTGTGGTTCTCAGACTTGACAACAAGGACAATTTTTTATTTCATAGGAACCAAGATCAGTGGTTAAATGAAATGACAGTACTGTGCATTAGTTTCCTATTGCTGCTGTAATAAATAACCACAATTTCCTGGCTTAAAAAAACACAAATTTATTATTTTATAGTTCTGTCATCAGGGCTGCATTCCTTTTGGGGGTTCTAGGAGAATCTGTTTTCCTGCCTCTGCCAACTTCTAGAGATGAAATGCATTATTTGGTTCATGGTCCGTTCCTCTACCTCCAAAGTCAGCAGCATGGCATATTCAAATCTCTCTCCTATTCTGATATTCTTGTCTTCTGTAAGCATATTTGTGATTACATTGGACTTACTTAGATTACCCAAGATAATATTCCCATCTCAAAATGCTCAGGTTAACCACATCTGCAAAGTCTCTTTTGTCACGTAAGGCAACATTTCACAGGTTTGGGGATTAAAGTGTAGACATTGTTGAGGGCCATTATTTTGCTTACCATAACAGTCAAATGCCTTTCTAATATTCAAACTCAATTAGTTTATTTGACTGCTGATGAAAATTCTCAGTAATATATTAATGAGTTTGCTTATAAAATTCATTTGCAATATATTTCTACAGATTTTTATATTCTCTAAGAAAATAATAGAGAGATTGTAATTCACAAATTTGATTAGCTAACAGAAAGTATTAAGAAACATCATGTTCCTAAGGAGCTGCTTCAAAGCATTCACAAAGCATCTAATCTGCTCTTATAACTGTCACTTAAAGTAAGGGAAAAGTGGATATTATTACAGCCATTTTCAAATTAGGAAAATAAAGCATGTAGTGGCTTAAGTGGCTTTCCCTAGATCACTCAGGGAGGAATACTGAAGGAGTTATGAATAGAACTCAGCCTCCTCTATTCCCATTCAGTAGCTAAAAAGGCTAGGAATAACGACAATGATTCATACTGACTATCTAGTGCTCTTCTCCAGAGCACATCATATCCAAAAGAGAAATCATCACAGAGGCATTAATATGCCTTTGGTTAGTTTTATTTTAACCTCCTCGTTTCAATAAGCTCAAAAGAAGTATAGAGAACATGTTTCAACCTGTTTGGGAAATCTACTAGACCTTGAGTCATTTTGCTTGAATTTCAAATAGGTTTGGAAGGTTTTAAACATTACTTTAAATTTTAAAAACATACATTGCTAATCTAACTGGTAGATAAAAAGAAAAAGTAAAGGAATAATGCATGTGCTGAGAGCTTTAATTACAGTTGTGCTGACACAGTACTGTAGTAGAGTGGGAGGCTATGCTGCATGGTGGTAAAAGCTGGGGGGTCAGAGAGAATTTGGTTAGAATGCCAATTCTTCAATGCATACCAGCTGTGTAAACTTGGACAGGCCACCTACCCTCTCAGATTCCTTATCATAAAAATATAATAGCTATTTTACAGAGCTGATGTGAAGATTAAAAATAATGTGTGTAAATTGTATAACTGCATCACTTTGCTGTACACCTGAAACTAACACAACATTGTTAATCAACTATATTCCAATATAAAAAATTTTTAAAAATAAGGTATGTAAAATACCTAGCACATAAAAGCATTTAATAACTTTCCTACCTAGGAAAAACCTAAAATGTACAAACAGATTTTCCTGCTAAAAATATATGCAGTGGATACTCTGATATGCTGCCCAGATTCCACTTCAGGGAGGAAGGATTTATTCCCCAGGCTGCTGGGAGTGCTGCTTATGGAAAGCTGTTTGTTCTAATCAGCAATAAATAGGGATTGCCTTGGCTGAAGACAACCTCCTCACCCAATATCCAATATCCACCCCCATTCCATGGTGACCTGCCCCTGGACTGCCCCAGTTACTGATCCGAAGGTCTGCCGTCCTGATCAGAATTTACCATAGGGTTGGCTAAGGCCTCTGTTGAGACTACTTTCCAGCTCAACTTCTCCCTCTGTCCAGTCCTGCTTCTTCCATTTCACTTCTGTTCCACAGGTACTGATCTCAACAGCACTACTACAAGCCTCCTATACCCTAGTCAGTTAGAAGTCGTTATCTCAGGGAACCCCATCCAGCAACAAGGTTGCAGGGTGCGTTGCTCAGCATCTCATACAGACCTTACCATCATCATTCCCCACAAGGGCACAAGTGCACATGACACAACCGAACATTGTTCGGTTGCTCTGGCAAGGAGTGAAGAGTAAGGATTCTTAAGCCTTGCATATTACTTCTGCCACTGTTTACCAAGGAGCCGGAGTAAGTGTGACCCCTCTGCTCCCACTCTATTTTACACTTTCTGAACATCTTTCACTCACCAGTTTGTGTAAAGATTCATATCTAATAAGCAACAATATTGCTTATTGTTAAGATTGTTGTCTGGGGTTTGCTTTATAATACTCCAGAAAAAAAAAAAAAGAGGGAGGATAAATGAAACAAGATTGGTAAAATGTTGATCACTGATGAAGCTGGGTGACTGGTACAAAGAACTTCATCATACTATTCTCTCTACTTCTATAATACGTTTGAACTTTTCAATAATAAGAAAATTGGATATTAGTATGCCTTAAAAATGTACATGCATGTACTTTTTAAAAATACATTTAAGGCATGTACTTTTATGATCAATTTTTAAGATAGCTTTAATAATATATATAAATTCTGTTCTACTTATGTTAAGCAAATAAATCTAAGAAAATACGGAAAAAGTCATATTTCCCAAAGCAGATAAAATAGAGCTTGTTAGGCATCTTTCCAAGTAGTTCTCAAATTTATTTTTAAAGTTGCTGAGGCCTTCCTTAAAAGCAAACCCCATAAGGCATTTCAAACTAACCTTATAAGAGATTTTTAAAAGATTTACTTTTCTTATTAAAAGTACAATGTACAGCTCTTCTGTGCATTATACAGACTTTTAGATTATTGAGATATTATAATGTAATGGCGAATTATTCCAGTTTTTAAAAGCTCAAATATCTAAATGTCTTTTTGAAAACGATATGAGTTAGTATAATATGTTTATAAAATCTAGCCTAACCACACCCTACTTTCTCCTCAACCCTTAAAAAGGACTTTGGAGACTCAGTAACTGGTGCCACTGATATTATTTAAATTTTGGTCAGAACAACTCTGTTCTATATTTATATATAATGATTAAGTGTTGTTAGAATCACAATAAGAGAAGGTAGTGTCTGACAAGTATTCAGTCTGCATAGAGTGGTATTATTTCTGTCTAACTCTCAAATGTTTATTTTAAGTATGCTGTGATGAGGAAACCCAGAAGCGTCCAAATACACTACACAAACATGTTTCCTATATTTGTATTCTTCTACATTTAAAGGGCTTTCTGAAATCTGAGATCTCTACCAATTGAGGTAGTTTAATCCAACACTTTGGAGAATAGCATCATTCAGAAAATGAGTTTTCTCAAAGGGACTTGATTATTTCAATAATTATAGAGTTGCCCTAAGGGCTTCCTATAGCCAGGTTATTATTAGGTACAGGTGTTCTTTATATAAATAAGACTTGGTTGACCTGAAACAAAAAGAAGGGAATGGAACATTCTAAAGACAAACACATAAATGGTGTGTTTAGGAGCTAGTCTAATAGTCTATGAAGACTTAATTTTTAAAGCATTTTACCTAGCTCTCTGGACTACCCCCAAATAAACAATCAAATAAAATCCAAATATGTATAAAATATATGCATGTGACATCCAGTCCATGAGAGATTTGAGAAGAATTTGGTGTAAGATAAATAAGAATGAGATGGGATGACAATCAGGAAAACTAGGTTATAGTACTAGATTTGCCACTAACTAGATCTATGACCCTGGGAGCTTAATTTCTCTGAATCTCAGTTTCTCCATCTGTAAGATGAAGGCCCCTTACTGTTAATTATATTCCAATGTTTAGGAATCAAGTATTATATTTTCAATATTAATAAGCAATCATAAAAATTTTAAGCAATTGGATTAAAAGAATCTTGAACGGAAATTAAACAAGGATAAAAAATGTAAATAAAATTTTTCTAAAAGTTGAAAATAAATGTTAATTACTATATAAAAGTTTAAGTTTCCAAATAAGTGTTCCATCTCCCACACTACGTTTTCCTGAAGTTTTCTGAGATAACATGGGATTGACCTTATGCCAGGAAATCTAATGCATGCTCTGTAAACCTGGTTATTCAAATATAAGCCATGCAATTTTATAATTCAAATCGATTTTATAATTCTAATGTATTATTAAGTTAAATTCAACAGTTATAGTCTCTAATATTTGGAAATTTCACTTTTAACCAAAATGTATAAAATTTGAAGTGCTGCATTCAAGGTAGTTGTGGGCTTATTCAACAGGGAAACTACTTCAGGCTGGGAGAACAATAAATATAAATTTTCATACTGTAATATAATTATGAGGCAACATTAAATCGGTAAAATTCAGGTGGTAAGCCTAAAAACCCAAGAAAACTGTAGATATATGTAATTATTTTTATACATTATAATAATTCCCATATCTGCAATAACAGCAACTATAGGTGCATATGGAGCTTTAATAAGACAAATAATTATGTTTCAATAATTAAACATATATGTCACATTTTAATTCTTACAATGCATTTTGAATGTGTTATATCATTTAAATCACAAAATAATTTAAGCATAATATCTCCATTTATTTTATAATTTCTATTTTATGGATAAGGAGATTGATCAGGTAAAACTTTTAAAAAAGCAAGTATGTTGCCTTAAATAGATAGAACATGATGCTATCCAAATCAAGCTACTTGCTAAAATTCCCGTAAGAGTAGAGTCTTAGAAAATCATAATATATACTGAAAATCTATTTAGTCCACAAATAGATTTTCAGTATCTACTGATATACTAATATAGCTTTTTGTTCCTTAATTTATTGATGCAATGAAAGATATTATTGATTTCCTGATGTTTAACCATCCTTTCAGTCCTAGAATAGATTCTACTAGGTCATGGGCATCATCTTGTGATTAAATTGCTATATTCTCTTGTAATATTATACCTAGATATACATAGACATGAGAGAGTTAATTTTTAAAAAATTTTTACTTTGGTGTTATCTTAGTTGGGATTAAGTGCCAGCATTATGTTAGCCTCATAAAATGAAACTTTATATATTTTTCTATGGCCAGGAATAATTTAGAATTTATAACTTATAGTGACATTCACTCATCATAATCAACCTCTTTTTTCTCTTTATTGTACTTACCTGAAAAATCCCAATCCTGGCTAAATGTAACTCTCTGTCTAAAACCAAACAAAGCAGCCTAACATTGTTCAGAGAAAAATGTATTTTCCACTCTCCAATATGACTCTTTCAGACTTTCAGTTTTCTCCTCCAGCATACCATTTCTCATGTCATTCTCAATTAATAGCCATGTTTGTTATTTCCCTGGGGAAATAAAATCAAAAGAAAACCTCCTCACAGTGAGGAAGGTTATCAAGGATAAAGAAGAGCATTACATGATGATAAAGGAGTCAATTCTCCAAGAAGACATAATCATCTTTATTGTGTATGCACCTAACAATAGAGTGTTAAAATACAGAAGGCAGAAACTGATAGAACTGCAGGGAGAAATAGATGAATACATTATTTTAGTTGGAGATGTCAACACCCTCTATCAGACATGGGCAGATCCAGCAGGCAGAAAATCAGTAAGGACATAGTTGAACTCAACACCACCAATCAACTTGGTATACCAGATCTATAGATCTACTCATCCAACAACAGCAGAATACACATTCTTCTCAATATCACATGGACATTCACCAAAATAGACCATATTCTGGGCCATAAAACACACTTTAATAAACTTAAAAGGGCTTCCCTGGTGGCGCAGTGATTGAGAGTCCGTCTGCCGACACAGGGGACACGGGTTGATGCCCTGGTCCGGGAAGATCCCACATGCCGCGGAGCGGCTGGGCCTGTGAGCCATGGCAGCTGGGCCTGCGCTGTCTGGAGCCTGTACTCCGCAATGGGAGAGGCTGCGGCAGTGAGAGGCCCACCTACCGCAAAAAATAAAAAATAAATAAATAAACTTAAAAGAATAGAAATCATACAATATCTGCTCTCAGATCACAACAAAATTAAACGAGATATCAATAACAGAAAGAGAATTCCCAAATATTATACGTGGAGATTAAATAACACTCTTCTAAACAACACATAGGTCAAAAGAGAAATCTCAAGAGACATTAAAAATATTCTGAACTAAATGAAATGAAAATAAAACTTATCAAAATTCGTGGGATCCAGGGAAAGCAGTGGGTAGAGGGAAATTTATACCTTTTAATGCATAGATTAGAAAAGAAGAAAGATCTAAAATCAATCATCTAAGCTTCCATCTTGGGAAACTAGAAAAAGAAGAGCAAGTTAAATCCAAAGTAAGCAGAAGAAAAGAAATAATAAAAATTAGAGCAAAATCAGGGACTTCCCTGGTGGTGCAGGGGATAAGAGTCTGCACTCCCAATGCAGGGGGCCCGGGTTCAATCACTGGTCAGGGAACTAGATCTCACATGCATGCTGAAACTAAGAGTTTGCATGTCACAACTAAGGAGCCTGCATGCCGTAACTAAGGAGCCCGAGACCTGCAACTAAGGAGCCCGCCTGCCACAACTAAGATGCAGCACAACCAAATAAATAAATAAAATTTTTTAAAATAAATAAGTAAATAAAATAAAACACCAGACCATAAGGTAGAATTCCAAATGATATTTTTTTAAAAATAGAGCAAAATCAATGAAATTTAAAACAGAAAACCAGTAGAGAAAATCAATAAAATCAAAATCTTGTTCTTTGGGAAAAAGAATCAATAAAACTGATAAGCCCCTGGCCAGGTTAACTAAGGAAAAAAAGACAAAACCTACTAATATCAGATATGAAAGAGGGTACATCACTACAAATACCATGGACTTTAAAAGGATAAATAAGAAATACTACAAACATCTTTATGCCCACAAGTTTGGTAACCTAGATGAAAGGGACCAATTCTTTAAAAGACACAAGTGGCCAAAACTCACATAAGAAGAAATAGGCAACCTGAATAGACTTTTTGTTTTGTTTTGTTTTTATTTTCTTTTTATTCTTTTTTCATATTACACAAATTCTCCCTAACAAATATATGTTGCTTTTGTGACCAGAAAAAAAGTTTTAAGAAAGGATGCAATGCTCAGAAGGAAAATCTATATGATCACTATTTACTTACATCTGTGTCAGATAAACATCCTATTACTGCCATAGCTTTTGCTTCCCATGCTGTATCAAAGAATGAGGTGAACTTTGAGCTACATCTCGTCAATAAATCCTCTATGTTCAGAAGGAGCAGTTCCTCCTCCTGCAAGTCATGTTCCCTCATGTAAACACTTATAAACTTCTAGAAGATGGAAGGACTAAGCTCAAGGACCAGCACTTTATCAAACATTCGGAATACAACGATGGTTGTATCCTCCTTCTCAGAATCAGAGAGGGCCAAATTGCAGTTGTATTTCCTATGCAGTGTGATTAACTCTTGCAGGTTATTTAACAAAGTCCTTAACTGACATACTTCTTCTGTGTTTTGATAATCCAAGGAACTCCAACACCAAGAGGTCACCAATCCTAACTCATATGGTTTTTCTGCTGTAAAAAATACCTCTGCCAGTTGAAGCCCATTTTCTGGCCACTCTGCCTTATCAGTTAGTTCAAGGTTCCTGGTTGCTTGTTCCAACCATTTTGCAAGAATTTTCTGTCCTTCAGGTACAGTCCTTTTCACAAATGGGATCACATCATTTTTAAGCCATGGACAAAGCTTTTGCAAGGAGACTGGTGTAGAAATTGAGTTGAGCAAGTTCTCAAGCGTTTTCACATCAAATCTGCTTTCAAAGTTTGTCCGATGTGTCAGCCAAAGGTACTGTGCACAAACAAGGTTCCCCTCTCTTCGATGTAAAAAAATATCCTTAAGGTCATCTTCATTATTCAGAAATTCAATCCAAGAGTTACCACTGAATTTTTCTTGTCCAAATGCTCCATAAAAAGTAGTCAACTTTGCATGAGCCCTCAGTACCTCTTTTAAGCCATCAGAATAGACAGGAACAGTTTTATCTTCTTTCTTCAAAAGTCTGGTTTTGGCATAATTAGCATTTCCTGGGTAGTTTCATAGGTTATCCATTGAGCCTCCAAGCAGTAATTCACCACAAATTCATAGTCCTGGATTTTATGCAGATTTTCCTTAGCTTCATCTACAAGTTTTTGCCATTTGGCCTGCTCACTGGTGTCCAGAGAATTCAAAGCTAGTTTCTCCAATACGTCATTTGATTTTACTTTGTAAACAAGCTTAACATCTAGTCCAAACTGAATGGCAAAGCTCTCGGCTTCAGCAAATCTGTGTTTGTGAAGTAACCAACTCAGTCTGTTTTCTGGTAAAGCTTCTGTAAGACATCTGAGTACTAAAACAGAGACTGAGTCTTCAGACAGTTCTGGATCATTTTTGCAAATTCCTTTCAGAAGGTATATGGTATCTGCTAATTCCTGTTTGGACCAAAGAAGAAACACTAGATACTTCCAAAGAATACAGTATTTCCATCATAGGTAATGAATAGACCATGAAGTTTCTCATCTTATTAGCAGTAGTAGTTGTCAGAGCTACTAATGTGAGATTTGTAACCCCTTGCCACATGATTGATGAAGGCTAATCTGCTTCTATGGTGAGAAGAAACTCTGCTATGTGAAGGGAGGGCCAGTTCCATATGGGAGTTAGGATGTAAATATCCCATAAGTTCAGCACATTATTGGTATCAAAAACAAAAAGTAGATTGTCCATCAGCTGGAACTTCTTTGCAACTTCAATAATCTCTGCATCAATAACACTCTTCACTTAGGTCATCCCTTTCCTAGAAGAATCTGGTGCCCATTTTGAGAATGCACAATTACCGGTTCCCCCAATTATCACAGGGATTTCGCTTGCTAAATCACCAGCCACAAGACTGAGACAACCAAGGGTATGATAATTTTCAGTAGAAATAAAACTGGACTTGATTTGTCCTTGTAACTTTTTTGCCATATGGAAGTCTACCTTTTCAATCGCTTGTTGAATTTTTACAAGCTGAAGGTTTGTAATACAAAAAAATCCATCGTTTGTAAGAAGCAACATATAAAAGCTGCCTTCATTTGAACTATCTTCCCCAATAAGATTCGGTAAGTACACTGATTTTCATCGTTAGCTTTCTGAACAAAAGCGTTGGTGAGTAATGTTTGTTTTTTAAGTTGCCACTTCGCTCCCCAACCAAAAGAAACTTTCCTTCTTGACACTCGCCAACCACATCCACTTCAGTAACTTTCCAGAGGAGATGTTTGCTAGTAAATCTACTTGATATAAAGCAGTTCCATGTTCTTTTCTTAAACCAACACTTAGGTACCCACTTCCTGTATCATCGTTAGCAGCTCAATATCGTTCCACATGTTGCTGAGATTGTTTTCCTGAGTCAGAAACTACTGCCTTCCCTGCAATTGAAGAAACTAAAGAGGAACACTCAAGTTTATCATCCCCCCGCTTCTGGGCTCCAACAGACACTCCTAGTCTCTTTAGAGTCCATACCACAAATTTCCCGAACAGACTTTTATCTATTAAGAAATTGAATTAATTATTAATAATCTTCCAAAACAGAAAGCACTAGGCCCAGATGTGTTCATTGGTTAAATTCCACCAAACATTTAAGGAAGAAATTATACCAATTTTCTACAATCTCTTTCAGAAGACAGAAGCAGAGGGAATATGTCTAATTCGTTCACTGAGGCCAGCATTGCCCTAACATCAAAACCAGACAAAAATATTGCAAAAGAAAGAAACTAAGACCAATAGTCTCATGAACATAGATGCAAAAATCCTCAACAAAATATTAGAAAATCAAATGCAACAATATGAAAAAGGATTATATACTACAACCAAGTGGGATTTATTCTAGGTATGCAAGGTTGGTTCAACATTCGAAAATCAATTAATGTAATCCATCACACTAACAGACTAAAGAAGAAAAATCACATGACCATGTGAATAGATGCAGGAAAGTATTTAACAAAATTCACAACCACTCATGATAAAAGCTCTCAGTAAACTAGGAATAGAGAGAAACTTCCTCAAATCGATAAAAAAAAAAAACTACAAAAAACCTATAGCTAAAACATTTAATGCTGAAAAACTCAAAGATTTCCCACTAAGATAAGGAACAAGACAAGAATAACCCTCATACCCTACTTTTCATTGTACTGGAATCCTTCCTAATGCCACTGGGAGAGAAAAGGAAATGAAACGTATATAGATTGGGAAGGAAGGATTAAAATTGTCTTTATTTGCAGATGACATGACTGCCTATGTAGAAAGTCCAAGAGAATCAACCAAAAACTCCTGGAACTAAGTGGTTACAGCAAGGTTGCAAGATACAAAGTTAATATACAAAAATTAATTGCTTTCCTAACATACCAGCAATGAACAGTGGAGTTTGAAATTAAAAACACAATACCATTTACATTAGCAATTAAGAATTATTATTATAAATCTACAGTAATCAAGACAGGATGGCATTGGTGAAAGAACAGACAAACAGATCAATGTAACAGAACAGAGAGTCCAGAAATAGACCCACATAAATATAGTTGACCGATCCTTGACAAAGGAGCAAAGGCAATATAATGGGTCAAAGATAGTCTCTTCACAAATGGTGCTGAAACAAATGAACAACAACAAAAAAAGAATCTAGACACAGACTTTACACTTGTCACAAAAATTAACTCAAAATACATCACATGGGACTTCCCTGGCATCCAGTGGTTAAGACTTTGCCTTCCAATGCAAGGGGTGTAGCTTCGATCCCTGGTTGGGGAGCTAAGATCCCACAAGCCTCATGGCCAAAAAACCAAAAAACATAAAACAGAAGCAATATTGTAACAAATTCAATAAAGACTTTAAAAATGGTCCACATCAAAAAAAAAAAGATCATAGACTTAAATATAGAGTGCAAAACTATAAAACTCCTTGAAGATAACATAGGAGAGAATCTAGATGACCTTAGGTTTGGTGGTGACTGTTTAGAAACAACACCAAAGGCATAATCCATGAAAAAAAGAATTGATAAGCTGACTTAATTGAAATTAAAAATGAGATACCACTACACACCAACTAGAATGGCCAAAATCCAGAAGACTGATGACATCAAATGCTGGGGAAAATGTGAAACAACAGGAATTCTCATTCATTGCTGGTGGGAATGCAAAATGGTACAGATACTTTGGAAGACAACTGGATGGTTTCTTATAAAATTAAATATATCCTTACCACATAATCCAGCAATCATGCTCCTTGGTATTTACCTAAGGAGTTGAAAACTTATGTCCACACAAAAACAAATTTTGCTATATCCATAAAAAGCAATGCTACTCAGCAATAAAAAGAACAAACAACTGATACACAGATGAATTTCAAAAACATGCTGAGTGAATAAAGCCAAGACAAGAGAATGCACACTACTTGACTGTATTAATATGAACATCTAGAAAATGCATAACTATAGAGTAAGCAAACAGATCAAAGAATGCTTGGGGCCTGGGTATGGACGGAACTGACTGCAAATTTACATAAGGGAACTTTTTCAGATAATGGAAATCTATATCCTGATTGTGGTGGTAGTTTCAATATAGTACACACGTGTCAAAACTCAACAAATTGTATAACTATAATAGATGAATTTCATTATAAATAAATTACATGTCAATACAACAACAAGAAATAAAGTGTCAGGCACCAAAATTAATGTTTGCTATTTATTTTCAAAAAAGTGAAGATGGCTGTATTTCACAAAATATTCCACTCCGCATTTTCCTGAAATATTTAGCCCCCTTTATTATATTTAACATATACTTTTACATAAGGCTTTGCAGGAACGCATCTAGTTCCAGAAATGAGAAATGCTTCTTGTACCACTACCAAATATAGTGCTTTGTCAGGAACCAAGTGCTCTAAGACTTAAAGATGGAGGAAGAGACACAGCACATACAGGTATACTCCCAGAAGATTATACCATTAATTCTTTTGTTATATATACACTACATTACTCTGGGAACACCACAGTTAATCACTGAAACCAAAATGTAGGAGGTTTTTTTGTTTTTGTTTTATTGTAAGAAGAAAACAAAACAACTGATTCTTGGTATCTGAGCTAAGTAATGAAAAACCTAAAGAAACACAACAAATATAAATGGAAGTATATAAACTGCCATTTCTTTTCTCAAAGTAGACCTCGAGAATAAAATGGGAAAGGGGAATTACTATAATTAATTATAAACATTTACTATTCTCAGTGGGCTAGGTGCTGTACATAATACAGTGGCTAAAAGTTAATGAATGGTACTGATTTGAAACATATTATATCTAGCTTCTTTAGATTTCCAATAAATTATTAACACTATTTTATGATCAGTCCTGTTTTATCCCCATTAGAATTACTCCATTTATTCATGAATAAATGACTGTGAAGTAAAATTGGAAAATTATGTAAATCATAGATAAGCAACAAATAAATGCTGGGCTTTTTTTCCCAGTTAATGCCAAGTTGTTTCTTCAGCATACGTGGCATTGTATAAACACTCAGGCAGGGTTAGATCATGGATCAACAAATATTTATGAATCTCCTTTCACAATACTATATTCCCATGTGGTAGGATAGACAACAAAAATATTGTGGGATCCCAGGTATTTTAACTTTAGTTGAGGAAACAAAGTACAGACATAGATCCAGGTATACATCACTAATACCTTTTCCTCAGGGCAACACTGGCGCACATCTGCTCCCTCATATGACTATTTAAAATGTACCTGGCAATGTTTGCACTGACCTCTTGAGATCACCTTCTCTGAAGAAACTAAAATGAAGTGCATCCTTCTGCTCTTAAAGAACCCAGAGACTCTTTTTTTTTTTCACAACAGTGTTCATTTTGGAAAATATGCACCTGCCAGAAGTAACAATTTAAAAAGGCAGGCAGAAAAGGAAGGAAACAGAAAGAATAGACGGAGAAATTAGGCATTTAACAATTTATCCAGAAAAGGCTACCAGCACCTTAATTTTATAATGTCATGAGCATAAGCATATGAAAATTGGGTTAACAACACAAAGCCCTATGAAATACAGTAATGCATTCCCAAATTCAAATCCTTTTATGTAAAAATCCATTGTATTAAAATGTATTATATATATCCTTTTTGCTATTAAAAGGATGTTGATTGTACTCTAAGTTTTTACTGATGAGAATAATTAGAAAAAGTGGGAGCAAGGGACAGCAATACAAAAAGGATATCTAGATTTTTCTACCTAGATATTTTACCTAGCAATACAAAAAGGAGATAAAACAAAAGCAGAGCAGGTAAAGAAGCTATTGCATCAGATCTTACTACCTTTTGTATTATAAGAAGAGAGGCTGCTGGTACATACATAGAGTATGCTTCCAATATACTGTAAGATCATTTCACGAGGATCACATTGACACTGAGGTGGTAGAAGTCAATAATCACACGTCATAACATCAGAATCTGACACAGGAGCACATACTGAAAAAGACCTCTCAGTATGAATATATCTACGAAAAAGCAAATCAATGTACAGCCATGACACTGAAACTGAGGGAAATAGAAAGTCTAAGAAGTTTCTAAGGATCAAGTGATTACAAATGGAATAATTTTACAATGCTCATCATTGCTCATTAAGATGTATAATATGTCATCTCTAACCTTTTTATAGTGTTCAGTCTTTATTTTTTTATTTTAGTGAATCAAACTTGTGTATTATAATAAGATCTTTTCTAACTTTATTTGTGACCTCAGTAAAGAGAAAATGAGTCCTAAATTAGTGCAATGGCAATGAAAAGAGCAGATCACAGAAAATGCTAAATGTTCCAGCTTCTTAAGGGTGGATGACGATGCTTCAAGGCAATTTAGAGGAAAATATAAGAACTTTCACATTTGGATATGTTGCAACATAAGGCACTTCTGATGCATTCAGACCAAGATGCTGATACAATAAGTAGTTTTAAATGGATCTGTAGCTCAGGAAAAATATTTAGGTAGAAAATAGTTGAATCCATGGTATACAATTGTGGTGAATATCAACATTCAGGGACTGAAAGGATAAAGAGAAGTCATCCAGTCAAGCAGTAAAGGAAAGAACCAAAAGATTAATGTAGGCACCAAAGGAGGAGAGGGAGTGATGAGAACTAAATAGATCTTCAGCATAAGTGTACAAGTCACACTGGGTTAGATATTATAATGTACTGCCTATCCTTTCTACTGTGAAGAAAATCTTGAAATATTAAGGGTAAATATAATGAAACAATGCAAACTTAATAGAAAAGAACAAGTATCTGAAGTTTCAGCTCTGGAAATAGAAAAAAGAACAGTACAACACCACTACTGAGTCTTCAAGACAAATTACAATGCACATAAAAATGCTTTGAGCTAAAAAACCCTGAGAATTAATAAACTGCCTGGTTATTCGATATAGAGCCACATGACTTACACCAAAGGTTCATTTACATTCTACAGAGGAAAAATATTCATTTTCTCCCCTCTTTCTAAAAGGATTTTTGAACTCTGGGAGAAAGTTTATGATGATTAATAGAGTGCTGCCAGAAATTTGTGTTTAGAGAAAAAAATTTAATCTTTTATACATAAAGATAATACTTCACGTGCACTCTCAGTAAAGAAAAATTATATTCTGAGGATTTTTCCCAGAGAAATTACAAATTATATTGGATTTTCTAGAACTTTCTTACGGGGCAGCATATCATACTCTAATTAAATGGTTTCCTAGAGGTAAGCACAGAGTATATGACCTGCTTCCACGCTGTCTTCACGCTCAGCTCACCTTGAGTTTAGTGCCATGACAAACTTTCTTAAATGCCACATCTAATAATAATGTAACAGAGACAATATTTTGGAAATATTAAACCAATGAATGTTTCCATTCCTCCTCAATTATGATACCTTCCATTTCCCGATAAGATTAGGGGAATCTCTAGTCAGTGAAATTTATTCCTCACTTTCCCTGGCACAAACAAGAGACATTCTAAACTCTCTTTAAAGAAATGCTATGTCTGGATCTCTGTGTGGGGCACATGGGCCCTGACTGCAAAAGGGTGTGTGCCTGGAAACAGCCTAAAGGCCATGGCCACTTTGGGAATTTGGCAGACATAGATTAAAGACACCTACCAGAAAGTTTCATTGCTGACCTTCTGGGAACTTGTTCCCATGACAGCAGAACCTCTGTGAGAGAGGTAGTTAAATCTTTAAAAAAACCAAGCAGCAAAGGAACATTTGAAAAAGAGGAACGCCTAGCGAGGAGCTAATTCCCTTTGAGGATTTTATTAGCCCTGTGAGTTCTTGGATAAAGCGAAACAGCAGCCTCAGGTGGAACTCCTCTTGGAAGAGATGAGATGAGAGCTCAGCTTCTAAAGAAGTATTCCCTGTATAAGCAGTGAGAGCATAAGATGGAGAGGGATGTCATCAGGTCCATGTTTGGCCCCAGCAGGAAGCTCTGCAGGAGTTGCAACTTGCATCCCAGGGAGCTACATGCGGATGCCATCAAATGGGACCCCAGTCTATTCCCCTTTGAGAGGGAAGGGCCAGATCACATGGTGCCAGAAGGCCAGTACCACAACATCATCAAGGTGTACACACCAGTGGAGTTCAAGAGAGAGCTACAGGCAGCTGTCCTCAGAACACACTGCTCTTGAGAGTCAGAACGACCAGGTTTCAAGCTGGCTTTTCATAGAATCATGCATGTTGTTAATAAATATAAGTGGAAGGAAGGGAGGGAGGGAGGAATAAAGGGAGGGGAGGAGGAAGAAAGGGAGGGAGAGGGAGGAATACTATGTCCAACATGGTGTGCCCATGCAGTGGGTTAAAAATGGTTCAGAGAAGTATCTGAGTAGAGAAGACTTGAAATAGCCTCCCACAAATCTCCCACCGTTGTAGTGGTATGCGACAGAGAACAGAAAGGTATCTGGATTCCCTAAGCCCTTTGGAAAGTGAGTGAAACACAGCTGAAATTTAAGTAGTAAATTCAATTGCTTAAAGTCACCAAGTTACTAATCTGAGTAAAGACATGTTTACCTCCAGAAACAGTTTTATCCCTCTCCTTCTCAAAATCTTACAGTGGCTTCCAAACATCTATTTTAAAAAACTGAAATTCTCTCATCTAGCATTCACTTGTCCCAAGAGTTCCAAGCCTATCCCTCGTCACTCCACAATATAACACAAGCATTTCTAGTTGATACAATTAATTGTTGATACTTCTCGGTTCAGTGCCCTTGCACCTGCCAGCCTCCTTTTGATTAGGTCATATCCATTGCTAGTTTCAAAACCTAAAGAATTTCCAATAAAAATTAATTTAAAAAAAAAAAGAAAAAATCTTACAACAAAATTAATATTTTGAATATTAAAAGATCATTTTAATCATATGGCTAACCTCAAAAGATAGGAGAAGTTGAAACACTGCTGGAAAGTGTTGAGAAGGGGGGAAGAAAAATAAAACAATCCAAGCATACATTACATAGTCTCTTCATTGAAATGCTATTGGATTAAAAAAGCCAACAAAAGAAAAAACCTAATGAAATTATCTAAATTGTCCCTTAATAAACTATAACTTACCTTTCTGCAATACAATTGGGCAATCTATATAAAAGCCTTAAAAAGATAATAACCTCTGTCCGGTGATTCAATATTTCCAAGTAAATATAATCAAAGATACAGGATTTATGCATAAAGGTATTCATCAGAACATAATTCGTAACAGTAAACTACTGGCAACAATCTAAATGAATGTGTAGTTCTGAGTCAGGAAAAGAGTGAAAATAAGAATCTCAATAGGTGATGATTAAAAATCATTCTAGTACATTCTTATAGTTAAATATTATACAACCATTAAAACATTTAATCACATAGGACATAATGTTAAATGGAAAAAGTATACTATGTATTCATAGAAAGATTCCAATTTTGAGTATATATGAAAATTGTATTTTATTATCGGGCTAACCATGCAGGCCTGGAAGGCCTGTACTTGCCCAGCTTTAAGACTGAAGAAAGAGTCCAGAGTCGGCAACAGAGACATAAGGGTTTAATGGATGGGGAGCTTACACGTCTGAAGCAAGGTCCTGGAGCAACACCCCACTGTGTGTGGCACATGGCTGGCAGGACATGGCGGCAGTCTTCGCTCACAGGGGCAGGGGGAGGTTACAAGTTATGGGGGAATTGACTTCAGGTTGGCTCATCAGTTACCAGGGAAACCAGCAGAGGGGCATGCCCCTTTAAGCAGAGTGGAGAGTTCTTATCTAAAGCTAGAACAATCATTAGTTGGGGCCTGGGGCATGTATGTAGGAAGGTTAGTCATGTGAGTAGGGTGTAGGTGAGGCAGGGATTGGTTGAGCAGAGGATGTACAGAGAACAAGAGAACAGCCATCCTGGGTGGCCTGACCATACACTTATGTACATGAATTAATATGAGAAAATGCACAAAAAGGTTAACTTATTTGTTCATGCCTTCAGTGTCCATTCATTTAAAACACACATACACATGTATTTACTATATACTTCTCTAAACAAAATAGGCATGGTCTTCACCTTATGGAGCTGGTGGTCTAGTAAGGAATATACATTTATATGTAATTACAACAAAATTGTATGTATATAATTTTTTGTTTGTTTGTTTCTTATCTGTCTCCATTACAATTGCCAACTCAATGATGATAGAGATCCTGTTTATCATGTTTGTCACTGTATTCCCAGCATCCACAGAGTCCAGAATCATAAATATTACATGAATGTAGAGGAAGCCCAGAGATTAAATAGGAGCATATCAGCAGAGGACCTAATGCAGGAGGTGTGAAAACTTTTTTGAGGGCAAGTGCCATTTAAAATAAGGCCCTGAAGGATGAGCAAGAATTAGCCAGATGAAGAGAGTTGGGAAGAATGTTCCAGGTAGAAAATAGCTACAGGTAAAAGAGAAAGTGTTAGCTGAATTCACTGAAGCAAACAATGTTTATTTCAGGGTGTTAATAGGCAATTTCTTTTTCAAATTTTCTTCAATGAACATGTATTTTTGTGGTAATCAGAGAAACAATATTCTGAACAAAATAGATTTAAAATCTCTGATTTTCTGGAGATCACCCTGACTCTAAATGTTTATTTTCTTACTTTGAATTGTCTTTGCACTTAACATACAAACTGAACAGATTATTGTAAATTCAATGTTCTACTCTAGAAATATCTTGTATTTCCTTAGAGTTCAAAGCCTTTCAGGTCAATTATAATTTTTTCCTTTCTTTTATTTTGTATCTTCCATAGCACTGGTACTGTGCCGTGTACCCAATATGTATTTAAAAGCTGGTTAAATAATTTATATATATAGATATAAACAGTAATCAAACCCATAAAACCTATAATTCTGATCTTATTATTTGATGGCTAGTTATTGTTCCAATAACTTTGCAGAACTAGTCCCAGAGGAATCAAAGAGAATTATTAAAATTCCTTTTAGATACATCTTTGCTGAAGAAATTATCTCACTTGATATAAATACTTTATACTTGAATTGGAACAAAAACTAATGCCATTTATTGTCCTAAAATCTCAGAAACAGATGTTTTGATTTCTTTCCAGGATAAAGAGGAGAGAAAATATATTCTTATGGTCAAAGTAACCATGACTACAGTTTTCAGACACATAACAAGTGTTATTTTCATACACTCTGTGTTGGTTAAAATAATAATCTATTCTTATAAACAAAATCTGTTTTTGGTGAACCTTCCTTTCATACTGCAGCACAGCATTTAAAATTATTCATCAATCCAACAACAAGTAGCTTCTAGGAGTAATTATTTTTCCCACAGTGCGGAAAATTCTTAAGGGAATAGAAGTGTCCTACCCCAAAACATTTAGAATTGCTACTTTGGTCCCTTTTAACATGTTCGTTCCATTCTCAAGGGTGAGGAATACTTCTCGGCTTCACCATTCAAGGCCCAGATCTAAAGGGTGGCACAAACGTGATGGTGGTTGTCAGGGAGAAGGAGGCACAATGCAGTCCTAGTCAAAGCCAGTGAGTCTTGGGCACAACTGGAATATAGACCCTCATATCTATGATGACATTTCATAAATAGAGCAAATAATGTGTACAACTATTTAAAATAACACTCAAATGGACTGCAAAATGGGTTCACATTTCCAAAGAACCTGTGTGAATAAGGAGAGTACGATATTATACTTTAAGACTCTCCTCTGTTCTTAGTAATATCATGGTGGCTTTATTATGATGAGAAAGATGTTTTCCTTTTTGAGAAGTTTCAGCTCTGTTCATTTTAACAAAACTGTATGATCAGAACCATCTTGGTGAATTATCTAAATCAAGGAAACAATCTACATAATGACAACTAGAAACGTGTGAATATGATATCTAAAGTATTAACACTTCGAGGTGAATGGTCCTGTCATGACAAAGCACCAAATGGAAGGAGCCTGACCATTAATTCACTACTGGGTGGTGAGGGAATTTCATTCTGTTATTTACCCCAGAACTCGAAGAAGGGATCTGACCTAACATCTGAAGAAAGATTGGAAATGGAAAAAAAGTGAAAAGAATTTTATTTTTCTTTTTATCCTTGGCCAGAAATTAGAGAGGAGATTTTGTAATACAGGCTATCAAAAGGTTGAACCACAGAAGACATGGAGGGGGATAGGAAGAAGAGAAGAAAAAAAGAAGAGGAAAATTAAGATGATGATGAAGAAGAAAAAGGAGGTAGACTATGAAAGTCCTCATCAAGTGAAGTGGCATTACAGTTATCAAAGAAAATATTAACCTTGGTTGTCAGAGACCAAATATAGATAACTGAACCCAGAATTTTGCAATTAGAATTTCAGTGTCTTATTGAAAAATGTTTGAAATTCAGACACCCAATAAGATAATTTATGAAGAATACCTAAAATCATCTCATTAGTGAAATGGTTAGGCATCAAAAAGGAACAGATGTTCTCTGCAATAAATACCACACTATAGCAAATAAAATATTTAAGAATTCTTCTCATGCAAATACTAGCATATTAATAAAAGAAAACACTAATTGACTTCAACAAATGATCCTTAGTTAAAGCAATTCAAGCGATCAAGAATTATAAAACATGAATTGCTAAACTAGTAGGAGACAACATTTACACTTAGTTTCATTTGTTAAATGAGGCAAAATGCACATCTTGCTTCAAAGAATATTTCAAGAAATTTATCAGTAGGATTAGGATGTGACAATAGCATTTAAATTCCATAGAAATTTATTATAAGGAAACTGCCTACCCTGACATTTCCCCACAATTAAAGAAAAGTGTTCTTATTCATAATGACTAACCTTTCCTTAGTCCTTTCTGGTTTACAAAATGCTTACAGACACATCACCATTTATGCTAACAACCAGGCTGCATGATGAGTGTTATACATCTCTGTCTTCACAGAGAGGCAGCACAGCACACAGGCTTTGATGCTAAAGTCCATGCTCTGTCACTGAGTAGTTTGTGACTTTGGGCAAGTTATTTAAACTCTCTGAATCTCATTTTCCCCATGTGTAAAATAGGGGCATTTATCTGCCTCATAGGGTTGTTATAAAGATTAAATGAATCACTTCAACTGTGAAGTGCTTAGAACAAGTGGCACACAACGAACGATGAAGTTACCTATGATTACTACAGATAAAGCTGAGGTTAAGAGAACTGGCTTAATGTTACATAGTTAATAAATAGAAGAGTCGGGATTCAAATTCTAATCTTTTGCATAAAGTCTGGTAAATTTAAACAAGCTTTAAAACTCAATCCAAACAAGGTAAAGCAATATGTTATTCCTGAAAGAGCATATAGATTTTGGTGCAGACTAGGGCTCAAATAAGAGCTCTACCACTTGGGGAAGTCACATAACAACAATTAGCCTCAGATTTACTCAACTGTGAAATAGACGTTAATACGTAACTCATATCGTCATACGAGAATTAAATGAGACAACAACTCCATGAGATCCAAATGGAAGGACTTCGTAAGCTGAAACTTGATTCTTGACAATATTTGGCTTTGTTGGAAATATTTTAAGTTAAGAGGTCCCAAACTGTTGTGTTACAGTTGCCAGCACAACACATGACATACAGTTAGAAGGACCTTAACAAGTTTGTTCCCTATTGCAATAGGTACAACTATGTTGAAGAACTCTAATGAGCATCTGCTCTGGTATCATCAGCAAATTATGTGATAAATAGTATAATTGCTGGTGTATTTTATATTCTTTTCCTAGCAAAAAGTAAAAATTAATGAGATGAATATATCATTTTAAATACTGAAATAGGGACTTCCCTGGTGGCACAGTGGTTAAGAATCCACCTGCGAATGCAGGGGACACACAGGTTTGAGCCCTGATCCAGGAAGATCCCACATGCCGCGGAGCAACTAAGCCCATGTGCCGCGGAGCAACTAAGCCCATGTATTGAGCCTGCGCTCTAGAGCCTGTGAGCCACAACTACCAAGCCCAAGTGCCACAACTACTGACGCCCACATGCCTGGAACCCATGCTCTGCAACAAGAGAAGCCACTGCTATGAGAAGCCCATGTACCACAAGGAAGAGTAGCCCTCGCTCACCACAACTAGAGAAAGCCCGCACGCAGCAACGAAGATCCAACACAGCCAAAAATAAATAAATAAATACTGAAATATGTAAAATGTATTTTTTAGAAAATGAGAAAGTCTATCAATAGTATCATGTATCAAGTGGTTTTAGAAAATACAAAACTAAGGATGTTCAATTTAACAAACTAGCATTGCCACAGCCTAGCTAAGCATTCCGAGATCATTCCTTTAACTGTATGATCCCACACATTAACTCATATCAAAGGAAAAGGTTTCAAGTAAATCTACCTGGATTTAAAAATGTCCCCATACGACACCTTTTAACAACTTAAAATTAAAACAATTTAAGATAAAACACACATGCTTTGCACATAATACATGGCATACATCTTTTTTGTGTTGTTGAAAGTCATAGAATCCTTCCATTCTATAACTGAATTAATTGTAGAGAATTTACTCATCAACTTTCTAAATTACTTAAATTTTTCCAAGTGTCTACAGTCAACACAGTTTGACTCCTTGGCAGATGTGTGACATCAGTTTAAATAGATGCATGGCATCTCTGAAATATGAGTTGCTGGGCTCCAGGTTTGGCTAATGAAATGATTTTAAAGCCAAAAACTTCCTTCCCAAAACAAATCATTTAATCAACTCCTGGATATGAATAAACACGTATGTTGTTATTTTCAATATATGTAGGTGTATTGGCTGCCTAGCACTACCATAACAAAGTACCACAACTTAGTAAAATCAGCAAAAAATTGAAAAAAACAACAGAAATGTATTCTCTCACAGTTCTGGAGATTAGAAGTCTGACGTCAAGATGTCAGCAGGATCGTGCTTCCTCTAAAAGCTTTAGGGAAAAGTTCTTCCTTGCCTCTTCCTTCTCATGATACCAGCAATCCCCACTATTCCTTGGCTTACACCTGCATTACCCCAATCTCTGCCTCCATCATCACATGGCCCTTTTTCATCTGTGTATCTCTCTGTGTTCTCTCCTCTTATTATAAAGACACAAGTCTTATTGGATTTAAGATCCATCCTACTCCAGCATGACCTCATATTCACTAATTATTATCTGCAAAGAGCATATTTCCAAGTAAGTCACATTCTGAAGGTTCAGGAGACACAAATTTTCAGGAGGGGGACACTATTCATCCCAGTACAGTAGCTTTAATATTTATTTCATGTAATTTTAATCTCTAAAATATGATTTATCTGTAAAATTCTGTGATTCCTTAATTGTGAGACCAAAAAATGAACCTATATCTAGCCCAAAAATGTACATTAGATTTTTTCTCAAGATTACCAATTTTCTCGTGGATATTTATTACCAAATCAGTTATTACTATATATAAAAATACCTCTACCTCCTCATGCTTTTGGACTTTACCCATGTAGATCTTTAATTTAGCTAGATTACTTTGACCTAGGACAGGACAAAAAAAGAGAAGTAAGGAAGCATCTATGTTGTTGGGATTAGAGTGGGAGACAAGGAAGGAGACCAAGAGAGGCCACTGATGAGCAAAGAATAGAATCATTCCTCTTGGACAGATTCCCAGGAGTAGAATTGCTGGGTCATATGATAAATTTATGTTTAACTGCTTAAGAAACCACAAAACTATTTCACCAAAGTAAGTGCGCAATTTTAAATTCCTATCAACAGTGCATAAGGGCTTGTTTCTCCACATCCTTGCCAACAGTCAGTATTATCTGTTTTTTTTATTTCATTCGCCTAATGACTAACAATGTGCCAGGCAGTCTGCTAGGTACTAGGTATATGTCAGATAGTAGCTAGGTAGTAGGTTATATGAGTAACACATAATCACTGCAAAGTATTTAATGTTATAGAGAAAGAGAGAGAGATAAAAAGATAATTACACCATAGTATATTACATGAACACACACCATTACGTCATATCTTTTACTAAATAGTTTTAGGAAATTTGAACATACTCCCTTAGGAATGAAGAGTTTTGTGAAGACTCAACTAAACAAATCCCAAGATTATATTCAAGTCATTAGCCTGTCAAGTATTTCTTCTACATACTTTTTTTTTTTTTCTTTTTTTTCGTTACACGGGCTTCTCACTGCTGTGGCCTCTCCCATTGTGCAGCACAGGCTCTGGACGCGCAGGCCCAGCGGCCATGGCCCACGGGCCCAGCTGCTCTGCGGCACGTGGGATCCTCCCGGACCAGGGCACAAACCCGCGTCCCCTGCATCGGCAGGCAGACTCTCAACCACTGCACCACCAGGGAAGCCCTCTTCTACATACTTCTGATCTTTAATGCAATCATGTAAGACATTCTCTCTACTTCATTTTTTTTGAAAGGCATTTACAATAGTATGGAGTACAAAGTAACTCTGCATTTAAGCTTCCTCAGGGAAAAATGTCCATTATTATTTTAAGAGAATTTCCACAAAGATGATTTCAACAATAATAGATTTTTCTGATGAATGATACCAATCATTTTTGATAGACTTTTAAAAATGTCAAATGGGTCCTATAAAATGGACACTGAGGCAGATGATAGCATCTCCAGCAATCAGCAATCCTGAATACTTCTGTTAAATAAAACTGAATAGTTCTGTACTTCTTGGCTTCTATGATTGCAAAGCCATACAAATGAGCTGCACACATGAATAAGTTTTCTTTAACTAAATGTTAAATTGCTTTTTCTTTTTTCTTTTTTTTTTTTTTTTTTGCGGTATGTGGGTCTCTCATTGCTGTGGCCTCTCCCGTTGCGGAGCACAGGCTCCGGACACGCAGACTCAGCGGCCATGGCTCACGGGCCTAGCCGCTACGCAGCATACGGGATCTTCCCGGACCGGGGCACGAACCCGCGTCCCCTGCATCGGCAGGCGGACTCTCAACCACTGCGCCACCAGGGAAGCCCTGCTTTTTCTTTTAAGTCCCTCAGCCAGCCTACCTCTGAACTCAGTATAAAGTAAAACAGGGGCAAGGAAATGTGGATCTCTTGAATTATGTACAAAGTTGGTTTTTAAAGGCCCTACCAAGAGGTAGGGAATTACAATCTGAGTCTTAAAGAACTCCATAAGAACTCCATTATAGAGATGAGAGCTAATATGCTGTCAAATTCTACAGATAAAAATATACTGTCACATTTTTGAAGGATGAAGGAAAACCAGATTAGGCATTTTGAGAGTTCCAGGTAAGAGAATAATGATTTAATAGTAAGGCCTATGGTAAAAGATACATTTTATTTATTTATCCATTAAATACTAATCAAACTACTAGCCAGGCACTTGGTATAAAAATAATTCTCCGTTTCTTCAAAGAGCTCATACTCCAGTTAAGAGACAATCATGAAAACAATTAAAATACAGTTCTCTATGGGCAGCTAACATTTATTGAGCACATACTATTTACCAGATATCATATTTACATAGATTATCTCATTCAATCCTCATAACAAACGTACAAGGTTGGTACCATTATTATTCCCATTTCATAAATAAAGAAACAAACTTAGAAACATAACCTGCACAAAGTTACTCAAACCATCTCTAACTGAATCAAGTGGCCAGTATCCCTAAGCATTGAGGTAGTTATACTATCTCTTATTCTCCTACAATAAATGTAGGAATATTAAAAAGCAACAACAAAACAAACAAACAAGCAGCAGGCACAATGGGAAAGAGTGCTGACTTACCAGAGAGAGTTGGAAAGACTTCACAGAGTATGCACTAAAAATAAACAGGAATTTTTCAGACAAAGAGACAGAGAAGAGGCATTCCAGGTTGAGGGTAAATAATGTATTAGAGCAGTAAGAATTCATGGAAATAACAGGAATAGAAGTTGTGTAACAGGGAAGAACAAAGCTGACTCCATACTGGATCTATTCCTTTAGCTCTAACCCTTGTGCTCTGTTGCCTGTGCTTAGTCATGCTGGCTCTGAACCTTAGTAAAAAAATGTTGCCTAGAGCCTGAAATATACAAGATAGCCCATTCTCAAGGCTGTGACCTTTAAAGGTGTAACACTTTTCCACTCATATAGAGATAAAAAGTTGCAGAACGGAGAATAACATTTGTCCTGTTGGAGGTTTATAGGAACATTGTGACCAGACCTAGGTGGACAGCTGCAAAGGATCCCAGCACCTGAGAAGTTTGCAACAACCAGCCATACCCTCTCCCCTTTTACTATAAAAGCAGCGAGAATTCTAACTCAGGTAAGATGGTTCTCTGGGACACTAGTTCACCACCTTCTCCGTCTACAGGCTTTCCGAATAAAGTCACTATTCCTTACCCCAACAACTCATCTCTGGATTTATTGGCCTGTTGTGCCTCAAACAATATAAGGTTGGATTCAGTAACAGTTGTGTTAGTTTCCTATAGCTGTTGTAACAAACTACCACACGCTTTGTGGCTTAAGGGACAAAAATGTATTCTCTTACAGTTTTGGAGGCCCACAAAACTGAAATCATTATCACTGGGCAAAACTCAAGATGTGGGCGGGGCCATACTCTGGGGGTGAATTCGTCCCTTGCCTCTTCCAGCTTCTGGTCACTGCCAGCATTCCTTGGCTTGTGGCCATATCACTCCAATTTTCAAAGCCAGCATCTTGAAATTTCTCTGTATCTGTAAAATCTCCCTCTGTCTCTCTCTTATAAGAGTATATGTGGGGCTTCCCTGGTGGCGCAGTGGTTGAGAGTCCACCTGCCGATGCAGGGGGGGTGGGTTCGTGCCCCAGTCCGGGAAGATCCCGCATGCCACGGAGTGGCTGGGCCCGTGAGCCATGGCCGCTGAGCCTGCACATCCGGAGCCTGTGCTCCACAACGGGAGAGGCCACAAGGGTGGGAGGCCCATGTACCGCACAAAAAAAAAAAAAAAAAGAGTATATGTGATTGCATTTAGGGCCCACCCAGATAATCCAGGATAACCTTCCTATCTCAAGATCCTTAATTTAATTACATCTACAAAGACTCCTTTTTCCAAATAAGGTAACATTTACAGGTTCGAAGAATTGGGACCCAATGTCTTTGGGGGTCATTTTTCAGCCTACTAGAACAGAGATAAGAGTCACCCAGGCTCGTGGAGGTGGAGGAGGCATGGGAATCATGCAGGGTGTGAGAGGTGTGGCAGATGGGAGAAGTAAGATAGCAGAAAGTAGAAGAGGCTAGAAAGTTGAGCAGGAACCAGATGATAATGACTGGATTGGCTACAGAGAAGTTTATCTCATAGGTGATGGGTACAGTTGAAGTGTTCTGATTTGCAGCATGACACTGTGATATTTGCATATTAGAGAAAGATCCTTACAGAGTTAATATTTTGAATATTAAAATATTAAATATTAATATAAAATATAAATATTTTGAAAAGAAATTAGTAGAAGGCCTGAGATTTTAAGACTCTTTTTTTAATTATTCAGGGAGAAAAGGAAGAGATGGATAAGTTATGAATATGGTTATTACTGACTGACTATAGAGAAAGAGATGGGGCAATTCAGGATAAATCCTAAATTTCCAGTTTGGGCAAGTGGGTAGATAGCGGGAGCAAGTGAGGATAGGGAATACTGGAGGAGGTGCAGAGGGGCAGGATGAGTTTGGCTTTGGACCTGCTGATTAAGAAGTGTCTGTGTGACATCCAAATTAAGATGCTGGTAGATACTGGATATGTAAGTCTGGAGAACAAGAGAAAGATTTAGAAATTTAGATGTGTACATCTAAATTTGGAATTTTAGATTTAGGAATCATTGGCCATGATTATGGTGGAAACTTTCAAATGGTCAACAACTTGATGTTAGTAGAAACTACTTTTTTGCTGGTACCAATGTGTTTCAAGGCAATTCCTCCATAATTTTTATGCTTTCATGAATGCTTCAACTTGGTCATTGTTGAGTACCTAGATTGTATCTAATTAGCTAACTTTCTTTAGACACTGCCTGCACCATTTTGGAAAATTAACTTACTGAAGTCTACTTCAGAGAAAACAGATCGTTTACTTTTCTATTTATGTCTGGGCATAAGTAATTAGGGTCCTAGTGCTAGGAACCTCATAAATGCTGAACAGACCTGCCAATCCTAAAAGGCTTTGGAAAGGAAAAGTTATTACTTATATGAATCCTCTAGAGAACCAATGATGAAAATTTACCCTAGCCCAGTGGTGCTTAAAACTTTTCCATCCCATGACTGCCCAAGCCCTACATCATTTCTCCCACAAAACCAAATCACATAACTGTAGTATTTTGTACTGGTGGGAAGGGAAGAAAGAAATTATCATCTTTATGAGAGCACAGGGTGTGCTCAATAAATTTTGTTGAAAAGCGAGCACCAGGCAGAGACTGAGAACAAAAAAGCTACAGGAAGATTCTGGATTCTGAGGATTTAACAAGCAGGTGCTTCTGTGGTCATCAAATCACTATTCATAGATGTGTTGTTCTGGGCCAGAGATACCTGCTCTGAGAAACAATGCCTCAACCATTAGCTTCAGGAGACATCAGTCACTCATGCTAAGACACAAAGTTAGCTCAGGAGGGATTTCAAAACTTAAGTGGGTCAAAAATTGCTTCTAAGCAGGTCTAAGTTAATCTAAACTAAAGCCTGAGAAAATCAAAGGAATTCTAAGGTCCTCTGAATTCCCTACCTACATCTCCAGCCCTATTTAATCACTTCTTTTTTTTTTTTTTTTTTTTTTTTTGCAGTACGTGGGCCTCTCACTGCCGTGGCCTCTCCCGCTGCGGAGCACAGGCTCTGGGACGCACAGGCTCAGCGGCCATGGCTCACTGGCCCAGCCACTCCGTGGCATGTGGGATCCTCCCAGACCGGGGCGTGAACCCGTGTCCCCTGCATCAGCAGGCGGACTCTCAACCACTGTGCCACCAGGGAAGCCCCATATCACTTCTCTTCTTCATGTACAAAATCCTTTGTCTCAGTGTAAATGATTTGTGAATTGCTTCCTGTAAGACATAAGAATTCCTGCCTATTTTCTAACATCACTCCTTTTACCCTGCAATGTCTTCTCTTCTCTCTGCTTTCAAAGGTCAGTCTTCAGCTTGAATTCTACTTAATTCAAGGATATTTGCTGCGACCATACCAACTATCGGTCAAAACGTCTCTTCATTATTTCTGCCATAATTGTAAAATCTGGAACTCAGCAAATGCTGTCCTGCATTTCTTTTATCTATTCTATGCCCCTAACCAGATTAAAAGCCCCTTTGGATGGAGTCAGCAAAAATATTTTATTGTGGTACCAGTGTCCAGTAGGGCTCAATAGATGGGGATGATAAAGATCATCCGAAAGTAGATTCTAAAACATATTTCAGTCTTTTATTCTAGCCTATGAAAATGGTTTTTAATTTTTTACCAAATTTTTAATTCTGTGTAAACTTTTCCAATTAAAATTTCTACCTCTTTCTTACCAATACAGTTTTATTTTCATAAATGAGATCCCCTTGCTATATTTCCTTTAATAACTCTATTCCATCCCTCAAATTTTAAACACTGCCTGAGAAAAAGATAATTTTACATAATAAGATTGTATCTTTAGCTTAATTTTTACAGTATCTCATTATATTAATGCATTTAGTAAAAGCAGAAAAAGTAACTAAGAAATTGCCTTTTGTGGTATTTTACAAATACAATTTGCTTCACACCAAAAAGAAAATACATCCTAATTTGAAAAGTTAATTTGTAAGATTCAACCTTTTTATATTGAATATAAGAGATGCCAGGTGGGGCTTCCCTGGTGGCACAGTGGTTGAGAGTCCGCCTGCCGATGCAGTGGACACGGGTTCGTGCCCCGGTCCGGGAGGATCCCACATGCCACGGGGCGGCTGGGCCCGTGAGCCATGGCCGTTGAGCCTGCGCATCCGGAGCCTATGCTCCGCAATGGGAGAGGCCACAACAGTGAGAGGCCCACGTACCGCGAGAAAAAAAAAAAAAAGATGCCAGGTGGGTAGAGGCTTGTGACAATGAATGAAAATAGAAAACAGGAATTTTTATTATAGAACTCTTTTCAAGGAAGTCAAGAATATTAATAATTATGCCTTATATTCCACAGCTTAAGTAAAAGTATATTAGCAAATGTAACAGAAACAGAATTATCTATAGATAATTATCTATAAAGAGATATCTATAAGATAATCTAGCTCAGAAGTTCCCAAAGGGTATTCCAAAAATAGTGTCACTACCAGAAAAACGTTCTGCAGTCATGAAAGTTAAGAAACTCTGCTTGCTGTCTTCCCCCTTTTGCAGATACTTATCATATACATCAACTCAAAGAAACCTCTTCAATTCCATAAACATATTTGACCATGGAATCTTTATCTCAGTAATGCCTAATAATAGACTAGAAATCAAAACTAGCAATCACAACACCACTTAGGATATGCTGATACAGTATAATAACTTTATTTTACAGATTTTTAAAAATGAAAGTCATAGCAGTTAAATAGCTGTCCAGGTGGGACACTCTAGACAGCTACAGAGCTAACTCAAACCCAGGCCTCCAAATTCTACATTTTCTCCACATGTTATACATAACACACTTAACATAACCATCACTTTACCATTCAAAGTTTCTCCACCAAGGCTAAAACATTCTTTCTTTAAAAGTACACACTAATATGTATTTTCAGCATACCCAGAGCTTATCTATCACCCCACCTAAATTTCTATAAGTGTCTCCTTGTTTATAAAATTAAAAATGTTGTGGACTCATAGATACAGAGAACAAACAGGTGATTGCCAAAGGGGTGGGGGAAGGGTGGAGGGATGAATGAAATAGGTGAGGGAGATTAAGAGGTACAAACTTCCAGTCACAAAATAAATGAGTCATAGGGATAAAATGTACAGCAAGGGGAATTAGTCAGTAATATTGTAATAACTTTTTATGGTGACAGATGGTAACTAGACTTACCATGGCGATCACTTTGCAATATACAGAAATCTCAAATCGTTATGTTGTGCAGCTGGAAGTAACATAGTGTTGTAAGGTCAATTACATATCAATTAAAAAACTTTAATGGGAAAAGAATCTGAGAAGAATAGGTATATGTATAAGTGAATCACTTTGCTGTACACCTGAAACTAACACAACATTGTAAATCAACTATACTCCAATATAAAATAAAAATTAGATTAAAAAAATAAAGGTTGAATCTGAAAGCAAATAACCTCAGGCCTTTGGGATAGGTGAGACAGGGCCAGCAGACCCTGAGACTAGGCCTGGTACACATCCGTCTCGGATAAAATCTTATATGGATCATGTTACAAAAAAGCTCGTATGAAATTGTTTTAATTTCCAGTTTGAAATTTTAAAAAACAATGAGAGAGCTTTAATGGAGGCATTAGACATAGAATCCTAATGAGGTAATATATGAGAAAATCAGTTCAGAAGGAAGGTTTCTATGATTGGAGAAATCATGCATCACACTTAATGTATGTCCTTGGAGTTTATTGTTTAAAGCAAGATTAGTAAAGTATCAATCTGTGAAATTCTACAAGAAATTCATTTCATAGCTTAACTGTTATTCCTATCATCAATAACTTAGTTTTTCACACGCGTTTTTTTTTTTAACATTTTTATTGGAGTATAATTGCTTGACAATGGTGTGTTAGTTTCTGCTTTATAACAAAGTGAATCAGTTATACGTATACATATGTTCCCATATCTCTTCCCTCTTGCGTCTCCCTCCCTCCCACCCTCCCTATCCCACCCCTCTAGGTGGTCACAAAGCACCAAGCTGATCTCCCTGTGCCATGCGGCTGCTTCCCCCTAGCTATCTATTTTACATTTGGTAGTGTATATATGTCCATTCCACTCTCTCACACATGAGTTCTCATTCAAATGTTCTGAATGTCTAAACCAATTGTATCTCAGTAGCATGAAGAATATATTATAGGAGCTGGAGGCCGATTCCTGCCCTGCCACCTCCCCCCACGGTGTGCTCATCTCACACTCCCGCAACAAACCGCCCATTGTAAGCAAGTCATCCAGGTTCTGGGACAGACCCCTCTGATACCAGGGGAAAAACTGTAGTTGCCTGGCCCTTACTCCAATGCTGGCTCTCCACCCTTAACCCTGTGCCCAGCTCTTGGCTCTTGCTGTCTCTTTAGAAGCCCGGCGCCCGCGGATTCCCTACTCCAGCACCCAGAAGGCCTTCCTGGGACATTTCGAGGTATTGTCATGACACGTGCACATAGACTTGAGGGAAAAAAGTGCTTTTGCAAAAGGACCTTTCTCCATCAAATCTAAGATGTTACTGCTTATAAGAACTACGAGTGAGGGACAGACCTTCAAGATGGCGGAAGAGTAAGATGCAGAGATCACCTTCCTCCCCACAAATACATCAGAAATACATCTACACATGGAACAACTCCTACAGAACACCTACTAAACGCTGGAAGAAGACCTCAGACTTCCCAAAAGGCAAGAAACTCCCCACGTACCTGGGTAGGGCAAAAGAAAAAACAGAGACAAAAGAATAGGGATGGACCTGCATCTCTGGGAGGGAGCTGTGAAGGAGGAAAAGTTTCCACACATTAGGAAGCCCCATCACTAGCTGAGACAGGTGGTGGCAGGGAAGAAGCCTCAGAGCCATGGAGGAGAGTGCAGCAATAGCAGTGCAGAGGGCAAAGTGGAGAGATTCCCACACAAAGAATCGGTGCCAACCAGCACTTACCAGCCTGAGAGCCTTGTCTGCTCACCCTCCAGGGTGGGTGGGAGCTGGGGACTGAGGCTCGCAATTCGGTGGTCAGATCCCAGGGAGAGGACTGGGGTTGGCTGCAGGAACACAGTCTGAAGAGGGCTAGTGCGCCACAGCTAGCTGGGAGGGAGTCCGGGAAAATGTCTGGACCTGCCTAAGAGGCAAGAGACTACTGTTTCGGGGTGCGCGAGGAGAGGGGATTCAGCGCACCGCCTAAACAAGCTCCAGAGACAGGCACAAGCCGCAGCTATCAGCACGGACCCCAGAGACGGGCGTGAGATGCTAAAGCTGCTGCTGCAGCCACCAAGAAGCCTGTGTGCAAGCACAGGGCACTCTCCACACCTCCCCTCCCAGGAGCCTGTGCAGCCGGCCACTGCCAAGGTCCCATGATCCAGGGACAACTTCCCCCAGAACACATAGCGCGCCTCAGGCTCTTGCAACGTCATGCTGGCCTCTGCTGCTGCAGGCTCACCCCGCATTCCGTACCCCTCCTTACCCCCAGCCTGAGTGAGCCAGAGCCCCCGAATCAGCTGCTACTTTAACCCTGTCCTGTCTGGGTGGGAACAGACGCCCTCAGGCGACCTACATGCGGTAGTGGGGCCAAATCCAAAGCTGAACCCTAGGAGCTGTGCGAACAGAGAAGAGAAAGGGAAATCTCTCCCAGCAGCCTCAGGAGCAGTGGGTTAAACCTCCACAATCAACCTGATATACCTTACATCTGTGGAACGCCTGAATAGACAACAAATCACCCCAAAATTGAGGCGGTGGGCTTTGGAAGCAACTGTAGACTTCGGGTTTGCTTTCTGCATCTAATTTGTTTCTGGTTTTATGTTTATCTTAGTTTAGTATTTAGGGTTTATTATCATTGTTAGATTTGTTTATTGACTTGGTTGCTCTCTTCCTTTTTTATATATATATAAATATATATTATTTTTTCCTTTTCCTCTTTTTGTGAGTGGGTATGTATATACTTCTTTGTGTGATTTTGTCTGTATAGCTTTGCTTTTACCATTTGTCCTAGGGTTCTGTTGGTCCAATTTTGGGTTTTTTTTTTTTAGTATAGTTTTTAGCACTTGTTCTCATTGGTGGATTTGTTTATTGGTTTGATTGCTCTCTTCTTTCTTTTTTTTATGAATTTTTATATTTTTCATAATTTTTTGAAATTATTTTATTTTATTTTTTCTTTCTTTCTTCTTTTTTTCTCCCTTTACTTCTGAGCCGTGTGGTTGACAGGGTCTTCGTGCTCAGGCCGGGGGTCAGGCCTGTGCCTCTGAGGTGGAGAGCTGAGTTCAGGACACTGGTCCAACAGAGACCTCCCGGCTCCACGAAATATCAAACAGAGAAAGCTCTCCCAGAGATATCCAACTCAACCCTAAGACCCAGCTCCACTAAACAACCAGCAAGCCACAGTGCTAAACACCCTGTGCCAAAAACTAGCAACACAGGAACACCACCCCACCCATTAGCAGAGGCTGCCTAAAATCATAATAAGGTCACAGCCACCCCAAAACACATCACCAGATGTGATCCGTCCCACCAGAAAGACAAGATCCAGCCTCAACCACCAGAACACAGGCACTAGTCCCCGTCACCAGGAAGCCTACTCAACCCACTGAACCAACCTCAGCCACTAGGAGCAGACACCAAAAGCAACGGGAACTGCAAACCTGCAGCCTGCAAAAAGAAGACCCCAAAACACAGTAAAGTAAGCAAAATGAAAAGACACAGGAACACACAGGAGATGAAGAAGCAAGGTAAAAACCCACCAGACTAAACAAATGGAGAGGAAATAGGCAGTCTACCTGAAAAAGAATTCAGGGTAATGATACAAAAGATGATCCAAAATCTTGGAAATAGAATGGAGAAAATACAAGAAATGTTTAACAAGGACCTAGAAGAACTAAAGAGCAAACAAACAATGATGAACACAATACATGAAATTAAAACTTCTCTAGAAGGAAACAAGAGCAGAAAAACTGAGGCAGAAGAATGGATAAGTGAGCGGGAAGATAAAATAGTGGAAATAACTACTGCAGAGAACAAAAAAGGGAAAAGAATGAAAAGAATTGAGGACAGCTTGAGAGACCTCTGGAACAACATTAAAAGGACCAACATGCAAATCACAGGGGCCCCAGAAGAAGAAAGGGACTGAGAAAATATCTGAAGAGATTATAATTAAAAACTTCCCTAATATAGGAAAGGAAATAGTGAATCAAGTCCAGGAAGTGCAGAGAGTCCCATACAGGATAAATCCAAGGAGAAACACGCCAAGACACATATTAATCATATTATCAGAAATTAAACACAAAGAAAAAATATTATAAGCAGCAAGGGAAAAACAAAAAATAACATACAAGGGAATCCCCATAATGTTAACAGCTCATCTTTCGGCAGAAACTCTGCAAGCCAGTAGAGACTGGCAGGACATATTTAAAGTGATGAAAGGGAAAAACCTACAACCAAGATTAGTGTACCCAGCTAGGATCTCATTCAGATTCGACGGAGAAATTAAAACCTTTACAGATAAGCAAAAGCTAAGAGAATTCGGCACAACCAAACCAGCTTTAAAACAAATGCTAAAGGAATTTCTCTAGGCAGGAAACACAAGGGAGGGAAAAGACCTACAATAACAAACCCAAAACAATTAACAAAATGGTAATAGGAACAAACATATCTATCATTACCTTAAACGTAAATGGATTAAATGCTCCAACCAAAAGACACAGACTGGCTGAAGGTATACAAAAACAAGACACTTTTATGTGCTCTCTACAAAAGACCCACTTCAGATGTAGGGACACATACAGACTGAAAGTGACGGGCTGGGAACAGATATTCCATGCAAATGGAAATCAAAAGAAAGCTGGAGTAGCAATTCTCATATTGTCTGATATGAGAATTAAATACACTTTAAAATAAAGACTATTACACGAGACAAAGAAGGACACTACATAATGGTTAAGGGATCAATCCAAGAAGAAGATATAACAATTGTAAATATTTATACACCCAACACAGAAGCACCTCAATCCATAAGGCAAATGCTAACAGCCATAAAAGGGAAAATCGACAGTAACAAAATCATAGTAGGGGACTGTAACACCCCACTTTCACCAATGGAGAGATCATCCAAAATGAAAATAAATAAGGAAACACAAGCTTTAAATGATACATTAAACAAGATGGACTTAATTGATATTCCCAGGACATTCCATCCAAAAACAACAGAATACACATTTTTCTCTAAAGCTCATGGAACATTCTTCAGGATAGATCATATGCTGGGTCACAAATCAAGCCTTGGTAAATTTAAGAAAACTGAAATTGTATCAAGTATCTTTTCTGACCGCAACACTATGAGACTAGATATGAATTACAGGAAGAAATCTGTAAAAAATACAAACACATGGAGGCTAAAAAATACACTACTAAATAACCAATACATCACTGAAGAAATCAAAGAGGAAATCAAAAAATACCTAGAAACAAATGACAATGAAAACACGACGACCCAAAACCTATGGGATGCAGCAAAAGCAGTTCTAATATGGAATTTTATAGCAATACAATCCTACCTCAAGACACAAGAAAAATCTCAAACGAACAACCTAACCTTACACCTAAAGCAATTAGAGAAAGAAGAACAAAAAAAATCCCAAAGTTAGCAGAAGGAAAGAAATCATAAAGATCAGATCATAAATAAATGAAAAAGAAATGAAGGAAACAATAGCAAAGATCAATAAAACTAAAAGCTGCTTCTTTGGGAAGGTGAAGAAAATTGATAAACCATTAGCCAGACTCATCAAGAAAGAAAAGGAGCAGACTCAAATCAACAGAATTAGAAATGAAAAAGGAGAAGTAACAACTGACACTGCAGAAATACTAAGGATCATGAGAGATTACTAGAAGCAACTTTATGCCAAAAAAATGGACAACCTGTAAGAAATGGACACATTCTTAGAAAAGCACAACCTTCCAAGACTGAACCAGGAAGAAACAGAAAATATAAACAGACCAATCACAAGCACCGAAATTGAAACTTTTATTAAAAATCTTCCAACAAATAGAAACCCAGGACCAGATGGCTTCACAGGCGAATTCTATCAAACATTTAGAGAAGGACTAACACCCATCCTTCTCAAACTCTTCCAAAATATAGCAGAGGGAGCAACACTCCCAAACTCATTCTCCAAGGCCACCATCACCCTGATACCAAAACCAGACAAAGATGTCACAAAGAAAGAAAACTACAGGCGAATATCACTGATGAACATAGATGCAAAAATCCTCAACAAAATACCAGCAAACAGAATCCAACAGCACATTAAAAGGATCATACACCATGATCAAGTGGGGCTTATCCCAGGAATGCATGGATTCTTCAATATACGCAAATCAATCAATGTGATACACCATATTAACAAATTGAAGGAGAAAATCCATATGATCTTCTCAATAGATGCAGAAAAAGCTTTTGACAAAATTCAACACGCATTTATGATGAAAACCCTCCAGAAATTAGGCATAGAGGGAACTTACCTCAACATAATAAAAGCCATATATGACAAACCCACAGCCAACATCATCCTCAATGGTGAAAAACTGAAACCATTCCTAAGATCAGGAACAAGACAAGGTTGTCCACTCTCACCCCTATTATTCAACATAGTTTTGGACGTTTTAGCCACAGCAATCAGAGAAGAAAAAGAAATAAAAATAATCCAAATCAGAAAAGAAGAAGTAAAGCTGCCACTGTTTGCAGATGATATGATACTATTCATAGAGAATCCTAAAGATGCTACCAGAAAATTACTAGAGCTAATCAATGAATTTGGTAAAGTAGCAGGATACAAAATCAATGCACAGAAATCTCTTGCATTCCTATACACCAATGATGAAAAATCTGAAAGAGAAATTAAGGAAACACTCCCATTTACCACTGCAACAAAACGAATAAAATGTCTAGGAATAAACCTACCTAAGGAAACAAAAGACCTGTATGCAGAAAACTATAAGGCACTGATGAAAGAAATTAAAGATGATACAAACAGATGAAGAGATATACCATGTTCTTGGATTGGAAGATTCAACAATGTGAAAATGACTATACTACCCAAAGCAATCTACAGATTCAGTGCAATCCCTATCAAACTACTAGTGGCATTTCTCACAGAAGTAGAACAAAAAATTTCACAATTTGTATGGAAACACAAAAGACCCCAAATAGCCAAAGCAATCTTGAGAAAGAAAAACGGAGATGGAGAAATCAGGCTCCCTGACTTCAGACTATAATACAAAGCTACAGTAATCAAGATAGTATGGTACTGGTGCAAAAACAGAAACATAGATCAATGGAACAGGACAGAAAGCACAGAGATAAACCCACACACATACGATCACCTTATTTTTGATAAAGGAGGCAAGAATATACAAAGGAGAAAAGACATCCTCTTCAATAAGTGGTGCTGAGCAAAAAGGACAGCTACATGTAAAAGAATGATATTAGAACACTTCCTAACACCATACACGAAAATAAACTCAAAATGGATTAAAGACCTAAATGTAAGGCCAGACACTATAAAACTCTTAGAGGAAAACATAGGCAGAACACTCTATGACAGAAATTACAGCAAGATCCCTTTTAACCCTCCTCCTAGAGAAATGGAAATAAAAACAAAAATAAACAAATGGGACCTAGAGAAATTTAAAAGCTTTTGCACAGCAAAGGAAACCATAAACAAGATGAAATGACAACCCTCAGAATGGAAGAAAATAGTTGCAAATGAAGTAACCGACGAAGGATGAACCTCCAAAATTTACAAACAGCTCATGCAGCTCAATATCAAAAAAAAAAAAAACAACCCAATCCAAAAATGGGCAGAAGACCTAAACAGACATTTCTCCAAAGAAGATATACAGATTGCAACAAACACATGAAAGGATGCTCAACATCACTAATCATTAGAGAAATGCAAATCAAAACTACAATCAAGTATCACCTCACACTGGTCAGAATGGCCATTATCAAAAAATCTACAAACAATAAATGCTGGAGAGGGTGTGGAGAAAAGGGAACCCTCTTGCACTGTTGGTGGGAATGTAAATTGATACAGCCACTATGGAGAACAGTATGGAGGTTCCTTAAAAAACTAAAATTGGAACTACCATACGACCCAGCAATCCCACTACTGGGCATATACCCTGAGAAAACCATAATTCAAAAAGAGTCATGTACCACAATGTTCACTGCAGCTCTATTTACGATAGCCAGGACATGGAAGCAACCTAAGTGTCCACGGACAGATGAATGAATAAAGAAGATGTGGCACATATATACAATGGAATATTACCCAGCCATAAAAAGAAATGAAATTGAGTTATTTGTAGTGAGGTGGATGGACCTAGAGTCTGTTATACAGAGTGAAGTAAGTCAGAAAGAGAAAAACAAATACCATATGCTAACACATATATATGGAATCTAAAAAAAATATATTTTTTAAGTGGTTCTGAAGAACTTAGGGGCAGAACTTAGGGGCAGGACAGGAATAAAGACACAGACATAGAGAATGGACTTGAGGATATGGGGAGGGGAAGGGTAAGCTGGGACAAAGTGAGGAGTGGCATGGACATATATACACTATCAAATATAAAACAGAAGCTAGTGGAAGAAGCCGCATAGCACAGGGAGATCAGCTCGGTGCTCTATTACCACCTAGAGGAGTGGGATAGGGAGGGTGGGAGAGAGATGCAAGAGCGAGAAGATATGAGGGTATTTGTATATGTATAGCTGATTTCCTTTGTTATACAGCAGAAATTAACACACCACTGTAAAGCAATTATACTCCAATAAAGATGTTAATAAAAAAGAATATATTATATATTTCTTATTCATGATATTCATTTAAACAAGATGATTAGAACAAATTTGTCAATTTGTAAAAATGTCAGTAGAATTTAGCTGGATTTGGGAGAATATGATCTGAAGCCCAACAGCTCCTTTTCCTAAGTCTAAAATTATATAAAGTCATAAAATGTATGGGTTCAAAAAACCAGAGATACAGAGCTGACAGAGAAAATTCTTATTCCAAATAAGAAAAACCTTTATCTTACCGAAGGCAAAAGATTTCTGATATATTTTTATTTGACATAGTATTCATTTTATTGTGTTTTGTGACACAAAAGTGACCTATAACTTCTTAAATAACAATACCACAAAATAAGAGCTAATACATCTAAAACTCCTTGTGTGTCAGATACAGTTCTGTACACTTTCTACATAGTCACTCATTCAATTGTCAGAACAACCCTATGAGCAGTACTATTATTGTTATCATTTTATAGTTATTGAAACAGGTACAGAGAGTTTCAGTAACTTGCCCAAGGTCACACAACCAGTAAGAAACAGAGATGGGATCTAAATCCTGGAAATCCAGCTCCAGAGTCTGTAGTGTTTGAGCACTTTCTATATGTCAAGTTCTTACTAAGTTCTTTGCTTACCTTACCTCATTTCAGTATGCTTATATAACTTTATTTTTAGGATAAAATCAACTATAAACTTATTTTTCTTTCATTTGTTTCAAACCATTATGGAATGTGGATACACCCTGTGAATTTATCAATAAATTGCAAATAAATTCAAAACATACTCTGTTCCATCTGAAAAGTCAAGGCATTGTTCCCTGTATTGCATACAAATTTAAGTGTGAAAACGCGGTCTACTTTCTACTTCTCTGGCCTGTCTCGATTAAGTAGCTGTGGGCAGTAGAGCCAAAAAGAAAGAGATACCTCAGGATCCCGCTCACCCAATGAGGGAGGCTATAAAGGAAGAGAAAGCAGAGAGACCCTTCAAGGAATGGATTAACATGCTCTGTCTAGTGACAGCCTAGAGCCAATGGCAATGCATTAAGGATATGTCCTGTGCTTAACTCAGTGTCTGTAATACAGCATGGCAGCCTTAAAACTGAGAAACCTCTCTGTAATATTATCAGTACCACCTGCCTTTCCTAAGTAGAGTTAGCCACTTCCTAATCAGTGAGGCTAATCAAATTAATTCTCTATTTCTGAGTAAGGAAGCCATTCTCAGTAGAGGATTTCCCTATTCTTTATACTCACAAGTAACAGATGCTCCAACAATTTTTTTGAAAATTGAATTTTCTTATGCATGAGGCATATGTGTGGGATCTCTCCTATTGGATCTCTCTACTGAGTATGTTCACATGGAAACATGTCCTGTACCTGCAATAATCATGTTCATGGTTTTCAGTCATGTTTCATCTGTATCTCATTTATCTTCTCACATCAGATCAGTAGTAATAATCCCATGCTTTTCATTAATTCAAAGAGACAAAAAACATTCCATTTGATTCTCTGGATTAATTCTTACTCAGAAAAAAAATGTTACTTTAAAGCCTCTTTCCCAGTCTACCATGAAATGAATCTCACAGAATCTATCTAAAATATCTTCAGTGAATGGGGAGAATTCCTATCTATTCTTGTATTCCATCTTGAAAATTACCTCTTCAGCACTGTTTCTATGTCTTAGTGACATACTCTCTCATTAAAAATGTTTATAAAAACTATAGAATATGTTTAATAAAAAAGCAGAACTGCAAAATGTATATAAAACATGATGACAACTATATATGTATGCATGTGTATGTATATAGATATGTGTGTGTATATATACATATTCACAAACTTGCAAAGAAAAAAATACAAAAATTCATCAAAATTGTTTCATTTGAAAAATGTCAATAATTTTTTCTTCATTTTCACACTTTTCTGAAAGAGCATATAATACTTTCAATAATAAAAAACTGAACATATATGTTGCAGAATGCTAATTTACAAGCCAGGGAACAACCAAACCTTCTTGACAATTTGGTGTTCTGCTTGGGTAGTTTGTCTTTACTAATACATATGAACACAGATACATACTTAATATAATCAGGCAGGAGTATACAGAGTGATTTTTAATGTAAATTAAATCAAATAAACTCTTGCTTAAAATCCTCTGATGATTTCTCATCTGAATTAGAATAAAGTCAAAAAAGTCAAAACTCTTTACCCAGATTTACAAAGCTCAATAAAATTTGGCCCCTAACTACCTCTTTGACCTCAACCTCTAACACTTCCCCAACTCACTATAGGGCAGCCCCTCTGCCTTAGTGCCCCGAAGTGAACTGAAACTTCACTTTGCCTAACACAGGTATCTTCATGTGGCTAGCCCCTTCCTGTCATTAGGTCTCAACTCAAATGTCACCTTCCCAGGGAGGCCTTCCTTGACTATGCAATGTAATTTTCCATCTATTTCTTGCCCCCATCGCTCATTTCCATTACTTTTACATTTTTTCTACATAGATTTTATCACTATCAAAACTTCTTGTTTATTTCTTTACTTGCTATTGTCTCCCTTACTAGAATGAAAAATATTTACCACTGTATCCTCCTCACTTAAAATAATATCCAATATATAGCAAGAAAACAGTAAATATAAGTTGAAGGGATGATTACCTAAGAAAAGGAGTGATAAGAATAGTAGCTGTCCATTGTACCAATATTGGCTTAGGACTCTCTTTACAAACATACACAGATGGTTTAGTCTTCCAATTTCATGGCAACAATGCAGCTGATATAAATTAATATATATGCAAATAAATATAAATACTTCTGAATAAACCCAAGACATGAAGAAACATTCACAGGAGAGGATAAGAATATAAGGGTTTGGTTGATTTACGGACAGTAGGGAATAAGGGAAGGGAATTTGAGTTCGATGAGAGAAATAAAAAGATGAGAGTTTGGGTGATGATAGATGACCTGAGAGAACGGGCATCTAGTGGTGGCTGAGGCATCATGAGATTAGTCCATAAAGTCTCCTTGCAGAGGGTGAATACTTGGTTCCATGCTCTAGTCTGCAATATGCCAGGCAGCTTCTTACTCAGATAGCCCCCAAAGGAATGGCTGCAATTAGGGCATTTATAATCCTCAATTAAAGGATTCTTTCTTTAAGTCTATTAAACTGTTATATTGACTGTATTATGATATGTTTTCTTCTACAGCAACATTTCATTAAGCAGAATAAAATGAAAAAGGAAATAGAATGATGTAACTTATTTCTTATAGTCCACAAGGCCTAGGTTCTTCCAAATGCTGGACAATGATCAGTGTCCCCAGAATTTATCCTGTCATGAGCCCCAATATCAAGGTATCAATAGAGCTATTTAAAACTAGTAAAAAACAAATTCATTTTAAAAATCCAGTAAAGAGGAAGTATATAAGAATATATTTTAAAGTGACTATACATATGGAAAAAGAACTATGAAAGCAAGTTAGAATTAAGAAATTGTAACGTTCATGTTGAAAAGTTAATATGAAATAAAATTCTGAAATTAAAAGACAGACAAAATTGGCAAGCCCTTTGATATTACCTTTTCTATTTTTTTGAGGAACAAAACAAAATAATCTCCAACAGAAGCACTTCTGATATGCCAAGCTGTTTCTGAGGTTATCTTAAACATATAAGAACTGTCTAAGTATTTATAATCCTCTTGTACTGGTTGGCCAAAAAGTTCGTTCGGGCTTTTCTGTAAGCTATGAAAAACCCGGATGAACTTTTTGGCCAACCCAATATATAGATGAAGTAATTGAGGCATTAAAATGAACCAGCCTTATTAACTGTATCTAAGAAGTTATATAAATACTTGTCTTTGAAATGTTCTGACCTGAGAAAATCTAAAGATTACATTAAGAAATGTAATGAAATGAAATATATACTGGTTTCTAAGCTAAATATATGTTGCTAAAGCATAAAACAATTTAAGAGTAAATTACAAACTTGATTATCATAAAATGATCAGCCCCTAAAATAATAAATTTTCAATGTATTTTAGGTAGCCAGCTGTCCACTTGTTGCAATGAACAACGGCTCATCAAAGGTGTATAATATTCTATAATTTCTTCTCCACATTCAGGTAACAATCTTCCACCTTGTATTCCTATCATCACTATATGTTTGAAAAATCAATATACCACTTACAGCCAAAGATTACAAATGCAACCTACATTCCCCTTTTTCATTTCTTTTTTCTTCTCCATCTACCCTACCATTTCCCTTTCATTATTACCCACCTATTATTTCCTCTCCCTTTTCACTTGTTCTCTCCCTAAAGTCCTATGTATCCCCTTCATGACCAACCCCAGCCTCTCACCCTTGCACGCAGTAAGAAGCAATTTTTTTCTCACTTTTCTAATATGTTAAGCTACTAGCAAGAGGCTGCAGGGGCTGACTGACACAATTAGGCTGAGTGCAAAACCATCCTAGAAAGCTGGGTTTGGTAAGAAGCAGGAGAACAGGGGAAAGAGGCACATGGAGAAGGGAATATCACTGACCTAGTCTGAGCAGGGCTGGATTGCAGAGTCTCACAGAAGAGTTGTGGTGCATTATCATACCTAGACACAAACATGTCAGAAATAAAAGAATAAGGCTGGTGATATCTTTCATCTATTTATGGTTGTTTCTCCCTTCCAGTATAAAATACATATTGATCATTACTAGGATATAAAAAGATAATGGATACCACTTTTTCTTTTAACAAGTTTCCTTATAATTCCTATTAATTTTACCTCTTTTCAGAATGTAGAAGCCTAGTAAGTAGAACCAAATCTCACTTTGGACACAGAATTAAAGCAAGAAATAGAACTCCTTCTAGGAGTTCATTCAAATTAAATAGAGCTTCATCTTCACTGCTAAGGTAACTGTAAGAAGTATAATGGATAAAATATTTGTTGATGGGGGCTTCCCTGGTGGCGCAGTGGTTGAGAGTCTGCCTCCCGATGCAGGGGACACAGGTTCGTGCCCCGGTCCGAGAAGATCCCACATGCCGCGGAGCGGCTGGGCCCGTGAGCCATGGCTGCTGAGCCTGCGCATCCGGAGCCTGTGCTCCGCAATGGGAGAGGCCACAACAGTGAGAGGCCCGCGAACAGAAAAAAAAAAAAAAAATTGTTGACAGATGCAGAAAACAACATGATAACATTTTATTAATTCCCACTCAATGGAGATGTCATTTGCCTTTTTTTGCATTGTTGACATTTACTTATTAAGTTATTAATTAGTCCTTTTTAGAATATTTGTATCATAGAATAGGGGATAAAACAAAAAGAAAAACTGAAAACATCCTTTAGACATAATAAAGGCTAATGTTTTATATGCTAGGTTTTCTGTAGGCACCTGACATTTGTTAACTCATTTAATCCTCACAAAACAATGTAATGTTGGAATTATGCTCATTTTACAAATGTGCAAATCAAGGCTGATTCAGAGAGGCTGGATATATTGTTAGCAAGTGATCAAGAGAGAATTAGAACTCAGATTGCCAAAGAGAATGCTTTTTATACCATTCTAGCTTATCTCCCTATAAGGACACAAAAAAATTCGGAATTCAATAAGCATGGCCTGAGCGCCTGCTGCATGCAAGGCATAAGGCAGAGCATGCTGGAGCATAAACATCTGTCAAACACAGACACTGCCTTCAGGCAGCTTACAACCTAAAAGAATAGATACTAGATAACTACATAAATAACAATATTAAACAGGAGAGATCCACAGATGTCAAAAATAAGTTATTTGAATATTAAGAAAAAGGAGATTGTTTCTAGCAGGGGAGGACTGAGTAAGACTTTAGGAAGGAAAAAGCATTTGCACTGGGCCTTAACTTCTATAGATTAATAGTTTTGCACCAACTAGTTGTTCACTAACACTTGGAAGAAGTACCCATCTCACATGCCACAGAGGGTATACCTCTCATTTAGAATATAGTTTCTAAAAATCCAGAGTAGTTCTATACCAACTGTAATGTGGTTTCAGTTGCTGAAAAATGTGTTTAAGTTGAACATCTAAAATTATCTCTGAGAAATTGTGCTTTGAGCTTAAAAGTTTAGAAGCTGGCACTTTGGAGACTTCTTACCTATAGGGAATACACTTTTGCCTTTTCTCTAAGTTTCCATTTTTCTCGACAGGATAAAACATTTTCTCACCTGGAAGTATTTCCAAGTAGACCCATACTGACATGGATTTCATTATCAGTGTTAGGGTTCTAATTTCTTTATTCCATAGACCAGTGGTCAGTAAACTTCAGCAAAAATCCAACTTACTGCCCATTTTCATAAACAAGGTTTTTATTAAATAAATTACAACAGAGATCATATGGCATCAAAGCCTAAAATATTCACTACTTGACCTGTACAAGAGAGAGTTTGCAGACCCATGCCACAGACGATTCATTCAGCAAATATCTATTAAGGGCTTACAAGTGTAGGTAGGTAGCTAGAGTGGGTTGCTGGCTAAATTACTGTAATTTAAAATTACTGTTTTTTGGGGGGGGTTTTCTGTGGTATGTGGGCCTCTCACTGCTGTGGCCTCTCCCGTTGCATAGCACAGCCTCCGGACATGCAGGCTCAGCGGCCATGGCTCACGGGCCTAGCCACTCCGCAGCATGTGGGATCTTCCCGGACCGGGGCACGAACCCATGTCCCCTGCATCAGCAGGCGGACTCTCAACCACTGTGCCACCAGGGGAGCCCTAAAATTACTTTTTAAATCAAGTTAAAAAGTAATTCACATTGCATTATATTCTTCATTATGATTAATTATCACAGATAAGGAAGAATTTGAACAACTTTTGCTATGGAAAAAATACAGCAGGTGACTCAGGATTTATTATTATTAGGAAGTGCTCTACTCTTACTGTTTCTACTACTAGTTAACATTTATTGAGCATTTACTGAGTGTTATACACTATTACAAGTACTTAATATAAGCAGTATATGTCATTTATTCCTCACTATGTCACTAGGATGTAGGTAATATTATTATCCTCATGTTACAAATGATGAAATGAAGACTCGAACTAATTTATTTCTGAGGTCCCACAGCTTGTGTCTGTTAGAGCGGGGAATTTACAGAACATGCTTTCATCCCTGGGGATATTGAAGCAGATGACTTCTTAAAAGGTATAATGGTTTATACTTTTAAAAGGGATCAAAAAATAATGGCTGCCATTTATTGAGAGGCTACTATGGGTCTGGCATTATTCTATGTGTTTTAAACACATTCTCTAACTTCCATATCACCCTATAAGGTAAGTATAAGTTCCCTCTTTTACAAATGATGAAAAAAGTATAGACAGGTTATTAGATTGACCAAAGGCATATTCCTACTAAGTTGCAAAGCTAAGATTTAAACTTAGGTCTACCTGACTCTTTTGATTATACCAAGCTGTTACCATTTTTTAAAATCCTATCCATACTTCCAGATTATATGAAAAGGAACCACATTTAAAATTAAAATGCAGATATTCAACAATGAAATATCAGGCAGGCAAAGTAATGAAAGAATAACCCATGCAATTAAACTAACAAAGAGAAAAACAGAGAAATATGAAATGGATTTCTAAATGTAAATAGAGAATCCATTCCTAATTGCAACTAAGATCAAACTCAGAATAAGCCACAAAAGAATTTTCTGGAGACACTAAAATAATCAGAAACTGTCACTAATTCTTTTCCTAATAGAACTGATGATCAATTGACATTCAGCAGTTATCTTTGACACAATCAGATATGCCCTTTTCCAAGGGAGGAAGGGCTGGGTCAACCAATTTCCACGCTTTTGTTGAAAAAACATCTGAAGATATACATGTGAATAGTACTCTTAGAAGGCATGATTGAATGATAAAGAGTTAAAAAAATAAGGAGGACCTCTGGGCTGTAGGGCCAAATAGACCCGAGATGGAATATTCACCTCTGCTAGTTCATAACTATATCACCATAAACAAGTTAATTAGCTTCTCTGCACCTCAGTTTCTTCATCTTAAAGGCTGCTTGTGAGAGATGAGGTAGGGCACCAAGCATGCCTTCTTAGAACACATCCAAATTAGGGAATTATTATTCTTCCAGTTGTAATCATTTTTTTTCTCAGGGAAGGTCTTCAAGAGAAAATATTTATTTTCTCATTTATTCCTTTTCCAAATTTGCATACAGACACCATATGTCTCTTTGGTTTGAAAAGCATGAGACGAAATATTTGTTGTGTACCTACTACGGATGGGTAGGTTAATAGATTTTGAAAAAATGAAGAGCATTTCAGGTACTGGAAAAAGACTTATGGAAACGCTCAGAATCTGGAAAGTTGATATATGTTCCAGCTCCTGGCAATTACTCTAGTTTTCAGCATGACAGAGGGGAGAGTAACATGAGCCATATTGTAGGTAATTCTCAAACACCATGTTAATGAATTAAGATCCTGAAAAAATTAGCTAAAAACTCACTAAAAACTCAAAACTTGCAACGTGTTCCACTCTGTCAAAAAATATTCTGTGGTCATGCACTTGTCACCTCTAACTCAGCCAAATGGTTACTCCCTTTATAAGCTGATTGACCAGAAGCCTACCAACTCTACCTTCTCTGCTAAGCATAAAAGCATTCTTTCTGCAATATGACTCATGAGATTTGAAATACATTCTTACAACAGCTCTTACAAGTAAATATCCATAGCCAAAAAGTACGGAACAGGGGACTTCCCTGGTGGCACACTGGTTAAGAATCTGCCTGCCAATGCAGGGAACATGGGTTCAAGCCCTGATCCGGGAAGATTCCACATGCTGCGGAGCAATTAAGCCCATGCACCACATCTACTGAGCCTGCACTCTAGAGCCCAAGAGCCACAACTACTGAGCCCACGAGCCGCAACTACTGAAGCCCGAGCACCTAGAGCCCATGCTCTGCAACAAGAGAAGCCCGTGCACCACAACAAAGAGTAGCCCCGGCTCACCGCAACTAGAGAAAGCCAGCACACAGCAATGAAGATCCAAGACAGCAATAAATAAATAAATTTATTTCTTTTTTTTTTTTTTTTCTTTTTCTTTTTTCTTTTTCTTTTTTTTTCTTTTTCTCTTCATCACGGTGCGCGGGCCTCTCACTATCGCGGCCTCTCTTGTTGCGGAGCACAGGCTCCAGACGCGCAGGCTCAGTAGCTGTGGCTCACGGGCCTAGTTGCTCCGCGGCATGTGGGATCTTCCCAGACCAGGCAGGGCTCGAACCCGTGTCCCCTGCATTGGCAGGCAGACTCTCAACCACTGCGCCACCAGGGAAGCCCCAATAAATTTATTTTTTAAAAAGTACAGAACAGGATGTTTTCAAAAAAAAAAAACTCAAAATAAGAAAAAAAAACTCTTAGGAAGTAATGTGATACTAAAATATAAAAATCAATAAAGAATGGGAAAATAAAGTAGAGAATGAAAAACCAAAGAGAGGAAAAATGAAAGACAAAAATGATGAATGCAGATACTTCAACACCAAATTAGTAAATACTCAGGTAAAAAGAGAAGCATAAAAGTGAAGGAAGAAATAAATCAAAGAAAAAAAATAGAAAAGTATTTCCAAAACTGAAGGACAAAATCTTGATATCAAATGGGATGACTTATGTGCACCATGACACATTTTTAAAACCCCACACCTAGACATAAACTTTTTAAAAATTTTTATTAAAGTATACTTGATATACAATGTTGTGTTAGTTTCTGCTGTGCAGCAAAGTGAATCAGTTATATATATATCCACTCTTTTTTATATTATTTTCCCATATAAGTCATTACAGAGTACTGAAAAGAGTTACCTGTGCTATACAATAGGTCCTTATTAGTTATCTATTTTATATATAGTAGTGTATATGTCAATCCCAATCTCCCAATTTATCCCTGCTCCCGCCCCCGCTTTCCACCCTGGTAACCATAAGTTTGTTTTCTACATCTGTGACTCTATCTCTGTTTTGTAAATAAGTTCCTTTGTACCATTTTTTTAGATTCCACATATAAGCGATATCATATGGTATTTGTCCTTCTCTGTCTGACTGACTTCACTCAGTATGACAATCTCTAGGTCCATCCATATTGCTGCAAATGGCAATATTTCATTCTTTTTTATGGCTGAGTGATATTCCATTGTATATATGTATCACATCTTCTTTATCCATTCCTCTGTCAATGGACATATAGATTGCTTCCATCTCCTGGTTATTGTAAATAGTGCTGCAATGAACACTAGGGTGCATGTATCATTTCGAATTATGGTTTTCTCCCAATGTATATCCAGGAGTAGGATTACAGGATCATATGGTAGCTCTACTTTTAGTTTTTAAAGCAACCTCCATACTGTTCTCCTTAGTGGCTGTACCAATTTACATTCCTACCAACAGTGTAGGAGGGTTCCTTTTTCCCCACACCCTCTCTAGCACTTATGGTTTGTAGATTTTTTGATAATGGTCATTCTGACCAGTATGAGGTGATACATTGTTCTTTGATCAGAAGAATCAATATGCTCAAAATGACTATACTACCCAAAGCAATCTACAGATTGAATACAATTCCTACCAAACTACCAATGGAATTTTTTCACAGAATTAGAGCAAAAAAAATTTTTAATTTGCATGGAAACACAAAAGACTCCAAATAGCCAAAGCAATCGTGAGAAAGAAAAATGGAGCTGAAGGAATGAGGCTCCCAGACTTCAGACTATACTACAAAGCTACAGTCATCAAAACAGTATGTTAATAGATAAGCGAGAGCCTACAAGCCCTTTGGTAGGGCTAATGGCAGACTCCTGGAGGGCTCACCAAGGAGTACTTCCCAGAACTTCTGCTGCCAGTGCTATTGTCCCCATGGTGAGCCACTGCTGCCCCCCAACAGTAGCAGCAGGAGACCCTCAAACAGTAACAGATACATCAGAAATACATCTAAACATGGAACAACTCCTACAGAATACCTACTGAACGCTGGCAGAAGACCTCAGACCTCCCAAAAGGCAAGAAACTCCCCACATACCTGGGTAGGGCAAAAGAAAAAAGAAAAAACAGAGACAAAAGGATAGGGACGGGACCTGCATCAGTGGGAGGGAGCCATGAAGGATGAAAGGTTTGCACACACTAGAAGCCCCTTCGCAGGCAGAGACTGCGGGTGGCGGAGCGGGGGAGCTTCGGAGCCGCAGAGGAGAGTGCAGCAACAGGGGTGCAGAGGGCAAAGCGGAGAAATTTCCGTACAGAGGATCAGTGTCAACCAGCACTCAACAGCCCGAGAGGCTTGTCTGCTCAACCGCCGGGGCAGGCGAGGCTGGGAGCTGAGGCTCGGGCTTCAGTCGGAGTGCAGGGAGAGGACTGGCGGCGTGAACACAGCCTGAAGGGGTTAGTGCACCATGGCTAGCTGGGAGGGAGTCCAGGAAAAAGTCTGGACCTGCCAAAGAGGCAAGAGACATTTTCTTCCCTCTTTGTTTCCTGGTGCGCGAGGAGAGGGGATTAAGAGCACTGCCTAAAGGAGCTCCAGAGACGGGCGCGAGCTGTGGCTAACAGCGCAGACCCCAGAGATGGGCATGAGACGCTAAGGCTGCTGCTGCTGCTGCCACCAAGAAGCCTGTGTGCGAGCACAGGTTACTATCCACACCTCCCTTCCGGGGAACCTGTGCAGCCTGCCACTGCCAGGGTCCCGGGGTGCAGGGACAACTTCCCCAGGAGAACGCACGGCACGCCTCAGGCTGGTGCAACATCATGCCGTCCTCTGCCGCCGCAGGCTCACCCTGCACTCCGTGACCCTCCCTCCCCCCTCCCTGAGTGAACCAGAGCCCCCAAATAAGTGGCTCCTTTAACCCCATCCTGTCTGAGCGAAGAACAGATGCCCTCTGGCGAGCTACAGGCAGACGCAGGGCCAAATCCAAAGCTGAATCCCGGGAGCTGTGCGAGCAAAGAAGAGAAAGGGAAATCTCTCCCAGCAGCCTCAGGAGCAGCGGATTAAATCTCCACAATCAACTTAATGTACCCTGCAACTGTAGAATACCTGAATAGACAACGAATCATCCCAAATTGAGGAAGTGGACTTTGAAAACAAGATTTATTATTTTTTCCCGTTTTCCCCTTTTTGTGAGTGTGTATGTGTATGCTTCTGTGTGAGATTTTGTCTGTATATCTTTGCTTTCACCATTGGTCCTACGGTTCTACCTGTCTGGTTTTTATTTTTTTAATTTTTAAAAAAATTTTTTTCTTAATAATTATCTTTTTATTTTAATAACTTTATTTTATTTTACCTTACTTTATTTTATTTTATTTTATCCTCTCTTTCTTTCTTTCCTTCCTCCCTCCCTCCCTCCCTCTCTCTCTCTCTCTCTCTCTCTCTCTTTCTTTCTTTCTTTCTTTCTTTCTACTTTTCCTCCCTTTTATTCTGAGCCATGTGGATGAAACCCTCTTAGTGCTTCAGCCAGGAGTCAGTGCTCTGCCTCTGAGGTGGGAGAGCCAACTTCAGGACATTGATCCAAAAGAGACCTCCCAGCTCCACGTAATATCAAATGGCGAAAATTTCCCAGAGATCTCCATCTCAACACCAACACCCAGCTTCACTCAACGACAAGCAACCTACAGGGCTGGACACCCTATGCCAAACAATTAGCAAGACAGGAACACAATACCACCCATTAGCAGGAAGGCTGCCTAAAATCACAGTAAGTCCACAGACACCCCAGAACACACCACAAAACGTGGACCTGCTCACAAGAAAGACAAGATTCAGCCTCATCCACCAGACCACAGGCACTAGACCCCTCCACCAGGAAGCCTACACAACCCACTGAACCAACTTTAGCCACTGGGGACAGACACCAAAAACAATGGGAACTACGAACCTGCAGCCTGCAAAAAGGAGACCCCAAACACAGTAGGATAAGCAAAATAAGAAGACAGAAAAACACACAGCAGATAAAGGAGCAAGATAAAAATGCACCAGACCTAACAAATGAAGAGGAAATAGGCAGTCTACCTGAAAAAGAATTCAGAATAATGATAGTAAAGATGATCCAAAATCTTGGAAATAGAATAGAGAAAATGCAAGAAACATTTAACAAGGACCTAGAAGAACTAAAGATGAAACAAGCAATGATGAAAAACACAATAAATGAAATTAAAAATACTCTAGAAGGGATCAATAGCACAAAAACTGAGTCAGAAGAATGGATAAGTGACCTAGAGATAAAATAGTGGAAATAACTGCTGCAGAGCAGAATAAAGAATAAAGAATGAAAAGAACTGAGGACACAGACTTCTGGGACAACATTAAACACATCAACACTCGAATTATAGGGGTTCCAGAAGAAGAAGAGAAAAAGAAAGGGATTGAGAAAATATTTGAAGAGATTATAGTTGAAAACTTCCCTAATATGGGAAAGGAAATAGTTAATCAAGTCCAGGAAGCACAGAGTCCCATACAGGATAAATCCAAGGAGAAACACGCCAAGACACATATTAATCAAACTGTCAATAATTAAATACAAAGAAAACATATTAAAAGCAGCAAGGGAGAAACAACAAATAACACACAAGGGAATCCCCATAAGGATAACAGCTGATCTTTCAGCAGAAACTCTGCAAGCCAGAAGGGACTGGCAGGACATATTTAAAGTGATGAAGGAGAAAAACCTACAACCAAGATTACTCTACCCAGCAAGGATCTCATTCAAATTTGATGGAGAAATTAAAACCTTTACAGACAAGGAAAAGCTGAGAGAGTTCAGCACCACCAAACCAGCTTTACAACAAATGCTAAAGGAATTTATCTAGGCAAGAAACACAAGAGAAGGAAAAGACCCACAATAACGAACCCAAAACAATTTACAAAATGGGAATAGGAACATACATATCAATAATTACCTTACATGTAAATGGACTAAATGCACCCACCAAAAGACACAGATTGGCTGAATGGATACAAAAACAAGACCCATATATATGCTGTCTACAAGAGACCCACTTTAGACCTAGAGACACATACAGACTGAAAGTAAGGGGATGGAAAAAGATATTCTATGCAAATGGAAACCAAAAGAAAGCTGGAGTAGCAATTCCCATATCAGACAAAATAGATTTTAAAATAAAGACTATTAGAAGAGACAAAGAAGGACACTACATAATGATCAAGGGATCGATGCAAGAAGAAGATATAACAATTGTAAATCTTTATGCACCCAACATAGGAGCACCTCACTACATAAGGCAAATACTAACAGCCATAAAAGGGGAAATTGACAGTAACACATTCATAGTAGCGTACTTTAACACCCCACTTTCACCAATGGACAGATCATCCAAAATGAAAATAAATAAGGAAACAGAAGCTTAAAATGATACAATAAACAAGATGGACTTGACTGATATTTATAGGACATTTCATACAAAAACAACAGAATACACATTTTCCTCAAGTTCTTATGGAACATTCTCCAGGATAGTTCATATCTTGGGTCACAAATCAAGCCTTGGTAAATTTAAGAAAATTGAAATTGTATCAAGTATCTTTTCCGACCACAACTCTATGAGACTAGATATCAATTACAGGAAAAGATCTGTAAAAAATACAAACACATGGAGGCTAAAAAATACACTACTTAAAAACGAACTGATCACTGAAGAAATCAAAGAGGAATTCAAAAAATACCTAGAAACAAATGACAATGGAGACACGATGACCCAAAACCTATGGGATGCAGTAAAAGAAGTTCTAAGAGGGAAGTTTATAGCAATACAATCCTACCTGGAGAAACAGGAAACATCTCGAATAAACAACCTAACCTTGTACCTAAGGCAATTAGAGAAAGAAGAACAAAAAAACCCCAAAGTTAGCGGAAGGAAAGTAATCATAAAGATCAGAAATAAATGAAAAAGAAATGAAGGACATGATAGCAAAGATCAATAAAACTAAAAGCTGGTTCTTTGAGAAGATAAAATTGATAAACCATTAGCCAGACTCATCAAGAAACAGGGAGAAGACTCAAATCAATAGAATTAGAAATGAAAAAGGAGAAGAAACAACTGACACTGCAGAAATACAAAAGATGATGAGAGATTACTACAAGCAACTCTATGCCAATAAAATGGACAACCTGGAAGAAATGGACAAATTCTTAGAAATGCACAAACTGCCAAGACTGAATCATGGAGAAACAGAAAATATGAACAGACCAATACCAAGCACTGAAACTGAAACTGTGATTACAAATCTTCCAACAAACAAAAGCCCAGGACCAGATGGCTTCACAGGCGAATTCTATATCAAACGTTTAGAGAAGAGCTAACACTTATCCTTCTCAAACTCTTCCAAAATATAGCAGAGGGAGGAACACTCCCAAACTCATTCTACAAGGCCACCATCACCCTGATACCAAAACCAGACAAGGATGTCACAAAGAAAAAAACTACAGGCCAATATCACTGATGAACATAGATGCAAAAATCCTTAACAAAATACTAGCAAACAGAATCCAACAGCACATTAAAAGGATCATACACCATGATCAAGTGGGGTTTATCCCAGGAATGCAAGGATTCTTCAATATACACAAATTAGTCAATGTGATACACCATATTAACAAATTGAAGGAGAAAATCCATATGGTCATCTCAATAGATGCAGAGAAAACTTTCGACAAAATTCAACACCCACTTATGATGAAAACCCTCGAAAAGTAGGCATAGAGGGAACTTTCCTCAACATAATAAAGGCCATATATGACAAACCCACAGCCAACATCGTCCTCAATGGTGAAAAACTGAAAGCATTTCCACTAAGATCAGGAACAAGACAATGTTGCCCACTCTCACCACTCTTATTCAACATAGTTTTGGAAGTTTTAGCCACAGCAATCAGAGAAGAAAAAAGAAATAAAAGGAATCCAAATCAGAAAAGAAAAAGTAAAGCTGTCACTGTTTGCAGATGACATGATACTATTCATAGAGAATCCTGAAGATGCTACCAGAAAACTACTAGAGCTAATCAATGAATTTGGTAAAGTAGCAGGATACAAAATTAATGCACAGAAATCTCTGGCCTTCCTATATACTAATGATGAAAAGTCTGAAAGTGAAATCAAGAAAACACTCCCACTTACCATTGCAACAAAAAGAATAAAATATCTAGGAATAAATCTACCTAAGGAGACAAAACACCTGTATGCAGAAAATTTTAAGACACTCACAAAAGAAATTAAAGATGATACAAATAGATGGCGAGATATACCATGTTCTTGGATTGGAAGAATCAACAGTGTGAAAATGACTCTACTACCCAAAGCAATCTACAGATTCAGTGCAATCCCTATCAAACTACCACTGGCATATTTCACAGAACTAGAACAAAAAATTTTACAATTTGTATGGGAACACAAAAGACCCCGAATAGCCAAAGCAATCTTGAAATGAAAAACGGAGATGGAGGAATCAGGCTCCCTGACTTCAGACTATACTACAAAGCTACAGTAATCAAGACAGTATGGTACTGGCACAAAAACAGAAATACAGATCAATGGAACAGGATAGAAAGCCCAGAGATAAACCCATGTACATATGGTCACCTTATCTTTGATAAAGGAGGCAGGAATGTACAGTGCAGAAAGGACAGCCTCTTCAATAAGTGGTGCTGGGAAAACCGGACAGGTACATGTAAAAGTATGAGATTAGATCACTCCCTAACACCATACACAAAAATAAGCTCAAAATTGATTAAAGACGTAAATGTAAGGCAAGAAACTATCAAACTCTTAGAGGAAAACACAGGCAGAACACTCTATGACATAAATCACAGCAAGATCCTTTTTGACCCACCTCCTAGAGATATGGAAATAAAAACAAAAATAAACAAATGGGACCTAATGAAACTTCAAAGCTTTTGCATAGCAAAAGAAACCATAAAGAAGACCAAAAGACAACCCTCAGAACGGGAGAAAATATTTGCAAATGAAGCAACTGACAAAGGATTAACCTCCAATTTTACAAGCAGCTCATGCAGCTCAATAACAAAAAAACAAACATCCCAATCCAAAAATGGGCAGAAGACCTAAATAAACATTTCTCCAAAGAAGATATACAGACTGCAAACAAACACATGAAAGAATGCTCAACATCAATGCAAATCAAAATGCAAATCAAAACTACAATGAGATATCATCTCACACCAGTCAGAACAGCCATGATCAAAAATCTAGAAACAATAAATGCTGGAGAGGGTGTGGAGAAAAGGGAACACTCTTGCACTGCTGGTGGGAATGTGAATTGGTACAGCCACTATGTAGAACAGTATGGAGGTTCCTTAAAAAACTACAAACAGAGCTACCATATGACCCAGAAATCCCACTACTGGGCATATACCCTGAGAAAACCATAATTCAAAAAGAGTCATGTACCAAAATGTTCATTGCAGCTCTATTTACAATAGCCAGGAGACAGAAACAATCTAAGTGTCCATCATCGGATTAATGGATAAGACAATGTGGCACATATATACAATGGAATATTACTCAGCCATAAAAAGAAACGAAATTGAGCTATTTGTAATGAGGTGGATGGACCTAGAGTCTGTCATACAGAGTGAAGTAAGTCAGAAAGAGAAAGACAAATACCGTATGCTAACACATATATATGGAATTTAAGAAAAAAAAATGTCATGAAGAACGTAAGGGTAAGACAGGAATAAAGACACAGACCTACTAGAGAATGGACGTGAGGACATGGGGAGGGGGAAGGGTAAGCTGTGACAAAGTGAGAGAGTGGCATGGACATATATACACTACCAAACGTAAAATAGATAGCTAGAGGGAAGCAGCCACATAGCACAGGGAGATCAGCTCGGTGCTTTGTGACTACCTAGAGGGGTGGGATAGGGAGGGTGGGAGGGAGGGAGACGCAAGAGGGTAGAGATATGGGAACATATGTATATGTATAACTGATTGACTTTGTTATAAAGCAGAAACTAACACACCATTGTAAGGCAATTATACTCCAATAAAGATGTAAAAAAAAATAGATAAGAAACAAGGATGTAGTATATAGCACAGGGAACTATTTATATTTTTAGTGGGATGTGATAATAAAAAATAAAAGAAGCTTCAATTTGAAAACAAAAAACAAAAAACAGTATGATACTGGCACAAAAACAGAAATATATATCTATGGAACAGGACAGAAAGCCCAGAGATAAACTCATGCACATATGGTCACCTAATCTATGACAAAGGAGGCAAGAATATACAATGAAGAAAAGTCAGTTTCTTCAATAAGTGGTGCTGGGAAAACTGGACAGCTACATATAAAGAATGAAATTAGAATACTCTGTAACACCATACACAAAAATAAACTCAAAATGGATTAAGACCTAAATGTAAGGCCAGACACTATAAAACTCTTAGAGGAAAACATAGGTGGAACACTCTACGACATAAATCACAGCAAGATCCTTTTTGACCCACCTCCTAAAGAAATGGAAATAAAAACAAAAGTAAACAAATGGGACCTAATGAAACTTAAAAGCTTTTGCACAGCAAAGGAAACCATAAACAAGATGAAAAGACAACCCTCAGAATGGGAGAAAATATTTCCAAATGAAGTAACTGACAAAGGATTTATCTCCAAAATATACAAGCAGCTCATGCAGCTCAATATCAAAAAAGCAAACAACCCAATCAAAAAATGGGCAGAGGGCTTCCCTGGTGGCGCAGTGGTTGAGAGTCCGCCTGCCAATGTGGGGGACATGGGTTCGTGCCCCGGTCTGGGAGGATCCCACATGCTGCGGAGCAGCTGGGCACGTGAGCCATGGCTGCTGAGCCTGCGCTGAGTCTGCTCCGCAACGGGAGAGGCCACAGTGGTGAGAGGCCCGCGTACCGCAAAAAAAAAAAATGGGCAGAAGACCTAAATAGACATTTCTCCAAAGAAGATATACAGATTGCAACAAACACTTGAAAGGATGCTCAACTTCACTAATCATTAGAGAAATGCAAATCAAAACTACAATGAGGTATCACCTCACACCAGTCAGAATGGCCATCATCAAAAAGTCTAAAAACAAAAAATGCTGGAGAGGGTGTGGAGAAAAGGGATCCCTCTTGCATTGTTGGTGGGAATGTAAATTGATACAGCCACTATGGAGAACAGTATGGAGGTTCCTATAAAAACTAAAAATAGAACTACCATATGACCCAGCAATCCCACTACTGGGCATATACCCTGAAAAAAATCATAATTCAAAAAGAGTCATGTAGCACAATGTTCATTGCAGCTCTATTTACAATGGCCAGGACATGGAAGCAACCTAAGTGTCCATCAACAGATGAACAGATAAAGAAGATGTGGCACATATATACAATGGAATATTACTCAGCCATAAAAAGAAATGAAACTGTGTTATCTGTAGTGAGGTGGATGGACCTAGAGTCTATCATACAGAGTGAAGTAAGTCAGAAACAGAAAAACAAATACCGTATGCTAACACATATATATGGAATCTAAAAACAACAAAAAAGAAAAGGTTCTGAAGATCCTAGGGGCAGGACAGGAATAAAGATGCAGATGTAGAGAATGGACTACAGGACGTCGGGAGGAAAAGGGTAAGCTAGGATGAAGTGAGAGAATGGCATGGACATATATACACTACCAAATATAAAATATTTAGCTAGTGGGAAGCAGCCGCACAGCACAGGGTGATCAGCTTGGTGCTCTGTGACCACCTAGAGGGGTGGGAGGGAGACACAGAGGGAGGAGATATGGGGATATATGAATACGTATAGCTGATTCACTTTGTTATACAGCAGAAACTAACACACCATTTTAAAGCAATTGTAGTCCAATAAAGATGTTAAAACTAAAAAGAAAAAAAAAGATAACAATCAAATGTTTAAAATGGATACAGGACTTGAATAGAGATTCTTCAAAGAAGATATACAAATGACCAACAAGCATATGAAAATATGCTCAACATCACTTAATTGTTAGAGAAATGCAAATTAACATTACAATGAAATGTCACCTGAAGCCCATTAGAGTAGCTACTATCAAAAAAAAAAAAAAAACAGAAAATAACAAGTGTTGATGAGAATGTGGAGAAATTGGAACACTTGTGCATTGCTGGTGGAAATGAATGATGTGCGGAACTATAGAAAACAGTCTGGTGGTTCCTCGAAAAATTAAAACTAGAATTTCCATATGATCCAGAAATTTCACTACTGTGTATTTATCCGAAGAACTTAAAGTAGGATCTCAAAGAGGTATTTGCACATCCATATTCACAGAAGCATTATTCACAAGACCCAAAAGGTGGAAACCACCCAAGAATCCATCAGTGGATGAATGGATAACAAAATGTGGTACACAGATACAATGGAATATTACTCAGCTGTAAAAAGGAAGGAAATTCTAAAACATGCTATAATGTGGATAAACCTTCAGGACATTATGCTAAGTAAAACAGCCAGTCACAAAAAGACAAATACTGATATGATCCCACTTAAGTGAGGTAGAGTAGTCAAAATCAAGAGATAGAAAGTAGAGTGGTGGTATACTTTAAAATGGTTACTATATTAAATGTGTATTTAACCACATTTTTTTTTTAAGTTCAACAGGGAAATGTACGCAAATGTAACATTTAAAATCAATAGAGAGGGACTTCTCTGGTGGCGCAGTGGTTAAGAATCCACCTGCCAATGCAAGGGACATGGGTTCGAGCCCTGGTCTGGGAAGATCCCACATGCCATGGCGCAACTAAGCCCATATGCCACAGCTACTGAGCCTGCACTCTACAGCCCGCAAGCCACAACTACTGAGTCCGCGTGCCACAACTACTGAAGCCCGTGCGCCTAGAGCCCGTGCTCCACAACAAGAGAAGCCACTGCAGTGAGAAGCCTGAGAACCACAACGAAGAGTAGCCCCTGCTCGCCACAACTAGAGAGAAAGCCTGAGCACAGCAACGAAGACCCAACGCAGCCAAAAAAAAAAAATCAACTGAGAAAGGCTGGACTATTCAATGAATGGTGCTGGTACAACTGATCATTAGTTTGGGAGCGGGAAGGAACCCAGGATAAATTACAGAATTAAAAATACACACTGTATATATATATATATATATATATATATATATATATATATATATATGCATATATACTTATACAGATTTACATTATTATACATTTACAGCCATACCTCATTTTATTGCGATGCACGTAACTGTGCTCACAGATTTTGTACCAATTCAAAGTTTCTGGCAACCCTGCAATGAATAAGTCTATAACTGCCTTTGTTCCAAAGCATTTGCTCACTTCATGTCTCCATGTCACATTTTGATAATTCACAATATTTCAAACTTTTTCATTATTATTATATTGTGGTGATCTGTGATCAGTGATCTTTGATGTTACTATTGTAATTGTTTGGGAGCTCCATGAACAGTGCCCAAGTAAAAAGGAAAACAGTGGATAAATGTGTGTGTTCCGACTGCTCCACCAACCAGCCTTTCTATTCCTCTCCTCAGGCCTCCTTTTTCCATGACACAACAATATTGAAATTATGCCAATTAATAACTCTACAGTGGCCTATAAGTGTTCAAGTGAAAGGAAGAGTCGCATGTTATCTCACTTTAAATCAAAGCCTAGAAACAATTAAGCTTAGTGAGGAAGACACCCTGAACGCTGAGACAGTCCAAAAGCTAGGGCTCTTGCGCCAAACAATCAGCCAAGTTGTCAATGCCAAGGAAAAGCCCTTGAAGAAAATTTAAAGTGCAACTGCAGTGAACACACAAATGAGAAAGTGAAACAGCCTTATTGCTGATGTAGAGAGTTTCAGTGGTCTGGACAGAAGACTAAACCAGCCACAACATTTCCTTAAGCCAAAGCCTAATCCAGAGCAAGTCCCTAACTCTTTTCAATGCTATGAAAGCCGAGAGAGATAAGTAAACTGCAGAAGAAAAGTTTAAGGCTAGCAGAAATTGGTTCATGCGGTTTAGGGAAAGAAGCTGTCTCCAAAATATAAAAGTGTAAGGTGGGGCTTCCCTGGTGGCGCAGTGGTTGGGAGTCCGCCTGCCGATGCAGGGGACACGGGTTCGGGCCCCGGTCCGAGAAAATCCCACACGCCGTGGAGCGGCTGGACCCTGAGCCATGGCCGCTGGGCCTGCGCGTCTGGAGCCTGTGCTCCGCGGCGTGAGGGGCCACGGCAGTGGGAGGCCCGCGTGCTGGAAAAAAAAAAAAAATTAAAGAAAAGTGTAAGGTGAAGAAGCAAATGTTGATGCAGAAGCTGCATCAAGTTATTCAGAAGATCTAGCTAAGATAATTAATAAAGGTAGCTATACTAAACAACAGATTTTCGATTTAGAGAAACAGCCTTATATTGGAAGAAGAAGACTTTCATAGGTAAAGAGCAGTCAATGCCTGGCTTCAAAGCACCAAAGGACAGGCTGACTCTCATATTAGGAACTAATGCAGCTGGTGACTTCAAGTTGAAGCCAATGCTCACTTAACATTCTTAAAATCCTAGGGCCCTAAAGAATTATGCTAAATCTACTCTGTCTATGCTCTAAAAATGGAAAAACAAATCCTGGATGACAGTCCATCTGCTTACAACATGGTTTACTGAATATTTTAAGTCCACTGTTGATATTATTCAGAAAAAATAAAAATTCTTTTCAAGATATTACTGACAAGCACCTGATCACCCATGAGCTCCGATAGAGATGTACAAGATTCATGTTGATTTCATGCCTGCTAACACAATATTCATTCTGCAGCCCATGGATCGAGGAGTCATTTTGACTTTCAAGTATTACAATTTAAGAAATACATTTGTAAGGCTAAGCTGTCATAGATTATGATTCCTCTGATGCATCTGGGCAGTCAATTGAAAACCTTCAGGAAAGGATTCACCATTCTAGATGCCACTAAGAACATTTATGATTCATGGGAAGAGGTCAAAATATTAACATTAACAAGAGTTTCGAAGAAGTTGATTTCAATCCTCATGAATGACTTTTGAGGAGTTTAAGACTTCAATGGAGGAAGTAACTGCAGATGTGGTAGAAACTGCAAGAGAACAAGAATTAGGAGTGAAGCCTGAAGATGTGACTGAATTGCTGCAGTCTCATGATAAAACTTTAATGGATGAGGAGATGCTTCTTACAAATGAGCAAAGAGAGTGGTTTCTTGAGATGGAATCTACTCCTGGTGAAGATGCTGTAAAGATTATTAAAATGACAACAGGATTTCAAATATTACATAAACTTATTAGTTGATAGAGCAGCTGCAGGGTTTGAGAGGATTGACTCCAATTTTGAAAGAAGTTTTACTGTGGGTAAAATGCTATCAAACATCCTTGCATGCTACAGGGAAATCATTCATGAAAGGAAGAGTCAGTTGATGCAGCGAACTTCATTATGACCTTATGTTAAGAAATTGGCACGGCCACCCCAACCTGCAGCAAATACTACCCTGATGAGTCAGCAGCCATTGACATTGAGGCAAAATCCTCCACCAGCAAAAAGATTGTAACTCTCTGAAGACTCAGATCAGATGATGGATAGTTTTTAGCAATAAAGTATTTTTATTGAAGTATAATTGACTTACAATATTATATTAGTTTCAGCTGTATGACACAGTGATTCAATATTTTTATGTATTACAAAACGATCACCACAATAAGTCGTTACCACCTAACACCATACCAATTTATTAGTGTTATCGACTATATTCCCTATGATGCACATTACAACCCCATGACTTATAACTGGAAGACTGTACTTCTTAACCTCTCTTCCTATTTCACTCAGCCCTTCACCCCCTCCTTTCTGGAAACCGCCAGTTTGTTCTCTGTATCTATGAATCTGTTTATATTTTCTCATTCATTTACATTCAATGGTATTTATCTTTCTTTACCTGACATTTTTCTTAGCATGATACCCTCTAGGTCCATCCACGGTGTCACAAACAGCAAGAATATTTTTATGGCTGAGTAATATTCCATTGTGTATGTATATACCACACCTTCTTATCCATTCATCCATTGATAGTCACTTAGGCTGCTTCCATATGTTGGCTATTATAAATAATGCTGCAATGAACATAAGGGTGCATATATCTTTTCAAACTACTGTTTTCATTTTCTTCAGATAAATACCCAGGAGTAGATTTGCTGGATTGTCTGTTAGTTCTATTTTTAATTTTTGGAGACACTGCCATACTATTTTCCATAGCAACGACAATAGTTTACATTCGCATCATCTGTGCAGCAGGGTTCCCTTGTCTCTACATCCTAGCCAACACTGGTTATTTGTTTTTTGGGTTTTTTTTCTTGTTGTCTTTGATAACAGCCATCCTGACAGGTGTGAGCTGGTATCTCTTTGCGGTTTTGATTTGCATATCCCTGACCACTAGTGATGTTCAGCATCTTTTCATGTGCCTGTTGACTATCTGTATGCCTTCTTTGGAAAAATGTCTATTCAGATCCTCTGTCTACTTTTTAATCAAGTTGTTTGTTTTGATGTTGAGTTGAATGAGTTATTTGTATATTTTGTATATTAACCCCTTATTGGATATACCATTTGCAAATATTTTCTCCCATTCAGTAGGCTGTTTTCTTTTGTTGATAGTTTAGCTCACTGTGCAAAAGCTTTTTAGTTCAATGTAGTCCCATTTGTTTATTTTTGCTTTTACCTCCCTTGCCTGAGGAGACATAACCAAAAAAATATTGCTAAGACTGATGTCAAAGAGCATACTGTCTATGTTTTCTTGTAGCAGTTTTATGGTTTCAGGTCTTGTATTTAAGTCTTTAATCTATTTTGAGGGGTTTTTTTTGTATATGGTGTGAGAAAGTATTCCAGTTTGATTCTTTTGCATGTAGCTGTCCAGTTTTCCCAACACCATTTATTGAAGAGGCTGTCTTTTCCCCATTGTATGTTCTTGCCTCATTTGTCAGAGATTAATTGATCATATAAGTGTGGGTTTATTTCTGGGATCTCTATTTCGTTCCATTGATCTATGTGTCTGTTTTTGCACCAGTACCATATTATTTTGATTACTATAGCTTTGTAGTATAGTTTGAAATGAGGGAGCATGATACCTCCAGCTTTGTTCTTTCTCAAGATTGTTTTGGCTGCTCAGGATCTTTTGTGTTTCCATAAAAATTTTAGAATTATTTGTTCTAGTTCTGTGAAAAATGCCATGGGTATTTTGACAGAGATTGCATTGAATCTGTAGATTGCCTTTGGAGGTGTGGTTATTTTAACAATATTAATTCTTCCAGTCCATATGCACAGTGTATCTTTCCATTATTTTGTGTCATCTTCAATTTCTTTCAGCAGAGGCTTATAGTTTTCTGAACAGCAGGTCTTTTACCTCCTTGGTTGGATTTATTCCTAGGTATTTTATTCTTATTGATGCAATTCTAAATGGGACTGCTTCCTTAATTTCTCTTTCTGATAGTCCATTGTTGGTGTATAGAAACAACATATTTTTGTATATCAATTGTTTATCATGTAACTTTACAGAATTCATTTATTATATCTAACAGTTTTTTGGTGGCAACTTTAGGATTTCTACATATAGTATCATGTCATCTGCAAACAGTGAGAATTGGTTGTTGTTTTGGGGGGGTTTTGTTTTATTTTGTTTTTAGGCCACGCCATGCAGCTTGCAGGATCCTAGTTCCCTGACTAGAGATTGAACTTGTGCCCTTGGCAGTGAAAGTGCAGAGTCCTAACCACTAGACTGCAAGTGAATTCCCAGTGAGAGCTTTATTTCTTCCCCTTTCAATTTGGATTCCTTTTATTTTTCTTTTCTGATTCTTGTGGCTAGGACTTCCAAAACTATGCTGAATAAAAGTGGTAAGTGTGTTCATCCTCGTCTTGTTCCTGATCTTAAAGGAACTTCTTTCTGCTTTTCAGCATTGAGTATGGTGCTGTTTATGACAATTTAGGTAAGACAAAATAGGTTTTCTGTACCATATCAGTTACTTATAAGCCCTACTGGAAGAATCTTTAATAGTCACATTTATGTTCAAGGCAATCTAGGCTTTTTCTATCATGCTACTCAAAATTATTCCAGCTCCGACCCACTGTCCAACTCCAAAGCCACTTCCACATTTTAGTGTATTTGTTACAGCAGCATCCCACTTCTAGGTACCAAAATGTGTGTTAGTTTCCCAGGGCTGCTATAACAAATTATCACAAACTCAGTAGCTTAAAACAACAGAAATTTATTCTCTTATAGTTCTGAATGTCAAAAGTCCAAAATGATTCTCACAGGGCTAAAATCAAGGTATTGGTGGGGCTGGATCCTCTAGGGGAGAATGCATTTCCTACTTTTCAGCCAACTACATTCCTTGGTTCATGGCCACATCACTTCAACCTCTGTATCCATCATCACATATCCTTCTCTGACTTTGACCCTCTATCCTTTTTCTTTTTTAAATATTTATTTATTTACTTATTTATTTTGGCTGCACTGGGTCTTTGTTGTGGCACAGGGGATCTTCATTGCAGCAGGTGGGATCTTTAGTTGCAGCATGAGGACTTCTTAGTTGTGGCATGTGGGCTTCTTAGTTGTGGCATGCGGGCTTCTTAGTGCAGCATGTGGACTTGTTAATTGCGGCATGCATGGGGGATCTAGTTCCCCAAGCAGGGATCAAACCCTGGCTCCCTGCATTGGGAGCACAAAGTCTTACCCACTGGATCACCATAAGGACCATTGGGCTCACACTGGGTCCACCTGAATAATCCAGGGTATCTCCCTACCTCAGGATCCTTAACTTAATCATATCTGCAAAGTCCCTTTGCCATGTAAGGTCACATATTCACAAGTTGTAAAGATTAGATATGGGCATCTTTGGAGGAAATTAATCTGCCTACTACAGCCATGTCCATTATTAACTGAATTCTGTTTAAAATGTTTAACTCATATTTTCACTTACATAGTTTTAAGCACTGCCCCCACTGAATGCTCATCTTACTGAACTAACATTTTTGCCATTTCCATATTTCAAATGTTGGTTCTTTTAAAAGTTTTGGCAAGAAGAAATTCAGCAACAGAATAAGATTATGTATTGCATCACAAATTCCCAGAGCTGTTAATATCTGAATAATTCTTTATTATTTTTGTTTGGAATATTTCCAAAGTATGTAGTAGTTTTATTACAGGGGAAAAGTTAAACCCCTATCCAAAACCGTAACTATTCTGGAGTTAAACGATACCTAAAGTATCATCTCAATGTCAAGGATGACAAATATAAGGGAGGTTAAATAATTTACCCAGTGACACAGACTCTTATGTAGAGGAGAAGGAACATAAATTTATTTTAAGAATGTCTAATGACTAACTATGAAAAGCTAAGAGCTGCTGCATTTACATAAAAATAATTTATTTAAAAAATTTTTTTTATTGAAGTTATAGTTAATTTTCAGTTTTGTGCCAATCTCTGCTGTGCAGCAAAGTGACTCAGTAATACACACGTAGACATTCTTTTTTTATATTCTTTTCCATTATAGTTGATCACAGGATATTGAATATAGTTCCCTGTGCTCTACAGTAGGACCTTGTTGTTTACCCATTCTAAATGTAATAGTTTGCATCTACCAACCCCAGTCCATCCCTCTCCCTCCCCGCTTCCCCTTGGCAACCACAAGTCTGTTCCCTTTGTCTATGAGTCTGTTTCAGTTTTGTAGATAAGTTCATTTGTGTCATATTTTAGATTACACATATAATTGATATCATATGGTATTTGTCTTTCTCTTTCTGACTTACTTCACTTAGTATGCTAATCTCCAGTTGTATCCATGTTGCTGTAAATGACATTATTTCATTCTTTTTTATGGCTGAACAGTATTGTGTATACGTATACAATCACAACTTCTTTATCCATTCATGTGTTGATGGACATTTAAGTTGTTTTCATGTTTTGGCTATTGTGAACAGTGCTGCTATGAACATGGGGGTGCATGTTACCTTTTGGTACAGAAACAGGCATACGGATCAATGCAACAGAATAGGGAGCCCAGAAATAAACCCACACACCTATGGTCATCTAATCCTTGACAAAGGAGGCAAGAATATAAAATGGGAAAAAGACAGTCTCTTCAGCAAGTGGTACTTGGAAAGTCGGACACCTGCATGTAAATCAATGAAGTTAGAACACACCCTCATACCATGTACAAAAATAAACTCGAAAATAAACTCAAAACATACATAAGACATGACACCATAAAACTCCTGGAAGAGAACATAGGCAAAACATTCTCTGACATAAATCGTACCAATGTTTTCTTAGGTTAGTCTCCCAAGAATTTATTAATCTCAGTTCCAGGTAGATTTTTATTTAGCCATCTGAGCTTCTTAAGTACTGAAGCAAATATTAAGATAGTTTTCTAAATACCTAGAGGAATTTAAGATAAACTTCATCAGACTCATGAAAATAGACATATTTGCCAGAACACTACACTGATACTCATAGTTACCAGGCCAAGTAAGAGAGGTTCTACTGTTGTTGGTCTAATAACTGGTTAGGAAAAAATCCTGAAAGTCCTTAGGCCCTACAAGTAATATAGCTTCTGGTTTCCCTGGAGACAAGGCAATTAGCTCAGTGGTCTAGTAGAAGCCTAAGATAAATATCTTGTAACATACGTGCACAGCATAAAAGTGTTTTTAAGAAAATCGGTATATCTTCACTTTACTTTTTAAAAAGCACCTAAATTAAATTATACTGTATCCAGTGGTACCTACTCCTTTCAACAAATACCAGAACCTCTTGGATACATTTGAAAGGTTAGTTTGATTAGTAAACGTATGTTAGGCTTATTCTTTTTGCTAATTATAAATAATGTAGACGTGAAGTGGAAATCAAAATATAAAGACTTTGGACAGGCCAGTAAGAATTGCTATTGATATGTGACTAGGCCTCTCAATAAATAAAGAATAAAATATTCATATTACCAGAAATAACCAGATACTTCAATATGAAGGGAAGAAAATGTTCATTTTTACTTACAGAACTGAAGACTCAAAAACTATGCTTTATGTGCATACGTATGTGCGTGTTATGTATATTGTCATGCCAATAAAGATATTTTAATCTTACTGAATTTATAATATTTATAATAGCTGGCAAAATTTCTCAGAACTTTTTTAGTAGGCCAATTTGATAATGAGTAAAGAATAGAGCATAAATGTGATGTTTAAGGCTCTTTTCACCATGTAGTCAGGGTACAGATGTCTAGGGAAAATCTCAGCATTTTGAGGGTGTGTCAAAACATAAAATTTTTGATGGCTGTAAAAATAGATATTGTTAATAAAAATAGCTTTACTCTTCCTGTTAATAGAAATAATATCCTAATAAAAAAATAGAAATTATAAAGAAAATAAAATTTACACCATCCAGAAATAAGTACTTTAAACATTTCACTGAACATATTATACTTTCATACCCAAACACACATACACAGACGATTTTACATAAATTGGACCACAAGTATAAAGCTAGTTCGAAATGTTTGTTTTGCTCTTTTTCTTAAAAAAAAAAAATCAGGTATATCTTTTCATTTCAATAAATAGGGAACTACATAATCATTCTTACGGCTTCAGAGTATTCTTCCATAGAATGCTCCATAATTTATTTAACCAAATCCTCACTGTAAGATATTAATCCTGTTTATGATATTTTTTGCTACAATAAACCTTGATAAACATTCTGTACATCCAGCTTGTTTACCACCTTGTCCAATTCTCTTTAAGGTAAACTGTCTACAATTAATTCTAACTGTCTGCAGTTAGAAGTGCTGGATAAGACAGTATGCATGTTTTAACTCATACCTAACAGAAAGTTTGTCTAACCCTTTCTGAAAGCAATTTGTCAGTACGTATTAAGATCCTTAGATCCACCCATGGGAGGAGGGGTGGTCTGCTGATCTGTGTGGCCTTGTGAGGGGTTTAGGCCTAGTTGGAAGCTACAGTTTCTGGAGGAGAGGTGCAGTGGAATTACAACTGAATACCAATATCTGTGCACATCAACATCTGTGCACCCTGATATCTACTGGGGCCTCAGCCTCTGCATGTCCTGACGTCTCCATGCTCTAGGCAGGGCACAGTCAGGTCCAGGAGCAACTGTCTCTAGCACTGAGCAGTTAGTAATCAGCTCCCCCACCCTGTCCTCAGTCACTCAGAGACAAAGCCTGCAGAAGACCACTGCTAGCCCACCTGCCAGCGAGACCAGGGAAACAGGACGCCCTGCAAGGTGTGGTAAGGAAGGTGCGGAGGAGCCTCTAGGAGCTGTCTTGATAAAAGATAGCGATGAACAGCCAATATACATTACCATACTACAAAGCCGAAGGCAGCCTTGCAATGAGCAAGTTTAATACCTCCATGGGGAAACTGCAGCGACACCTGTACAAGGGGGAGTACCCTATATTCCACTATGCACCAGTGTTTGAGAGTGACTTTATACAGGTCAGCAGAAAAGGAGAAGTGATTGATGTGCACAACTGGGCCCGAATGGTGACTGTCGGCATCGTTCGTACCAGCCCCCGCCTCACACTACCTGATGTCATGCTGCTGGCCCGACCAGCTGCTATCTGTGATGACTATAACAGATATGGCCCTGCCACCCAGGAAAGAGGTAAAAAGCCTACACAGATCTTAGAGCTAACCAGGCTGCTTCCCCTGAAGTTTGTAAAGATATCCATCCATAACAGTAAAAAACAACAGCTCCACCTGAAGCTTACCACTGGCCGCTCTTTCTACCTTCAGCTGTGTCCCCCTTCAGATACAAGAGATCTTTTCATTCAGTGGGAAAACCTCATTTACATCCTGAGACCACCAGTGGAGGCTTACAGCAGCACCCAGGTCATTCCAGCTAGGGACACTCTGGACATAACTGGGTTTGAGGAAGAGAGTAAGGGCCCAGTGGTAAGCACTCCGCAATCTCTAAAAGACGAGGCCAAGGTGCTTAGGGAGAAGAGCTAAAGGTCCTGCAGAGGCTTTGGTACACAGGCTCACCTGGAAAATACATGGATTTTTGGAAGGACTCAGGGCCAAATGAGCCTCATTTGGAGGCCATGGCACACTGAGGAGGTTCCTAGTACTTCTCCAAAGTGTTTCCCAAGGCTGTATTTCAGAGATTCCTTAGCTGTCAGCAACCCTTAATTTCATATCCAATATTGTATTGCCATCTGCAGCATCCTGACCATCCAATCTATTCTTTTTTTTATGTTTCTCTAGCTTTTCTCATTTTTTTATTGGAGTATAGTTGCTTTACACTGCTGTGTCAGTTTCTCTATACAGCAAAGTGAATCAGCCACACATATACATATATCCCCTCTTTTTTGGATTTCCTTCCCATTTAGGTCACCACAGAGCACCGAGGAGAGTTCCCTGTGCTGTACAGTAGGTTCTCATTAGTTATCTATTTAATACATAATAGTGTATATATGTCAATCACAATCTCCCAATTCATCTCACCCCCCCCTTCCCCCTTGGTATCCATACATTTGTTCTCTACGTCTGTGTCTCTATTTCTGCTTCACAAATAAGATCATGTATACCATTTTTCTAGGTTCCATAGATAGATAGATAGATAGATAGATAGATAGATAGATAGATAGATAGATAGATATAGATAGATAGATAGATAGATATCACATTAATATATTTTTCTCTTTCTGACTTACTTCACTCTGTATGACAGTCTCTAGGTCCATCTACATCTCTGCAAATGACACCGTTTTGTTCCTTTTTATGGCTGAGTAATATTCCATTGTATATATGTGCAACATCTTCTTTATCAATTCATCTGTTGATGGACATTTAGGTTGCTTCTATGTCCTGGCAATTGTAAATACTGTTGCAATGAACATTGGGATGCATGTGTCTTTTTGAGTTATGGTTTTCTCTGGGTATATGCCCGTAGTGGAATTGCTGGGTCATATGGTAGTTCTATTTTTAGTTTAAGGAAACTCCATACTGTTCTCCATAGTGGCTGTATCAATTTACATTCCCAACAACAGTGCAAGAGGGTTCCCTTTTCTCCATACCCTCTCCAGCATTTATTGTTTGTAGATTTTTTGACGATGGCCATTCTGATTGGTGTGAGGTGATACCTCATTGTAGTTTTGATTTGCATTTCTCTAATAATTAGTGATGTTGAGCAGCTTTCCATGTGCCTCTTGGCCATCTGTATGTCTTCTTTGGAGAAATGTCTATTTAGGTCTTCTGCCCATTTTTTGATTGGGTTGTTTTTTTGGGTTTTTTTTGCGGTATGCGGGCCTCTCACTGTTGTGGCCTCTCCCGTTGCAGAGCACAGGTTCCGGAGGCACAGGCTCAGCGGCCATGACTGACGGGCCTAGCCACTCCACGGCATGTGTGATCTTCCCGGACTGGGGCATGAACCTGTGTCCCCTGCATCAGCAGGCGGACTCTCAACCACTGTGCCACCAGGGAAGCCCTGTTTGTTTTTTAATATTGAGCTGCAAGAGCTGTTTATATATTTTGGAGATTAATCCTTTGTCCGTTTATTCATTTGCAAATATTTTCTCCCATTCTGAGGGTTGTTTTTTCGTCTTGTTTACGGTTTCCTTTGCTGTGAAAAAGCTTTGAAGTTTCATTAGGTGCCATTCGTTTATTTTTGTTTTTATTTCCATTTCTCTAGGAGGTGGGTCAAAAAGGATCTTGCTGTGATTTATGTCATAGAGTGTTCTGCCTATGTTTTCCTCTAAGAGTTTTATAGTGTCTGGCCTCACATTTAGGTCTTTAATCCATTTTGAGTTTATTTTTGTGTATGGCGTTAGGGAGTGTTCTAATTTCATCATCCAATCTATTCTTGAACATACTCCAACCCAGCTAAGCTGACATGTTGCAGAATGTATGTCTCCCTGTGACTGCCTTGTACTGATTTTTGTATACATCAGTGACAGTGAGATGTGCACAATTTGCTAGTAGCTATCAAAATATTAAAGCACATACCACCTGACCAGCAGAAATACTAACAAAAGTGTATTTTAGTAAGTGTTCTCACTGACACAAACTGTCCAAGCAAATTGGATGATCATTGTGGTCACTGTGGAGATACTGTAGGGGGCACTGTTGCATCAAATGGGAGAGTGGACTTGAGAGCTCAAAATTCTTATAAGCTCTTTTGTTTAGCTATAGGAATAGAAGGGAGCAGTCTTTCTGGTCTCACTTTATTTTACTTGTCTTTCCCTAGGCAAATGCTACCTATTTCTATGGAAGGAATCAAGATCAAGTGAGCATCAGGAGCCTTCACATAAACCCTGAAGTGTTTGGGGCCACCTATTATGATTATGCTGGGGAGGAATGAATTCATCATGCCTCCCACTTATACTGCATTTAAGAGTTCACATAATTCTGCAGTTACAAAGCCTACAGAGCCTGATAAAAGGAGCAATTGTAACAACAGGCACCACCACTGGTGCTGTGCATATGACTGCAACCATGTTTGCAGACTCAAAAGAGAAACACACCCCAGCAGGAGCAGCCTTCCTAGATCCAGGAGGAAGTACAGTCAGCATGGTCATAGTGGTTGCTTTCAACATGTCTTAATATTGTTGTTAGCAAGGACTGCAAGTCCTCTTGTCCTCAGAGGGTACTTCTAGCCCATCAATAAGAGCTGTTGGCATCTCCCCATGGTGCAGCATGAGTATGGTGATTGCAGGAGCAGAGACTGCTGGCAAGCATGTTGCAAAACAGCTAAAGACTTAGTATCCAGACCCCTCATCTCAACCTTACCGAGTGAAGGCTACATGAGTGAACAGGATGGTGAACAGAGGGTCTCCACCCATCAGGACTGACTCTTTAGGAAAGAGCCTCAAAGCCCTGCACTGCACATGGTGCAGAGGTGGACATTTCATCTAAGATGGTGGAGGAAAGCAATATCATCCACCATACAACTCAACTCAAATTCTCTGCTCTAATAACATGCTCTATTAACAGGAAAGGGTAGTAATAAAACTAAATAGGGATTTACAATCAGGCTCTGAACTATCTGTAACCTTCCCTTCACTTGATATTGTGATTAAATGAACAGATGACAGAATAAAATGCTAAAGATTACTCTCAAAGATCCCGATCCATCTATGATCTACATTTATTAGCCAAAGAAAATTCTAAAACTTCCAAAATACATAACCAGGGACAGAAGCAACCAATAGGAGGCAGGACAAGGTAAATTAAGCCTAGAAAGCAACATGACATCAAAGTTTTAAACTATAAATGTATTAAGCTATACTAGTGTGCCAACCATTGCACATTAATTTTGTTGTGCAATATAATAAAGTATTTTTATAGTTTTGCACCATCACACATTAAACATTTTATTGTAATTATATAGATATATGGATGTGTGTGTGTGTGTGTGTGTATATATATATATATATATATATACACACACACACACATATAAATGTTAAAGGGGAGCTCATCACAAATTGAGAACATTAGTAAAAGAAGGCTAGAAGAGAACGCTGGTAAAAGAATTCTACTTTTGATTTGTTAGATTGAAGACATTAAAAAAAAACATACTGCATCTCAAGTAAATTTATAGATTTAATGCAGTAACAATTAAAATCCCAATAAGAATACTTTTTAAACTTGACATAGTAATTATAAAATATAAATTTAAAGAGCAGACAATGTCAGTTAATAGTTTTAATACAATAATGATTTCTCCTGCCATATATATGTACAAATATCAAAAGGGGGGTCATTGTTTTTAAAAATAGGAAAATTAAGAGGTTCAGAAGAAACCCCACGCCAAACAGGATGAAATATAATGAAAGTAATGGGAGTTATTGCCAAATGGAAAGTCATAGAAAAACCATGTATCAACAAGTTAAAAACAAATATAGAGCCATATTTGAAATTTGTTAAAAGGAATTCTGGATGAAATGGATCAAAAAAATAAGACCAAGAAGTTTAATGAATTTGATAGTTTAAAAAACTACACAACATACGCTCATACAATATTAAGAAAAAAAGAAAAGCTGCAGGCTGGGAAACATTTTATGGTAAATGTAACTACTAAAATAGTAATACTCAATACCTATTGGAGCAATGCAAGTCTCCACAGAAAAATAGTCAAAGAAAAATATTTTAAAATTGTAAACCAAAAGCAAGTTACTACCAAGCCTACTACCAAACCTAATAAAACAAAATAAATTAAAATTAAAAAAATAAAAGTAAATGTTAGTAAGGTAATGGAGAACCCAGATACAGCCATATATTACTGATAGCTTAGAGCCCTACTATTTTATAAGAATTCTACTTTTAAAATAAAAAATACAAAGGTGTTAATTTTATAAAACAAAAAAATAGGTAAAAACATTCAATTATTGGTAAATTGTTAAGCAGATAAGAGAATATTAATAAAATTAAAACCTATGTTTCTTAATTTCCTTTCTCGTACACCCTTCTGTATATGAGGTAAAACTCTACACGTAAAAACTTTAAGTGAAGAAATGAAACCCTACAGAACATACACATTTGTTTATTATTTAATTCAACTACTACTTAATTCTGACAACATGCCAGGAACAATGTTGGCATTAGATCGGAGACACCAAGCAACACATAGTCTCTACCTTTATGGATCTCATAGCCCAGTATATATTGATAATAATTCTTTAATGGTTAGTATAAATTGTCATAAAGTTCTATAAATAGTTCATATTAAGGTGAAGAGTTTCTTTAAGTACTATATGCTGATTTGATTATCCCAGTTAGTGTGCTACAATAAATTTATATTGTAATTTGGGTGGCTGTGATCAAATTATGACATACATGTAAAAACATGTAATGGTTTCTTAGACAAATCTGTTTCATATTTGTTGCAAAACAGAAAATAATATTTTTGAGATATGATGAGTTATTTTCTGTCCTAGATTATTTTTGCACTCATGTTCTACGTGGCTACATATACATACCTTTGCCATTACACCGTTTTTCATATTAAGTGCTTTTTCGTCTTCATGTAGAGATATTTTCTTTGTGGCTTCACATTTCCTAATTCTGTTTGGCTTATTTTATTTATTTCTGAAACTCCTCTAAGGGCTCGCAGACCACAGTACACAACAAAAATTTGAAGGTGACACAACAGAATTAAAAGTGACTTAATGAGTAGTGAAATGATTTCAAAATTGTAAATGATGTTTTAGTGTTCTGGTCTCATTTTTGAATTGTAGTGCATAATCTTCAGTGGCACACATTATTCTATGATATTCCATTGTGCTAAGAAAAATAATCACTGCTGCTTTTAAAGAGCTTTCATATGCTTCCTTTTAAATCATTTTTATTATTATTTAAATATAAATTGTGATTTAATTTCAAAATAGCATTTTTTAATGAAATATTTCCAAATCATAGATAGTAAAACTTCATAAACAACTCAATTTTTCTGGAACTAGCATCATGACAAAAATAAAACAAGCACAAAAATTTATATAGACTATGTGTTTGCATATGCATACATGTACAGCTAATTACATAAGCATTTTACTGACCTTCAACTGAAGAAAAATTACGAAGTGAAGAAGACACTAATTGGATTTGCAGAGGGGAAGAAAAGAAATTTACTTAAAAACATAGGCAACCATTTTTATGTTTTATTGTACCTTAAGAAAGCAAACCATTACCTGTGCAAGAATGGGGAAGCCAAGGTTCCTACAGCCATTACAAGGAGTTAATGCTTCCCAGAGTCCTGAGGGCCCACAAGTGTTTTCATCATCATCTTCTTCTTCCACTTCTCCTGGCGACAAATTTATTGTAGATGAAGTTCTCTGAAATTAAATTTATATGTCTATATTAATTATATCAATGTATATATTATATCAGTGTCATTTAGATATCTTAACATCAATTAAATTACATAAATTTCTTATGGTGTATGTTAGCAAGCAGTAGTCAGCTTAATTCTAGCCATAGTTATGTGGCTGTGCCACGTGAATCAGCCAGAAAGCATGTATAATTCAACTCGAAGTTGAAAGTGAAAGAAAACTGAAAGTGAAAAAGCTGGATGAAAAAGACTGGTAAATTACAAAGTTTGTATTGAAGAACAGGACATGGAAATGACCCAAGAAAATACAGGAATAGCAACAAATGAGAAAAATATTATGATTTCTAATGCAATCAGAGAAATAGCATGAAAATACTTTATTGAAACAGGAATTGATAAAAAGCCCATTTTTCACTATCACCAAAATGATAGTCTCCTTTCTGAAAAAACATGAGCTTCATAAAATTTTGTGTTATACATATAAGAGGGGTAATACTTTTAAAATTAATAATAGGACTTCCATGTTAAACATACATATTTACTTTTACTACTTCCCAAATCCCACTTAAATGACAGCAAAACTTTTGTAAAAATGGTCTAAACCATAAGGACAAGGACAACTGGAGGGATGTTAGCAGATGAGCAATATCAAGAAAACGTTTAGATAATGATAAACAGATGATTTATCAAATTAACTTAGCAAACTTGAGAAAACTGAAAACAAAGTGCCTGCAAGGAGGAAGAATAAGAAGCAGATCTATTCATGATTCAACACCCTCAAAAGGGGTTAAGAATTAGAGAGACTGACTACCTGTGAAGGTGTAGGTGCTGGTGGAGCTGAAACAGAATGGAAACTCCACCTCAGCCAGCTGAGAAACTAAACCTTTACCACCTGACAAGAAATTGGAGGTTTACATTCTGATGAGGTTGAAGCAAAGGGATTATGAATTTTAAGAATCTATGTACAATAAGCCAAGGGGTGCCTCGTTAAAAACAATGAAATTAAGTGAACATCTATGTAGTAAATGAAGATTCTCAACCTACCCCAGTGCCTTCCCACATTTGTCTTAGAGAACATGAGAGCTAAGTTCATATCCTCCAGGTAGGATCCAAGAATATATTCCTCTCTGCAAAAATGGACCTCTCAAGAAAAGTGATCTGTACGTATTTAGGAAAATGGTGGGGCATCTATGCCTTAATGCCTACTGTGAAGCCCCCTCTCTACAAACTCCATCCACATAAACAGTTCCTAATTTTTTAGTTAAATATGAACAAAAACACAAGGATCACCACATATTGGAAGGAAACCTTTAAAACAAGGGTCCCAACCCCCAGAGACCCCTGTTAGGAACTGGGCCACACAGCAGAAGGTAAGTGAGCGAAGCTTCATCTGCCGCTCCCCATCACTCGCATTACCGCCTGAACCATCCCCCTCCCCCCATCTGTGGAAAAACTGTCTTCCATGAAACCAGTCCCTGGTGCCAAAAAGGTTGGGAACTGCTGCTTTAACAGAACAACATAAATATACAGAAAAAAGTTATAAATAATATCCGCAGAGAGATAGAAGATATTTGCATCCCTAAAACAAGAACAGAATGCTACAAAACAAATAAATGCATAAAATCCAATAGAACCGCTGGAAAATAAGTCACAGCAAATTTCCCAGAGGACAGAACAAAAGATCAAAAGACATTAAAAGTTAAGAAAATTAGGGGATCAAGCGAAGAATGCTTCATGTAAAGGTGAGAAGAAGTTGTCAAAGTACAAATGCAAGAAATTTTGTCAGAACTGAAGAAAAATTCCACATTCAAAGAGCCTGCTGAATACTCAGCAGACTGAATTTTTTTAAAAAACTGGAAAGACAGTAAGTTTGTCTAAAAATATTCAGAATGTAGTGTTCAGTGTACAACATTGATAGATCATGATTACTGAAGTTAGTAAAGATAGTTTACATTCTGAATTATAAATAGCACCCACCTCCCCCCAAAAGCTGTTACTTTTAAAAACAGAAAATAAGACTTCATAAAATGACTGATTTTTATATTCACATCTTAAATTTCCCTTTATCAATTTTCAATAACTGAGAAATTGTGAACTTCAGTAGTCCTTCAATCAGTTACTGTCTGTAAGATACAATAATAACAATAGCTACAATCTATTGAACACTCTATTATTCATTATTTTAATTCACACAATGCTTTTAGGCCAATACTAAACTAAGGCACAGAGAAGTCAAGTAAAACCCAAGGTCAAGAGCTGGTAAGTGACAGAAAAAGGATTCTAATCCACACTACCTGACTCTAGAGCATGTATATGTTTGATCAATGCTGTCTACAAAAATGAACAGAATGATCAAATGGGCATCTCCTTCACCAACTAATGATCAGTCACTGGTCTGACCATCATGGTTGACACGTACGGCTCTATAAATGATTACATACTTGGCTAAGAATTATCAACATTTTATAGATTAATCAGTTTTCTTCCTCTGTCTCTTTCTCCTCCACAAAGAAAAACTCTGCTTATGTCTCTCCCCAGCTCATAAATCTCCAATTATTTCCCACTGTACAGCAAATAATATCAAAATTCCTTAATATGGCTCAAGGTTTCATGATCAAACTATTTTTCAGTTCTTTTTCTTACTCTATTTTACTCACCCCAGACTATACCCAAATGGAATTGTTTACCCTTTCCTAATCTGTTCCATGTTTTGTTCATGCCCCCACCTCACTTCTCCATATAGCTATTGTACTGGTTAAGAGTTTAGGCTCTAAAATTAGTCCTGGATTCAAGTTCTAACTCTCTTACTTATTAGCCTACTTAGTAGTGTAATTTTCATCAGATATGACCACTGTCCCCCTCACTTACCTCACCTATGCAGTGGGAAAATAGTACAGTAGTACCTCCCTCAGAATTTTTTCCTGATAATAAGGTAATGAATATAAAGTGCCTGAAACATAGTAAGGTTTCAGTAAATATTAACTACTGTCTTTAGCTATTATTCTCTTATAATCCCATTGATTCCTCAAAATACAGTTCAGATTTCACCTCTTACGTATATTTTCCAGATTTCCCACAAATAGAAATGATGTTGCTCTCTTCTGAACGTCTATAGCTCTTTCTGAGAGTTTGTGTATTGTGTTATTTCACACACACTTTGAGATGATAGACTGCATCGTCTCTCTGGCAAAGAGCAAAAGCCTTGAAGTCAAACAAACATACATTTAAGATATACAAAGAGATATACATTCCTGGCTCTGCCACATGCAAGTTGTGTGACTGAGCAAATCACATAATCTTACTAATCCTCAGTTTCCTCAGCTGCAAAGCAGGCATAATAACAGTTCTTACTTGATAGGGCTGTATGCGGATAAAATTAGTTGCTTGACAGCAACTGGTTCATAGAAAATAAACAATAAATGTTGCTTTTTTTAATTAAACTTTATCCTGAAAGAGTTTTATACACACACACACACACACACACACACACACTCACTCACACACATACATACTCAACTTACTTATCCAACTTAATTGTAAGTTATCTGAAAGTAAACATGCCTTATTCACATTTGTATCTCTTACAATGTGTTGTGCATAATGTAATGTAATAATTATTTATTAAATAAATCATTAAATGAATTTCAAACTAACATTTTCATCTGACTACCTAAAAAATTTTACTAACATTAAGAGGTGTATATAATTGCATCACAAATCTCATTATTCTTATTTTAGTTTTATTTTATATTAACCATTGCCAATAGCATTAGCAGAAATAACAAAATTTATCAGTGGTTTAGTACTGCCCCCTAAAGTCAGTATAGATGTTAGCTGTGTACAACCATAGTTCTCCACTTCACTGGTTTACAATAAAAGATGCCTGGGAAAGATTTTATCAAACTAAATTATATATGGGAAAGAAGTTACATAAACACACTTAAGTTCACAGTTTCCTTTATTTCAAATGCCTTTCAAACTTTTTACTTGAGATCCAATTGTGTTCCTAAAGTTCCAGATGCCAGGAAATTCTTCCACAGAACATAAACCTAAATTTTCATAGTTTGGACCTATTAGCTTTCTGGTTAATGCACAGTAATTATGCAGAAGAAATACTAGACAAGTTCTACATTGTTTCAGAGGATAAAAGTCATAATACAGAAATACTGTGGGGAGACAAATTTGAGCTCAATCAACGAAAAATACTTCTAGAATAATTACATCAGTCTAACATTGAAGAAATGGAATTTCCTTGTGATGTAAGATATATATATATATTATGTATATAAGAAATATATATAATATTAAAATTATGTTACACAAAAATGTTTTATGTAAATATTTTAATTACACATATTATAATTGTATAATTATACACAATACATTATATCATTTTCACATATTTTATGTTAAACATAATTATGTTTATATAATAACTATATATAGCATATAACAACTATGCTATATGTTACATATAAAAACATAATTATATAATAATTATATATGGTTTATAGTTCAGAAAATGTTTTCAGATATGGAATAGCCCAATAAAGTAGGATAGGAGTTATCCCTATTTACAAGTGAAGAAACTAAGGTTCACAATGTTACTCAATTTGCAAGGTCATCCTACAAATGGCGGCAGATTATAATACAAGTCCTCTGACTCTGGTCCTATAATCTTTCTATAACACTACTAATTAGAAGAAAGTTTCTAATTACTAGAGCTCTTCAAAGGGACAAGAAATATTCAACATATTCAGAATATCGCAAAGGAATTTCTGTGTTATGTTACACTTTGTAATTGATGGCCTTTAAACTCTTTTTTTTTTAACTCTAAAATTCTGTAAGTCTAAGCAGCTAAAGTGTATACAGTTCAGTAAAAGGATCAAGGACCAGGTATGATCCAACAGAGCCTCTTTAATCCTCTTTGCTCAACTCCTGAATGCATGTCTTTAGAAATATAGTGACGGTAGGAAAAGGGAAAATCCAAGGATGCCCATGTCCTGTCCAAAAGTCCCTGGAGGAAAATCAGAAACCTAGGCTGCTCGACATAGCCAGGATATAGGAGAGCAATGTGTGAGTGGGGAAATGGGATGATGGAACGAGACAAAACTTTCCCTCATCCTATCAGAAATGCAAAAACCAAATTAAAAAGTAGGAAATCAGCCTAATAGAACCGTCAAATGCAAAGGGACTGGGCAAATAGACTCCAGGAAGGAGGCAACCGTCAGAAATGGAGAGCAAACAAAGGAAGAACACTTGGAATAGAAGTCAGCAATCTGGACTGCAAGTCAGCAAGTCTTTTTGTCTTTATTTTTCAAAACTGAAATTGATTCATTAATTTTTTTTTTTTTTTGCAGTACGCGGGCCTCTCACTGTTGTGGCCTCTCCCGCTGCGGAGCACAGGCTCTGGACGTGCAGGCCCAGCGGCCATGGCTCATGGGCCCAGCCGTTCCGTGGCATGTGGGATCTTCCCGGACCGGGGCACGAACCCGTGTCCCCTGCATCGGTAGGCGGACTCTCAACCACTGCACCACCAGGGAAGCCTGATTCATTAATTTTTAACGAAACTTAAAGTAATACATGTTTATTGTAAAACAAATCATTCAAAATAAAAAGTTATAAAAGAGAAAGTGAAGCTTCCCTAACTTCATTCCCAATGTAAACATTCAGTGCATATCCTTCCAGATTTGTACTCTTGTCCGATGCTTCTGTCAGAATAAATTAATAAATATGCAATTGTATGCCAAAGTGTACTATTACTTTAACTTTCTATATATTTTCAACATTTCTACAATACTCTCCACACTGTGACCAGAGAAAAAAATTTCTTATATGAGAATGTGAAAATGTTACCCTTTTCCTTAAAAACTGGAAAAGACTATTACATAGTCTTTCATTGTTCTTTGGATGAAATTCAAAATTCTTAACATGATTCAAAAGGCTGTGTATGATTTGCCCTTACCTACCTCTCTAGTTTTGTCCCACTGCCACCATTCTTCCTCCCCTTTGCTCATAACATTTAAACACACTATGCTCTTTCTCTTGAATATACCAAACTTTCTTTTATCTAGAACTTTATATAACTAAGCACATAAGGTTTTCTCTTCCAGAAGCCGTCAGCTGTCTCCCAATATAAGAGAACACCTAGCCCTCTTTTTCTATAGTAATAGGACCCTAACTTTTAGTTGGGCACATGTCTGCTTTGAATACAGACCACATTTCCTAATCTCTGTCACAGCTACATGTGACCGTGTTGTTAAGTTATAACCCTGGGATATAAGAAGTGTTCTTAAAGTAATGGGGCATGTCCTTCTTCCTCCCTTTCCTCCTTCCGCTGATTGGAATGCTAATGAAATGGCTGGAGCTGGCACAGTCATCCTGGACCATGAGGGATCCTTGGAACTAGAGGACATACATAGTAGAACAACAAAATAGAAGAATACTGGGTTCCTTATACTGATGAGCTCTACCATCCTTGGACTGCCCAGCTCTAAGTTTTGCAAGTGGAGTGAAATAAATTTCTTTTTAAGCCGTTGTTATTTTGGATTTTCTGTTACTTGTTACTGTACCAAATCCTAATAAATAAATTCCTGGAGCACTCTCTTCTCTTGTCTTCATCGGGATTAATCTTATCTGTGTTCTAGGTATGAACTTAATTCACTCCCTTTGATAGTCCTTTTTGATGTCCCAGTCAAAATTAGTTTCCTTTCTTACATGCTTTCACGGCACCCTGATATTTTTACAGTAATTATCACAAATAAAATGTTTACAGCTACTTATGTGACCTTGGTTCAATAACTGCTTTCCTTACTGGATTACAAACTGCATAACTGCAGAGATTCTGTTGGTTTAGATACCACAAGCCCAGTACTCAGCACATTAAAGTACTTTCCATTGCATATGTGTTGACTGAATAAATGAATGAGTGAATGAATGAATATCAGCTTTCCCTCAAAAATATTTTAATAATGTGAACATTCTCACCAATTCTAGGAGACACCAATTTAACTGTAACCTTGAACTTAGTGTCCTTTACCTTCTGACTCCACTGTATTCACTTGCCCTCATTGTATTCATCCCATATTCAAACTACTGTACAACTCAGCATCTACTTGATTTCATTAAAGAATGCATTTATTACCAACCATTAGTGAGCAATTTAGATTCTACCAAAAACTCTGCAGTGGAGAAGGAGAATAAGCTTTAAATTGCACAACTTAACCTCTCCTCCTCCCCAACAAATATTTGTCTCCTTGTGATGATGGCTGGGTGGAAGGGTGCTTTTATCTCCTTTGGGGTCTATTTCTTCCCACAGAATTTTTTCATCTGCTCTTCAAATTCCTCTACCTTTTATAACACAGAGCAATGTAACTCTAGTATACACCTTATCTCCAAACTTGCACAGCCAATCTCATTATACAGGTGATCTTACTCAAGGGTTATTAATTTCTGTCAATTTGAAAGTCAACAACAAAAAAGCTGTATCAATGATTTTTGTTTGTTTGTTTTGGGCTCACGGGCCTCTCACTGTTGTGGCCTCTCCCGTTGCGGAGCACAGGCTCCGGACGCCCAGGCTCAGCGGCCATGGCTCACAGGCCCAGCCGCTATGCGGCACGTGGGATCCTCCCAGACTGGGGCATGAACCCGCGTCCCCTGCATCGGCAGGCAGACTCTCAACCACTGCGTCACCAGGGAAGCCCTATATCAATGATTTTTTATAATGCTTTTAAAGTTGGGGATCTAAGGGCTTACTGGGACACTGAGAGAGAAGGGAAATTGTAAAATGTTAAGCTGTTTCATTTATACCATAACTAATGATCAAACCAATAAAGGTCAGTGATCACTTCACTCAAAAAGCAGAAGACTCGTTTATCTTAAGTTCAGTCCTGACAAAGAGATCACACGCCACAGTTTCATGTATTACGGATGCTCAGAAAGACTAGTGTCAAATACAATATTTTCATCAGCTTATTAACACTAAACCTCTGCTTAAAATTTTCTGAGGATAACTCCAATGTTACCCTATACTAACTTCTCACCACAGTCATTTGCTCCACGTTAGTGAAATTCACAATAGATGCAATATTTAAGTCTTCTGAAAAACGAAATTTCTCTCAGATTTATTTGCAGTCACCTATGAATCCTAAGATGCATTTATATCTGCAAGGAAAAGGAAGGAAGAAGAGAAACAAGTCTTTATGCCAATAAGTACACTGAGTCCACCTCCTAGCATCCACACACCAAAATAATATTACTGTGCATGGTGATATTTTAAACTTGGGGATTTGCCAGTATTCACATTTATTGAAAGACAGAATTGCTATTAAAGCAAGTATTTTAGTTGCAAGGAATACTGAAGAATAGATTAAGGAGAGCTGTTCTCTTTTTAATAGTACATGAGACATTCATCGTAATTCCTCTAAAATGCTCAGTTCCAACACACTGTGTCCCCACCTGCTACCTCTTTACATAGCCAACATTCTTCGCATAATCATCTGGGAAACTTCAAAGAAGAATGCATTTGGTTTGCTATTCTACTTTAATACAATCAATTTGTATGTTCTTATTATCTTTTAAAACTTGTTCATTTATCTGACTCTGGCTTAATAATACTGTTTATTATTGCAAAATTAGAAAGAAGTCTAAACTGATGTCAGGTTTATGTGCAAGAGGTCAACACTAATTTCAAAAATGTTAAGGCTACTTTAGAAAGTTGACTCAAGCTTATTTTTTCAGCAAGACTTAGTATAAGAGGCAAAGTATGCAACTTTTGGAAAATAAACTGTCCTTCACGACAGTTCATTTTATATAAACAAATACTATTTTTCAAATGGTTTCTTTTTAAAATCAAATTTATTAAGGTATTATTTGCATACATAATATGCACCCATTTTTAATGTACAGTTTGATAACTTTTGATAAAAGCATACACCTGTGCAATCATCACCTTATACTCATTCCCTGTCAGTACTCACCTACCCCCTGGCTCCAGAAATCTTTTTCTGTCACTCTATTATACAAGTCTTTCCTAGAACTTCACAAAAATAGAATCACGATGTATACACTTTAGGTCTGGCTTCTTTCGCTCAGCATAATGTGTTTGAGATACATCTCTATTTTTCATGTATCAGTAGTTTATTCCTTTTTAATACACAGTTGTAGTCCACTGTATAGATATATCAAAACTTATTTATACATTCTTCCTTTGATAGACATTTAGGTTGTTTCCAGTTTGGGGCCATTATGAATAAAGTTGCCATGAACATTCATGTATAATTTGGTATGTGGACATAAGATTTTGTTTCTCTTAGTTAAAAACCTAAAATGTCAGGGACATGGTTAAGTGTATCTTAAACCTTTTAAGAAATTATCAAAATGTTTTCCAAAGTATTTGTATCATTTTACATTCCCATTACAGTTCTAGTACCTCCAAATTCTTGGCAACACTTAATTTAGCCATTCTAACAGATGTGTAGTGCTGCCACACGGTGCTTTTAAATTTCCATTTCTGTGACTGCCAATGTGTTAAGTATCTTCTCCTGTGCTAGGAGGCCATACACGTTTTTTTTGTGTGAAATATCCTTTCAAATCTTTTGTCTATTTTAAATTGGGTTAATTTGACTTCTTACTGTTGAATTGTAATAGGTTTTTTAATTCAACAACGGCTCTGTTCTTTTTAGAGCCGTTTAAGGTGCACAGCAAAATTGAGAGGAAGGTACAGATTTCCCATATACCCCATGCCCCTACACATGCAAAATTCCCCTCTTTATAAACATCCCCCACCAGAGTGGTACATTTGCTACAATTGATATTAATGAACCTACACTAATATACTATAATCACACAAAGTCCATAGTTTATATTACAGTTTACTCTTGTACATTCTAAATGTTTAGACAAATTTATAATGACATATATCCATTATTATGGTAACATACAGAATATTTTCACTGCCCTAAAGACCTATGTTCCACCTATTCACCCTCTGAACCCAACCACTGTTCCTTTTTACTGTCTCCATAGGTTTGCCCTTTCCAGAACATCATAAAGTTGGAATCATACAAAATGTAGCCTCTTCAGACTGGCTTCTTTCATGCAGTAACATGCATTTAAGGTTCCTCTGTGTCTTTTCATGGCTTTATAGCTCATTTCTTTTTAGTTCTAAATAATATTCCATTGTCTGGATGTACCACAGTTCATCCATTTACCTATTGAAAGACATCCTGGTTTCTTCCAAGTTTTAGCAATTATGAATAAAGCTGCTATAAACATCCTTGTTCAGGTTTTTGTGTGGACATAAGTTTTCAACTACTTTGGGTAAATACCAAGAAGCAAGATTGCTCTGGATCATATGGTAAGAATATGTTTAGTTTTGTAATTACTGTCTTCCAAAGTGGCAGTACCATTTTGTATTCCCATCAGCAATAAATGAGGGTTTCTCTTGCTTCACATTTGAGCTCCACATCTTGTGCCAGCATTTGGTGTTGTCAGGCTTCTGTATTTTAACCATTCTAGCAGTTGTGTAATGGTATTTCATTGGGTTTTATTTTTGTTTTGTTTTTTTAAATTAATTAATTTATTTAATGGCTGCGTTGGGTCTTCATTGCTCTGCACGGGCTTTCTCTAGTTGTGGCGAGCAGGGGCTACTCTTCGTTGTGGTACGCGGGCTTCTCATTGCAGTGGCTTCTCTTGTTATGGAGCACAGGATCTAGGCACATGGGCTTTAGTAGTTGTGGCACGCGGGCTCAGTGGTTGTGGCTCGCAGGCTCTAGAGTGCAGGGTCAGTAATTGTGGCGCACAGGCTTATTTGCTCCGTGGCATGTGGGACCTTCCCAGACAAGGGCTCAAACCCGTGTCCCCTGAGTTGGCAGGCGGATTCTTAACCACTGCACCACCAGGGAAGTCCCTCATTGTGGTTTTAATGTGCATTTCCCTCATAAAATATGATATGGAGCACCTTTGCATATGCTTATTTGCCATCTGTATATCTTCTTAAGTGAGGTGTCTGTTAGGCCCATTTTTTAGTCAGGCTGTTTGTTTTCAAACTGCTAAATTTTAAGAGTTCTTTGTATATTATGGATAACAGTACTTTATCAGATATATGTTTTACAAATATTTTCTCCCAACCCCAGGCTTATCTCTTCTTTCTCTTGACCCTTTCACAGAGGAGAAGTTTTAATTTTAATGAAGTCCACCTATCAATTATTTCTTTCATGGTTCATGCTCTTAGTATCGAATCTAAAAAGTGATAACATAACCAAGGTCATGTAGATTTTCTCCTATGCTATCATCTAGGAAGTTTACAGTTTTGCCTTTTACATCTAGGTCTGTGATCCATTTTGAGTTAAATTTTGTGAAGAGTGTAAGGTCTGTGTCTAGATTCATTTTTTGGCATTTGGATGTCCAGAGTTTTACGAGTTTTTCTTAAAAAATACTCTATATGCTGGGCATACATCCTTTGTGTTATTTATGTAATATCTAAAAAATATACGCCTACTCCAAAGTCACAAAGATAGTCTCCTATATTTTCTGTTTAATATTATTTTTACATTTCTGGTCTTTGAATCACATTGAGTTACTTTTCACAAACAGTATGAGATAAACGTTGAGGCTCATTACATCTCCACAGAATGTATTTTTGTTATTGGTTTTGTGTATCTGTTTTTCTGTGTGTGTATCTGTGTGTTAAATATACCTGGTGAGTTTGTTTTCCAGGGCAGAGAAGTTAAATTGTTTATTAGGTTTTATAGGTTGTAACAAACCCTGATAGCAATTTTCCAGGCCTGTGGTCTTGGTTTATAATTGACTCATGCTCAGGATAAGTTTAGATTTAGGTTACTTTCTAATCCTAAATGCATCTTCATCAATTTTGCCTGTCACAGTGAAAATGACTGTGTGCATACTTGACGGAAGGAGAGTCTGGATGAAAGCTTCAGAAACAAACCTTTGAGGTTAATCCTCTACCTCAAGGCCCAACTTTGACCCAGTGGATTTAAAGTCAAATTAAAATAAATACTACTATCTGAAACATATCCTTTCTCAGGGGTAACAGCTGGTAAAAGGAGAGATCTATATCTAACTTAGATTTACATTCCTAGTATCTAGAGTACTATGTATTGTGTATTATGTGCTCAAGAGCACCAATAAATGCTTTTTTATTGAAACATTTCACTAATTTACACTAGCAAAGGAAATAAAAACAAATCACATTTTCCTAAAAAAAAAAAAAACTACCTTTAATAACCAGCTTAATAATGCTGAGTGTTTTTAAAACCTCTTTATTGAGATAATTTTTTTAAATAAAAAAAGAACCTCCCAAATGCACCAGGACAAGTTCAAAAACATGGCAATATCCTGGAGCCTGAGCAACATTCTTACCATCTGCCAGCATTTAACCAACTCTCCAAGATCCAAGATCAAATATCTGAATTGAAATGCCTGAGCCATATCCTATCTAGCCAAAGCACTAAACTCATACTAGTTGGTCATCTGCCTGGGATCCTAATGTGGCAGGAATCCAGGACAATCAAAGACATCAGCAATTTCTGATTTACCAGATGCTACTGTTGATTCATTCCCCAATGTTCCACTTTGATCATCCTAATGGTGAACTAATTTCATCTAGAAGAAAAAAAATTTTTCTGCTCCTCAGCTATGGATTTCCATCATCTGAAAACTCCTTTCAAGTACACACAACTCTGACCAAACAAACTACTCCAAACAGATCTTACCTCATACCATTAAATCTGTCACTTACAGAACCTCAGAGTACCATCCTGTCAAAGCCTCTTCCTGGGGAAGCCTGCATCTAATAACTGGTCATTGAAGTCCAGCCACCTCCTCCACATCTAGAACAACTGTGAAGGGCCACCTAAGTTTCAGATCTCCCTGTGATGTTGGTCAAGCAGTGGGACCATCCAGTGGGCTGCAACTACATCTTCTCCAATGAGGTCTGAATCACAACCTTGTGGAGAGGAGCACTCTTCCAAGTTTGTCCTCCCTTAGGTACTCTTCCTCAGCAATAAATTACACTTATATTTTGTTTCACATCTTTATAATTACTCCCATCATAGCTTATTAACATTTTATGTTAAACTTTGCCTGGGTGAATTACTGTGTGGCATCTGTCTCCTAATGTGACCCATTTAGTAAGGATAGCTCCAAGTATGCACCATGGCTGAAAGCAGAAAGCAATGAAGAGTGCTGGATCCTTAAAAGTTTAATCAGCTACTTAAAAGCAGACTGAAGAACTGGAGATTTTCACACCAAGAGATATATTATTTAAGGTACTTACAAGTACAGCCCTTGGCTGGTGTCTGAGAACTTGGATTTCTGAGGAAGTACCATAACTCTGACAGGAGCGACTCAACATACCTAGACTGTTTGTGAAAACAATGATTTATGTTGACCATCTGATTTCCTATGGAAGTCTCAAATTTTGATACATCCTAGGTAGAGGGTGTCTACATGACTAGCCCCCAATAAATATCTGGGATCCGAGTCTTTAATGAGCTTCCCTGGCTGGCAACATTTCACAATGTTGACACAACTCATTGCTTGCAGAAGTAAGTGCATTCTGTCTGACACCACTGGAAGAGAAGCCTTAGAAGCATGTGCCTGCTTTCCTCCAGACTTCATTCCATGCACTTTTTCCCTCATCTGATTATTCTTTGTAGTCTTTCACTGTAATAAATCATAATTGTGAGTAGAATTACTTCCTAAATCCTGCGAGTACTCCTAGTGAATTATCAAACCTGAAGGTGGTCTTGGGGGACCTTCAACACAGAAACACAGGTAAGGAATGATAAGAAAAGCAAAGGGAAAGGTTGAGGGAAAGACACAAATAAACCTTGAAATAAGAGAAGAATGCATTATAAAATTTAAATTATTTTTGGAAGTTTCTAAGAGCCAAACCCATTTTACATAGAATCAAATCAGTGCTTCCATCACCAAATTGGAGAAACTGGACATATCTACAGGAAAAAAAAATTAAAAGGAAGAAAAATTGGTATATCAAAAGAACTGAGAACACTGGTCTAGCCTAAAAACAGGTAAGCCTAGATAATAAGCCCAAGCAGTGGGCTCAGAGGAAACAATCAGAGACAGAATAGAAGAAAACTTAGCAGAATCAAGAAACATCAGGTCTACAGCAAAAGCCTCAAAAAATTAATGGAAAAGATTCATATCTAGACATACTGTGGTAAAATCTCTTAATTCTAAGAAAAAAGAAGTTCTTCAAGCTTTCAGAATGTGCACTCACGTTGCCTACTGCACCAGTCAGAATTCTTACAGGCAAACATCAGAAAATGATTCTGGTTAAGTAAAGCAGAAAATACAGTTATGTAAATATTGGGTAGCTCTCAGAATCAATGACAAAGAAGCCTAAAAAATCAGGCTCTGAGAGGAGCTTCAAGATGGTGGAAAAGTAAGATGTGGAGATCACCTTCCTCCCCACAAATACATCAGAAATACATCTACATGTGGAACAACTCCTACAGGACACCTACTGAACACTGGCAGAAGACCTCAGACCTCCCAAAAGGCAAGAAACTTCCCACATACTTGGGTACGGCAAAAAAAAAAAAGAGACAAAAGAATAGGGACAGAACCTGCACCAGTGGGAGAAAGCTGTGAAGGAGGAAAGGTTTCCACACACTAGGAAGCCCCTTCGCGGGCGGAGACTGCGGGTGGTAGAAGGCAGAGGCTTTGGAGCCACGGAGGAGAGCGCAGCATCAGGGGTGCAGAGGGCAAAGCGGAGAGATTCCCACACAGAGGATCAGTGCCGACCAGGACCCATCAGCCCAAGAGGCATGTCTGCTCACCTGCTGGGTGAGCTTGGGCTTTGGAGGTTGGATCCCAGGGAGAGGACTGGGGTTGGCTGCGTGAACACAGCCCAAAGGGGGCTAGTACACCACAGAGAGCTGAGAGGGAGTCCGGGAAAAAGTCTGGAGCTGCCAAAGAGGCAAGAGACTTTTTCTTGCCTCTTTGTTTCCTGCTGTGCGAGCAGAGGGGATAAAGAGCGCCACTTAAAGGTGCTCCAGAGACGGGCGTGAGCCGTGGCAATCACCACGGACCCAAGAGACGGATATGAGATGCTAAGCATGCTTCTGCAGCCACCAAGAAGTCTGTGTGCGAGCACAGGTCACTATCCACACCTCCCCTCCCAGGAGCCTGTGCAGCCCGCAACTGCCAGGGTCCCGTGATCCAGGGACAGCTTCCCCGGAAGAACACATGGCGTGCCTCAGGCGGGTGCAACGTTACACCGGCCTCTGCCACTGCAGGCTCGCCCCACACTCAGTACCCCTCCCTCCCCCCAGCCTGAGTGAGCCAGAGCTCCCGAAGCATCTGCTCTTTTAACCTCGTCTTGTCTGAGCGAACAACAGACGCTCTCAGGCAACCTACACACAGAGGCGGGGCCAAATCCAAAGCTGAACCCCAGGAGCGGTGAGAACAAAGAAGAGAAAGGGAAATTTCTCCCAGCAGCCTCATGAGGAGCAGACTGGATCTCCACAGTCAACTTGATGTGCCCTGCATCTGTGGAATGTGTGAACAGACAACGAATCATCCCAAATTGAGGAGGGGGACTTTGGGAACAATGATATATATTTTTTTTCCCCTCTTTCTCTTTTTGTGAGTGTGTATCTGTATGCTTCTGTATGTGATTTTGTCTGTATAGCTTTGCTTTTACCATTTGTCCTAGGGTCCATCTGTCTGTTTTTTTTTTTTTTTCACTTAAAAAATTTTTTTTCTTACAAATTTTCTTTTTTTATTTTAATAACATTATTTTATTTTATTTTATCTTCCTCTTTCTTTCTTTCTTTTTTTCCTCCCTTTTATTCTGAGCCGTGTAGAGGACAGGCTCTTGGTGCTCCAGCCAGGCGTCAGGGCTATGCCAATGAGGTGGGAGAGCAAAGTTCAGGACACTGGTAAACCAGAGACTTCCCAGCTCCACGTAATATCAAACGGCAAAAATCTCCCAGAGATCTCCATCTCAAAGCCAAGACCCAGCTGCACTCAACGACCAGCAAGCTACAGTGATGGACACCCTATGCCAAACAACTAGCAAAACAGGAACACAACCCCACCCATTAGCAGAGAGGCTGCCTAAAATCATAATAAGGCCACAGACACCGCAAAACACACCACAAGACGTGGACCTGCCCATCAGAAAGACAAGATCCAGCCTCATCCATCAGAACGAAGGCACTAGTCCCCTCCACCAGGAAGACTACACAACCCACTGAACGAACCTTAGCCACTGGGGTCAGACACCAAAAACAATGGGAACTATGAACCTGCAGCCTGTGAACAGGAGACCCCAAACACAGTAAGTTAAACAAAATGAGAAGACAGAGAAACACAGAGCAGATGAAGGAGCAAGGTAAAAACCCACCAAACCTAACAAATGAAGAGGAAATAGGCAGTCTACCTGAAAAAGAATTCAGAGTAAAGATACTAAAGATGATCCAAAATCTTGGAAATAGAATGCAGAAAATATAAGAAACGTTTAACAAGGACCTAGAAGAACTAAGGAGCAAACAGTCATGAACAACACAATAAATGAAATTTAAAATTCTCTAGAAGGGATCAATAGCAGAATAACTAAGGCAGTAAAAGGTTTAAGTGACTTGGAAGATAAAATAATGGAAATAACAACTGCAGAGCAGAATAAAGAAAAAAGAATGAAAAGAATTGAGGACAGTCTCAGAGACCTCTGGAACAACACTAAATGCACCAACATTCGAATTACAGGGGTCCTAGAAGAAGAAGGGAAAAAGAAAGGGACAGAGAAAATATTTGAAGAGATTATAGTTGAAAACTTCCCTAATATGGGAAAAGAATAGTTAATCAGGTCCAGGAAGCACAGAGAGTCCCATAAAGGATAAATGCAAGGAGACACACACCAAGACACATACTAAGCACACTATCAAAAATTAAATACAAAGAAGAAATATTATATGCAGCAAGGGAAAAACAAAAAATAACATATAAGGGAATCCCGATAAGCTTAAGAGCTGATCCTTCAGCAGAAACTCTGAAAGCCAGAAGGGAGTGGCAGGACATATTTAAAGTGATGAAGGGGAAAAACCTACAACCATGATTACTATACACAGCAAGGATCTCATTCAGACTTGACAGAGATATTAAAACCTGCACAGACAAGGAAAAGTTAAGAGAATTCAGCACCACCAAACCAGATTTACAACAAATGCTAAAGGAACTTCTCTAGGCAGGAAACACAAGAGAAGGAAAAGATCTACAACAGCAAACCTAAACAATTAGGAAAATGGTAATAGGAACATACATATCGATAATTACCTTACATGTAAATGGATTAAATGCTCCAAACAAAAGACACACACTGGCTGAATGGATACAATAAAAAGACCCGTATATATGCTGTCTACAAGACACCCACTTCAGACCTAGGGACACATACAGACTAAAACTGAGGGGATGGAACAAGATATTCCATGAAAATGAAAATGAAAAGAAAGCTGGAGTAGCAATTCTCATATCAGACAAAACAGACTTTAAAATACAGAATGTTGCAAGAAACAAGGAAGGACACTACATAATGATGAAGGGATCAATCCAAGAAGAAGATAGAACAATTATACAAATATATGCACCCAGCATAGGAGCACCTCAATACATAAGGCAAATACTAACAGCCATAAAATGGGAAATTGACAGTAACACAATCATAGTAGGGGACTTTAACACCCCACTTTCACTAATGGACAGATAATCCAAAATGAAAATAAATGAGGAAACACAAGCTTTAAATGATACATTAGACAAGATGGACTTAATTGATATTTATAGGACATTCCATCCAAAACAACAGAATATACTTTCTTCTCAAGTGCTCATGGAACATTCTCCAAGACAGATCATATCTTGAGTCACAAATCAGGCCTTGGTAAATTTAAGGAAATTGAAATCATATCAAGTATCTCTTCCGACCATAATGCTACGAGACTAGATATAAATTACAGGAAAAAACCTGTACAAAATATAAACATATGAAGGCTAAACAATACACTACTTAATAACCAAGAGATCACTAAAGAAATCAAAGAGGAAATCAAAAAATACCTAGAAACAAATGACAATGAAAACACGATGACCCAAAACCTATGGGATGCATCAAAAGCAGTTCTAGGGCATCCCTGGTGGTGCAGTGGTTGAGAGTCCGCCTGCCACAGCAGGGGACATAGGTTCGTGCCCCGGTCCGGGAAGATCCCACATGCTGTGGAGCGGCTGGGCCCGTGAGCCATGGCCGCTGAGCCTGCGCGTCCGGAGCCTGTGCTCCGCAACAGGAGCGGCCACAACAGTGAGAGGCCCGCGTACCGAAAAAAAAAAAAAGCAGTTCTAAGAGGGAAGTTTACAGTAATACAGTCCTACCTTAAGAAAAAGAAACATCTCAAATAAACAACCTAACCTTACACCTAAAGAAATTAGAGAAAGAAGAACAAAAAAAACCCCAAAGCTAGCAGAAGGAAAGAAATCATACACATCAAATCAGAAATAAAGGAAAAAGAAATAAAGGAAATGATAGCAAAGATCAATAAAACTAACAGATGGTTCTTTGAGAAGATAAACAAAACTGATAAACCATTAGCCAGCCTCATGAAGAAAAAAAAGGAGAACACTCAAATCAATGAATTAGAAATGAAAAAGGAGAAGTAACAACTGACACTGCAGAAACACAAAGGATCATGAGAGATTACTACAAGCAACTATATGACAATAAAACGGGCAACCTGGGAGAAATGGACAAATTCTTAGAAGTGCACAACCTTCCGAGACTGAACCAGGAAGAAACAGAAAATATGAACAGACCAATCACAAGCACTGAAACTGAAACTGTGATTAAAAATCTTGCAACAGGTCAGGAAACTTACACAAGCCTCTTAGATAGCCTCATCCACCAGAGGGCAGACTGAAGAAGCAAGAACAATCCTGCAGCCTGTGGAACAAAAACCATATTCACAGAAAGACAGACAAGATGAAAAGGCACAGGGCTATGTGCCAGGTGAGGGAACAAGATAAAACCCCAGAAAAACAACTAAATGAAGTGGAGAGAGGCAACCTTCCAGAAAAAGAATTCAAACTAATGAGAGTGAAGACGATCCAGGACCTCAGAAAAAGAATGGAGGCAAAGATCAACAAGACGCAGGAAATGTTTAACCAAGACCTAGAAGAATTAAAGAACAAACAAACAGAGATGAACAATACAATAACTGAAATGAAAACTACACTAGAAGGAATCAATAACAGAATAACTGAGGCAGAAGAACCGATAAGTGACCTGGAAGACAGAATTGTGGAATTCACTGCTGCGTAACAGAATAAAGAAAAAAGAATGAAAAGAAATGAAGACAGCCTAAGAGACCTCTGGGACAACATTAAACGCAACAACATTCGCATTATAGTTGTCCCAGAAGGAGAAGAGAGAGAGAAAGGAACAGAGAAAATATTTGAAGAGATGATAGTTGAAAACTTCACTAACATGGGAAAGGAAATAGCCACCCCAGTCCAGGAAGCACAGAGACTCCGAGGTAGGATAAACCCAAGGAGAAACTCGCCGAGACACATAGTAATCAAATTCGCAAAAATTAAAGACACAGAAAAATTACTGAAAGCAGCAAGGGAAAAAAAACAAATAACATACAAGGGAATACCCATAAGGTTAACAGCCGATTTCTCAGCAGAAACTCTACAATCCAGAAGGAACGGGCATGATATACTTAAAGTGATGAAAGGGAAGAACTTACAACCAATATTACTCTACCCAGCAAGGATCTCATTCAGATTCGATGGAGAAATCAAAACCTTAAGCAAAAGATAAGAGAATTCCACACCACCAAACCAGCTCTACAAAAAATGTTAAAGGAACTTCTCTAAGTGGGAAACACAAGAGAAGAAAAGGACCTACAAAAACAAACACGAAACGATTAAGAAAATGGTCAGAGGAACATACATATCGATAATTACCTTAAACGTGAAAGGATTAAATGTTCCAACCAAAAGACACAGGCTTGCTGAATGGATACAAAAACAAGACCCATACATATGCTGTCTACAACAGACCCACTTCAGACCTAGGGACACATACAGACTGAAAGTGAGGGGATGGAACAAGATATTCCATGCAAATAGAAATCAAAAGAAAGGTGGAGTAGCAATACTCATATCACATAAAATAGACTTTAAAATTAAGAATGTTGCAAGAGACAAGGAAGGACACTACATAATGCTGAAGGGTTCTATCCAAGAAGAAGACAGAACAATTATAAATATATATGCACCCAACATAGGAGCACCTCAATACATAAGGCAACTGCTAACAGCCATAAAAGAGGAAATCGACAGTAACACAATAATAGTAGGGGACTTGAACACCTCACTTTCACCAATGGACAGATCATCCAAAATGAAAAAAAATAAGGAAACAGAAGCTTTAAATGACACAATAGAACAGATACATTTAATTGATATTTATGGGACATTCCATCCAGAAACAGCAGATTACCCTTTCTTCTCAAGTGTGCATGGAACATTCTCCAGGATAGGTCACATCTTGGGTCACAAATCAAGGCTTAGTAAATTCAAGAAAATTGAAATCATATCAAGCATCTTTTCTGACCACAACTCTATGAGATTAGAAATGAATTACAGGCAAAAAAACGTAAAAAACACAAACACATGGAGGCTAAACAATACGTTACTAAATAACCAAGAGATCACTGAAGAAATTAAAGAGGAAATCAAAAAATATCTAGAGACAAATTACAATGAAAACACGATGATCCAAAACCTAGGGGGTGCAGCAAAAGCAGTTCTAAGAGGGAAGTTTATAGCTATATAAGCCTACCACAAGAAACAAGAAAAATCTCAAATAAACACTCTGACCTTACACCTAAAGGAACGAGAGAAAGAACAAACAAACCCAAAGTTAGCAGATGGAAAGAATTCATAACTATCAGAGCAGAAATAAATGAAATAAAAACAAAGAAAACAGTACCAAAGATCAATAAAACTAAAACCTGGTTCTTTGAGAAGATAAACAAAATTGATAAACCATTAGCCAGACTCATCAAGAAAAAGAGACAGGACTCAATAAAATTAGAAATGAAAAAGGAGAAGTTACAATGGAAACCGAAAAATTACAAAGCGTCCTAAGAGACTACTACAAGCAACTCTATGCCAAAAAAATGGACGATCTGGAAGAAATGGACAAATTCTTAGAAAGGTTTAACCTTCCAAGACTGAACCAGGAAGAAACAGAAAATATGAACAGACAAATCACAAGTAATGAAATTGAAACTATGACTAAAAATCTTCCAACAAACACATGTCCAGGACCAGATGGCTTCACAGGTGAATTTTATCAAACATTTAGAGAAGAGCTAACACCCATTCTTCTCAAACTCTTCCAAAAAACTGAAGAGGAAGGAACACTCCCAAACTCATTCTATGAGGCCATTTCCACCCTGATACCAAAACCAGACAAAGATACTACAAAAAAAGAAATTACAGACCAATAATACTGATGAATTTAGACGCAAAAATCCTCAAGAAAATACCAGCAAACAGAATCCTACAGCACATCAAAAGGATCATACACCATGATCAAGTGGGGTTTATTGCAGGAATGCCAGGATTCTTCAATATACGCAAATCAATCAATGTGATATACCATATTAACAAACTGAAGGAGAAAAACCATATGATCATCTCAATAGATGAAAAGAAAGCGTTCGACAGAATTCAACACCCATTTATGACAAAACCCTCCAGAAAGCAGGCATAGAGGGAACTTACCTCAATATAATAAACTTCATATATGACAAATCCACAGCCAACATCATTCTCAATGGTGAAAAACTGAAACCATTTCCACTAAGATCAGGAACAAGACAAGGTTGCCAACTCTCACCACTATTATTCAACATAGTTTTGCAAGTTTTAGCCACAGCAATCAGAAAAGAAAAAGAAATAAAAGATATCCAAATCGGAAAAGAAGAAGTAAAGTTGTCACTGTTTGCAGGTGACATGATACTATATGTAGAGAATCCTAAAGATGCTACCAGAAAACTACTAGAACTAATCAATGAATATGGTAAAGTTACAGGACACAATGTTAATGCACAGAAATCTCTTGCATTCCTATACACTAATGAAGAAAAATCTGAAAGTGAAATTAAGAAAACACTCCTATTTACCATTGCAACAAAAAGAATAAAAAATCTAGGAATAAACTACCCAAGGAGATAAAAGATCTGTATGCAGGAAACTGTAAGACACTGATGAAAGAAATTAAAGATGACACAAATAGATGGAGAGATATACCGTGTTCTTGGATTGGAAGACTCAACATTGTGAAAATGACTACACCACCCAAAGCAATCTACAGATTCAATGCAATCCCTATCAAACTACCACTGGCATTTTCCACAGAACTAGAACAAAAATGTCACAATTTGTATGGAAACACAAAAGACTCCGAATAGCCAAAGCAATCTTGAGAAAGAAAAACGGAGATGGAGGAATCAGGCTCCTGGACTTCAGACTACACTACAAAGCTAAAGTAATCAAGACAGTATGGTACTGGAACAAAAACAGAAATATAAATCAATGGAAGAGGATAGAAAGCCCAGAGATAAGCCCACGCACATATGGTCACCTTATCTTTGATAAAGGAGGCAAGAATATACAATGGAGAAAAGACATCCTCTTCCATAATTGGTCCTGGGCAAACAGGACAGCTACATGTGAAAGAATGAAATTAGAACACTCCCTAACACCATACACAAAAATAAACTCAAAATGGATTAAAGACCTAAATGTAAGGCCAGACACTATAAAACTCTTAGAGTAAAACATAGGCAGAACACTCTATGACATAAATCACAGCAAGTTCTTTCTTGACCCACCTCCTAGAGAAATGGAAATAAAAACAAAAATAAACAAAGGGGACCTAATGAAACTTAAAGATTTTGCACGGCAAGGGAAACCATAAACAAGACCAAATGACAACCCTCAGAATGGGAGAAAATATTTGCAAATGAAGCAACTGACAAAGGATTAATCTCCAAAATTTACAAGCAGTTCATGCAGCTCCATATTAAAAAAAACAAACAACCCAATCCAAAAATGGGCAGAAAACCTAAATAGACATTTCTCCAAAGAAGATACACTACACAGATTGCAAAAAAATACATCAAAGAATGCTCAACACCATTAATCATTAGAGAAATGCAAATCAAAACTACAATGAGATATCACCTCACAGCATTCAGAATGGCCATCCCCAAAAAATCTACAAACAATAAATGCTGGAGAGGGTGTGGAGAAAAGGGAACCCTCTTGCTCTTTTGGTGGGAATATAAATGGATACAGCCACTATGGAGAACCATATGGAGGTTCCTTAAAAAACTAAAAACAGAACTACCATACCACCCAGCAATCCCACTCCTAGGCATATACCCTGAGAAAACCATATTTCAAAAAGAGTCATGTACCACGATGTTCACTGCAGCTCTATTTACAATAGCCAGGACATGGAAGCAACTTAAGTGTCCACTGACAGATAAATGGATAAAGAAGATGTGGCACATATATACAATGGAATATTACTCAGCCATAAAAAGAAACAAAATTGAGTTATTCGTAGTGAGGTGGATGGACCTAGAGTCTGTCATATGGAGTAAAGTCAGAAAGAGAAAAACAAATACCATATGCTAGCACATATATATATGGAATAAAGAAAAGAAAAAATGGTCATGAAGAACCTAGGGGCAAGATGGGAATAAAGATGCAGACCTACTAGAGAATGGACTTGAGGATACGGAGAGGGGAAGGGTAAGATGGGACAAAGTGAGAGAGTGGCATGGACATATATACACTACCAAATGTAAAATAGATAGCTGGTGGGAAGCAGCTGCATAGCACAGGGAGATTAGCTTGGTGCTTTGTGACCACATAGCGGGTGGGATAGGGAGGGTGGGAGGGAGGGAGACGCAAGAGGGAAGAGATATGGGTATATATGTATAACTGATTCACTTTGTTATAAAGCAGAAACTAACACACCATTGGAAAGCAGTTATACTCCAATAGAGATGTTAAAAAAAAAATCAGGCTCTGATAAGGCACCACTGGAATCTCAACTCTGCTATAACTACAGTAAGTAATTTGGAGATCCTTGCCAATAGGAAAATGTTCAGTTCCTAAGTAGCCAAAAAACAACAAAAAAATTAAAAATCCAAAGTCCACCATATCTACCAAGATGCTAACATCATATTTTGCAACATTTTCAATATTTAAATCATCATATGATAGAAAATGTCAACAGATTATTCAGGGAGCAAAGTTATAACTCAAGAATTTTATACCCAGCAAAGTTATTGCATATGTTTGAAAGCAAGACTTAGGAAATGCAGCTTTCATGAATAATTTTTGAGCCAACAAATTTATTCTATTTGAAGATAAATTATGTCTTTATGGGAAAGAATTTAAGGAATCAAAAAGGTACAACATATAAATGATAATAAATATTTAAAACAATTAAAGATAGAGATCTAGGTATAAAAATGTTTGTGAATATGGTTATAAATTTGAGGGTAAAAGCCAAAAAGGATAAGTTTATAAGATTTAAAAACCTTTTGCATAAAAGGATTGTACTCTCAGATCTAATTAACAACAACTTGGGAAGGCAAATAAAGCAACTTAAATGAAGTTAAATTTCTTATCATAGTCAAATGTAACATTTTGTTCTTAAATTTTTAACTGGAAAATTATTGTGAAGAAAGTATTGGAGAAAATTTTAGCCAGTAAATAGTAAAAAACTAAAATAAGATTTTCTATATTCTAGTTTTCTAGAAAAACAAAGGAAATAAGATATAGTCTATGTAATGAGAGGGAAAAAAACAGCAATACAGCACAGAGAGTATATTAGGAACCAAAAACAAAACTAAAGTTGGAGGATATTAATTATAAATAAAGTAGAAATCATGGTTCAAACAGGGATTTAAATAGAGTAAGACTAATTACTGTATGCTAATAAAAGTTAAAAACTATAAAGAGCAATCCTGAGTATTAGTCTCCAAGAACTACCATTCACTGAATGATTAATATGTATAAGGCATATGCTAAGTTCTTTATGGATGTTATCCTATTTAATCTTCAATTTAACCATACATTGTGTTATTACACTACTATGCTACAAAATACTGTTTCAATGTTTAAAAGACAAGAAAACTAAGACTCAGGGTCACTCAACTCAGTTATTAGTTTAACTGTAAAATCTGTGCTTTTAATCAAATAATACAACATCAAAATATAAAGCAAAACTGTGAAAATATGATGATAATGGGAGATGATTCTACCCTATTATCTGTGAAATTTAAAGCAAATAAAACATAATGATTGAAGAACATAAAAATAAAACATAAAAAGAAGAACATAAAAATAAAACATAATGATTGAAGAACAAAATTAATAATGAAAATTAACCACATGTATATAAAGATGTGTAGCTGCAAACTAAGACCAAAGCTGCTTTTTTAAACGTCTATGGAATGTTTACAAATTTTACCTTATACCATAAAAGCTCCATTCCTTAAGAGGATACAATTTATTTCCTCTTATTATAATGTCAAGGATAACAAACAAAAGAAAATCATTAGAAATTCATAATAAAAATCAAACAAACAAACAAACAAAACCCACTAAAAACTAGATTTCAAAACACTTTTTTGAAACGCCTAAATTGTATCTGTTGGGCTAAGAAGGAGGGATAAAACTGACAATGATAAAATACTGTTTAAAAACTGAAAACAAGAAAATGGTTAAATACCCAGAAGTGGAATAGGTGGACCATATGGGTGAGCATGCTGTAGTGTATACAGAAGTAGAAACATAATGCTGTACACATGAAACTTATATAAAGTTATAAACCAATATTACATCAATAAATAAATAAGGATTCATTTGGTAAAAAAATAAAGAAAATGGTATGTTTTAAAAAAAACTATAATAAACCTATAATAAGCTAAAGAAAAGCTCAATGATAAATTTATATTTTTAAAAAAAGCACCTTTGTTATTAAACAACAAAGAGTGAAATGACTTTACATCTAAAAATTCTAAATAGGGACTTCCCTGGTGGTGCAATGGTTAAGAATCTGCCTGCCAATGCAGAGGACATGGGTTCGAGCCCTGGTCCAGGAAGATCCCACATGCTGCAGAGCAACTAAGCCTGTGTACCACAGCTACTGAGGCTGCACTCTACAGCCCATGAGCCACAACTACTGAGCCCATGTGCTAAAACTACTGAAGCTGGCATGCCTAAGCCCATGCTCCACAACAAGAGAAGCTACTGCAGTGAGAAGCCCGTGCACCGCAACAAAGAGTAGCCCCCTCTCACCACAACTAGAGAAAGCCCACGTGCAGAAACGAAGACCCAACACAGCCAAAAATTAATTAATTAATTAAAATCCTAAATAATAGCATGAAAAATCCAACAACATATTTAAATAATACACAATGAAGAACAGAGATTTAAGCTGTGAATGCAATGGGTCAAATAAAATGTAAACTGTCTCAACACAGGTTGAAAAGGTATGTAATGAAACTCAAAAAACCTCTTCATAAAGACTTCTAGTAAACTAGAAGTAGAAGGAAACTTAAGAGTCAACAGTACATAATAACATTAAAATTAGTGAGAAAACAACAGTGTCCATAATTATCATTATTATCTAACATCTTGAAAGTTCTACCCAATGCAAAAGTCAAGCAAAATATATCATAAAATTATATCCTGAATGACAGGTGTGTAATTATGAAAACCATCATATTATCATTATTTTCAGGTGAAACAATTACATACTTACAAAACTCAAAAAGATTAGCTGAAAATTATAATTTAAGAGGCTAAAACATGGTTAGTAGTTATAATATAAACATATAAAAATTAACAGTCTTTCTATATACAAGAAAAACTTGCTAGAATACAAAATAGAAAAAGAATATTACTCAAAAATTTCAAAAATCAAAACAGTAATCTTAATGAGAAATGTGGGGGCCATAGGTAAATAAAAATGTATGATTGTAACACATAAAAATACATGTATCAGTATGATTGATAAAGGAAACTGAAGATGATTTAAAGAAATGGAAAGATTTCCCATGCTCTTGGATTAGAAGAATTAATATGTTAAAATGGCCATGCTACCCAAAGCAATCTACAGATTTAATGCAATCCCTATCAAATTACCCAGGACATTTTCCCCAGAACTATAATAAATAATCCTAAAACTTATAGGGAAGCATGAAGACCCAGAATTGCCAAAGCAATCCTGTGGAAAAAGAACAAATGTGGAAGCACAACCTTCCCAGACTTCAGATAATACTACCAAGCTACAGTAATCAAAATAGCATGGTACTGGCACAGAAACAGATATATGGATCAACGGAACAGAACAGAGAGCCCAGAAATAAACCCACACACCTATGGTCAATTAATCTTTGACAAAGGAGATAAGAATACACAATGGAGAAAGACAGTCTCTTTGGCAAGTAGTGTTGGGAAAGCTGTACAGCCCCATGTAAATCAATGAAGTTAGGACACATTTAAAGACTTAAATGTAAGACGTGACACCATAAAACTCCTCGAAGACAACACAGGCAAAACATTCTCTGAAATAAATCATACCAATGTTTTCTTAGGTCAGTTCCCACGGCAATAGAAATAAAAGCGAAAATAAACATATGGGACCTAATCAAACTTATAAGCTTTTGCACTGCAAAGGATATCGTAAACAAAATGAAAAGACAACCTACAGATTGGGAGAAAATATTTGTAAACGATGCCACTGACAAGGGCTTAATTTCCAAAATATACAAACAGCTCATACAGCTCAATAACAAAAAAACAAACAACCCAATCAAAAAATGGGCAGAAGACCTAAATAAACATTTCTCCAAAGAAGACATACAGATAGCCAAGAGGCACATGAAAAGATAATCAACATCACTAATTATCAGAGAAATGCAAATCAAAACTACAGTGAGGTATCACCTCACATTGGTCAGAATGGCCATCATTAAAAAGTCTGCAAATAATAAATGCTGGAGAGGGTGTGGAGAAAAAGGAACCCTCCTACACTGTTGGTGGGAATGTAAGTTGGTACAGCCACTATGGAGAACAGTATGGAGGCTCCTTAAAAAACTAAAAATAGAGTTACCATATGATCCAGCAATTCCATTCCTGGGCATATATTTGGAGAAAACTCTAACTCTAAAAGATACATGCACCCCAATGTTTACAGCAGCAATATTTACAATAGCCGAGACATGGAAGCAACCTAAATGTCCATCAACAGATGAATGGATAAAGATGTGGTACATATATACAATGGAATATAACCCAGTCACAAAAAAGAATGAAATAATGCCATTTGCAGCAACATGGATGGGACTAGAGATTATCATACTAAGTGAGGTAAATCAGACAGAGAAAGACAAATATCATATGATATCACTTATGTGTGGAATCTAAAATATGATACAAATGAACCTATTTACAAGACAGAAACAGACTCTCAGACATAGAAAACTAACTTATGGTTACCAAAGGGAAAAGGGGGTAGGGGAGGGATAAATTAAGAGTTTGGGATTAGCAGATATAAACTACTATATATAAAATAGATAAACAACAAGTTCCTACTGTATAACACAGGGAACTATATTCAATATCCTGTAATAAACCATAATGGAAAAGAATATGAAAAATAATATGTATGTATATGTAAAACTGAATCATTTTGCTGTTCACCAGAAACTAACACATTGTAAATCAACTACACTCCAATTTTAAAAAATAAAAATGTTAAACCATATAAAATGATATCAAGGATATTTATCAGAGTATTATTTATAATAAAATAAATTTGTAAGCAATCTAAATGTTTAGACCATAGGAAATGAAATCATGCTATCTCCATATATTGAAATATTTTTATTACAAATAAATTTTTCAAAAAATAATTATCAGCATATAAAAATTCTCATGATAAATTAAGACATAAAATGCATTCATCTTTATATGAGAAAAAATTATATTTAATATAAATTTGATATAAAAAGTTACTTATATCAAAATATACCTCAGGTAAATTTTCATATTATTCCTCATACATTTTCTATTTTTCTGAATTGTTCAAAAGAAAAAGGATATTTTTTTTAAAAAATGAGAGAATATTTCCCCTCTGTGATTCCAATAATGAGATACTAAGTGATTTGATTAAATGTCTATCAGAAAGCCAAAGCAATCCTAAGAATTTAAGCAAATTTCATAATTTTCATACCTTATCCTCACAATTTCCATTTTAAAAATAATTTAGGACAATTCCATTATGTTTATTAAGACAAATAAAACAAACTGCATTAATTTGAAGGATTCAGATAAGAGTCTTTTCTAACTTGAGCTTATAAAATGTACTCTTTGGTTCTCATTTCTTTTTAGGCTTTTTGCTTCTAGAAATGTTAAGATAACATGATTACTAAATATACCTCCATTTCAAAGTGCCATACAGCTACTCTGAAGGCAAAATCTGGAAAAGAAACGGGAAAATGTAGTACTTACTATTGGCAAATACCGAAGAGCCTTAAGACTATTATTCTATAAATGTAGAATTATAAAATGACACAATTTCATTTTCAAAATGGAGAGGTGTAGGGAGAAGGAGAATGTGTTATAAGACACAGTAGAACACACAAGAAGAATTTAAGTGTATATCTTTATTCTCATTAACATATATGCCAAATGAATGAAAGCAAATTCAATATCGCATGTGTTCAGATTAATGACACCTATTAAAAAATAATTTTAAGACATTTTTTAAAAAGTTTCCAAAATATTTAAAAAGGCCTATAAAAGTGAATCTTTAGTTTCTTTCTAAGGATACATTACTCCAAAAATCTTTTCTCTCCTACATGTTTCATGGCCTATTAGTTTCCGGCCTCATCTTTGTCTCCAGTCCCTGCTAGAAAGAGATGTAGTCAGGAGAGCCATACACTATCATAAAATTGGTATTGAGTAAGGTCTTAAAAGCAGTATCAGTTGCCCTTCAGAAATGTTTTTTACCCTTAAGGCTGTTCAACAAAGCAACCAATAATATAGCCTAAATAATACATAATTTAGTGGAGACTGGGGGGTTGAGTATGATTACTGTATTTAAAACTGCACCAGTGGGAAATAATTTCCAAATGTTTTCCATAAAGTATCTTAAATCAGATTCTCTTCTGAAACTGCTTAGACTTTAAAGTAAAATAATCTCCTGCTGAGAACGCTGTTGAATTTGCAGTTAACTCCTACTGGGGTTCAAAATTACCCAGTCAAATCCCCAGCAGCTTATGTTACTCTGAATAAACTCTCCATTTTTTAATAGATACACCAAAGAAAAAAGTTTATTTAAAAATTACCCTCTAAAACAACCCTATCTTGGGAAAAATAGAACACTTCAAAAAGGGGATATATTTGGCATGTTCCATTAGTATTCTATGATATACCTATCCAGAGACAACCAAATAAGACAGAACCTAATTTCTGTTGGAGAGTTGAGAAATATGAATCTGGGAAGAAGGCAGCCTGTCCATGGTCTCCATTCCTTCTCCTTCCTAGGCCCCTGGTGGGGCTACTCAACCTCAAAAAGAAGTGAAGTCTACTCTGCAGGCTGGAGAAGAACCTGGAATCACCTGGTATCTCAAGTTCTAAAAAGAAAATACAGTTCTGCCCTGACATTTACTGGCCAGAAGTCAGAGAGGCCAGTAGCCTCTTCTAGACTTCCCTCTCCCCCAAAACTTGGAACAAATGTTACAGATTCATGGATATCTCCAGGTTAGAAGAGAATTTCTTCCTGTTCATTAAGAAAGGCCAAATGTTACTTTTCACTGGAGAGGAACTGCAGTACTGGGCTAAGTACAATCTATCCTTGACTGTACCAAAAAATAAAGAGATCTCACTTTGTAAGCTAAATTCAACTAAAAGCAGTCTGAGGGTAAATCTTACCCTTTTGTCACTGTTTTGGTTTTTTTGGGGGTTTTTTTTTGCGGTACGCAGGCCTCTCACTGCTGCGGCCTCTCCCGCCGCGGAGCACAGGCTCCAGACGCGCAGGCCCAGCGGCATGGCTCACGGGCCCAGCCACTCCGCGGCACGTGGGATCCTCCCAGACCGGGGCACGAACCCGTGTCCCCTGCATCGGCAGGCGGACTCCCAACCACTGTGCCACCAGGAAAGCCCTGTCACTGTTTTTTAATTACCACTTTCTAAGAGACTCCAAAAGGTTGAGCAGTACAGGTGTTGAAGGATCCCATACCCAATAATATGAATAAGCAGAGAAGGATAAACAGGTCATTTCAGGTAACATAGCAGGTTAAAAGGAGGAAACTTAGATAATTAACAAGATAGTAGAATTAAAAATAATGGAGTACACAGGGGGAAAAAATGATAATTAACAAGACAGTAGAATTAAAAATAATGGAGTACACAGGGGAACAAAAATGAAGAAAAGGTATTGTGATTTCCTAGAGATATAAAATTAGAATATGTAAAAAGAGTCTCCAGAACAAACAAGACATCTCCAGAATAAATGGACCTTACACCTTAAAATTCAGTCAAGAATGTGAAAATGAAAAAGTCACTGAAGAAAAGCTATTTAATGTTATAGAAAATCAAGTGGAGACAACACAGTTTTTAAAAGAAAAAGAAACTCAAATAGGCATCAAGTACAAATGAAGATGTAATAGTCAAAGAAATAATAAAAGAAAACCTCCCTGATCTGAAGTTATGTTCAGATAAAAGGAGCTTACTAGTTCCCAAGAAGGATTAATAAAAAATTACACATACTTAAAGATAACCTGACAAAATTTTTACTCTAAAATCAAACAGAAAGTTTTATCACTTTCTAGAGAAAAACAAAAGCAGGTTATTTACAAAGAAAAAAGAATGAGATTAGCATATACTTTAATTCTACATATGTTATAAAGCACATAATACATTGTTATTATCTTTGCTTTAAACAGTCAACTATATTTTAATGAAATTAGAAAACAATGAGACAATTGCCTTTTACATTTACCCACATATTTATCATTCTGGAGCTTTTCATTTTTTGGTGGATCAAAATTTCCATCTGATACCATTTTGCCTTCTGCCTAAAGAACTTCCTTTAATCGTTCCTATGGTTGAGGTATGTTGACAGAGAATTCTCTCTGCATTTGTTCACCTCAACGTTTTTATTTCACCTTCATTTCTGAAAGATATTTCACTGAGAATAGAATTCTAAGTTGACAGCTTTTTCTCTTAATGCTTTAAAGATGTCATTTCATCACTTCTGGCTCACACAGTTTGTGACAAGAATTCTTTCATTCTTATCATTGTACATCTCTGAGTAATGTGACTTTTTTCTCTGGATGCATTTAGGATTTTTCTTTTCATAACTGGTTTTCAGTAATTTTATTTGAATATTGCTTGGTGTGGCTTTCTTTAAGTTTATTCTGCTTATGCTTTATTGAGCTTCTTGGATTTGAAAATTTTTAAACACTATTTTCTCAACTAATTTTTCTTGGACATCAATTACATGTACCTTAGCTGCTTGAAGCTGCCTCACAGCTCAATGATGCTGTGGTCATTTTTTTGTCTTTTTTTCCTCTGTTCTTCATTTTAGTTTCTACTGCTATGTCTTCAAGTTCACTGATCTCTGCTTCAATCCTATTTGATATTAATCTCATCTAGTGCACTTTTTAAAAATTGAGGTATAGTTGATGTACAATATTGTATATGTTTTAGGTATACAACATAGTGAGTCACAATTTTTAAAGGCTATCTCAATTTATATTTATTATAAAATACTGGCTATATTCCCTGTGTTGTAAAATATATCCTTGTAGCTTATTTATTTTATACATAGTAGTTGTTACCTCTTAATCCCCTACCCCTATCTTGCTCCTCTGCTCTTCCCTCTCCCCACTGGTAACCTCTAGTTTGTCCTCAATATCTGTGAGTCTGTTTCTTTTTTGTTATATTCATCAGTTTGTTTTATTTTTTAGATCCCACATATAAGTGATATCAGATGTGAATATGATATCACTATATTAGAATAGTATTTGTCTTTCTCTGTCTGACTTATTTCACTTAGCATAATACCCTCCAAGTCTATCCATGTTGCTGCAAATGGCAAAATTTTATTCTTTTTTATGGCTGCGTAGTACCCCATTGTATATATATACCACATCTTCTTTATCCATTCATCTGTTGATGGACACTTAGGTTGCTTCCATATCTTGACAACTGTAAATAATGCTGCTATGAACATTGGGGTGCATATATCTTTTCAAATTAGTGTTTTCATTTTTTTCAGATATATACCCAGGAGTAGAATTGCTAGGTCTTACAGTAGTTTTTTAAAAATCTACATGCAAAAATATACATAGTATGCTTTTGATTAAGAAAAAAGGGAGGAAATAAATACAGAAAGGATAAGCCAGGAAAAAAACAGGTTCCCTACAGGGAGTTGCTAGAAGACCAGAAGGTATAGAAAAGGGGTAGGATTTCTCTGAAAATACCCATTTACATAGTTTCAACTTCTGGACCATATTAATGTTTTATGTAGTCAAAAAAACAAAATCAAATCAGCAAGAATGGGTTGCAAATCCCTAAATTTTACTACAAATAAAAACATATGAACCTAATTCAAATAGTTACATAACTATGTGAAAGAAAATGAAAACGATTTTGAACACAATGCTGTTTCCACCCTTGTGGAAATACTATTCTAAGGACAAAAGTAACTGCAAATAAATCTTGAATTTTACTTGATAGATTTGGTGGTGTTGGTGGTATTGGTGTAGTAATGCTAAGAGTGTGTGTGTGTGTGTGTGTGTGTGTGTGTGTCCCATAAGCACAAGCACACGTTCATGTGTTAGAACTGAGTAAATAGGCTGTTATATTGATGTTGTTGGGAACCAGGATTCTCACTGTGAAAGGAAATACAAATATAATTGAGGGATGAAGAAGAAAAACCTTCCAGTATTAGATTTAGAGGTATCAGTATGAACTCATGATTTTTTAAAAAAAATATGCTTCCTAGCTTTATCACTGAAAGGGCCTAAAAGCAATTAATATCCTATAGCAAGTAATAAGTATACTTAGAGCCCAGGCTTTGGTTTCTAAATATTTTTAAATATTACTTTCATTATTAATGACCTCCCTAGAAAAATTGATGATTTCAGAGCTGAGGTAGCGAAAGTTCAGAGAGACTCTAAAACATTTTACTGTTCCAGAAAGTTCAGAGAGACTCTGAAACATTTTACTGTTCCAGAAAGAAGGTACTCACAGCTGATGGAGACATGTCAAAGGACAAATGAGGGACAATTTGAATATCAAAATGGATAATGACAGGAACTGGTTATAATAAACTGATTTAGAAGAGAATCCATTAGTCCAAATAAATAGAGAGAACAGACAGATGAAGAAAAATATAAATAATACTAATAAATAGAAATAAGAATAATGGAAATATAAAATGACAAGTTTACATTGTCATTTATGAAATTTTGCTATTATATAATTGATAAAATTATCATCAGTGAATATCTGATGGTAACGAATGCTAAAACCATTGGAGGGTAGGATATTGAGGGGTAGTATATTCACACAGTTTCTCAGAAAATTGCCCTACAGATTACTTATTGAAAACTAAAATTCCAATGTGATCATGCTTTATAACCGACACTGCCTTCCCAGTGACTTCAAACTAAGTCTCAATTCTTTATCAGTTTCCCAAGGCCTTCCACAGCCACTACTTCTCTCTCCAATTTCTCACTGCTTCCTCAACCCCAACCCTGCATTAAGCTCCTTCATTATCTATTTAAGCCTCAGTCTCACAAACCTAACATTCTCTCACCTGTTGGTGAGACATGCTGTTCCCTTCTTGAAAAATTCTTTTCCCTCTTTTTTATGTTTGATTCTTAATGTCTCAGCTAAATATGACTACTTCTGGAATACAGGCACACCTTGGAGATACTATGGGTTCAGGTATAGACCACTGCAATACAGTGAATATTGCATTAAAAGTGAGTCACACAAATTTTTTTTTTGGTTCCCCAGTGCATATAAAAATTAACCTTATGTCTAAAAACTGTACACATTTTAATTTAAAAACACTTTAACACTAAAAAAATGCTAGCTATCATCTGAGCCTTCAACGATCTGTAGTCTTTTTGCTGGTGGAGGGTTTGAAATTTTGTGAGAATTACCAAAATGAGACACGGAGACACAAAGTGAGCAAGTGTTGTTGGAAAAATGGCACCAATAGACTTGCTCAATGCAGGGTAATCACAAACCTTCAACTTGTAAAAAAAGGCAGTAACTGCAAAGTACAATAAAGTGAAGTACAATAAAATGAGATATGCCTGTATAATAAATGATCTTCTATTTCTTGCTTTAAGGCCTTAAGATGGTTTCCCACTATTCGATAGATCCCCAGATATGCATTTTCTGCCCGGAAGCATTTTATCAGAATACACTGGGCTACCTTATATAGTTTGGTTTTTCCCTTACTACCTTTGTGTGTTCTTTTGACTGTCTGAAGCAGACTTGTTTATCCTTCAAAGTTTATTCATTCACTCATTTGTTCATTCATTCAAATTTATTCAACAGAGGCAATGTGCTGGTGATTCCTCCAAGTTTCATCCTATACTTGGAAATGCATCAATGTCCCCCCTTCACCATGGACACACATGAGTGCACACACATACACACGCATAACATATATACACAATCTTCAAATTCTGCCCCTTCTCTCTTTAATAGAAGAGAGGTAACCATCCCATATGTTTTTTCTTTCTAAAACCGAAGTACCCAGGAATCTACCTCTCAAACAACTGATTCTTTTGATAAACATTTTAGTTATTTATTTAATTCATGTATTCATCCAGTTTTGCTCTTCTCTGTTTCTTCAGTGTTGCCTTTCTTAAACTATAAAATCCTGGAGAGTAAAAAATATGGCTTTTCAGGCTCTTAGTCCTTAGCCCAGCAATCAAGAAGCCTTTAAGTAATACGTGACGGTGATAACATTTCAGAATGAAGCACAGTGGTTGAACAATAAATGGTGACTGACGGAATGGAAGTAATAGCCTGATAAACATTGAAGGACGGGTCCCTCTTGTACTGCAGTTTTAAATATCCTATAACTTCTGGTCAAATCCCTTTACTTGTTAAAAGATGCAAAATGTAAATAATTGGTAATACTAGCTAAGGATTTTATGCTTTGGGCGAGAGAATGTATATTCATCAATGCAAGTAACTGAAACATAAAATAGTAAAATGAAAGAATTTTGACAAAATTATTCCATTTTAATTTCAACAAACAGGTGTAGGCGCTGATAAATGTATCCTGAAGATTTAATTCAGTGAAATCTTCTCCTTCAAGCATATTTAAAATAAGCTGTTTGCATTTTCCTGCATATGATTATTCTAACCCTGAAAGCACCTTTTAAATATGGATTATAAATTTAGCTGCCTTAAAATAAAACTTAAAGGTTTTTTCCCCCAATCTTTAGTAAATAAGAAATTGATATAACAGAATTATTTTGAGCTTAGAGGGTTAAGCCTTCTGACTAAGTAATTCGTGCTTAATTTTTTAATGTATTTTGAGTTTACCAAAGCTTGTACAGAAGATATTTTTAAATGTTAAAATACTGTTAGATGTTAGACTTTTTAATGTTGTAATTTTTCTATTGTGTTGTCCCTCCTCCAAGAGGGACATTTCACAAAAGGAGGCACCCCATGATCAGGCAAAGTACCTTCAACAAAGTGCTTAAAATGAACTTAGAGGACCCCAAAGTCCTGATATTCCTGGTATTTCTGAGATATTACCATTCTAATTGCCAGGATCCACAACTCCTAATCAGAAACTAACTTCGGAGTATGCTAGAGAATTTATCTTCTGCAGTTCAGTAAAACCTGCCCTTCACAGTCTCAGATCATTGGCTTGAAGCAGTAAGAGCTTCACCTAATGACTACAGAGCAATCTTCTACTCCCTATCTGCTAAACTGGTACTTATCACTTACTTACAATATCTATGAGGAATGCAAGAAGCCTAAAGACTCTACTGTTCTGAGTATTTCCTACAAAATTCAGCTTTGGTTAGTATGTGGTCTCAGTCCTAAGAAACAATCTATTACAGTTGAACTTTGTTACCACATTTCAAGAACTGCTAGTTTCTCAACCTGGGACACAGGCATCCTAACCCGGCTCCTGACCCACTTTGCCTATTCCATATTTCAGGACCTTTCAGTTATACCCCCACTTCCAGACACCAACAGAGGACACTTTGGGGTTGCAAGTGACAGAAATCTAACTCAAACTAGCTTAATCATAAACCAGAACTTATCTCTCAGAATCCAGGGAAGGATTAAGCAACAGGATGCAGATGAGCCTCAGTAACAATGAATTCAACAGAAATGCTGCTGCTGCTTTTTGCAGTTTAGATTCATTCTCTCTTACGGTTCATTGTCTTTCTCCAAAACATAAAAAAACATAACCAACAAAGTTTTAAGTTTTACATCTCAAAGTTTCTTCAGGGATCAGAAAGAAACACGGACTCTCTCTCTCTCTCTCTCTCTCTCTCTCTCAATTCCACTTTTAAACGCTCTGAAAATAATTCTGATTGGCCTGACGTGAATTAGGCCAATCTGAAATTTACCATTGTTGAAGAGGTATAAGGTGACCAAATGTCCTGGTTTATTTGGACCTAAGGGGTTTCCGGGGACACAGAACTTTCCGTGCTAAAACCTGAACAGTCCAAGGGCAAACCAGGCTGGTTGGTCATCCTAAGTCAGGTATAGAGGTTGATGATTCCAAGGGAGTGGGAGATAAGGTTGTGAGAAGTTCCTATGACTCTACAGACAAAGGCCATAGATGTCCACTAACTTAACAAATTTACTGATGGGCTGTGATAGGTTACAAAAGTGGTCACAGTTCTTTGGAGCTACTGTCATCAACAGGTGGAATCTATCTCTCTACCCCTTGAGTGTGGGTTAGCCTTGGAACATGTTTCGGCCAAAATCTATGCTCAAAGCAATCTTGTGTGAGTCCCAGGTCTCTTGAAGGCTTTAACTCATCCTCACTCTCAAGACCTGAGCCTGCAATATGAGCCATCCCTGGCTAACCTGCTGGAGGGCACAAGACCATATGAGAGTGACCGTAGGCATCCCTACACAACTGAGGCCATCACTAATTTGGCAGCCCCAGCTGATACACCAGTTGGCTACAGTCACATAAACAAGGCCAGCCAAGATCATAATTCAAGCCAGCCCACACCAGAAAGAACTACCCAGCTGATCCCAGTCTAAGGGACAAACTGCAGATAGTAAGCTTAATAATGGTTGTTGTTTTAGGCTATGAAGTTTATGGCAGTATATTATATAACAAAAGCTAACAGATGCTTTGACGTGTAAGATTACAGTTGATTATTTGTAATAGTAAATTTAACAGCATGTATAATGTGTTCAAAGTGCTTAGGATTTTTAAAAAAAAAAAAACTGAATTAACTAACTGGCATCCACTGCTCTTCTCAAAATGTTTGTGTATTTCGACTGGTATCCACTATGTGTTAGGGCATCTCCGTTTATGCTTCAGTATTCCCAAAACATATTATTCTGTTTCATGCCTCATGTCTTTAAATGTGCTCTGCCCACCCCTCCCTCCTTGTTCACATGTCAAAATCCTCTTCTTCATTTATACTCAGCTCAGTCACCATCTTTGTGAAGTCATTCTGAACTCTGCTCTCCTCCCCTGGAAGATTCCCTGTTTGGTACTCTACTTCCAAGACATATTTGTATATTTATCTCACAATCCTGTCTTAAAACGATTCATTTACAGATGTGTCTCCTCACTACTCTTAAGGTCAATGAGACCACATCTTTGCATCCCCAGTAACTAACAAAGCCTGGCATAGTGTAAACACACCAAAAAAGTTTGATAAATTGAATAGGAAATCTAAAACAGAAATATTTCTAAGCTGGTTTGGGGCATAAGGTATTATGTATTATTATTTCTGTGATCAATCTCTGTATAAGAGCCATTATATTTGGCATATTTATATTAACGTTTAAATTATAAGGGACAGTGATTCAAAAAGAATCATATGATTACTAAAAAAACAGTGATACAATTTGGGCCTTTAGAAGTTCATTTCAAGCTTGACTTTGTTTTAGACCCAAAGTTTATAACTTGTTCCTAAATAGAAGCTAAATAATATCAAAACAGATGTGTAAATAAGAACAGAAAGTAGGAACATAATCAGCCCAATTCTCTGACAGGTGGGTTGGAGGCTGGGATGCATAAAACAGTAAGGAAAGTCCTCTATGGGATAATGTGGGAGAGATCATTTGGCTTCCTCTCTCCACAGGCAGATGGAGGCATTTTTCCCCTGCATAGTTACTGAGAAGGCAGTAAGGAGGGATGATTGGGATGCTCATATGGAACAAGCGCAGTATTTGGCTTAGATTAAAAATAGAATGAGATGAGTTTCCCCAGGGAGAACTAACTTACCCAAGACAAGACACTTCAACATTCCTACACTTGCTTCCCTGTTACTGGGCATACAACAGGTACTAATATATAAATATAAATAAATACATTAAAAATATATATTTTAACAGAAACTGTGCCCATTTCTAAATAAAGCAAAATTATATTCCCATTCTGCTTCCTCTCATTAGGAAATGAGGTTCTCCAGCTTAGTACTGGTATTCCTAAGCCAGGCCAAGAAACTGGGAAATAAAAAGCTGTCTGGTAGCTCTCCAGTTAAATCTCTAGAAGGGTACTACATCTCTGATATCCCTTCAAATCAGAGGACATTTCCAAGGACTTGATGGAAAAATGGCAGATTGAAACACACACACACACGCCTACTTTCCTTTCCTCCCAAAATGCCGTTCAAATGACAGAAATGTATTTGTAATAGCACAAACACAAAGACAAGCAGAACAAGAGAGAAAACTAGAGTAACAAAATTCTGGAAGCTGTAAAGTGGATACATGATGAATGATTAAACAGACCTGAGAAAACAATTCAAAGCAGGTCAAAGGAAAAATGAAGAATCAACACTATGATACCACAAAAGTCCATGAATTTCATACCAGATATGTCTAGAAGAAGAGGTGAAGAAAAAGGCAAAAACTGAAGTACTATCTGAAAGTATATTTAAACAGCAGTCAGATTTCCATATGCTATCCCCACTCTTTATAGCCCTATGACTCTCTCTCCCTCAATCTTGCAAAAGACTGAAAGTTTATTCTCTGGGGAGAGTAAAATAATTGCCTAAACCAGTCGCAGTTTAGGGTAGGATAACAAACCGACAATAGAGTGACAAGAAAACAGAGGCATACTGAATGCTGACATCCCTGAACCCTAAGTGGCCCTAAGAACTTCCCATTAGGAGCTTGAAAGAGCCATCTTCTAGGATTTATGTCTATCTCAAGAGAAAAGAACTAAAGATACTGACATCAAAGTTTCCCCAACAAAACAGCTCAATTGGATCAACCTAAAGGAAAGCTCACAGTGGTATCTAGAAGACAATGTGATAACTGCTTTAAATTTCTCAAGAAAATTTATTTCCAACTCTAGAATTGTATACCAAGTCTAAATATCAATCAGGGGTGAGGACAGATTAAGATATTTTCAGGAAATTATTGGAAATATGCTCCATCAAAACAAGAGAAGACATGAGATATAGAAAGAAGGAATCCAACACAGGAGAGAGGTGAGAGGATTCCCTGGACAGTCGATGGTGAAGACAGCTCTGAGGTTGATACCTATGCAGAAGGAGTAGAAGGTGAACAGTCCAGATTTGAGCAAATAGAAAGGCTTGGGTGACATTCTTCAGAGATATAAGATGTATAAAATACCTGAAAGGTCTACATATGTTGAGAAGATATGAGCTTAGAGTTGTATTGACTATATATACATAGAAAATTAATCACAATGAAAAAAAGACAATTATTTACTAGAGGGAAAACAAAAAATTGGAAAAGGAATCAGATTTTAATATATAGGTCAGTAAACACTATAATGTTTGTCAACAAACATAATCAAGTAAATGGAGAAGACTGATCTTACTCAAATTATGCAATTAACATATTGGAGAGACAGTAATGGGACACATGTGTACATACATATGTGTGCTTGTGTGATGTGTAGGGAGGGAGATGAATCCTCACATTCTATAGCAGTAAGTCAACAGATACTATCCAAAACTGAAAATCTAAGTAGCAAAACAAACAGGTTAGAACAAAAGGATAAATACTAAGATATTCAAATAAAACAAATGAAAGTGGATTGGTTCAAGATGGCAGAGTAGAATGATGTGCGCTCACTCCCTCTTGTGAGAGCACCGGAATCACAATGAACTGCTGAATAATCATTGACAGGAAGACACTGGAACTCACCAAAAAAGATACCCCACAGCCAAAGACAAAGAAGAAGCCACAATGAGATGGTAGGACGGCTGCAATCACAATAAAATCAATTCCCATAACTGCTGGGTGGGTGACTCACAAACTGGAATATAATTACACCACATAAGTCCACCCACTGGAGTGAAGGTTCTGAGCCCCACTTCAGGCTTCCAAATCTGGGGGTCTGGCAACGGGAGGAGGAATTCATAGAGAATCAGACTTTGAAGGCTACAAGGGATTTGATTGCAGGACTTTGACAGGACTGGGGGAAAAAGAGACTCCATTCTTGGAGGGCACACACAAAGTAGTGTGTGCATCAGGACCCAGGGGAAGGAGCAGTGACCCCATAGGAGACTGAACCAGACCTACCTGCTAGTGTTGGAGGGTCTGCTGCAGAGGTGGGGGGTGGCTGTGGCTCACCGTGAGGACAAGGACACTGGTAGCAGAAGTTCTGGGAAGTACTCCTTGGCGTGAGTCCTCCCAGAGTCCACCACGAGCCCCACCAAGGAGCCGGATAGGCTGCAGTGTTGGGTCACCTCAGGCCAAACAACCAACACGGAGGGAACCCAGCCCCACCCATCAGCAGACAAGCAGATTAAAGTATCACTGAGCTCTGCCAACCAGAGTAACACCCAGCTCTACCCACCACCAGTCTCTTCCATCAGGAAACTTGCACAAGCCTCTTAGATAGCCTCATCCACCAGAGGGCAGACAGCAGAAGCAAGAACTACAATCCTATAATCTTCTTGCAGAAGCAAGAAACTACAATCCTGCGGCCTGTGGAACAAAACCCACATTCTCAGAAAGATAGACAAGATGAAAAGGCAGCGGGCTATGTACCAGATGAAGGAACAAGATAAAGCCCCAGAAAAACAACTAACTGAAGTGGAGATAGGTAAACTTCCAGAAAAAGAATTCAGAATAATGAGAGTGAAGACCAACCAGGACCTCAGAAAAAGAATGGAGGCAAAGGTCGAGAAGATGCAAGAAATGTTTAACAAAGACCTACAAGAATTAAAGGATAAACACCTAGAAGAATTCAAGAACAAACAAACAGAGATGAACAATACAATAACTGAAATGAAAACTACACTAGAAGGAATCAATACCAGAATAACTGAGGCAGAAGAACGGATAAGTGACCAGGAAGACAGAATGGTGGAATTCACTGCCACGGAACAGAATAAAGAAAAAAGAATGAAAAGAAATGAAGACAGCCTAAGGGACTTCTGGGACAACATGAAACACAACAATATTCGCATTATAGGGGTCACAGAAGGAGAAGAGAGAGAGAAAGGACCCAAGAAAATATCTGAAGAGATTATAGTCAAAAACTTCCCCAACATGGGAAAGGAAATAGCCACCCAAGTCCAGGAAGCGCAGAGATTCCCAGGCAGGAGAAACACACCGAGACACACAGTAATCAAAATGACAAGAATTAAAGACAAAGAAAAATTACTGAAAGCAATAAGGGAAAAAAATAATAATATACAAGGGAACTCCCATAAGGTTAACAGCTGATTTCTCAGCAGAAACTCTACAAGCCAGAAGGAAGTGGCATGATATATTTAAAGTGATGAAAGGGAAGAACCTACAAGCAAGATTACTCTACCCAGCAAGGATCTCATTCAGATTCGACGGAGAAATCAAAAGCTTTACAGACAAGCAAAAGCTAAGAGAATGCAGCACCACCAAACCAGCTCTATAACAAATGCTAAAGGAACTTCTCTAAGTGGGAAACACAAGAGAAGAAAAGGACCTATAAAAACAAACCCATAACAATTAAGAAAATGGTAACAGAAACATACATATTGATAGTTACCTTAAACGTGAATAGATTAAATGCTCCACCCAAAAGACACAGGCAAAATCAAGACCCATATATATGCCTATCTACAAGAGACCCACTTCAGACCTAGGGACACATACAGACTGAAAGTGAGGGAATAGAAAAGGATATTCCAAGCAAACAGAAATCAAAAGAAAGCTGGAAAAGCAATACTCATATCGGAAAAAATAGACTTTAAAATAAGGAATGTTACAAGAGACAAGGAATGACACTACATAATGGTCAAGGGATCAATCCAAGAAGATAGAACAATCATAAATATATAGGACCACCTCAATACATAAGGCAACTGCCAACAGCTATAAAAGAGGAAATCGACAGTAACACAAAAATACTAAGGGACTTTAACATGTCACTTACACCAACTGACAGATGATCAAAACAGAAAATTAATAAGGAAACACAAGCTTTAAATGACACAATAGACCGGAGAGATTTAATTGATATTTATAGGACATTCCATCCAGAAACAGCAGATTACACTTTCTTCTCAAGTGCACATGGAACATTCTGCAGGATAGATCACATCTTGGGTCACAAATCAAGCCTCGGTAACTTTAAGAAAACTGAAATCATATCAAACATCTTTTCTGACCACAACACTGAGATTAGAAATCAATTACAGAGAAAAAAAACATAAAAAACACAAACACATGGAGGCTAAACACTACGCTACTAAATAACCATAAGATCCCTAAAGAAACCAAAGACGAAATCAAAAGATACCTAGAGACAAATGAAAATGAAAATACGATGATCCAAAACCTATGGGATGCAGCAAAACCAGTTCTAAGAGGGAAGTTTATAGCAATACAAGCTTACCTGAAGAAACAAGAAAACTCTCAAATAAACAATCTAACCTTACACCAAAAGGAGCTAGAGAAAGAAGAACAAACAAAACCCAAAGTTAGTAGAAGGACAGAAATCATAAATATTAGAGCAGAAATAAATAAAATAGAAACAAAGAAAACAACAGCAAAGATCAATAAAACTAAAACCTGGTTCCTTGAGAAGATAAAATTGATAAAGCTTTAGCCAGAATCAACAAGAAAAAGAGGAAGAGGACTCAAATCAATAAAATCAGAAGTGAAAAAGGAAAAGATAAAGCAGACACCACAGAAATACAAAACATCCTAAGAGACTACTACAAGCAACTCTATGCCAATAAAATGGACAACCTGGAAGAAATGAACAAATTCTTACAAAGGTATAACCTTCCAAGACTGAAATAGGAAGAAAAATAAAATATGAACAGACCAAGCACAAGTAATGAAATTGAAACTGTTTAAAATCTTCCAACAAACAAAAGTCCAGGACCAGATGGCTTCACAGGTGAATTTTAACAAACATTTAGAGAATAGCTAACACTCATACTTCTCAAACTCTTCCAAACAATTGCAGAGGAAGGAACACTCCCAAACTCATTCTATGAGGCCTCCATCACCCTGATACCAAAACCAGAAAAAGGCACTACAAGAAAAGAAAATTACAGACCAATAACACTGATGAACATAGATGCAAAAATCCTCAACAAAATACTAGCAAACAGAATCCAACAACGCATTAAAAGGATCATACACCAATATCAAATGGGATTTATCCCAGGGACGCAAGGATTCTTCAATATATGCAAATCAAACAGTGTGATACACCATATTAACAAATTGAAGAATAAAAACCATATGATCATCTCAATAGATGCAGAGAAAACTTTTGACAAAGTTCAATACCCATTTATGATAAAAACTCTCCAGAAAGATGGCATAGAGGGAAGCTAACTCAACATAATAAAGGTCATATATGACAAACCTACAGCAAACATCATTCTCAATGGTGAAAACCTGAAAGCATTTCCTCTAAGATCAGGAACAAGACAAGGATGTCCACTTCGCCACTATTAGTCAACATAGTTTTGGAAGTCCTGGCCACGGCAATCAGAGACGAAAAAGAAATAAAAGGAATACGAAATTGGAAAAGAAGAAGTAAACTGTCACTGTTTTCAGATGACATGATACTATACATAGAGAATCCTAAAGATGCTACCAGAAAACTACTAGAGCTAATCAATGAATCTGGTAAAGTTGCAGGATACAAAGTTAATGCACAGAAATCTCTTGCACTCCTATTCACTAATGATGAAAAATCTTAAAGAGAAATTAAGGAAATATTACCATTTACCTTTGCAACAAAAAGAATAAAATACCTAGGAATAAACCTGCCTAGAGAGACAAAAGACCTGTATGCAGAAAACTATAAGACACTGATGAAAGAAATTAAATGTTACAAACAGATGGACAGATATGCCATGTTCTTGGACTGGAAGAATCAATACTGTGAAAATGACTATACTACCCAAAGCAATCTACAGATTCAATGCAACCCCTATCAAATTACCAATGGCATTTTTTACATAACTAGAACAAAAAATCTTAAAATTTGTATGGAGACACAAAAGACCCCGAATAGCCAAAGTAGTCTTGAGGGAAAAAACCAGAGCTGGTGGAATCAGACTCCCTGACTTCAGACTATAGTACAAAGCAATGGTAATGAAGAGAATATGGTACTGGCACAAAAACAGAAATATAGATCAATGTAACAGGATAGAAAGCCCAGAGATAAACCCATGCACCGATGGTCAACTATGACAAAGGAGGCAAGGATATACAATGGAGAAAAGACAGTCTCTTCAATAAGTGGTGCTGGGAAAACTGGACAGCTACATGTAAAAGAATGAAATTAGAACACTCCCTAACACCATACACAAAAATAAACTCAAAATGGATTAAAGACCTAAATGTAAGACTGGACACTATAAAACTCTTAGAGGAAAACATAGGATAAACAACCTTTGACATAAATCACAGCAAGATCTTTTTTGATCCACCCCCTACAGTAATGGAAATTAAAACAAAAATAAAGAAATGGACCTAATGAAACTTCAAAGCTTTTGCAAAGCAAAGGAAACTTCAAACAAGAGGAAAAGACAACCCTCAAATGGGAGAAAATATTTGCAAACGAATCAATGGACAAAGGATTAATCTCCAAAATATATAAAGAGCTCATGCAGCTCAATATTAAAGAAACAAACAACCCAATCAAAAAACTTGCAGAAGACCTAAATAGACATTTCTCTAAAGAAGAAATACAGATGGCCAAGAAGCACATTAAAAGCTGCTCAACATCACTAATATTAGAGGATTGCAAATCAAAACTACAATGAGTATCACCTCACACCAGTTAGAATGGGCATCAGCAGAACATCTACAAATGACAAATGCTGGAGAGGGTGTGGAGAAAAGGGAAAACCCTCTTGCACTGTTGGTAGGAATGTAAATTGATACAGCCACTATGGAGAACAGAACGGAGGTTCCTTAAAAAACAAAAAATAGAATTACCATATGACCCAGCAATCCCAACACTGGACATATACACAGAGAAAACCATAATTAAAAAAGACACATGCATCCCAATGTTCACTGTACCACTATTTACAATAGCCAGGTGATGGAAACAACCTAAATGCCTATCGACAGACGAATGCATAAAGAAGATGTGGTACATATATACAATGGAATATTACCCAGCTATAAAAAGGAACGAAATTGGGTCATTTGTAGAGACGTGGATGGACCTAGAGACTGTCATAAAAAGTGAAGTCAGAAAGAGAAAACAAATACCATCTATTAACGCATATATGTGGAACCTAGAAAAATGGTACAGATGAACTGGTTTGCAGGGCAGAAATGGAGACACAGATGCAGAGAACAAGCGTATGGACACCAAGGGGGGAAAGTAGTGGCGGGGGGGCGGGAGTGGTGGCGTGATGAATTGAGAGATTGGGATTGACATATATACACTAATATGTATAAAATGATAACTAAAAAGAACCTGCTGTATAAAAAAATAAAAATCCTAAAATTAAAAAAAAAAAGATGAAAGTGGTCGGGGGATGAGAGGAAGATGGGCAGGAGATTGCCGTTTTTAATAACTAAACTTTATAGAAATATTTGACACTTTTTTTAACAACTTTATTGGAGTGTAATTGCTTTACAATGGTGTCTTAGTTTCTGCTTTCTAACAAAGTGAATCAGTTATACATATACATATATCCCCATATCTCCTCCCTCTTTTGTCTCTCTCCCACCCTCCCTATTCCACCCCTGTAGGTGGTCACAGAGCACGGAGTTGATCTCCCTGTGTTACGCAGCTGCTTCTCACTAGCTATCTATTTTACATTTGGTAGTGTATATATAAGTCCATGCCACTCTCTCACTTCGTCCCAGCTTACCCTTCCCCTCCCCGTGTCCTCAAGTCCATTCTCTACGTCTGTGTCTTATTTGACACTTTTAATCATATCCTTTAAAACTTATAATACTGACTAAAACTAAAAGACAGAAGTGTAACTGCTATGGCAGAAAGGGCTTGAGAAATCCAGCCTGGCTGGAGTCCACTAGAATATCATGGCAGCCTCCTCACATTTCCAAATAACCCAGGGGAAAAATGTTGGAAGAAAGGGCACTAAATTTGGATCCTACCTTTAGTAGTAACTAGTATTGTAACCATGATTTTCTACTTCTCTAACATACGAATGCCTGCCTTATCTCCCTCACAGAGCTGTTGACAGGAAGAAGTAAAAGAATGTCAGTGAAAGCTCTTTATGTATAAATGGATTTGCAAATATACCGTAAGTTTTATTCATCAAACATTCATTGCGTCCCCACCACATATCAGGTATGGTTAACATTATTATTCCTTTTCATATGTTGTTATATAACTTGCCTAAATATAGTGTCAATTCTTACTCATGAATACTCTTGGGTAAGTTACAAAATGGAAGTTACAAAATGGAATACTCAGTAATCCCCTATAATTTCCTTCTGTGTTGGGGATCTGTGGCAAACAGACTCTAAGATGACCCCCAACTAACCCTGCCTTGTGGTATTCATGCCCTTGTGTAATCCCATTCCCTTAAGTATAGGCATGACCTATGATTTGCTTCTGACCAACAGAATATGGCAAAGGCGGTAGGATGTCACCTCCCAGGTTATGTTACATAAGACTGTAACTTCTCTTTTGGTAGCAGATTCTCTCTTTTGACAATCTCCCTTTCTGGCTTTGATGAAGTAACCTGTCCTATGAATAGGTCCATGTGGCAAGAAACAGAGAAGCCTCCAAACTGAGCCCCTTAGTCAAGGAACTGAGGGCAGCCAGCAAGGAACTCACACTCTCAGCTGACAAACCACAAGGAGCCAAATCCTGCCAACAAATATGCACACTTTGGAAGTGGATCCTTCCCCATTTGAGTCAGAGATGAGACTCCAGCCCTGGATGACACCTTGATTACAGCCTTGTGAGAGACCCTAATGCAGAGGACCCTAAAGCAGAGGACCCAGGCTTGGATTCCTAAGACACAAAAACTGTAAGATAATAAATTTTTGCTTTAATCCACTAAATCTGTGGTAATATTACCAGATTAATATAAACCTAACCAGAAGAGACCATGACTAGAACCTCATCAACTCTTGAGTGTTGTAAAACAAAGATTGCTCTCTTTTGCTTGTCACAGAGGTAGAAAACCTAATTGTGAAGGCCCAGCCTCTGGCCTTTTTGTGTCATTCAGCCTCATAAGTTGCTACTGCTACACCCAAGGATCAGCATGACAACTGCAGCTGACTGCATTCTGAGCTACATCATCCAGTCATCAGGAATCATAAAATTATCTCCCAAATACTAAAGAATTTAAACAAGTTACTATTTTAGCAGCATCAATCAAATGTCACCCAAAAGGTAAAGTAATATTCACTTCATTGTTTTAGAAGGAAAAGTCATAAAAGGTAACACACTAACAGAAATCTTCTATTTAATAAAACATAACTATAAAAAATAATCAAGTTTTTGACCCTCCAAAAAGTATACACTATAATTCTAACACATAAAATATTTAATAAACTCTGGTTTCTGGGTAAATGAAAAGGAAATTTCCTTTGCTTTTAATCTAGAATAAAAGGTGATGTGTGGGTGGCAAAATGGTGAAGCTTATAGAGCATGCATTATTGTAAAGGAAGGAAGGGCACCAGGGAACTAGAATTATAGAAGCAGAAAAAATTATGTGACAACTAGGTAGGCAGCAGTAGCCATTTGACTCTCCACCTACCAGCTCTCAGACACTTTCTTGCTTTAGAATTATCATAATTACATTGTTAAAGAAAAACTGTAGTTATTTGTTATTTAAATGTCTTATCACACTGACTCAGGGATTCTGTGAATGTGTGGGAAAACTTTCAAAAGAGAACCCACATACAGCTATGATTCATTCACCTGAAGAACTATGAGCTGAATGGGCAATCACTGAGACAGACTGTCACTTATCAAAATTTCCATGAGTGATGTAATAAAGGTTAACATGGGGGTCTGAATCTTTCAGCACCCAGTTTCTTGAAGCTGTCAAAATTGGACAAGCTGTCTCTATCATAAAATGATGCTTGCAAGCTAGATTCAATGGAGTGGGACTCATAAGAAAAATTGGAAATTTGACAACAGCAGCATTGCTATCTAGAAGGTCTCATAATAAAGATGGTGAAAAGGGGTTGGAAATGACAGACCACATCAGCATGGAAGCCTCTATTTAATGACCTCAAGTCACGAATAAAGCATAAAGAGCAAATAACTAAACACATATTATTCTTATTTAACATTGTATTGAGGGCTAATACAGGCTTAAATTTTTCTCACCAGGCACCATGTAGATCTTGTACTACTTTACTCTGCTGCTGACAAAAATTACCAAAAATTATGTAGCTTAAAACAATGTAAATTATCATAAAGATCAGAGCAGAAATAAATGAAATAGAAACAAAGACAATAGCAAAGATCAATAAAACTAAAACCTGGTTCTTTGAGAAGATAAACAAAATTGATAAACCATTATCCAGACTCATCAAGAAAAAGAGGGAGAGGACTCAAATCAATAAAATTAGAAATGAAAAAGGAGAAGTTACAACAGACACCACAGAAATACAAAGCATCCTAAGAGACTACTACAAGCAACTCTATGCCAATAAAATGGACAACCTGGAAGAAATGAACAAATTCTTACAAAGGTATAACTTTACAGGACTGAACCAGGAAGAAATACAAAATATGAACAGACCAAGCACAAGTAATGAAATTGAAACTGTGATTTAAAATCTTCCAACAAACAAAAGTCCAGGACCAGATGGCTTCACAAGTGAATTCTATCAAACATTTACAGAGGAGCTAACACCCATCCTTCTCAAACACTTCCAAACAATTGCAGAGGAATGAACACACACCCAAACTCATTCTATGAGGCCACCATCACCCTGATACCAAAACCAGACAAAGACACTACAAAAAAAAGAAAATTACAGACCAATATCACTGAAGAATATAGATGCAAAAACCCTCAACAAAATACTAGCAAACAGAATCCAACAATGCATTAAAAGGATCATACACCAATATCAAGTGGGATTTATCCCAGGGATGCATGGATTCTTCAATATATGCAAATCAAACAGTGTGATACACCATATTAACAAATTGAAGAATAAAAAACATATGATCATTTCAATACATGCAGAAAAAGCTTTTGACAAAATTCAACACCCATTTATGATAAAAACTCTCCAGAAAGTGGGCATAGTGGGAAGCTACATCAACATAATAAAGGCCATATAAGACAAACCCACAGCAAACATCATTCTCAATGGTGAAAAACTGAAAGCATTTCCTCTAACATTAGGAACAAGACAAGGATGTCCACTTCGCCACTATCATTCAACATAGTTTTGGAAGTCCTGGCCACGGCAATCAGAGACGAAAAAGACATAAAAGGAATACGAAATTGGAAAAGAAGAAGTAAACTGTCACTGTTTGCAGATGACATGATACTATACATAGAGAATCCTAAAGATGCTACCAGAAAACTACTAGAGCTAATCAATGAATTTGGTAAAGTTGCAGGATACAAAGTTAATGCACAGAAATCTCTTGCACTCCTATACATTAATGATGAAATATCTTAAAGAGAAGCTAAGGAAGCACTCCCATTTACCACTGCAACAAAAAGAATAAAATACTTAGGAATAAACCTGCCTAGAGAGACAAAAGACCTGTATGCAGAAAACTATAAGACACTGATGAAAGAAATTAAAGATGATACAAACAGATGGAGAGATATACCATGTTCTTTGACTGGAAGAATCAATACTGTGAAAATGACTATACTACCCAAAGCAATCTACAGATTCAATGCAATCCCTATCAAATTACCAATGGCATTTTTTACATAGCTGGAACAAAAAATCTTAAAATTTGTATGGAGACACAAAAGACCCCGAATAGCCAAAGCAATCTTGAGAAAGAAAAACGGAGCTAGAGGAATCAGACTCCCTGACTTCAGACTATACTACAAAGCTACAGTAATCAAGACAGTATGGTACTGGCACAAAAACAGAAATATAGATCAACGGAATAGGATAGAAAGCCCAGAGATAAACCCATGCACATATGGTTACCTGATCTTTGATAAAGATCTTTGATCTTTGATAAAGGAGGCAAGAATGGAGAAAAGACAGCCTCTTCAATAAGTGGTGCTGGGAAAATTGGACAGCTTACATGTAAAAGAATGAAATTAGAACACTCCCTAACACCATACACAAAAATAAATTCAAAATGGATTAAAGACCTAAGTGTAAGGCCAGACACTATAAAACTCTTAGAGGAAAAAATAGGCAGCACACTCTATGACATAAATCACAGCAAGATGCTTTTTGACCTACCTCGTAGAGAAATGTAAATAAAAACAAAAATAAACAAATGGGACCTAATGAAACTTAAAAGCTTTTGCAAAGCAAAGGAAACTACAAACAAGATGAAAAGACAACCGTCAGAATGAGAGAACATAGTTGCAAATGAATCAACGGACAAAGGATTAGTCTCCAAAATATATAAACAGTTCATGCAGCTCAATAATAAGGAAACAAACAACCCAATCAAATAATGGCGGAAGACCTAAATAGACATGTCTCCAAAGAAGACATACAGATGGCCAGGAAGAAGCACATGAAAAGCTGCTCAACATTAGTTGTATTAGCGAAATGCAAATCAAAACTACAATGAGGTATCACCTCACACCAGTTAGAATGGGCATCATCAGAAAATCTACAAACGACAAATGCTGAAGAGGGTGTGGAGAAAAGGAAACCCTCTTGCACTGTTGGTGGGAATGTAAATTGATAAAAGCCACTATGGAGAACAGTAAGGAGGTTCCTTAAAAAACAAAAAATAGAATTACCATATGACCCAGCAATCCCACTACTGGCATATACCCAGAGAAAACCATAATTCAAAAAGACACATGCACCCCAATGTTCATTGCAGCACTATTTACAATAGCCAGGTCATGGAAGCAACCTAAGTGCCCATCGACAGACGAATGGATAAAGAAGATGCGGTACATATATACAATGGAGTATTAGCCATAAAAAGGAACGAAATTGGGTTATATGTAGAGACGTGGATGGATCTAGAGACTGTCATACAAAGTGAAGAAAGTCAGAAAGAGAAAGACAAATATCGTATATTAACGCATATATGTGGAACCTAGAAAAATGGTATAGATGAACCGGTTTGCAGGGCAGAAATAGAGACACAGATGCAAAGAACAAACGTATGGACACCAAGGGGGAAAAGTGGCCGGGGTTGGGGGGTGGTGTGATGAATTGGGAGATTGGGATTGACATGTATACACTAATATATATAAAATGGATAACTAGGGGCTTCCCTGGTGGCGCAGTGGTTGAGAGTCCACCCGCCAATTCAGGGGACACGGGTTTGTGCCCTGGTCTGGGAAGATCCCACATGCCGCGGAGTGGCGGGGCCCGTGGGCCATGGCCGCTGAGCCTGCGCATGCAGAGCCTGTGCTCCGCAACAGGAGAGGCCACAGCAGTGAGAGGCCCGCATACCACAAAAAAAAAAAAAAAAGGATAACTAATAAAAACCTGCTGTATAAAATTTTTAAAAAACATTATTTATATACATACAATAAAAATAAAATAAATGAAATAAAAACAAAAAAACATATTAGAGGTGAATAGTTGAAGGATTCCAATGATACCTATAAACTCTATGCAAGAAATATTTTAATAAAAACTGTAAGTACTGGAAAATACATCAGTAAGCATCAGGCAATTTTAATCCAAAATACTTTGAGCAGATTTTGAAGCAGTTGCTCTGACACCTGAGGGTGTAACTATATTTAAAGGTGTGTGGGATGTATAGAGGAGAAGAAACTAACTTTTATTAAATGGGTACTATGTCTCAGTCACAAAGATACAGGCATTACAAATTTTAATGTTAAGTAAATTGAGGCTCACAACAACAGGTAATGTAGGTATTAAAGGAAGAGGAAAATAATACCCAGAGAGAATTAGGTAACTTTCCCAAGTTTGCCAACTAGCAAGTGGTATAGCTAAAATTCAAACCTACATTTTTTGAACTCTGTAAATCCATAATGGTCCTTTCAGCATAAGAGATACAAAAGAGGTCAAGAGTCAAGATAACAACAATGGTTCTTTCAGAGGAGGTTCTCCTCCCACTCCCACCCCCGCCAAAAAAGGATGAGATAAGAGAAATTTAAGTAGTATCATCACACAGCAACAAGCTGACAATAGCAGTGGCTCACAATGGCTGCATAACTATGTGTCAGACCCCATGTACTGATGACATCACAACACACAACTCTAAGTAAACAGTGTTTCCCACTTCTGGGTTCCTGTTTCACTGTTCTGACCCTCCCTCTTACCTAGGCACATGGTATCATTTCTCCCTATAAAATGGAGTCTACAACCAAGCCTGAATTCTCACTCCATCTCAGATGTAGTCTTATACCTTTAATTGAACTGAGATTAACGCAATGGATTTTCCATAGTGGGACTGGTGCATTTTTCTCTATTATGGAATTCACTTTCTAAAGCTGATTCAAGTGAGATCTAATATTCCAGCTCAGGCTACTATAGAGACAACTACTATTAACTTCATCCAGTAGGAATTTGAGTCATTACCACAATGGGGGGAGCATTTTATTCATGATGTTGACATTGTACCATAAAGACTGTCATTTCACCAGACTGCCTTGTGACTTTAGGCCAGCATTCTTTGTCAATGATGGGATATTTGCAGTTCACTAACTGGAAGAAAACTGAAGATAAAACGATCAAGAAACAGATAATTCCCTGGTGCAACAAAAGCCTTAGGGTCCATCCCTCCAGGGACAATTAAAGAAAGGACTGTAAGTCTGTATGCCCGGTGCACAGTGAGGCCAAACAATACCAAAATGTCAGAGTTTGGAGAGAAAGGTTTGTTACAGGGCCCCGCAAGGAGACGGGTGGCTCATGTCTTAAAAACCCCAAACTTCCAGAAGCTTTCAGCAAAGCCCTTTTATAGGAAAGGTGGGGGAGGGGCGTGGTTGGTTGTTGTAAACTTCTTGTCAGATCCTTTGTTCTTGAGGTCAGGTCACCATATTCCTGTAAACCTCCACCAAAACAAATGTTATTCTCTTCTGACCAGAAAGGGCAAGGTCCCAAGGCTTGACTTTTGCCCTCCGAGGTCCAGGCCCTGGCTAAGAGGAGGGGCTCCAGGAGCCGGCCGGTTACCCTGCCCAGGAGCACTCGTCCAGTTTGGGTCCTCCTGCCAGTGCCCAGGCCCACTGAAGCGGCAGATCTCAGCTGACAGCCCCCTCAGGGCCAGGTCCCCTGACCCTGCCCAAGCATCAACACTGAGGGAGCAGGTGCCCAGGACCCAGCCGGCCCTTGGGCTTTTCACTTAACCTGGCGAGAACCATTTGTATAGGATTGATAGGAATACATGTTGTAGCAAATACCAGTCAGGTTAGTTCGCTGCTCACAATTGCCCTTTGACAACAGCCCAGACCTCAGAGGTGGACCTGAAGTAATGATGTGCGATGTCCTTGCAACTTAACCCTGACCTCTGGCCACCTCCTAGGGGTACCAAGTTTTGAAACCTTAACAGAGAGACTAAAGCTGGTTGAAGCTGTTACCTTAATGGCAGTGTCCGTATACTCCAGTTGCCGAGGCCTCCATGGACTGGGACCCATGGACGCTGCCACCACCATTAGGTCACAAAGGTCCCCGGGGATGGGAGAGACGTTCGCTGCTGCTTCAAGGTCTGGGCCCGGCCAGTGGGCAGCCGCGGCAAGGGCTCTGGAGCTCTGCAGGACACAGCCCTCAGCCTGTCCCCGGTCCCCCAGCTCACACGCCGACACTGAGGCCGGAAGGTCTGGAGGGCCCCAGGGAAAAGGCCGGTATCCTCCTCCTCTCACCACACTCCCGGCGGTGAGAACCACTGCGCGTCTGACTGCTGGCGGAACGGGACCTCTAACCACCACACACTAAGGGTCACGCACTAACAGTCGTGTGCTGTCTCGCGATAACTGGGCGCGCATGCGCTCGAGCGCTACCGGTCTCGTGCTAACAGCTGCGCGCCCGCCCCGCCCCGCCCCGCCCCGCCCCGCCCCGCCCCTAGTACAACTCTGCTTCGCTAAATTTTACTAGACAAAAAAACAGACTAGGTAATAAATCCAAGCCAAGCCTTGCTTGCCTGAGATCTCAAGTCGATGTATCTGTGTATATGTGTATTTTGTTAGGGAATGGGTTAGGTAAGGCATGTCATAAAAAGAAAAACTAAGAGCCAATTTTTCTTTCTTTATAATGCCTCAATAGCAAAAGTCACCTCTCTCACAAAGAGGGGTCCTTTCATACTCTTCACAGTCATAAGAGAGAATAGATCTCTGGTCCTTTCAGTCAACATCTAATAAGATCTGAAAGTACAATGCAAGTAAGAATTGCTTCCCATAGCTCCTGTTTGTATTTCAGTTTATTTGCATGAGTACCTGTAGAGCCATACAGACCCAAAGCAACCTGAGATAAATGTCACTCATATCTGTATCCCCCAAGCATGCATCCCAATCAATAAAAACCCATATATCTGAACTTAACTGATTAATCACCTTCTTTCCCCTACCTCCTTCAATTATAATTCGGCTTGCTTTATGTTAATTGCTACTTTTATACCCTCCCAACTCCTTTCTCTGTGATGAATGAATGAAATCATCACTACGCAAAACACCCAGGCTGAAAAATCTGGGAATCAACGATCACAGACCCTCTTTTTCAAGTCTCATAACCAATGACAAGTCCAGCAGAATCTATATCCAACTTCCTTATTCTACTTTCCCAGATCTGGTTGGGTTTATATCTATAATAAAGTCACAAAGGGTCAAATAAAAGAACTAACATCCTTACACTGAAATAACCTTGTAAACTAGAATGCACAGTGCTAATTTTGCTATTTTTATCTTTCCTTGAAAAGTATTTATTGATTTCCTCAATATAAAATACAAGACCTTGGGGATACTGATAAAATGGGAATTCAACCGTACCTCTATTTACTAAAGACTTTTTAAAGAAAAAGCTCTTTTTAAAAGATTATGTTAGAGAACAGGATGATTAAGTGGTATCTGCCATATGATACTTGTGTGGTATGTGAAATTTAGCCATAATATGTATATTTATGTATATTATCTAACTAGACATAAGAGAATGCCAAATCCTCTAGGCTAAAGCTAGTCAATAAATTTACAGATTGTGTTTATTTCTCTATTATTAATAGCTTTACTGAGGCATAAAACTGTACATGTGCAAAGTGTTAAATGTGATAGATTTTGACATATGTATACAAACCATCACTATGATCAATATAATGAACACAGCACTCCTCAAAGTTTCCTCATGCCCTTTTTTAATATCTCCCTCTCTCCCTCCCAACTCCTCTCCTACCTCCCCATCCACAGATAATCACTGATTTGCTGCCACTATAGATTAGTTTTCATTTTCCAGATTTTCATATAAATTGTATTATATAGTATGTACTCTATTTTTCCTGACTTCTTATTTTGAAAACAAAAAACTATTTGAGGTTCATCCATGTTGTTATGTATATCAATAGCTCATTCCTTTTAATTGCTGAGAAGAATATCACAATTTTGTTTTTATCCATTCATCTATTGATAGACATTTGGGTTGTTTCCAGTTTGGGACTTGTGATAAGCTGAATAACAGCCCTCTGAAAATGTCCACATCCTAGTCACCAGAACTTGTTGGTATTTTACCTTACATGGCAAAGGGACCTTTTCAGATATGATTAATTTAAGGATCTTGAGATTATTCTCCAATGTAATGCAATCACAAGGGGAGGCAGGAGGGTAAAGAAGTCAGAGTCAGAGAAGGTGATGAGAAGCAGGCAAGGGCCCCAGTAGTCTCAGCCCATTATAGCATCTACAGCATTAATTCAAGTCTAAAAATCTCATCTAAGGCTCATCAGCTCAAAAGCCCTAAATCTCATCAATGAATTATCTATGCATGTGTCTCTGGATTTAAGCCATCTGGGGCAAAATACCTCTCCCTCTATGGATCCATGAAACTAGAAAACAACTTACCTTCTCTAAAAGTATGATAGTAGCACAGGCATAGAATAACTAATATAGATGTTTCTAACATGTAATACATATTACATGTTTCTATAGATGTTTCTATTCAGAAAGGAAGAAAATAAAAGGAAACAAAAGGGGTTCACTACTCCCAAGCAATTTTGAAATCTAACAAGGCAAACTCCATTAGGTTTCAAGGCCTAAGAATAATCTTCCGTGGTGGGAGGCTCCACCTTCTGGGCCCATGGCCTTGTTCTACGGGCCCTCAGCTCTGACCTCTGAGTCATCCTTCTTTTTTCATGAAGGGTAGCATGTGTGTGCAACTGAGTAGCTCTACTAGTCTGTTTACTGCCTGTAAAATTTTGAAAGTCCAACAGCATTTTTTCAGTTCTTTCTCTGTTCCTTTCAATTGACACTGGCAGCATTTCTGCTGATATAAAAACCTTATGGGTCTCCAAGGTATATCAGAGCACTCACTCTGATATAAACAAGAGGCCCATACACAAATATATACTAGATATTCCCATCTTTATTCCTGGTTTCTCCTGAGATATGTGAAGTGATCCATTAGTCATATCTCCTCAAACAGCCCTCTGTGTTTACTTTGGTGGGAATGTAAACTGGTGCAGCCACTATGAAGAACAGCATGAAGTTTCCAGGAAAAACTAAAAATAGAGTTGCCATATGATCCAGCAATCCCACTCCTGGGCGTATATCCAGAAAAAACTCTAATACAAAAAGATACATGCACCCCAATGTTCATAGCAGCACTATTCACAATAGCTAAAACATGGAAACAAATGTCCATCAACAGATGAACGGATAAGGAAGATGTGGTATACATATGTGTGTATATATATGTATGTACACAATGGAATACTATTAAGCCATAAAAAAGAATGAAATAGGGCTTCCTTGGTGGCGCAGTGGTTGAGAGTCTGCCTGCCGACGCAAGGGACACAGGTTCGTGCCCCGGTCCGGGAAGATCCCACATGCCGTGGAGTGGCTAGGCCCGTGAGCCATGGCCGCTGAGCCTGCGCGTCCAGAGCCTGTGCTCCGCAACGGGAGAGGCCACAACAGTGAGAGGCCTGCGTACCGCAAAAAAAAAAAAAAAAAACAAAAAGAATGAAATAATGCCATGTGCAGCAACACGGATGGATCTAGAGAATATCATACTAAGTGAAATAAGTCAGAAAGAGAAAGGCAAATACCATATGATATCACTTATATGTGGAATCTAAAATATGACACAATTGAGCTTATTTACAAAACAGAAAGAGACTCAGACATAGAGAACAGACATGGTTGCCAAGGGCAAGGGGGGATGAATTGGGAGTTTGGGATTAGCAGATGCAAACTATTACATACAGAATGGATAAACAACAAGGTCCTACTGTATAGCACAGGGAACTATATTCAATATCCTGTAATAAACCATAATGGAAAAGAAAAAAGATAGTTGACAGAAACATATTTTAGAAATGAAATTTATAATGAAAAAGTTTCATGTATGTAGGAAATCATTTAATTATCAATAAAATATCAAATAAATTGCAACAATTAAAGCACCCCCCCAAAAAAAACCCCAGCCCTCTGTGTTTAAAACTCTGACCTTTATCTAAAGGCCTTCCAAGGCAGTAGCAAAAGACTGCTTTAGCCACACCCTTGGTTTTCTCTTCAGAGCACACTTTCCTGACATTAAGTATTCTGGTTTTAGCAACCTTTGAAAGCTGGATAGACTGAGAATTTCTCAAATCACCAAGTCCTGGTTCCGTTTTGTTTAATAGTTCTTTCTTCAATCTATCTCTTTCCTCTCACATTTTACTATAAGCAGAAAAAAGAAACCAGGCCACATCTTCAACACTTTGCTTGGAAATCTCATCTAAATATCCAAATTCATGGCTTACCAGTTCTGTTTTTACATTAATCATAGGATAAAATTCCACTAAGTTTTCTGCCACCAAATAACAAAGAGCCCCTAACTTCCTTCTGAGCCCTCATGAGCAGTTCCTTTAACATCTATATTTCAATGGTTTGTTTATAATTGTTTAAGTGATCTCTAAGACAATACAGATTTTCTCTACCATGTTCCTCACTTCCTTCTGAGCCCTCACTGGCAGAGTCTTTAATATCTTTATTTCTACTAACAGTCTGTTCAAGGAAATCTATCATCATGCTCTTCAAAATTCTTCTAGCCTCTACTTACTTCCCAATTCTAAAACCACTTCCACTTTTTAGGTATTTGTTAGAGAAGCACCTCACTTCCAAATACCAAAATTGATATTAGTTTCCTATTTCTGCTATAATAACTTACCACAAAATTGGCTTAAAATATAAAATTATCTTACTATTCTGGAAGGTAGATATTAAAAATGAATTTTGAAGTATAATGACCTTCATGAGTCTTACAAGGTTAAAATAAGGTGTTAGAAGATATTCATTCCTTCTGGATACTGTAGGAGAAAATCTGTCCCTTGCTTTTTCTAGCTTCAAAAGGGTGACACTGCATGGCTCATGTTTTGTCACTCAAATCTCTGCTCCTGTTATTACATCTCTTTCCTGCCCTCTGCTTCTGCCATCACATTATCTTTTCTGACACCACCCCTCCTGCCTCCTTCTCATAAGAATCCTTGTGATTACATTGGGCCCATCTAGATAATCCCAGATAATCTGCCCATCTCAAAAATCTTAATATCTGTGAAGTCCCTTTTGCTGTATAAGGTAACATATTCACTGGTCATTAGTACATAGACATATTTGGGGGGTGAGATATGCAGAAATTCCTCATACTTTTTTATTATAAGTTTTGTTTTGTCTTTATAGTTGAAAACTTTTTCTGAATATAAAACTCCAAATCAATAACTATTTTTTAGCACTTTAAATACTGTCCATTGTCTTCTGGTTTACATAGTTTGTGATGAGAAGTCCACTGTCATTCATATTCATTTTTCTGTAAGTAGTAGTATTTTTCTCTTTCTGCATGTAAGCTCTTCACCATAGCACTAGTTTTCAGTAAATCGAATATGATGTACTTTCGGGTGTTTTTCTTCATTCTTCTTTTTCTTGGGGTTTATTGATTGTCTTGTATTTATGGGTTTATCATTTTCATCAAATTTGGAAAATTCTGGCCATTATTTCTTGCCCCCCATCCCACTACAACATAAATTATATGTATGTTATACCATTTATATACAGATATCTATCCAAACAGATGAAGAATATACATTGTCGAGTGCACATGTAGTATTCACCACTATAGACAGATAGTGATTCAATAAAACAGATCTCAAGTTCAAAAGGATAGGAATCCTATAGAGTATGCTCTCTGACCACAACAAATCAAAATAAAAATATCTGAGAAATCACAAAACACATGGAAATTAAACAACATGGTTTTAAATGACCCACAAGTTAGAGAATTGCAAATGAAATTAGAAATGATTATGTACTGAATGAAAATAAAAACAGTGTATAAAATTCTGTGAGTTGCAGCTAAGGCAGTGCGTCCAGGGAAATTTACATCATTACATGCGTATATTAGAAAAAACATATATTCTAAGCTTCAAACTCAGAAACTAGAAAAAGAAGAGCAAATAAAAACTAAAGCAATTTAAAGAGATAATAAAGAACATGAATCAATAAAATAGAAAACAGAAAAAGCACAGAGAAAATCAGTGAAACCAAAAAACCATTTCTTTGAAAAGATGAAGAAGTTGATAAATGTCAAGTCAGACTGATGAAGAAAAAAGAGAAAACACCAATTTGCAATATCAAGAATAAAAGAGAGGTCATCAATATACATCTTATTGATATGAATAGGATACCCACAAAACAGAAGCAATTTATACCAATAAATTCAACAAATCTGATGAAAAGTATAAATTCCTTAAAAACATGAACTTCCTAAGCTCACTCAAGTAGAAAATCCATAAAATGTATAGCCCTGTGTCTATAAAAGTCATTGAACTTGTAGATTAAAATCTTCTCAAAATTTATTCCTATTTTGTTCTTTTTAAACTACCACTAATGAAATTATTTTAATTTCATTTTCCAAATGTTTATTGAAAAAAATGTATTTATGCTACCGTTTTACTTTTTGTCATATGACTCATGCCTTTTTTGTTCCTTTATTCAATCTTTCTGGTTTTCTTTTACATTAAGTGAATATATTCTAATGTGGCATTTTAATTTCTTTAATGTTTTTTACTGTATTTTTAGAGTATTTCCTTAGTGGCTGCTAGGGCTTACCATATACATCTTAATTTATCAAAATCAACTTCAAATTTATACTAACTTAATTCTAGTGAGATATAAAAATGTTACTCCTATTCCTTTACCCCATTTTTGTGGTACTACTATGAGATTATATATATACATACACACACATATATAGTCCAAAAATATTACAAATCCATCAATAAATTGTTAAAATTATTACTTTATATAATTTTGTGTCTTTTAAAGAAGCTGAGAGAAGAAAGAAGAACAAGTATATATTTATACTTTTATATTTGTTACATTAACCTTCTTATTTCTGGTTCTCTTCATTTGTTCTGGTGGATATCAGTTAATATTTGGAGTAATTACCTTAGACCAATACAGCTTTGCTCCTACCCACCTCTTTTGGTGTTATTGGCAGATATATTACATTTCTATGTCATATGCTCAATAATACATTATATACATATTTTTTTATAGGATTCCTTTTTTTTTTTTTTTTTTGTGGTACGCAGGCCTCCACTGCTGTGGCCTCTCCCGTTGCGGAGCACAGGCTCCGGACACGCAGGCTCAGCGGCCATGGCTCACGGGCCCAGCCGCTCTGTGGCATGTGGGATCTTCCCGGACCGGGACACGAACCCGCGTCCCCTGCATCGGCAGGCAGACTGTCAACCACTGCGCCACCAGGGAAGCCCCTATAGGATTCCTTTTTAAATCAGTCATGAGAAGAATGAGAAAAATACATACACTGTGTTATTTATATTATTTTTTATATATGTTAATTATACATGTTATATAATTATATATATAATTACTGTTACTGGTTCTCTGTTTTTTGTGTGGATTTAATTTATAATCTGGGGATCATTTCCATTCAGCCTTAAGAATTTCCTTTAGTATTTCTTGTAAGCCAGGTCTGCTGGTGACAAATTCTTTCACTTATTGTTTATCATGGATTATTTTTATTTTGCCTTAATTTTTAAAGGTAGATTTTTCTGATTGAGGTTTTGCTTTGTTTTGAAGTGTTTTTTTCTGTCACACTTTCAATATGGTTATCCCATTGACTTCTGACCTCTAATATTTTTGATGAGAAATCAGCCATTAATCTTACTGGGATCCCTTATAAATGACAAATCATTTTTATCTTGCCACTTCCAAGATGTTCTCCTTGCTTTTGGCTCTCAGCATTTTTACTACAATGTGCCTGTTTATGGATTTCTTTATGTTTCTTACTTGAAGTTGGTTGAGTTTTCTGGATGTACAGATTATTATTTTTCAATACATTTGGGAAGTTTCAGCCATTAAGTCTTCAAATATTTTTCTCCTCTTTTCTGTCTTCTCCTTCTGATATTCCCATTACACATATGCTGCTGTGATTAATGATGTCCTACATTTCTCTGAAGGTCCATTCACATTTCTTCATTCCCCTTTTTCTCTTTGCTCTTCAAACTGCATAATCTCTATCAATCTATCTTCAAGTTCACTAGTTCTTTCTTCTGATAGTTCAAATCTACTATCTAGCCCCCTGAGTAAATTTTTCTAGTAAATTTTTCACTTCAGTTTTTGTGCTTTTCAACTCCAGAATTTCCATTTGGTTGTTTATCATTTCTATCTTTTTATTGGTATTTTCTATTTGATATGAAATTGTCATCATACCTTCCTTTACTTCTTTAATAATATTTCCTTTAGTTCTCTGAGCATATTTTACAACAGCTACTTTGAAGTCTTTGTCTGTTACAAAGACATCTAATCTGCCTCACAGGCAGTTTTTTATCTACAGTGTATGGTCCATGTTTTCCTGCTTCTTTGCCTGTCCTGCGATTTTTTGTTGGAAACTGGACATTTTGGGTAAAATATTGTAGAAACTCTAAGTACTCCCCAACCTCTCCACCTTGGGGCTTTTTACTGTTATTTGCTTGTTTAGTGATTGGCTGGATTATTTTAGTTAAGTCTATTTCTCCCCTGTAGTGTTATACTTCTGATGTTGCTCCTCAAGGAGGTGGAACTTTGCATATATTTGCCCACAGTCACTTTGGTATGACAGGGGTTTTGGCAGGACTCTGACTGTCTCCTTCTCTGACCACACCCATTGTTTGCCTTCCCTGGGCCTAAATTGCTCTACAGATTAATACAATCAAATCCCAGCTCCTTCGAAGGAGGAACTGCCATGGTCAGTTTGAGATTTGTTCTAAGCCCTCACAGACTCCTCCAAGAAAACCCTGTTTCTCTGCTTTTCCTCCCAGGCAAAATCTCTGAGCCTAGGCTCTGGGGCTGGGGGTGGAGACAGTGGCACACTTATGTCTGAGTTACACCTCCACTTCAGGAGCTGAGTACTCATTAGGAGGGAGGAAGAGGAAAAGATGGACAGTAGCTTTCAATCTTCTTGAGCTGCCTCACCCAGAGTGCAAATATCACCTTACAGGCCAGGGCAAGGGTGATCGGGGCCCCAATATTCTCAGCAGTGCCATACCCAACACAGAGATTTCATCCTATGAGTTGGGGCTGGGCAGAAAAAGGTAGCCCCACTTCTTAGCCACATTTTCTCAAAATTTAGCCTCAGCAACAGGTAGCTGGGAAAGGATGAAAAATACGGATGTCCTGTCCCTGCCGAAGGAGAGCCGTCTGACTGGGAGCTGCGGGAAGAGGGAGCTCTGTGTTTTTGGTTGCACCAGTCTGGAGTAGAGTTTCCATCTCACTGAGTTGGAATGGGGTAGTGAGGGAACAGGTCTCAGCTTACATACCATAGAGCATTGCTGTTCTTAGCAAAATAAAAATTTTCTTGAATAAACAACATGATCTCAAAGTTTGTTTCAAACTTTGCAAGCATCAAGTGTCAATCAAAACTGAAGATGAAACACTAATGAATGTTGAATTCTCATGCTTTAGGTGTACTCTCTCATTAGAGTTTTTGGTTCTCTGCTATTTTTACCGTACTGTTTCATTTAAATTTCCTACATGCTAACTTTGTTTGTGTGATTGAAATATAATTGTAGTATATAAAATATATATATTTTTTTCTCCATTTACTGTTTATTTTAGGACTATTTCCAGAGATATTAAGTGATTATTTTCACCAGTTTTGCTGAGGGGTGGGTCTGCTGAGCCCCTCATGCAGTCATGCTGGAAGTCCCTCTGGTCAACTGATCAACAAGAATGGCAAGGTAATTCAATGAGGTAACCAGAGTCTTTTTCAAACAATGGTGCTTGACGATGGATATGGAAAAAAATAAATTCAACCCTTCCTTATACCATGTACAAAATAATTTGAAATGAATCATATTCCAAAATGTAAAACTATAAAACTTCTAGAATAAAATACAGGAGAAACTGTTTGTGACTTTGACTTTGAAATACGCAAAGATTTCTTAAGTAGAACACAACAAGCATAAATCATACACCAAAAAAAAATGTTAAATTGGACTTTATCAAAATTTATTAAAGCTTGTCCTTCAAAAGACACTTATAAAAATGGAAAGGCAAGCCACAGACTGTGAGAATAACTTTGCAAACCATAAATCTGATAAGGGACTTATTTCCAATATATATAAATTACTATATCAACTCAATATTAAGAACATAATTTTAAAATGGGCAAAAGTTTGAACAGATAACTTCACCAAAGAAGATATGCAAATGGCAAGTGAACAAATGAAATGATTCTCAATATTATTAGTCTTCAGAGAAATGCAAATTAAAACCACAATGAGATTCCACCATACACTTATTAGAATGGCTAGAATTCAAAAGACTGGGTATGGAGCAACTAGAATATTTATATGTTACTGGTAGGAAGGTAATATGGTACAGCCATTTTGGAAAGCAGTTTGGCAATTTCTTTAAAAGTTAAACATACACGTAACATACAATGCAAAAATCCCACTCTTACACATTTACCACTCCTACGAGAGAAATAAAAACACAAAGACTTGCATGCAAATAGCTTTATTATTATAGCCAAAACCTGAAAACAACCCAAATGTCCATCAACAGATGAATGGATAAACATATTGTGTTATATCTATATAAAAGAGTACTACTTAGCAATAAAAAGGAATTAATATATAAGTGAAAGAAGTCAGGCACAAAGGATTATAAAAATCTACTTATATGAAATTGTAGAAGAGACAAATTATAATGATAGGAAGCAGACTGGTGGCCATCTAGGGGTGGGACTGTTGGGTGGGAATTGATCGCAAAGAGAAATGAGGGATCTTTGGGGAGATGATGGAAATATTCTATAGCATTATTATAGTTCTGGTTACATTACTATACATTTGTCAAAATCATCTAACCATAACTTTAATGGATGAATGGTGAATTTTATTGTACATAATTTATACCTCAGTGAAGTTTTTTAAAAAGAGCAATAGGAAGAAAATATGAAATAGTTTAACAGTGGAAAAAAATCAGAGGGATTGAGATACTTAGTCCTCATATACTGAATAAGCTAACATACTGGGTATCAAGAGATTCTGAAATTATGTTAGCAGATACCAACTGAAAATTTTGTCAGTCATTTTCATTCAGTTATAAAACCAACATTTCTTTTAAACCAGATTTGAAAATTTTGGTTTAAAAATAATCATATTATTTCAGCTGGATGTTATTTTTCCTTGCTAATTAAAAAAAAAGAGATGTCATGGCTAACAAAGCTGGGGCTTTATTTAGCAGAAATTCACTTACTTCTCCTTCTGGGGACAGAGTATACTTCCCATCCCTATTGCCTTTATGCTTGGCCATGTGACTTGCTTTGGCCAACACAATATAAGCATGCAGGATGTTTGCAGAGTTTTAACGTACTTGCATAGTTTGGCTTCCTCCTGAATCCATACATCAATGTATGAATACAACCAAGGTACCCAGTGCCCTTTTAAACTAGACCTCAAAATGAGGCATGAGGTACAAACCTGAACTTGCCTCAAAGCCATGAACTTAACCACATCCTAAAGCGAGCCATTTATGAGAGAAAAAATTAAAAGCCTGCCTTGGTATGACAATGAGTTTGGTGGAGGTTTGTTACATAATATTACTGTGGCAATAGTTGACTAACACAATAGCTAACATTTGTGGAGAATTCACAGTGCTCTAAGCATTGGGCTAAAAACTTCACATGTACTACGCATTTAATCACCACAATGATTCTGTAGGAGAGAATATTTTAATTGTCCTAACACATGATGAAACTGAAGCGCAAAGATGATAACCGTATTATCCAAAGTCTCAAAGCTAGTTGGTAACCAAGCAGGATTTAAACCCAGGATGTCATAACTCTAGTACTCACTCTCTCATTCATTCTGCTGCGTTAGTTAGATGGAACATTTAATCAGTGCCCAAAATGTAATAGCAGAGTGACTGTTTCCAGTAATTTTAAAAGAAAATATTGCTCAAGGTGATATTTTTCCATATTTAAGAAAATACTTATTATCAGACTACAGTGAACACACTGATTATCAAGACCCAATTGGGTTTAAAAATTCTATCCTTCTAGTTAATGGCTAATAACAGTCTAAATAATAGTTAAAGACACTCATCCGATTCCCACATACTCTATCTCCTCTACCTACCCTGCTATCTAAACAACCATCTATTTACTCTACCCCAGTTCCTGGGTTTTCAGTGGCTGGGAAGACGACACTGCCTTGATTCTGTTACAGTACTATTATTCAAAATGCTGGTGGGACCCTCCATATTGCTTTGCAATATTGTGCTTATCCACATCCATTACCTTTTTCATTCCCCACAATAACCATTCCTAACTTTAATCACTAAAATAAGCTGAAACTCCAGTATCATCCTTCACTCTCAGAGGACTTGCCTCCAATTTCACGGAGAAAAAACATTTTATGAGAGATTAAATGTATCAACTTTTCTCCTCTCCGCCTGAAATCCATCTTCACCTCTCATTACCCCTTACTCTCATGTTTCAGATAACTAATCCCACCCCCAAATTCTTGATTCTCTTTCTTCTACCCTCTACCCTTGTTGTATCCATTTAACATCTTTTTTTCTTTCTACTGGGAAACCTACATACTCATATTTCTTCCACTTCCTAAACTGGCCTTCCCACAAACCTGAACCCCTCCACAAACCACCAACTCAGGTCTCCCCTTGCTTTCACTATTAAACTTCTTGCCAAGCAGTCTGTATCAGTTATCCTCACTTTTTCACCTCTTATTCATTCCTTAATGAACTACAATTTGGCTTCCCTTTCTCTGAACTTTACCAAAATTATTCTCTCAAAAGACAGTTTCCAAATTACCAAAGTAAATAGTATTTGCTCAGTTATCATCCTAATCAAGCCCATCTGTAGTTTTAAATAACACTGTCAACTACAGACATCAAATCCATCCCTCCAGACCTACCCCACCTTAACTGTTCTTCATTCTATGTGCCCTATTATGATTACTGGTACCACTATCCATTCAGTCACCCAACCTAGAACTGAAGGTCAACCTAGTCTTTTCCTTCTCCCTCACCACATCATAGACTCTTAACATCTCTAATATTCCAACCTCTATTATTACTATCTTACTTCAGCTCTCATAATTTCTCAGCTGGACTATTCAAAAAGTCTTCTGACTTACTTTCTGGAATCAAGTCTAGCACACATTAAAGCCACCTTCCATACTCCTAAAAGTAATCTTTCAGAAATGCAAATTTAATAAAGTAACACCCCTTCTCCTCTCCCTCCCACATCTTTCCTCCCATGCTTAAAAACCTTCAGTGGGCATTAAATGGGTATCCATTGCCTAGAAGTAAGGACAAAATGTATTATTAGGGAATACAAGGTAGTTTTATGGCTACCTCTACAGCATTATTTCCTGATCACCTCCCTGTACCATATCCTTTGCATCCTGCATTCCACTCAGCAAAACTCCTTATAGTTTTTGAGCACAAATCATTGTTTAATGCCTTAGTGCCTTTGGTTGTACTGTCCTCTCTATGTGAAATTCTATCCATACTCCTCCTCAACCCTGTTTATATGAGGAAAACCTAACTTCTTTCAGTACTCAAACTAAGCATCAGCTCCCTCTAAAGCATTTTTTGCTCCTTATCTCCTACATCCTCCACTATGTCTGAACATATTTCTATGGTGGCATTTGCTTTACATGTCTTTCTCCTCCTATTAGACTTTGAGTAGACTCCTTAGGAACCGTATCTTTGTTACTTGTGTGTGCCTGCCTAGTGTTTAGCAGTATGTCCAACACATAGTCCTTATTATACACTTCTTGAAATTCTCTCCTCCTTGGTTCCTTTAATATGACCCTTTCCTATTTTTCCCCCTACCCATATAATCTCTTTTGGGTTTTTTCTCAAAAATGTTTCTCAGCTTTTCAGGTCTTTTTTTTTTTTTCTCCTTTAGTTCTACCAACTCAACTATCGTAGACAATCTTGTCCTTCTGACCTACCTCATTGCCTCCAATTATCAGCTATTGATCAATAATTTTCAGAATCTATAACCCCCAACTTCTACCCTAAGTTACAGTTCCATGGACATTCTTCTACTCTCAATAATTATGACATGATAGCAATTGTACCAGATGTATACTAGAACACATATCCATTAGTATATGTGTTCTCATTCAATCATCACAGCAATTCTATAAAGTAGGATGAGCAGAGACAATGGAATTTACATAATCTGCCCAATGTCATATAGTTAGAAGGTACTGAGGCTGGGATTTAAGCCCAGATCAGTGAAATCCTGTTTCACAACAATATTTACTACTCCTTATCAGATTCCACCTCATCAACACGTTCAACATTTGTTATTTCCAAACCAAAATCATTCCTGCCTCCATTCATGGCATTGCTATTACCAGCAACAATATAGAAGACTTCCAAGTCATATTTAATTCCCCCAACTAATAAAATTTCCCATTTTCATTTGGTCAGTAAACCATATTCTATGTCTGAAAAGTCTCTTGAAGCACTACTGCCTCTTTATTGCAGTATTCCGGTAGCCATCTCACTGTTCTCCAGAGTTCTGCCCCCTCTAACTTAGCTTCCATTTCTTTGAGAGTTTTTTTTTTTTTAATGAATCTGACTGACCTCTGGATAAGAGGGCTATCTGAGCAAATATGGGCAATTCCCTTCTCCACTTCCTAAGATTTCAGGTCAAATGATCAGTGAAACTATAAAAACCAGTACTCGAAACCACAAAGAATGACATATCACATCACAAAATTGAAGAACCTTTGCAAGCTATAGTGCCAACAGGACTTAATTGAAGGAAGGACTGGCCCAAACCAAGACTCAGTAGTTGTTAAGAAGTGATTTATCTGGGAGACAAGTAAAGAGAAACAGCAGAATCCCACAAATATGCTCAGATTTGGAGATATGAGGCTGAAGATGAAAGCAGAGTGTGCAGCAACTGGGTAATTCAATATAGTACCACAGCTGAGAGGTAGCCATCAGACAGATACCAACTCTCTATGTCCTCTAAGCTATAAGGGCAGATATTAAGTCCTCTGGGTGGTCTAAGGAAGTCACCTTCCCCTCGACTTCAGGCAAAATTTAGGGACTACTTCCATCAACCAACTTGGAGAAGGTATTCACATACTGCGGTATCCCTTCCTAACATTTCTCTCCCAATGTCCTGGACTTCTTCTACACCTTCTATGTGTTTGGGGATGTAAATGCTGTCTAACCCATTTCACACTAACTTCTTTATAAACTCAAAATCATTGCGGCCTTCAACCTCTCTTTAAAGTATGGCATCTATTACATTGGATTTTTAAAAGAAACTACCATTTAATATCTTATTACTTTAATACTCTGTGCAATTCTCTCTCATTCAAGCCAGGCACCTTTTCACCTCAAGACTTTTGCTGTTGCTTTTTCTTCTGCCGGGAATACTCATCCCTCAGGTAATTTTTGGCTGACTGCTCCACGTCCTTCAGGGTTTTGCTCAAACATTACCTTCTCGGTGAGACCTTCTGTGAGCATCCAGTTTAAGCTTAAACCCCTCATTCTACCTCAACCCCTTTCTCTACTTTATTTTTCTCCATAGCACTTATTTTCTATGAAAAATTTTCGTATTTTTATTGTTTCTTTTTATCTCTCCTCCCAATTAAATATAAGTTCCATAAAGAACACTATCAACAAATATTGGTTACTATTATAATAATAAATATTATCATGCAGCACCTCTGTGAAATATTCCAGGATTCAGATCCAGCAGCAGCACTGTTCCTGGCTTGCACATAGTACGCCAGACAAAAAGGAACGTAAGACAAGAAAATCACTGGCTAATATGAAAGCATACTGTAATTTACAAGAAAAGGACCAATGTGAGGGTAAGAAAAATATTACCCCATAAAATCAAGTTAATTTAAGAAATAAGAGAAAAATCTGAACACATAAGATATGTGCTCTAAGACAGATTAAAGACAAAACTGTTTAGTGAAACAAAGACAAGCAATAACAAATGGGAACAAAGAAAGACTGGATTGTGACAAAAAGATCATCATCATTTAGAAATCACAGGGAAAGAATGAAAAGCAGGCTTTTGCCAAAGAAAATCAAATAAGTGAAGTAGGATATAGCTTTTACAACCGTAAATTAGCAAAATGATTACATACAGGAAAAGAGAAAATATAGAATACTGTAAGATTTCTAGCTTGCACAATTGTGTACATGGTGATAACCTCACCTGAATTAGAATTAAGTGAAGAAGAGCAGGCCAGGTTGAGTTAGGTTTTAGAAATGTTGAAGTTTGAATGCCTGAAATCATGTCCAGAGTAAACGTGTAAGTATAAATATGGAACTCACGAGAAGGCTGTGGCTGATGATGTAGAACTGGGGATCTTTGATACATATGTGGTAGTCCAAGCCTCGAGAGTAGAGAAATAACCAAGGTATAACATGTAAGTTTAGACGACAGCTCAACAACAAAGTAGTTGGATAAAAAAGAGAAAGGAAGCGAAGCATGGCATCACAGAGAACAAGGAAGGGGAAATTTCCAGAGGAAATCCCTTTCAAAATAAACAATGGCAAACAATAGCCCAATTACATAAGAACTAGAGAGACGTCTTATTGTCCATATTTCCCTATTTTTATTTTTTGCTCTGGTGAAACCACTCATCATTCTCTAGATACAACCTTTCCTTTTCCTTTGGCCATTCCCTCCAAATAGACCACCCAGGCTCATTTCTCCCAACATTTGCCAGTTATTTGTGTCTATTCTTCAAGACCTCGTTCAAATACTTTCTTCCAATACACCTCATTTCTCGGCTCTACTTTTTTAGGGATAGTATTTGCTCTAAGTAAACAGAAAAGAGTGTCTCAAGGGTGATGTATCCTTAACTCTAAAACCCCAAACTCAATACAGATTCAGGTACCAAGAGAACGGAGTGTAAATGGTAACTAAAGATAAGAAATAGTTTATCTGAATTTTTCTTGAAGTTTAGAGAGTCATAAAAATATTACAGAATATCTAAACATGAGTGGAACAGATACAGTTTGTTAACACATTATAGGATATAGTTGGAGCTATATCAAGGCAGGGCATGGGCAGTTAGTGAGTTAACGTGAGAACATAACAAGGTACGTGAAAGCTGAGCAGCTGAGCATATATTATGTGCCACCAGCACAGTCTTTTTTCCATGCTAATTCAAGTGGTAACTAATGCTGCCTAGATATATCTTCTTTTTTACTTAAACTAATTTTTCTTTGAAAAGGTAATATATGAACTTGATTTTTTTTTAGTGCAGACAATACAAAAATGCATTAAATGTGTTCTCTTGCTAGAGACACTACTACTGAAAGTTTTCTTTACAAATATTTACAGAAACAGACAATGAACCATTAAATACCCCAGTCTCTAATATAGCCTGGTGATCCCCAGAAGACTACAGCTATTTGTAAATAGATTCTTGGAACTAACAAACATGGCCCCATGTATTTATTTGGATATATGTCATTACATGTACTAAGAATTTAAGTTCCTTTGGGAGAATGGCTGTATCTTATACATGTTTGCATTCCCAAAGTATCTAACATGTACTCATATCTTTGCAGAGAAGAATATTTATTTAATGAAGTAATAAAGCCACAAAAATAAGAAATTTCTTAAGTTTTCATTTTAAAATTAGAGAAGTCAGAAATTATATGACAAGTAGAAAAATATATTTTCAAAACCTATCTACTTACTTTTGAACCTATTCCTTTCCTATATATTTCCAATTGAAGAAGTAATTGATCAAGCTGAAGTATTACTTTAAATATTAAGCAAAGTGAGTATTTTCTAAATATATATTTGAGCAAATCTAAAAATCGATTGTTTACGGCAGAAAGCCAAGGCTCTACAAACTGTGATGAGAATTTATATGCATTTTACTATAAATTTGATAATTTAGAAGATAAACCATAGAGTTGTATGCTGGTTCAGAGAAAGAGTGTCAAGACAGGCTGAATGCATTAAGAACTAAATTTTGCAATTTTAGAGAACAATATGACAAGGTCTGTTGTACGAAGGGTACATAATTTTAAAACCTAAGTATTTTGCTCTTTACTAAATTGGTAAAAATCAAATCAATAAAATATACATTTAAATGAACTGTGCTTAAGTTCTTGTTTTCTGATTGCTTTTATGCACAACTACAAATATTAGAAATTATTTTTGAGCATATCTTCACATCTTTGTACTTCTCCAGGCAATGGCTATCAATGTCTTTCTTTCTCCAAACTAACCTTGATAACAAATCCTTTTGACTTCATGTTACTATATCAGCTTCCTCTAAGTACTTCTTAATTCATAGCCTAGCTGGCAGAAACTCTGCCTTAATTTTTCAGATAGTGTCTGATTTAAGTAACCTCTTCTAAGTGGATAATTATAGTAAATGATTATATCAGAGTCTCACTACAAAATAGACTTCTATTATTGTAAGCCTACAGATACGGGCAAAGACTTTCGTCTCAAGTACAACAAAATACTTGTTGTATTGGAAAAGCTTCATATATCTTAATAACTTTCCTAGCTTTAATTGTGTGATTCTGAAAGGTATGTCATTAACAATCCTAATGAAAAAAATGGTGATACTGAAAAAATACTAAAATATCTGGAAATAAGAGGCATTGGGAGTGACAAAGGAGAGAGAAAATGAGGGAAAGAGCTTCAAATGAATTAATTTTTACTTAAAATAGTCATAGGGTTAATTTCTCCTTTATGAGAGTCTATTAAATAATACCCTCAATGTAACATTTCTCAATATCCACTAAATAGTATTTTGCAGACAAATTCCCTGGACTCAATCGGTAGAAGCTTCTAACTTAAAGCACAATCAGAAGATCATCATTAAAAGTTTCACTTACAACTATGACCCCAAGAGAGAACTTATAACTTAAATGACCAGTGATTAAAGACAAAAGCTTAAGGAACATTGATGCTGAACTATATCAAACTAATGAGAGCATAAAAACAATAAATGTACAAATTTTTTTCAAGCTCACCTTCACCAGATTTTGGGTTCCATTATGCTGCTCAGAAGTTATTAACAGTATATAAAAATATATCTCTGTGCTTCCCTGGTGGCGCAGTGGTTGAGAGTCCGCCTGCCGATGCAGGGGACACAGGTTCGTGCCCTGGTCCAGGAAGATCCCACATGCCGCGGAGCGGCTAGGCCCATGAGCCATGGCGGCTGAGCCTGCGCGTCCGGAGCCTGTGCTCCGCAACGGGAGAGGCCACAACAGTGAGAGGCCTGAGTACCACAAAAAAATAAATAAAAATAAAAATTAAAATCTCTAAGTGCTTCAAAAAACAATATTAAAAGAGTAAAATTAATGGAGATCTTACCCATGTGGCTTTCATTTAATGAGAATAAAGTCTCTCCATGCTTGCAATTTGCAGTGAAGTACAAACAACAGCCTCAATTTTCTATCTTATCGCATGGGGAAAAGAACTAAAATAGTTTTTAAACTGTTCATTTTGTATGCACAACATGTAAGCATCATATTGTAAAAGTATTTTGATGCTATAAACATAACAAAATTTATATTTACATTTTAATATAAAAATATAACCTGTCATTTTAGCCATTTTAAAAAATCTAATTTAAAGTAAATGCATGTATCATTTGTCATATCAAAAAACATAAATTCACTTTTAATATTCATAATTATACTTCAGGACACAATATTTACTGATTTGAAATATATTATTTCTTATTTTTGAAATACATTCCATTAAAAAATGACAATACTGGGCTTCCCTGGTAGCGCAGTGGTTGAGAGTCCGCCTGCCCATGCAGGGGACGCGGGTTCGTGTCCCGGTCCGGGAAGATCCCACATGCCGCGGAGCGGCTGGGACCGTGAGCCATGGCCGCTGAGCCCGCGCGTCTGGAGCCTGTGCTCCGTAACGGGAGAGGCCACAACAGTGAGAGGCCCGCGTACCGCAAAAAAAAAAAAGACAATACTTCATGGTGTTCAAGAAACCACACAGAACCATAATAGGAGCTCATGAGCCATGTATGTTGGGAAAAGTATGTTTAGACAAACATGATTATTTCCATTCTACCAGTTATGAAAATAATGACTCAGAAATATAAGTAATTTGTGAGCAACGTTACATAGCTGATAAGCGGCAACACTAGTATTTAAACCAGGGCTGTGAGACTCTAAGCTTATTCTATGAAATCATAATACCAATCAATGAATTTATGAATTTTATTAGCCCAAGGTTTCTAAATAAAAAGTTATTTCCATATCCAGTACATGGCTTTATTGAGCCAACATCAAATAATGATACTGATAATTAAATGAATAATTCAGTATAACAAATATTGTCTTTAATCCCTATCCATGTATTTAGTGTTCAAAAATAAAATACTGCCTACATTAGCAATCTGGTCATCAACAAATCCAAACTAAAATCTCTTTTTCCAATATCACCAATGACTTCCTAATAACTCTAAATGCCGTTTTTCCATTTTCACTGATTTTGTGCCTCTGCAGTAGGCCATTTTTGCTCATATGTTCTCATTGGTTCCTTTCGTATTATACTACCCTGATTTTTTTTTCTATTTCTTTACTCCTTTGTCTATACACAAATATTGTGGTGAAAAATGTCAAGAGTTAAGTTCAGATTGATAGAAACTCCAGATACAGACACTGCTTGATTAAATTAAATATAAATATTACAGAAAGATATCAATGCAGCAAAAATGTGAGAGAGTCAGCAACATTATCCAGGATAGACACAGATGTAAACTTCTAGGTTCCAAAATTCTCACTAAGGAATGCACAGTTGTGGAGGACTCTCCTAGGGACAGTCACATCAGATCAGACCTACAGGAAGCACTGTTGTCCCATCCAGGCTTAACCTTATACAGAGAAGCAATCCAGCCTGCTGCCTGAGATTACACACTGAAGACTGAAGGTACATCTCTTTAATCTTCAAGTTGTATGATATATAACATGATTGCAAGAGTACTATACATAATACAACTAAGTATTTTTAAAAATCTTTAATCTTTATCCTCGGACTCTCTAGTCTAGGAAAGCATAGTCAAACTGCAGGTGGAACTGATGTAATGATCTAATGATTCCTAGTTATTTCATTTAACATTTTCTAAAGCAAACATAAAAGCCTAAGAGTTAGAAGAAGGTTGCAGCCATCCTCAGTAATTTGATATAGGAACTATATTTTTCCAAGCTCTCTCTACCAGCAACAGATTCAAACTCAAAGCCAGTTTATATTGACCATGCAGAACACAAGCACATTTTCAAGGATACTGGGTACAGCTCAAAAAAACTCACTGAGATGTAACTGAACACTTATGTTCAAGTAGGGATGACTCCACTGCCCAAGCTCTGATGTGGGCACATGATCCATGCCTGACTAATCAGTGTATACATCTCTTTGGGCACTGGGATTGGGCCAGGTGTCAAAATGTGACCAAAGTTAGAAATTTTGCTGGAATTTGCGGAAAGAAGACTTTTTCTCTGGCTGGGTTGTTGATCAAAACATTTTTTAAAATATTTGTCTACTTATATTCTTTGCCACCTGCTGGGGAAAGATTGTTTGAGAATGTGTATAGTATAATCTATATGGAATGGAGGAAAACCAAGCTGAGAGATGGAGAGAAACAGATACCAGATTACATTGTCTATTTTCATCCAGCCATACATAAAATCCTGGATTTTTCATTTATGTGAACTAATACATACCTTTTTTGCTTAATTTGAATTGGTTTTGTAGAAATACACAGAAAATTAGAAAATCATACACTACAGAAATTTAGAAAATTTTCTCTTCATATTTTCAACAATGACCTGGTTTAATCTACATATGGGTGTCACCTTGTTAGGAAAGGCAGCCTCATGTGCACAGTCATTTGCTCCCCATTCGGCACATAAGAATGGGCCTTGGGCCTGGAACACTTCCTTACCAAGAGATAAGAAGCTCATGCAGCCTATTCCAGGTTTATGTCCTTGTGTGGGAATATCTTGCCTGGTTTCAGGTTCACTTTGTTCTACTAAGTGGTGCATTAATGATCCTCATTAAACAATGGTTTTCAGCTTTCAGGATTTCAGACTCCACAGGGGAGTCGAGGTCCTTCTGCTGCACAAGATAGGTGCCTGATATGTGTTGGCTGCTGGACATGGGGAACCAAGATACTACTGGAGCTGATCTTCTGCTGTCTCTTCTCTATGTAAGCAAAAGTGTTATTCCATCCAGTGCTTGACAGAGTTGTGTTTTCTTTGGAGACTCCAATATCAAGATGCAATGGGCAGAAGCATTTGACTATTATTCCTAATGGTTGACATAGTGATGATCTCTGCTATCCTCCATGTAGCTGGAGTCCTCCTCTGGCATGGGAACCAGTGCACAGTGTTCTGTTCAACACACGCCTTTGCTGGAAGTAGACAAAGCTCTACTATAAGGTCTAAAGTATGATCACAGGGCCATTTCAAAATAATGAAGTCTAATTCTCCTTGTCAATATAAATAAAATGAGGTCCAAGGCTATATTTCTTTGCCTTTTCCTTTTTTTTTTTTTTTTTTGCGGTACACGGGCCTCTCACTGTTGTGGCCCCTCCCACTGCGGAGCACAGGCTCCGGACGTGCAGGCTCAGCGGCCATGGCTCACGGACCCAGCCGCTCCGCGGCATGTGGGATCCTCTCGGACCGGGGCACGAACCCGCGTCCCCTGCATCGGCAGGCGGACTCCCAACCACTGCGCCACCAGGGAAGCCCGGCTATATTTCTGACCATAAGAAGCTAGTGTTGCAGAAACAGTCTCTCAAGATTTAAAGATCATGATGGCAAGATAGATTAAAAATACTACTTTGGGGGAGGAATCAGTATATAGAATAAGGAATTTTAAAGCAAATCAAATGAAAGTAAATATAGTTCATTATAAGTTAAGTAAAGGAGTAAAACCAAAAATAGCATATCCAGGAATGCTGGATATCACATAAACAGGTGTATAATACAACTTTTAACTATGATTTTTAAAAATAATTACTGACTTGTCTACCAGACATCTCGAAAATCATTAACTTCTATTTCATAGTGGAATATCTTAACATCAAAAAGAAACAAGTCAGGGACTTCCCTCCTGGTCCAGTGGCTAAGACTTGGCACTCCCAATGCAGGGGGCCTGGGTTCGATCCCTGGTCAAGGAACTACATTCCACATGCCACAGCCAAGAGTTTGCATGCCTCAACTAAAGATCCCACATGATGCAACTAAAAGATCCCGCGTGCCTCAACAAAGATCAAAGATCCCACGTGCCGCAGCTGAGACCCAGCGCAGATAAATGAATAAATGGATAAGTGAATTTTTTTTTTATAAAAGAAAGAAAGGGGGATATCTGTGCTACCCTTTAACAACAACAGCAACAACAAAAAAGAGATCAGTCATTTCCATTTATTTTTTGGAAGACAAGATCTCAGATTCTTTCTCACTGTAGCATATTAAAATAGCTAATTTTGTTTATTTAAATGAGTAAATTAGTGACCAAAGCACTTATTTATAACATGTGAGTAAATGCATCTAAAATTATATGTAAGTGTTCACAATAATCACTCTAAATATAAGCAAAGAACCTACTATCTATATAGCAAGCCAATGCTTAGAGATAACTATAACATTCTTTTGGAAGAAATTAAAACTTGAATTTATCATTCAGAAAACTATAAGACATTGATAAAAGAAATGGAAGACAACACAAACAAATGGAAAGATATATACACCATGTTCATGGATTGAAGAACTAATATCATTAAAATGACCATACTTCCCAAGGCAATCTACAGATTCAATACAATCACTATTAAAATACTAATGACATCTTTCACAGAACTGGAACAAATAATTCTAAAATTTTTATGGAAACACAAAAGACCCCAAATAGCCAAAACAATCTTGAGAAAGAAGAACAAAGCTGGAGGTATCATGCTCCCTGATTTCAAACTATACTGCAAAGCTACAGTAATCAAAGCAGTATGGTACTGGCACAAAAACAGAAACGTAGACCAATGGAACAGAATACAGAATTGAGAAATGAACCCACACTTATAGGAAGACTTAATCTATAACAAACAAGCCAAGAATATACAATAAGGAAAGGCAGCCTCTTCAATAAATGGTGTTGGGAAAATTGGACAGCTACATGCAAAAGAATCAAACTGGACTACTTTCTCACAGCATATACAAAGATAAACTCAAAATGGATTAAAAACTTAAATGTAAGACCTGAAACCATGAAACTGCTAGAAGAAAACATAGGCAGTATGCACTTTGACATCAGTCTTGTTTTTAGATATGTCTCCTCAAGCAAGGGAAACAAAAATAAATAAACAAATGGGACTACAGCAAACTAAAAAGCTTTTGCACAGCAAAGGAAGCTATCAACAAAATGAAAATGTCATCTACTGAATGGGAGAAGATATTTGCAAATAACATTTCTGATAAGGAGTTAATAAACAAAACATATAAAGAACTCATACTACTCAACATCAAAAACACAAACAATTAAAAAATAGGCAGAGGGTCTGAATAGACATTTTTCCAAAGAAGACATACAGATGGGCAACAGGCACATGAAAAGATGTTGAACATCACTAATTATTAGGGAAATGAAAATCAAAACCAATGAGATATCACCTCACATCTGTCAGAATGGCTATCATCTAAAAGATAAGAAATAGCAAGTGTTCGCTAGAACGTGGAGAAAAGGGAACTGTCATGCACTATTGGTGGGAATGTAAATTGGTGAATCCACTATGGAAAATAGTATGGAGGTTCCTTACAAAACTAAAAATAGAGCTACCACATGATCCAGCAATTCTCCTCCTGGGGATTTTTCCAAAGAAAACAAAAATAGCAATTCAAAAACATATATGAACCCCTATGTTCACTGCAGCATTATTTACAATAGCCAATATATGGAAGCAACCTAAGTGCCCATCCATAGATAATTGGATAAAGAATATGTGATAAACACACAGACACACACAAACACACACAATGGAATATTACTCAGCCATAGAAAAGAATGAAGTCTTGCCATCTGCAAAAACATGGATGGACCTAAAGGGTATTATGCTAAGTGAAGCAAGTCAGAGAGAGACAGATACTGTATGATTTCATTTATATGTGGAATCTAAAGAACAAAATAAATAAATAAAAATAACAGAACAGAAACAGATTCATAGATACAGAGAACAGGTGGTTGCCAGAGTGGAGGGGGTCAGGGGAAGAGAGAAAAAGGTGAGGGAGGTTAAGAAGTACAAACTTCCAGTTATAAAATAAATGAGTCATAGGTATGAAATGTACAGCATGGGGAATGTGGTCAATAATACTGCAATAACTTTGTATGGTGACAGATGGCAACTAGACTTGTGGTGACCATTTGGTAAATGTATAGAAATATCGAATCATTATGCTGTGTATCTGGAACTAACATAGTGTTTTAGGTCAATTATACTTTTAAAAAAGCTTGAAATTATCTTTCACAAAGGCCTAAATTTTTGTTATATAAAAGATATTCCATAATTTTAACTAGGAAGATTTTAATTAATAAATGCATGCTTAAATATGGGACTACCTATAACTAGTGGAAAACTTTCTATGAATTAGAACTATAAAAATCAATATGTATATAAAGAAAAATTATTTAAATTGTAAAAGATATTATGCAGCCAATTCTGGTTAGGTGATTACCAACCTGTTTTCTCTATTTCTTGGATACGTAGCTAGACTATGTTTCTTATTTTCCCTTGCAGATTGGAATGGTAATGTGACAATATGAACGAGTACTGGTCAATGGAATATGAGCAGAAGTGATGTTTGCTGTTTCCAAGCCCATCCCCTACAACCCCCTACCTGTATCCTCCATCATGTTTACCCTCTGCCACCTTTTACAGATGAGCCAGATGACCTTGGAAGCTTGTGCTCAAGATGTCAGAGCAACTAGATGGAAGGAATCTGGGTTCCAGAATTCCCCCTTGGAGGAGGGCTACCTGCTGAACAGGAACACTTACTATGGACTTTAAATGAGTGAGAAATAAATGTCCATTATATTTGAGCTATCATATGATTTGTCTTAATTTTTTTAAACAGCTAGCACTACCTTAACTAGTATACCTTATTATATCACTAACATATGACCACTAGTAGTCATGATTTGTTTTGTTGCTCTAATTTAAAAATTATAATATCCCTAAAACTCAATATAAATACATTAACTTCAAAATGAGAAATATTTTAATGTTCATAGTCTACATTTTAAATAAAATTATTTTTCAAAGATTATTCTTTGTTTAATCCAGCAGACCCTAAACTTTCTTTTAACAGTTAACAATTTTAACCTTATTAATGGCCTTAGTGATCAATTCGATCTTTAACTAGATTTAACTGGCGAAAAGATTTGTCATTTTTTGGAAGTCAGGATAATGTAACCTCTTCTATTAAGACAAAAATAAAAATAAGAACCAGTCTAATCAGTTTTATCACATAAAGTATCTCAAAAGTAACAAAATATTTCAAGAAAACTGCCAGAAAATAAATTTAGAATAACTTTAAGAAGTAAAAATGGTCCCATCAGCATAGCCCTCATTTGGTAAGAATGAATGTGCATTCAGAACAAACAGATAAAAACAAAAGAAAACCACCCTTAGACAAGATTTTGAAGTACAAGTTTTTCTCAATTTCCAGTCAAGCATTTGTGATCACTTTTCTAACATTTATCTATCCACCCATCCATCCATCTAGTCATTCATTCTTTTGTCCATTGGTTCAATAAATATATATTGGTCTCCTTTTATGTGGCAGGCATAGTGTTAGAATCTGAGAATATGCCCTCGAGCACTTCATAGTCTATTATTTTCAAAAATAAGAAACCAAAAAATGTATAATTACTTACTATAATTAAGATCACAATAAGTACTCTTAAAGAACATTAGGACTCTGGACTATATGAAGCCTTTGGAGGAGAACCTATTCCAGACCAAGGAGAGGGTTCAAGGATGGGCTAAGATTGGAAGGAGGTCACATTAGAGTCAAGTTCTGATAGATGATGAGAATTAAAAATGGCAAAATTGGTGTGAGATGGAGGAGAGTGTAAGAACTTCAGGCATGTAAAGACAGGTAAAAAAGAGTATGGAAAACCCATAGAGGTACTGGTTAGTGGAGAATGTAATGAGTGATGAGAACACAGGAGTCAATCCATGACATGCCCTTATTTCCTTACTCCATTATGAAGTGGTCATTGTCATTCCACATTTTAACGTCCCTCCCACACTGTATTCAAACAGGACAGAATTACCTTCTCATTTTCACAGCTATTTCTTTCTTTCAACACACTTTTTAAATTGAATAGCTACAATGTATCAGGCAAAATACTAGATTCTGGGGATATAAGAATAAATAGTTCCTCTCCTCCATTTTCCAGAACACTTTATACTATCATTTACTGGATTGTTTGGCAAAATATTTTATCACCCTGTATTTCTATTATTTGGTAATATATATGCTTTCTCTGCCAAACTCCAAGCTCCTGAGAACAAAATAAAACAAACAAAAAAATTGCCTTATTCACTTTTTATCCGCCCTAAAACAGTAGCTGGTACATAGTAAAGGTACAATGAATATTTATTGATTGGATGAACTGAAGCAATTCAGAAAAATGGATCAGCTTTAAAACAAAAGGCTATCTTTTTTTAAAGTAGACTTTATTTTTTAGAGCATTTTTTAGGTTCACAGTAAAACTGAGGACAAGGTACAGAGAGTTCCAAAATGCTATCATTTTAGTTTTTTCAGTATAGAATGGGGCTTTTTAAGAATATAAAATATCATATTGTGTCTTTTCTATTTTGTAGAATACTTACATTAATTTATCGGTAAGTAGTAATATTTTCTTAACGTAGAGCCCTTTCACAATATACCTTTATACATAATTTATAATTTTTTATATTGGAACCTTATTAATGTTACTAAAGATATGACTAGAATTCATTTTTTATCCATACAAAAATATTTATTGAGCACTTACTATTCACAAGGCCAAAAACTATGTGAATTGCTTACCATTTATACTTTATTGTCATGAACTATAATAATGATTATGTAATAAATAAAATATGTCAAATTAACTTCTCTTTGTCCTTAATTATAAGCCCTAGTCAGATCTTGTGGCAAAAGAACAATTTCACTCAACATCCTATTTCATAAGTAATATACTTTAAAATGAAGACTAATTAGTTGTTAAATTGTGTGATTACATAGTTTAATAATTATAAATTTATTTGAAGTTCAGCTTTTTTAAATGTAAGATGTACTTTTCAATTCTGGAATTTCCATTTCATTTTTTAATAGTTCCTATTTCTCTTCTGAGATTCTCCATCTATTCAAAGAAAAAAAATTGGTCTGAGCTGGAGTAACTAAGAAGGTTACTATATAGAGAAAGAAAGACTTGAAATACACCTTGTAAGATGAACAGGATTTAAACAAACAGAAACAACAGAAGAATGAAAGGGAATGAGCAAAGACACCAAGAAAGAAATGCCTGTGATATGTTTAGGTAAATGACACAAGAACAGGGTATATTGGTGGGAGGAGGGAGAATAGAAAGCAATATCATTGGATAAGGAAGAACAGGAGCAGAATGGGAAGATCTTGACATTCTTGAAGTCCAAGAAGAGGAATTTGGCCACCATATAGAAGTCAAATAAGTCTCTCATCTACTTCTTGACAAAATAAGTCGTGGAATACACACTCCATTTCAGGAAGGCTTGTCTGGAAGTGTTATATAGGTGTGGGTCAGAATTAAGACAGATTGACTACAAAGGAAGCAATAAACTTAGGTTCAGTATCTTCTATGCGTCCAACACATTGTTAAACACTTTTTATACATTTGCACATATTGTCTTCCTGACAACTCGTAAGGTAGGAATTACCATGCTCATTTTATAGAAGAGGAAACTAAAGCTCAGAGAAATTGAACAACTAACCCAGGCATATAGCTAGTAAATAGAAACCTCAGGATATAAACCCTATACTGTACAACTCCAAAATATATACTCTTTCCACTACACAGATGACCAGCTCAGAAACTATATAATCCAAATGTAGAGAGCTGAGGGCCTACAGTAGAGTTAATTTATTTCATTCAATAAATATTTATCATTTATCTGTCATGTGCCAAATATCATTTTAAACACTGGGATGACAGTAGTCAACATCAATTAAAAAAACGATAAACTCTGCCCACAGTGAAGCTTATATTTTAATCAAGGGAGCCAAACAATAAGCAGAATAAATAAGTAAAATGTATGGTATGTTAGATGATGATAAGTGATATGGAGAAAAATTAAGTGGAAATGGGGATAGGAATTGCCAGGGTGGGTAATTTTGAATACGGTGATCAGGCAAAGCTACACAGAGAAATTGATGCTTGATAAAAACCTGAGCGAGTAAACCATAAAAATACCTGGGAAAGAGAGCTCCAGACAGAAAGAACAGCAAATGTAAAGTTTTGAGGCAGGAGGGTGCCTGGTGTTTCACAGGAATGACAATGAACCAAGTATGGCTGAAACAGTGTGAGTGAGGGACAGAGTAGTGGAAAATGAAGCATGAGATGTAAGGATGGGGCAAGTGCAGGTATGCAGGTCATGCAGCACCTGCTGAACCAGTGTAAGGACTTTGTCTTTTCCTCAGGGCAAGATGAGAAACTGCAAGAAGGTTTTGAGTAGAAAAGTGACATGGTATAACTTATATTCAAAAGGACTTCTTTGGTAACTCTTTTGTGAATACACTGTATGGGGGTCAGTGGTGGTAAAAGGAACCCAAGTTTGGAAGCCTCTCAAATAATCCAGGCAAAGGATGATAGTGTCTTAGACCAGAATGGCAGTAGTGAAGCTGGTAAAAAAATAAAAAGTGGTTGTATTCTGGACATATTTTGAAGGAAGAGCTGGTAGGATTTGAAGACCAACTGTTTATGGGGCATAAGAAAAGAAAAGTAAAGGGGCACTCCAAAGTTTTTGGAGAGCAAAAGTTGGCTGAACAGAGCTGCTATTTATTGAAATGGGAAAACTAAGGGACCAGCAGGTTTGAGGGGGAAATGCGAAACTTCATTTTTATTCCTGTTAAGTACAAGAGTTTGGAGTCCAGAAGGGCATTCAAGCTGTAGCTATAAATGTGGGCTGTTCTGGTCCATAGTAGGTATTTAAAGCTGTGAGAGTGTTCAGCATGCTTAGCCAACAAATTCTGTACAGATAAAGAAGAGAAGTGTCCAGGGACTGAGCCCTAGGAACTTAGTCAGGGATATGAGGAGGAACCAGCAACGGAAACTGAAAAGGGGTAGCCAGTTTAATAGGAAGAAAACCAGGAGAATGTTATGTCTAGGAAGTCAAGCAAAGAAAGTGTGCATATGAAAGAGGAGGGCATGATCAACACTGTCAAATGCTCCTCAAAGATCACGTTAAGAAAAAGATTAAGAAATGTCTATTGGAATTAGCAATTGGAAGTCACTGGACACCTTGACAAGGCAGTCTGGCACCTGATGAAGAAGAAAGCCTGATAGGACTGGTTTTAATAGAAAATGGAGTAGAGACATTGGCAACAACAACAAGAGACAATTCTTCCAGAGTTTTTATTATAAAATATAAAATGAATAAAGAAATGAGGCAGTTCCTGGAAGGTGAAGTGAGGTCAAGCAAAGACGATGAGACTAAACAAAGGGGAACTCTCTAATAGACCAGGAGAATGAAAGAAATAGGAAAGAACTAAACATAATACCAAAGCTTTTGTCCTGGAAGAATGAAATAACTGTTCTATTACTGAAAGAAAGATGGAAAACGGGAACAGGTACAGATTTGAGCGGGAAGATAATTAATTTACATTTTGACAGGTTGGGTTTGAAAAGACAGTGGGGGACTTCCCTGGCAGTCCAGTGGTTAAGACTCTACGCTCCCAATGCAGGGGGTGCAGGTTCCATCCCTGGTCGGGGAATTAAGATCCCACGTGCTGTGTTGCGCAGCCAGAAAAAAAACCAAAAAGACAGTGGGATGTTTGTAGAAAGAGGTCTTTCTGGCAATTGTAATACAGAACTGGACAGCAGTGAGGAGGTGAGAATAGAATTGTAGATTTGGAAATAAATAACACTGAGTTGCTATCTGAACACAAAGAGCTGTTCCCTCTCCATGGAAGAGAATGCTCAATAAAGAACAGAAAAGGACTTCCCTGGCGGTCCAGTGGTTAGGACTCTGTGCTTTCATGGAGTGGACCTGGGGTCGACCCCTGGTCAGGGAACTAAGACACTGCAAGCCCTGTGGCGCGGTGGCGGGGGGAAAGAAAGCCAAGGGACTGTGAGAAGGAGGAGCCAGGAAAGGAAAACACAAACAACAAGGACAGTGGACAGCGGTCCCCAACCTTTTTGGCAACAGGGACCAGTTTCTTGGAAGACAATTTTTCCACGGGGGGTGCGGAGGGCAGAATGGTTCAGGTGGTAATGTGAACACTGCAGGGGGGATGGTTCAGGTGGTAATGCCGGCAATGGGGAACAATGGGGAGCAGCAGATGAAGCTTCGCTTGCTGGCCCGCTGCTCACCTCCTGCTGTGCAGCCCAGTTCCTAACTGTTAAGCATATCATTAAATGTATTATTCTATAATATCATACAGACATCTGATATTAAAAAAAATAGAATTAGCAGTGAATTTACAGGAAGCAGGAACTTTCCAACTTTGCTCCCATGAATCAGATCATATCACTTCCCCGCTTAAAAACTTTTTATTTAAAAAAACAAAATCAGACCACTTTCCATGACCTACAAGGCCCTGTCTAATCTGGCTTTCCAATCCCATTCCATTCTATTCTCTACATAGTTCAGTATACTCTGCTTCACTCCTTTGCCCTCCTTTCTGGTACTTAAACATATTAAGCTCTTTCCCACCTCAGGAAAGAGTACTTAATTTTATTCCACATTTTCTTTCCTTGGTACTTTATATGACAGGATTCTTCTCTTCCTTCAGATTACAGTTTATACATCACTCCTCAGAGAGGTCTCCTCTAGCCACTGTATATAAACAACCACACCACCCCCTAATTACTCTATCTCATCATTGTGTGTGCGTCAGAATATCTTGGTTAAGTAAATATGCCTCCAGCTTTACGAATAATCAAAGTACGTCTTAAGATTAGGTTACAGATAAGAAAAGAATTTTGAAGTATACCTTCTCATATCTGATCTATGAATACAGAATTTAATGCTTTGCACTGTGACATTACTATGTCTAGAAAAGATCAGATTCTTCAGTGTTTATGGCTACATTCTCAAAACCATAAAATGTCACTTGTTCTAAAGGACAGGATAAAATTAGAGAACTCTTAAATCAAAGGGCAGAGATACAAGTCCTTATTGATAATATTATGATCTCTCTCTTCTCCTCTTCTACTCTCCCTCTTCACAGGCACACACACACACACACACACACACACACACACACACACACACTTTTCCTGTGTACTATGGTTATGTATTGGAAGAAGGATGACACCAGTAGAAGGACAATTAATAAGTTATTGTGAACATGAAACACATTCAATCTCTGTGAACATCTCTCTTCCTGAGGCCTTATCTGGCACTTTGCTTAACTCCCAAGAAGGATGCTTTGGGCCAATACAATCTTTGAAGATTATGCGGGTGAAATGACCTCATCTTAATTTATGTTGCCCAGAACCTTGTGGGTTATAGTTATGAGGAAATGAAATGAGTTCTGATTAGATATAACAGAATGGATGAAAAGGAAGACATTGATAACATCAAATTTTAAAAGAGTAGTTGAATATCCAGAAAAAATTTATTGAGCACTTACTCTCTGCTAGGAACGATAACAAGCACTTGAAATAGGTTTAGTTTCATTCCTACAGAGTTTTACATAAATAAGGAGGGGGGTCAGGGAGAAGCAAGCCAAAGTTGGGTTATAACAGAGAAGATAGAATTTTAAGGACAAGGGAGCAGCAGTGAGTATAGTCTACGAATTTGAAGAACTGAAAATGAAAGGATGATAATATATTCTTTTGAATACCACTTTATACTTTATATGGTACTTTAACACCAGTTTTAATTTCAAGAATAAAGTTAAGTTACATAGAATGAAAGATAAAAATCATACGATCATCTCAATAGATGCAGAAAAATCTTTTGACAAAATTCAACATCCTTTCATGATAAAAACACTCAACAAATGGGGTATAGAAAGAACATATCTCAACATAATAAAGGCCATACATGACAAGCCCACAGCTAACATCATACTCAATGGTGAAAGGTTGAAAACTTTTCCTCTAAGACTAAGAACAAGACAAGAGGGTGCCTACTCTCACTGCTCCTATTCGACATAGTACTGTAAGTCCTAGCCAGAGCAATCAGGGAAGAAAAAGAAATAAAAGGAATACAAATCAAAAAGGAAAGAGAAAAACTGTCTTTGCCGACAATATGATGTCATATATGGGAAATCCTAAAGACTCTACCTCCATCTGTGGATCTCAGATTCCAATGGAATCCACCAAAAAACCTAGAACTAATCAATAAATTCAGTTAAGCTGCAGGATACAAAACCAACATATAGAAATCATTTGCATTTTTATACACTAACAACAAAATATCTGAAAAATAAAGATAACAATCCAATTCACAAGAGTATCAAAAACAATACAATACTTACGTATAAATTTAACCGAGGTGAAAGATCTATTAATCTTTATGATTAATTGAACACTACAACACTTAAAAGAAAATGAAGACACAAACATATGGAAAGATATTCTGTGTTCATGGATCAGGAGAATCAATATTGCTAAAAGTTCCATATTAGTCCAAAGCCATCTATAGATTCAATGCAATACCTATCAAAATTCCAATGGCATTTTTCACAGAAACAGGAAGAGCAAACCTTAAACGGTAAGTCATTTTGCCTTGATGACCAATCAAATTTGCATTCATAGGAGCAGTAAGAGAAAGTAAAGGCAAATTAGGGTCAGATCATTGGAATCTGAGATCCATAGATACATGTGGGTAAGAAGAAAATGGGTCTGAGTAGTTGACTCAAAGAAATCAACATTTTTAAACTGTTATAGTGCAGTTCATAAACAGCATAAGAATCACCTAGGGAGTTTTATTGTAAGTAATCCAGCTCCAGACATTCTGATTCAGTAGGTCGAGGTGAGAAAGACCTTTTAGAAACACTTTGCCGCAGATGAGAAATCTGAAGATCAGGGTAGTATTTATCTAAGGACTAGAACTGGGATTCAAATACAAGTCTTTGAGTTTGAGTTCAAAGTTCCTATTTTCTACACTAAAATGTTACTCCAAGTTACAAATACATGTTATTGAAGGAATTAGTATAATTCCTTAAGGTGGGGACTCAGTAAGTTAGTGAAGCTGATGATAATAACTATGACAATAAAGATTCTTTAAATGTTTAGGAAAATGGCACCTTGCTAAGTAAAAGCAAGATTATAGGGCAAAAAGAAAATCTTCTTCAAGGCTAGAATAGATTTATTTCAGCAACATAGAATGGATGATTATAGGAAAAGATGTAACATATGTCAATGTTTGTCTCATTCATTTGGGGGGCAAGCTAGTTCCACTTTTACTAATATACACTTCTCACTGGTTCATTATCTTCATTCATTTTAGGACCTTTCACTCCCCATCAAATTCATTTTCTTGACTACCTCATTCTTTCTCCAAATTAAGACTTTGTTTCTCATTATTAATGATTTGGTAGTATAGACTGGCAGCTATCAACTAAATGGAACTGTTGTGAAACTGCAAGCAACCAAAACATTTAAACTTTAAAAAGCATAGATGGTAGAAATAAAAATTCTGGCAAAAGCAAGTTAAAATAATACCAGACAATTTTTAAATTCTAATCCTGAGATTAAAGCAGGCCACACAGTATCTTTTCCATCTACTGTTACTGACTTTGATTGTATCGTAGAGAAATCTAATTCTTCATCTGTTAGAGGCTGAATTGATTCCAATATTCAGTAGTCATGTCCCAAATGGCCCCATGATAAAATATGTTAGAAGCATGAGCGATTTCAGTAATTTTTTCTTGGTTACTAGTCCAATATTCCATTAGTATTAATTTGTTCTTCAAGGTGAAAAACATTTCCCTGAACATGAAGATAAGTGATTATCGCCACTGACATGTCTCTTTAAGCTCAGGCTCTAGACTGATTTCCTTCAGCATTAGGAAGCAAAATAGGATTCCTTTATAATGGCAGGCTGTCCAAGGCCTTTACTCCAAAAGAGAATCAAGAACTCTCAAATGTGCACCATGAAACAGAACTACAAATCAGGTGCATTATGGCAAACGAACAAGGTAAATGTGACATGCGGCTAAGAGCTGTCAAAAATTAACTTCATCATTATCTGGAGAGTAAGATTAGAATAAAGTTGAATTATTATCAAATTTTCAACAAAATATTACAATTAACTCCTGAGTATAAAGTATAGATTCTCAGGGAAATCATAATAGCTGAGTTCTTCTGTTAGGAAGATTAAATTCAAGTTAGACATTAGAGAGAGATCAGAGAGAATGAAAATATCAAAACAAAAATTGGCTGATGTTGCATCTACAGAGTAGATAAAATGATCACTTCACAAACTTCATAAAATTCGAATATATAAAAGTTTAATTAGGAAGGGAGTTTGCTGCCTTTGGATACCTTAACAGAATGCTCTTAGTATTAAGATATTTTAGTGTCAAACACATTTTAAAATGTGCACAAAATAATACTATGCATCAGTTGAGCACATCATAATCAGCAATAATCATTAACAATTGGGGGAAAACGTAGGGTGTAGGCTTAAGCCCATTTTCTTTATGATTAACTGAAAAAACTGCTTCAAAAATAGGCCCTCTCAACTTATACAGAAAGAATAACAGTGATGAATTAAAAAAATGTTTATAACAAAATTGAAAATTTAAAAATTTAATAATATAATTGAGATATATGTTCCCATATTCTTATAGTAGATTTCCTTTTTCTATGTTATCAGGAATCGAACATGGTATTTGCAATGTAAGACTTCTTTGTTATCAGTAAAAGAGATGCATTACTACTTAAGAAAGGTATGACTTGACCTAAGATGTTTGTGATTTTATGTTGTGAGGAAGTTTATAATATAGTTTAACTGGGTATTTCACTTCATCTTCAAATCAAATGGTGAGGCATTCATTATTTGAAATATCAACCAACAGAGGAAGTTCTTCTGAGATTAAAAAGACTCCTTGTTAGAGCTCTTCCATAGGTATACACTAAATTCAGTTATTAAACAGACTTTTGATGTCCATTGTGTATCATATCAATTTAACAAATGTTTATTAAGCACATGAGTGAGGAACTATGCTATGGATACACACTCACACACAGAGATCAATATTTCCCTGTCATCAAAGGGCTTCTAAGCAAGGCCAAAAAAGAAGATTTTGCACCAATACTACACAGCAGACTATGAAATCTGCATAATAGGTATATAAATAAAATTAATGATATCTGATCCAAATAGTTGGATCTAAATAGGAGGATCAAAAAAGGTTTTGCGAAGGATGGTTTTCAATAAGTAAAAACAATAGGGAAAAGAATTACACATGGATAAAACATGTGAGCATAAGCAGAGATAAGGAAAGACACACGCTTGAGAATAATCTATTTGAAAGACACACACTTGAGAATAATCTATTTTACCAGAACATTAAATTTATCTAAGACATTAATGGAAGAAAGCTGGAAATATATGATGAAGCTAGAACATGGAAGGCCTTGAATGTCAGAGTTAAAATTCTGTTCTGTACTGAATTTGTATAGTGAGGACCAGTGCTAGCTTTGAGGAGAATGAAATAATCAGAATTACACTTAAGGCATATTGATTTGGCAAGAGTATCAAGAATAAATTGGGGCAAGTGAAGAGAGAAAACTAGAAGATAGGATAAGAGGCTCCTGCAATAATTCAAGTGAAATTGCAAGATGGTGGGATGAAGAAAAGGTAAGGGTAGTCAATGTGGAAGGTACTAATGACAGACAGGCTGACCTAATAGTTAGAATCATGATCTTGTAAGATAGCAAACCTAAGTTCAGATAGCAGCTTCACTTTTTGATAGTTCTATGACCCTGGCCAAGTTATTTTACTCTTAATTTCCACATTGAGAATAATAAAACCTACCTCATCGCACTGTTGTGAGGAATAAAGGAGATAATGACTTTAACATGCTTACCACAATGTCTAGAACTTAGTTAAAACTTAGTACTTAATAAATGCTATTTTCAGAGATCAAAGCTTGGAAACTGTTTATTGATTTTTAGCAGCCACATTTCGCTGTTGGTTCACATTGCAATTTTGGTCACTTAAACACCCAGAACTTTTTGCATGAACTATTCCCCCAAATTAAACCTCTCCCATCTTATATCACTAAATTTTTAGGAATCTAATTGGGGATTTTATATTAAGTCCCATTGAATTCTGTGTTTTTACTTTGAGCCAAGAATCTGTTTATTGAGATAATTTTTCATGTAAGATCAATTATTTGCCATGTTTGCTATTCCTCCCTAACATGTGCAGACCTGACTATAATAGATGATTGGTTTTTTCAAAGAAAAATACTGACTATGACTAATCAAAGAACTGAATATTTATTTAGCATTTCACTAGAGAAATCCCCTCTATGTTGACATTGAGTGACTATTAGAAAGTCTAGACAAAGCTAGACAAAGTCTATGAAACATAAAAATCAAGATGGCATGTTTTTAACAACACAAAAGAAAATAGCTCTTTTTCTGTGACTGACAGAAAACCATATTAAACTTTTCTTTTTTTTTTTAGTAATGAGTAAACAAAGGCTTGAAAAGATCAAACATCTTCCAAAGGTCACTCTGCTAGTAAGTGGCGGAACAAGAATGCAAACCCAGGTTTATGCTATTAACTGCTAGACTAAGTTACCTCCCTAAAAAATTGAAACTCCATGCTTGATGGAAAAACACTTGTCCTTGTACTCTGAAATTCACCTCCAAATAATTAAACATGTTTTTCGATGATGATGGTTTATTTACAAGAAGATGTGCACTCACATGCAGTGTCTGCCTTCTTATGTATTTATTCATTCAATGAACTTTCACTGAGAGACCACTACATTCAAGGCATTGTGCTAGGCAGGATGTGATTACAGAGGTCAATCAAATACAGATCATGCCATCAAGGAGTCTATAAGAAGTAATATTTAAAAATGCATAAACTTACAAGACAAAATAGAACAGAGATGTGACATGAAAGATAAAAGCAATTGTGTCTGAAATTCAGAAGAGTGTCTCTTTTATCCTAGTAGCCATTTATCTAAAGGATCTTCTTAGATTCACTAAAGGTACAAATTTTCTTCCTAGGGTAAAAATAGAGACAAAAATCTTACCATTCTGATTCTGGATTTTTCCTTGCGTGTACATTTAGTACATATATATGGTTAATGGTATCAGTTTCAAAATACAAATATAGGTCAACAGAATCTATGCATTCCCTAAATCCTGGAGAATCTGTTAGGACAAACCAAACCTGGGCTTAATACACAGCAGCCTTGAGTCATCACTTCCAAAAAATTTGTTCAACTATGTAAGACATGAATTATTAAAGTTACAAATACCCTTCTGAATATTATATTCCCAATAAAATAATAGTTACCACTGCTTAAGATTTAGCTCCACTATTTAAAAAATTCATATATGCTAAAGAATCACTTACAATCTTGTAAGAAGAACACTCTATATAGAAAATTCATTTCCCGAAGTACTCTGATTCTGACAGGAACTGGATGAGATAGCCACTAAAGTCTCTCACAATTCTGAAATTTCTGCATTCCTGATATTAAGCTCTAGAATTGTGTTAAAATATGTTTGAAAGTTAACTTTGTATCAAAAACACCATTTGAATTTTAGGCAGCCTAATTTGAGTCTATTTTAAGACTTGAAAATTTTGGCACCAAATTAACTATATTTTCCTATAGACAACCCTCCCCACCCTGAGAGTGCTCTCATGCAATTTATAGAAGCTTGGCATAAAAACTGAGAAGTTGAACCTGAAATCTTAAAATGCTAAATATCTCATACTTCAGAAAGCTTAAACATAATTAAGGATTCTACATTGGACCGAAAGTGAAATAACATAAAAGAGATAAGCGAGAAGAGTTAAATAGCTCAAAACCTGCCAACAGGGCTTCCCTGGTGGCGCAGTGGTTGAGAGTCCGCCTGCCAATGCAGGGCACACGGGTTCGTGCCCTGGTCCGGGAAGATCCCACATGCCGCAGAGCGGCTGGGCCCGTGAGCCATGGCCGCTGAGTCTGCGCGTCCGGAGCCTGTGCTCTGCAACGGGAGAGGCCACAACAGTGAGAGGCCCGCGTACCGCAAAAAAAAAAAAAAACAGAAAGAAAGAAAAACCTGCCAACACAACCCCTTTCAAACAATAACCTTTAGATGCTGCTTGTGTCTAGGTTTCCCCTCAGAAGAAAAATTACATAATGCATTTCATCCCTGATGCTTCTTATTTATTTCTTAGAAGCACAGGCTGATGAGGCAATAATGCCTTTTTAATTTTATATCTTAAAACAATGTTTTCCTGAAACCTAAATTCTGAAATTTGCTCTAATGATCTTATGTTATCATCAAATTTCTCTAAGGCATCGTGTGTTCACATTTAAGAGTTGTGTACATTGTTTACAGACATGGAGGGAAAGCTGCAAATATGACTTGGAAAAACAAATGAAGAGAATAGAAAATTTTTTTCAGATAATTTTATATTCTTTCAAAAACCTAAATTTCAGGGGTTGAAAAGAATGTGAAGATATTTATATTTCTTCAAAATTTACATTCTAGATTATATAATGTCTTAATTCAACTTAGAAAATGATTCCATATGCATATTACAAAAGAAATAAAAACAGACTGACTTTTGAATTAAAATTTATGCAAAATAAAATGTAATTTTAACTTGAGATGCCCTTCACATTAAATGTAAAACCTTCCATCAAATAGATACAATCATAAGAAGAATTTAATTTCTAATTCACTTATTTTAGTAAAATTATTCAAACTACCACCTTAAGGCTAATATTTTAATAAAACCCAAACCTCCAATACAAAAATAAAAGTTCTTACATAAGACGGCTGATTTTGTATTTTAAATTACTGAATTAGAGCGCCCTCTATCGGAAGAAAAAAGCAATAAAAGCTAAACTGATGAAGAATAGTTAAAATACCCACAAAATTCAAGCCAAATAATTAATATGAAAAATACAGTTATTAATAACATAAATGCTACAAAACATATTTTCCTTACATTTTGATTTCTTTTAAATTTTGGAATTATTTTTCATATTACAATGAAGAAGTTGAATGTTTCATATAATCTAAAATTAAAGTTTAAATGAACCCAAGTGCCCATCCTCAGCCAAAAATGTGAATAATAAACAAACCTGTTTTCCACATTTGATATTGCATTAAAATATAGAAATAATTGTAATTTAGGACTGTGGCTGGACTATACTTTGAATTTTCCTGAATGATAAACTAAAAAGCTCCCTAATTCAAGAGAGCTCTTACACTGGACAGTATGGGAATTAGGCTGGGCACCAGAAGATCTATCAAATTTATTTAGATCTAAAATTCTATAATCCTGTGGTGTTATCAAGACCTCAGTTCAGATGCATCATCTGAGGCCTGAATTACCTCAGTAAGGTCCCAGCAGATTTTTGGTCCTCTAGGCCAATAATGTGCATGTTAGAATAAGCTTTTTAAAAGAACAATGCTCAAAGAATCAACACTGTGAAAATGACTATACAACCCAAATCAATCTACAGATTCAATGCAATCCCTATCACACTGCCAGTGGCATTTTTCACAGAACTAGAACAAAAAATTGCGTAATTTGTATGGAAACACAAAAGACCCCAAATAGCGAAGGCAATCTTGAGAAAGAAAAAGGGAGCTGCAGGAATCAGGCTCCCGGACTTCAGACTATACTACAAAGCTACAGTAATCAAGACAGTATGGTACAGTACTGGCACAAAAACAGAAATATAGATGAATGGAACAGGAGAGAAAGCCCAGAGATAAACCCATGCACATATGGTCACCTTATCTTTGATAAAGGAGGCAAGAGTATACAATGGAGAAAAGACATCCTCTTCAATAAGTAGTGCTGGGAAAACTGGACAGCTACATGTAAAAGAATGAAATTAGAACACTCCCTGGGCTTCCCTGTTGGCACAGTGGTTGAGAGTCCGCCTGCTGACTCACAACAGTGAGAGGCCCACATACCGCAAAAAAAAAAAAAAAAGAACACTCCCTAACACCGTATACAAAAATAAACTCAAAATGGATTAAAGACCTAAATGTAAGGCCAGACACTATAAAACTCTTAGAGGAAAACATAGGTAGAATGGACATATATACACTACCAAACATAAAATAGATAGCTAGTGGGAAGCAGCCACATAGCACAGGGAGATCAGCTCGGTGCTTTGTGACCACCTAGAGGGGTGGGATAGGGAGGGTGGGAGGGAGGGAGATGCAAGAGGGAAGAGGTATGGGGACATATGTATACGTATAACTGATTCACTTTGTTATAAAGCAGAAACTAACACACCATTGTAAAGCAATTATACTCCAATAAAGATGTTAAAAAAGAAACAAAAAAAACCAAAAAAAACATAGGCAGAACACTATGACATAAATCACAGCAAGATCCTTTTTGACCCACCTCCTAGAGAAATGGAAATAAAAACAAAAATAAACAGATGGGACCTAATGAAACTTCAAAGCTTTTGCACAGCAAAGGAAACCATAAACAAGACCAAAAGACAACCCTCAGAATGGGAGAAAATATTTGCAAATGAAGCAACTGACAAAGGATTAATCTCCAAAATATACGAGCAGCTCATACAGCTCAGTATCAAAAAAACAAACAACCCAATCCAAAAATGGGCAGAAGACCTAAATAGACATTTCTCCAAAGACGATATACAGATTGCCAACAAACATATGAAAGGATGCTCAACATCACTAATCATTAGAGAAATGCAAATCAAAACTACAATGATGTATCACCTCACACCAGTCAGAATGGCCATCATCAAAAAATCTACAAATAATAAATGCTGGAAAGGGTGTGAAGAAAAGGGAACCCTCTGGCACTATTGGTAGGAATGTAAATTGATACAGCCACTATGGAGAATAGTATGGAGGTTCCTTAAAAAACTAAAAATAGAACTATCATATGACCCAGCAATCCCACTTCTGGGCATATACCTTGAAAAAACCATAATTCAGAGTCATGTACCACAATATTCACTGCAGCACTATTTACAATAGCCAGGACATGGAAGCAACCTAAGTGTCCATCAACAGATGAATGGATAAAGATGTGGCACATATATACAATGGAATATTACTCAGCCATAAAAAGAAATGAAATTCAGTTATTTGTAGTGAGGTGGATGGACCTAGAGTCTGTCATACAGAGTGAAGTAAGTCAAAAAGAGAAAAACAAATACTGTATGCTAACACATATATATGGAATCTAAAAAAAAAAAAAAAAGGTTCTGAAGAACCTAGGGGTAGGACAGGAATAAAGACACAGATGTAGGGAATGGACTTGAGGACATGGGGAGGGGGAAGGGTAAGCTGGGACGAAGTGAGAGAATGGCATGGACATATATACACTATCAAATGTAAAATAGATAGCTAGTGGGAAGCAGCCCCATAGCACAGGGAGATCAGCTTGGTGCTTTGTGACCACCTAGAGGAGTGGGATAGGGAGGGTGGGAGGGAGACGCAAGAGGGAGGGGATATGGGGATATATGTATACATATAGCTGATTCACTTTGTTATACAGCAGAAACTAACACAACAATGTAAAGCAATTATACTCCAATAAAGATGCTAAAAAAAAAAAAAAAAAGAACAATGCTCAGAGTCAGCCAAAACAATTCTGATTTAGTTGGTCTGCCGTGATACCTCAGGGTGTCAGTATTTTCTGAAGTCTTCCCAGATAAGTCTAATGTATGACCATTGCTGAGAGTCACTGTTTGAATCCCTCCCCAGAACATCTGACATATAGTTACCACTTTTATCTTCTAAAAATGTCACCTTCATGAAAGAACTCCCATACTCAAAAGTTATTCCCCTCAGCATCAATATTAAACTTCTGACTAGCTCCCCAAATCTAATTATTTGTCCCTGTTCTCTAAGTAAATAGTTGAGTGGTAAGGGGTATGGCTCCAAGTCCCAGACTGCCTTTGTTCAGATCCTGGCCCTGGTACTTACCGTGTAAACTTGGGAAAGTCATACAATTTCTCTGTGCCTCCGTTTTCTCATCTGTAAAATGGGAGGAATAATACTACCTATATCATAGGGTTAGTGTGAGGATTAAATCGGTTAATATAAATAAAGTGTTCCATCAGTGTTAAATATTATCGTTACTTATCCAGCTTTACTCCCCATTACATTTCAAAACAAATTCTTATGGTAAATCATCCTCATGTTAAATGCTAGGCCTCACCTTTGTGCTTTTGCACATCCTATTTCTGCAGGCTAGAATCCTCTCCCATTCATTCATTCCAATACAAGTGCAAAGAATGTGTCCCCTTCCTCCATATCCCAGTTTAATTTCTCCCTACCACCATGAAGACTTCAATGAATACCTATAAATCACTAACCTCTCCCTTTAAAAAAACATTCTTTTGGCCACAGGGTAGTTTATTATAAGAAACGTAGCTGGGAAGTAATGACATTGGCTCTGAGTTTGAATCCTAGATCTGCCAATTGCCAGCTGAGTCATTTCCCAAATCTGTAACTCCATTGTTAGGATTACTGTGTGGATGAGGTGGCATAAGTCATATGAAGCATTAGAACAGCAAATAGCAAGCACCTAATAAATGTCAGCTCTTGTAATATATATTTGTTGTTTATATGTTAGTCTTGTCTGCACGCTGCAATTGAAGACTTCTTGGGGTAGAAAGTTTGAACTTCCTGAAGTCAGAAACCACATCTCATTATTGCTATTATAAATTCTATAGCTCACAACGTGGTAATGACCATCTATATCAGGTGATCTGTAAGTACTCAATTAAATTTTTTGCATAATTTGAGAGTATAATTCATTTTAAAAACTTGGAAAAACACTTTTGATAAATGGAAACAGATATTCAACAAAACAAGAATGACCCAAATAAAACACAGGCTGCAGAGAAGATTCTAAGAAATTGCATTACTTTTAAACATTCAATAACAAGTTTCTATCGGATTCAACTTCTGAAAGGCCACTTCCAATAAAGCCTTTTATGTGTCTAAAATCCTTTAGATTTTTCTCATTTCCTAAAAAATAAATACCAAAATTCTCACCCTGACATTCAAAATCATCCATGGCCTGACCTTGACCTATCTTCTAATCTTATCTCCCATTGTCCCCCTTTATAAACTTTATTATTCCAGATAAATAGAACTGCTTGCTCTTACTCATATGTACCCTGTGCTTTTCTGCCTCACGTAACCTTTAATATTTTGTATGACAATATTTTCAAAGAACTCAATATAAAGTTTGTCACAGGAACAAACAGTGATTGCTTGTATGGAAGTACAAACTTTAATTTTGAACTTAACTTCAACTTATGAGCATTCATTTCTCCCTTACTACTATCACAATAACAGTCTTTGACTTACAGAAAAACTTGGCCATCATTTCCCCAAATTATGTCACCCTCTAAATGCCAAAAGCCCCTGCCATCCCCACCCAAAAGCTATAAGTTTGAATTACGTTCTCCAAGCAGATCATGTAGAGCCCAAAGTGCACAAGATACCAATTGAATAAAAGAAAAAAAATTAGATCTTCTATTTTACACTTATTCTTTATCTTCTTCACTTGAATTTCTCTTGTAGTATATGCCCCATAATTTATAGCATATATTCATAGAATACGTGTGTGTATATATGTGTGTATATATATATATATATATACACACATATAAAATTATAAATACATTTGGGATGTTTGCTCAAAATTTGTTTACTACTGGTACCTACAACAAGAAAAGTTTAGAAACCACTGGTCTAGAAAATTAGGGCTTTCAGAAAATCTGTGGGTTAAGAAGTAGAGGGTCCGAAGCAGCCACTTAGTGGACCTGAACACCATGTACTGTTTATGTAGGATAAATATGTTTTAATTTCTAACCAACTTTCAAGAAAATGTTGAAATGTAACTGGTTTGTAATTGGAGTTAACAAAGACCTGTTTTAGATTTATTTAAAACAAGGAGTTTTGTCCTAACATTAAAATTACTACAGTAAATATTTCATCAATATAAAAATTTCATTTGGTAAAACCTACAAGTATTTACTTCAGTATATATATAATTAATCATAATAATTCAAAAGAGCTTTTATTGGCGCCAATAATGTGATGTTTTCAAAAGACAGGGTGACAAAGGATAAAAAGAAAAAACAGGCCTAGAAGGTAAGACTGGCCATGGACCTAGACAAGCAAATACTACCCTGGGAAACTGTCACTGCTCACATTAAGTAACTAAATGAAGTAAATGTTCTCATAACAGTCATTATACTTAGCAATTGTTTTTTTAGCTTTCATAAATAAAATGACATACTTAACGCAATCCACTCTATTATGGGCTTTTGAAGAAAGTGTAATATTTCTATAACAAACTAAGTTCTAAAAGTGAGAAAAGGTTTCATATCATAATAATGCATTTCCTTTAATACCAATGCATCCTATAAATCCTTCCTCTATAGGATAAAAGACAGGTACACAAATCTTGACTTTAATCTGATTGATTCTCTACAATTTTTCTTGCTATCGTGTTAACATAAAAATCCAAATAAGCAAGCATCTCTAACACATGATTTAAATTCTGAGCTTATAGGTTGCATGCAAATCCATTTGGATTTGCATAAGATTATAGAAATATGCAGGTCAAACTTTCCACAACATCTCTCACCTATTATGACTTACGGAGTGGCTGGGGAAGTATATACGCATGGCTCAGCTTTGTCTTTCTTCTTCAAGATGGGGTTAGACTCAGATCATAGAGAAAACAGGGAAAAGAGACAAAAGGAAGGTTTTCTTTTTTTCTTTGGAAACCAATATCATTATGCCCAATAAAACTAAAAGAACATAAAGAAACTACGAATTCATGTGTTAAGAGGGTCTAACAGTGAGATCATCACAATCCATAAGCGATTTAGCAAAGCATTTCTTCCCTACACAGGCAGTGAGAATGAAACACCAATGAATATCAGGGCAAGAGCAACAGGAAGCTTGACATTTGACACTGGCTAAATCTGAAGATAGGATAACACATAAATCCTATGCCTCTCAGGTACACAACAAACTGGCAAAGACAGACGCATTGTCTTCTTTCCCCCCTTACTTACTACACTCTGGCTTCCATTTTTCCCAAGTTCTTCCTCTGAAATCTTGCTCAAATTATCTAAGTAGTGGTCTGATATTGTGTGGCACAAATCTTCAAAAGAATAATCCTTTTCTTGACAGAGCTTTATTTCATCCAAGAGTTTTGATAATTCACCAGTCACAGTTTCACCTGTAAGAAAACAGTAAATTTTTCAAAAGTTTCAAGAAAGAATACTGCTAAAACTTGATGTTAAACAATAAAAATATAACTAGTATGGTGCTAGAACTCAAAATATGGCAAACAAGATTAAGTTGTCAGAAAATTTATTTTGCTGAAAGCAAGGTACTAAATCATAATTAGTACAATAATGTTAAAAGACAAAGAGAAATTCCAGTTTTGCCTATTTTTATTCTTTCTCAAAATGGAAATAAGTATTGAAGGTTTACATATATGTAGTACATAAAAGCATCTGGAATTACAATTCCTAAGGCTTCATTTACTACAGCATTTAATCTTCAGTAGTCTTTTATGGGCATTATACTTCACTGACAGAATTCATTCAACAATTCATTAACAAATTTGAAATGGTGCTGGGAGCCTACTTCCTAGGTTCAATAAAAAGAAACAGAACATATTTAAACAAATAATTATGTAAGTAATTAATAAATTATGATATAAAGGGACAACAGAAGGAACAGATATATAATCTGCATCAACTGTCAACATGACTATTTTGTAGGCTGCATGCAAATATTCATTTTTTTCTAATTATTCTCAGAAAGGAACTTCATCCCAATAATTCATTCTGAAAAAAACCTAGCAGTTACAATCCATATATAAATATTTTTATTCTACATTAAAAACATACCTTAGGAAAAATAAGTCAACTGTGAAATACCCACTCCATGTAAACTTCATGACAGCAGGGACTGCTGTCCCTTTGATCACCACTGTATCTCAGGACCAAGAATACTGCCTGACAAATAGCAGGAGCTCAATAAATGTTGACCGAATAAATGGATAAAATATAGAGTATAACTTATTAGACCTGACATTTTCACAAGTATGAGCCTTTTTGTACATATAGGACAAACATAACAGTTTAGTACATAGCAGACTAGTATCATTTCAAGGGTTTTACAATTAGCTACTCACTTTTGGTCTTCTGGGAAGGAGACTCAACAGGAGATGAAATATGTGTTTCTTGGGTTGTATCTTCCTGTATGTGTGCTTCAAGGACTGTTGATCTTCCCACGCCGTCTAAATATTCTGTGTATATAAGTTTTTGAAATTACATACTTGAATTCATTTATTTAAAAAACTTTAACTTTGTTTTACTTTTTTTTTTTTTTTTTTTGCGGTACGCAGGCCTCTCACTGTTGTGGTCTCTCCTGTTGTGGAGCACAGGCTCTGGACGCGCAGGCTCAGCGGCCATGGCTCATGGGCCCAGCTACTCTGCGGTATGTGGGATCTTCCCGGACCGGGGCACAAACCCGTGTCCCCTGCATCGGCAGACGGACTCTCAACCACTGCGCCACCAGGGAAGCCCTACTTTGTTTTACTTTTGATGGTCATTTTTTCATTTATTTCTTTATATCCTAAGTTTTTAAAGAACTTCAAAAAATCAAACAAACTGAAAGAACTTCATGATGAGCTATTAATTTAAAGCTTTTTAATTAAAACAGAAAAGATATTTTAGAAGAGACTCATGAATACTTTTTCTGAAACTAAATTTTTGTCACAACCTTTCCTTAACATCCTCAGTTTCCGTAAATATATCCTACCTGAAGGTTGAAAACTCTCAGAATGATGCTTTGAATAGACTTCATCCCTAAACAGGGATATCAAATTCAGATGGATATAATGATCAGTCAGGTAACATACATGCATGAAGTGGGATAAGTTTAATTTATGATAGTGTTGTAATCTTGTAAGGTAAGCACAATTGCGTATTGAACTTTAGTTCAACAAAGAAATAATGTTCTTCCCCATTCTTTTTTTATTGACATTTATTTTATTTTTTTAATTTTATTTCATTTAATTTTATTTGGCTGTGCCGCGTGGCATTCAGGCTCCTAGTTCTGTGACCAGGGATCAAACCCAGGCCCTGGCAGTGAGAGTGCAGAGTCCCAACAACTGGACAGCCAGGGAATTCCCTATTATTGACATTTTACCTTTTTTTTTTTTTTTTTTGTCCCACACTCAGCCTGTCTCTCATTTTTCCAATTCTGATGAGGATATAATAATAATAAAACTTAAATATTGCTTACTATGCACCCAGCAGTGTTCTAAGTATTTAATATAAATTAACTCATTTAATCTTCACAAAACTATGACACAGGCACTAGTACTATCTCAGTTTTAAAGGTGACAACTAAAGGGGGAGGATTATTAACTTGGCCACGTTGATTCAGCTAATAAGTGGCAAAGACAGATAGATACAAGAAGCATCTCACTTTTCTCTTAATCATAAGAAAATAGCGTCTGAATGCAGGGATAAATGTCGATTAACATTCAACCTCAATGTAACAAAAAAAAATGGAAAGCCTGCAGAGCCTGGTTAACCAGAGAGCAGATGCCCCATCTAAAGTTCGGCAATGAAGTAAAACGAAAGCCTGCATTTTTTTGAGAAACCCAAACTGGGGAGTTAGCTGAAATCCTAGATTTTTAAATGCTGAAAGCTAATTCAATTTTTACAGAAACACAGTGTGAGCCAAAAGTATGTGATCTAAACAAAACATATCTGCTACCCGCCAAAAGGCATTCAGCCCACAATGGATGGTTTGTTTACAGCCTCTGGCTAAGGGGTTAAATCAATACTCGCACTTCTTTATTCCGAAGGAACCCCTTCTTCTTGAAATTCACTTAAGAAACTTTGTGCTATCATGCCAACCACTTTTGTTTTCATACTATCCACATAGTTTCTATCTAAGAGCAATTCTACTAGGCAAATTCTAATAGGAAAAGAAAGCAACTTATGGGGTTCTATACTGAAAATTTCTGACTCAGGCAGTAATTTTATCTACTATAAATTGTCTTTACTACAATAACAAAGTTTTTCATAAGACTTAAAATGTACCAGTGATTTGGGACTTCCTTGGCGGTGCAGTGGTTAAGAATCTGGCAGCCAATGCAGGGGACACGGGTTTGAGCCCTGGTCCAGGAAGATCTCACATGCTGCGGAGCAACTAAGCCCATGTGCCACAACTACTGAGCCTGCACTCTAGAGCCCACGAGCCACAACTACTGAGCCCACGAGCCTCAACTACTGAAGCCCGAGCACCTAGAGCCCATGCTCCGCAACAAGAGAAGCCACCGCAATGAGAAGCCCACCACACAGCAACGAAGAGTAGCCCCCGCTCCCTGCAACTAGAGAAACCCTGCACACAGCAACGAAAACCCAATGCAGCCATAAATTAATTAGTTAATTAATTTAAAATAAATAATAAACTGTACCAGTGATTTGAAAAGCAGGAATGCAGAGAATATAATGTGTTCACATTCTAAAATTTGACAATAATTTTAAAAATTCAAAGATGTCACAAATACTCCATCACAAATTGGCATACCTAAAGAATCTTGACCATTTAAAAGAACAGACATTTACTCCTATATAATAACATTTTCATCTAAGTTGAACCAGTGCAATATGTTAGAAATGTCTGTAATTATGTCATGCCCCCTTTTTAGTGGATGACATTTATTTTGCTTCTCCTGAGAGACATATTATGCACAAGTCTCAGTTTTTTTAAAGTTCAGTTAGAGGCAAAAATCCAATATGAAATATAAAGTGCCTAGAAGGGAAAGACTTCTTTAAATACTGTATATATCACTCTTTTATTTTTCACTTTTCATTCAACTTGACTTTAATTTGAATTAATATGACGAGCCATACTTGTATCCGCCTCTGATTTATCTCTATATGTGCTTGACTTGCAATTAACTTCTTTATTGACAAGAAAATTGTAGGGGTTTGAACTTCCCTGAGAGGTTTCAGAAGTAAAGAAAGAAAAGAACATAATGACCTCCTGTAGTGCATCTATTCTTTTCCCCTCTTTGGGCTTTGTTGACTCCTGTATCTATTATGCATGTCTCCTGCTCAACATGGTTTTAATTCACCTATCTCCTTGCAGGACAAAGCTGCTCTTCAGCTTCTCAAATGATATCCATTGGCACCCATCCCACCTCCCTCTATTACATTCACAGCCAATCTGTAACAACTGTAGGGGATAATCCCCACTGAACAGTGCAGGAGCTAAGTGGAAAGGAAAGAACAAACAACTGGATTTTTAAGGGAACATGTTACATATCAGGCCTAATCACCAAGCAGAAACGGAAAGCACTTAAATTTAAATTTTTCATAAAATTTTTAGATCAAATGGGGAAGTATGTAATCCTGCAAATGAAAAAGTAGTACCTAGGTGGTTGTCAAACCTTCAATAGACCTAGTAATTGCAACTAACTACAAATGTACTTAAAATGACCTTTATCAAAACCAAAGGCTGGCAGGACTGAATTATCTTGTACTACTGGATTTGGTAGGAAATAATCTGTATTCTTTCAACTAAGTACAATTTTGTTGTTGTTAACCCAGCATTTACACACCAGTTCTACCACTTAGAATAGGACATATAAGTCTGAGCAAGTCACTTAGCCTCTTGGAGCTTCAGTTTCCCTCATGTGCAAAAAGAAGAATAACGATATCTGCCTTATCTACCTCACAGTTATAGAAAACAGACAAAATAACAGAAAATCCCTGAAAACTCTTAAAGCACTATTCAAGTGTAAGATAATACCTCAGCATCATCACTTTACAGTCCTAATACCTTCAAGTTCATAACTACATATTTATTACATGTGTTTAATTAAAAACGCTTTTTAATATCACATAAGTAAAAAAAAGTTTAGCTTTTAAAAAATTACTGAGCAGTTGAAAAACCGAAATAAAACATTAAAAGGTAGTAATTATTATTGAGCTTAAAAGTATACCAGAGAAAAAAGCAAATAATAAGTTCATTCAAAAGTAAATGTTAAAACCCAAGAGAAAACTAGGACAGTTTTAATTTAATCTTAACTGTAACGCAAACTCATCCATCATTCAATACTCTTTACCTTGTAAGAGACTTGCAATCTGGAGAGATTTCTGAGATGGATGTTCTTTCAGAATGTCTAAGACAGTTCTACCTAAGCTATCTTTTATGTTGGCATCAATTCCTGAAAGAAAAAGAAAAACCCACTAGATGTACACAAGTGGGGTATCATTAGAAGATACAGTCAATACATAACTGCTCTAATTTCAAAAGTATACAGACCAAGTACTTAAGGTGATTTTTTTAAATTAAGACACACACACACACACACACACACACACACACACACACACACACACACGATTTTAGTAAGAAAGAAGGTGGGAGACCACTGATGCCAAAGATTAGGAACATTCTTGATAATGAATTAACTCTTAAAGGGCACTGATCCATTCATTAATATTGTTTTTTCAGATTATAGCTAATTGAGGTTATAGCTAGTTAACTAATGGTAGCCTATCAAGCTGAAAAATATTACTGATTTAGAATTTAAATTCCTAAAGTATAATGGTCATTTTATATATTCTGTATAATATGGTAAAAATAAAAATAATGTACCATGTAAGTAGTATAAGAACAGTCTTAGAATACTTTAGTATTCACAAAAGTTGAAAAAGCAGGATTATTTTGAATTATTGTCCAAATACAAAGTCAAATATTTAATATTTATTTATGCAAGATTATATTCAATGTCAGCAACACTCATCAAATACCTGGTGAGCAAACTTCTTAAAGTTTGTAACTGAAATACCTTTGGAATTATTTTAATTCTCAAATGTTTATTGTAAAGAGATTTTATTGTAAAGAGTATAATGTAGCAAACAGCAAAAAGTTTATAAACTTCCCAAATATCTAAGCACAAACAAAGCCAGGTTTCAGGATCTAGCCTCAACAGTTAGTTCATTATAATAAAATTATTAGTATTTGCTTAAATTTTTATGGAAATGTGTTACTTGCACAAATTTAATTGGTTGCCTCATTTATTATATCATTGTGTTACATATCAAAGTTACATATACATGAAATTTTAACTTCACGTAAGAACAATCACAGTGCAATAGTCTGCCAATACTTTTCATTTAACATTTTTACTGAGGAAAATAAACACACTAAATATAGTTTAAAACACAAAAGACTCACGTCAGTTGTTTACAAGCATAAATTTGTATCCGTGCCTTATTATTTGAATATTATTTTATTTATTTTTGTATACAGCAGGCTCATATTAGTTATCTATTTTATACATATTAATGTATATAGGTCAATCCCAATCTCCCAATTCATCACACCACCACCACATCCGCTCCCCACCGCTTCCCCTCCTTGGTGTCCATACGTTTGTTCTCTATATCTGTGTCTCTATTTCTACCGTGCAAACTGGTTTATCTGTACCATTTTTCTAAGTTCCACATATATGCGTTAATATACGATATTTGTTTTTCTCTTTCTGACATACTTCACTCTGTATGGCAGTCTTTAGATTCATCCACGTCTCTACAAATGACCCAATTTCATTCCTTTTTATGGCTGAGTAATATTCCATTGTATATATATGTACCACATGTTTATCCATTTGTCTGTCAATGGGCATTTAGGTTACTTCCATGACCTGGCTATTGTAAATAGTGCAACAATGAACATTGGGGTTCATGTGTCTATTTTTTTTTTTTACATCTTTATTGGAGTATAATTGCTTTACAATGGTGTGTTAGTTTCTGCTTTATAACAAAGAGAATCAGTTATACGTATACATATGTTCCCATATCTCTTCCCTCTGGCGTCTCCTTCCCGCCTACCCTCCCTATCCCACCCCTCTAGGTGGTCACAAAGCACCAAGCTGATCTCCCTGTGCTATGCGGCTGCTTCCCACTAGCTATCTATTTTACATTTGGTAGTGTATATATGTCCGTGCCACTCTCTCACTCTGTCACAGCTTACCCTTCCCCCTCCCCATATCCTCAAGTCCATTCTCTAGTGGGTCTGTGTCTTTATTCCTGTCTTACCCTCAGGTTCGTCATGACATTTTTTTTTCTCATTTCATATATATGTGTTAGCATACGGTATTTGTCTTTCTCTTTCTGACTTACTTCACTCTGTATGACAGACTCTAGGTCCATCCACCTCACTACAAATAATTCAATTTATTTTCTTTTTATGGCTGAGTAATATTCCATTCTATATATGTGCCACATCTTCTTTATCCAGTCATCTGAAGATGGACACTTAGGTTGTTTCCATCTCCTGGCTATTGTAAATAGAGCTGCAATGAACATTTTGGTACATGACTCTTTTTGAAATGGTTTTCTCAGGGTATATGCCCAGTAGTGGGATTGCTTGGTCATATGGTAGTTCTATTTGTAGTTTTTTAAGGAACCTCCATACTGTTCTCCATTGGCTGTACCAACTCACATTCCCACCAGCAGTGCAACAGTGTTCCCTTTTCTCCACACTCTCTCCAGCATTTACTGTTTCTAGATTTTTTTTTTTTGGTTGTTTTTTTTTTGTTTGTTTGTTTTTGCGGTATGCGGGCCTCTCACTGTTGCGGCCTCTCCCGCTGCGGAGCACAGGCTCCGGACGCGCAGGCCCATCGGCCATGGCTCATGGGCCCAGCTGCTCCGCGGCATGTGGGATCCTCCCGGAGCGGGGCACGAACCCGCGTCCCCTGCATTGGCAGGCGGACTCTCAACCACTGCGCCACCAGGGAAGCCCTGTTTCTAGATTTTTTGATGATGGCCATTATGACCGGTGTGAGATGATATCTCATTGTAGTTTTGATTCGCACTTCTCTAATGATTAATGATGTTGAGCATTCTTTCATGTGTTTGTTGGCAGTCTGTGTATCTTCTTTGGAGAAATCTCTATTTAGGTCTTCTGCCCATTTTTGGATTGGGTTGTTTGTTTTTTTGTTATTGACCTGCAAGAGCTGCTTGTAAATTTTGGAGATTAATCCTTTGTCAGTTGCTTCATTAGCAAATATTTTCTCTCATTCTGAGGGTTGTCTTTTGGTCTTGTTTATGGTTTCCTTTGCTGTGCAAAAGCTTTGAAGTTTCATTAGGTCCCATTTGTTTATTTTTGTTTTCATTTCCATTTCCCTAGGAGGTGGGTCAAAAAGAACCTTGCTGTGATTTATGTCATAGTGTTCTGCCTATATTTTCCTCTAAGAGTTTGATAGTTTCTGGCCTTACATTTAGGTCTTTAATCCATTTTGAGCTTATTTTTGTATATGGTGCTAGGGAGTGTTCTAATCTCATGCTTTTACATTTACCTGTCCAGTTTTCCCAGCACCACTTACTGAAGAGGCTGTCCTTTCTACAATGTACATTCCTGCCTCCTTTATCAAAGATAAGGTGACCATATGTGCGTGGGTTTATTTCTGGGCTTTCTATCCTGTTCCATGGATCTATATTTCTGTTTTTGTGTCAGTACCGTACTGTCTTGATTACTGTAGCTTTGTAGTATAGTCTGAAGTCAGGGAGCCTGATTCCTCCAGCTTCGTTTTTTGTTCTCAAGATTGCTTTGGCTATTCGGGGTCTTTTGTGTTTCCATACAAATTGTGAAATTTTTTGTTCTAGTTCTGTGAAAAATACCAGTGGTAGTTTCATAGGGATTGCATTGAATCTGCAGATTGCTTTGGGTAGTAGAGTCATTTTCACAATGTTGATTCTTCCAACCCAAGAACATGGTATATATCTCCATCTATTTGTATCGTCTTTCTTTCATCAGTGTCTCATAATTTTCTGCATACAGGTCTTTTGTATCCTTAGATAGTTTTATAACTAGACGTTTTATTCTTTTTGTTGCAGTGGTAAATGGGAGTGTTTTCTTGATTTCACGTTCAGATTTTTCATCATTAGTGTATAGGAATGCAAGAGATTTCTGTGCATTAATTTTGTATCCTGTTACTTTACCAAATTCATTGATGAGCTCTAGTAGTTTTCTGGTAGCATCTTTAGGATTCTCTATGTATAGTATCATGTCATCTGCAAACAGTGACAGCTTTACTTCTTCTTTTCCGATTTGGATTCCTTTTATTTCCTTTTCTTCTCAGATTGCTGTGGCTAAAACTTCCAAAACTATGTTGAATAAGAGTGGTGAGAGTGGGCAACCTTGTCTGGTTCCTGTTCTTAGTGGAAATTCTTTCAGTTTTGAAACATTGGGGATGATGTTGGCTGTGGGTTTGTCATATATGGCCCTTATTATGTTGAGGAAAGTTCCCTGTATGCCTACTTTCTCCAGGGTTTTTATCATAAATGGGTGTTGAATTTTGTCAAAAGCTTCCTCTGCATCGATTGAGATGATCATATGGTTTTTCTCCTTCAATTTGTTAATATGCTGTATCACATTGATTGATTTGTGTATATTGAAGAATCCTTGCATTCCTGGAATAAACTCACTTGATCATAGTGTATGATCCTTTTAATGTGCTGTTGGATTCTGTTTGCTAGTATTTTCTTGAGGTTTTTGCATCTATGTTCATCAGTGATATTGGCCACTAGTTTTCATTCTTTCTGACATCCTTGTCTGGTTTTGGTATCAGGGTGATGGTGGCCTCGTAGAATGAGTTTGGGAGTGTTCCTCCCTCTGCTATATTTTGGAAGAGTTTGAGAAGGATAGATGTTAGCTCTTCTCTAAATGTTTGATAGAATTCGGCTGAAAAGCTATCTGGTCCTGGGCTTTTGTTTTTTGGAAGATTTTTAATCACAGTTTCAATTTCAGTGCTTGTGATTGGTCTGTTCATATTTTCTATTTCTTCCTGATTCAGTCTTGGCAGGTTGCGCATTTCTAAGAATTTGTCCATTTCTTCCAGGTTGTCCATTTTATTGGCATAGAGTTGCTTGTAGTAATCTCTCATGATCTGTTGTATTTCTGCAGTGTCAGTTGTTACTTCTCCTTTTTCACTTCTAATTCTATTGATTTGAGTCTTCTCCCTTTTTTTCTTCATGAGTCTGGCTAATGGTTTATCAATTTTGTTTATCTTCTCAAAGAACCACCTATTAATTTTATTGATCTTTGCTATCATTTCCTTCATTTCTTTTTCATTTATTTCTGGTCTAATCTTATGGTTTCCTCCTTCTGCTAACTTTGGGGGTTTTTTGTTCTTCTTTCTCTAATTGCTTTAGGTGCAAGGTTAGGTTGTTTATTCGAGATGTTCCCTGTATCTTAAGGTAGGATTGTATTGCTATAAACTTCCCTCTTAGAACTGCTTTTGCTGCATCCCATAGGTTTTGGGTCGTCGTGTCTCCATTGTCATTTGTTTCTAGGTACTTTTTGATTTCCTCTTTGATTTCTTCAGTGCACTTCGTTATTAAGTAGTGTATTGTTTAGCCTCCATGTGTTTCTATTTTTTACAGGTCTTTTCCTGTAATTGATATCTAGTCTCATAGTGTTGTGGTCAGAAAAGATACTTGATACAATTTCAATTTTCTTAAATTTACCAAGGCTTGATTTGTGACCCACGATATGATCTATCCTGGAGTATGTTCCATGAGCACTTGAGAAAAATGTGTATTCTGTTGTTTTTGGATGGAATGTCCTATAAATATCAATTAAATCCATCTTGTTTAATGTATCATTTAAAGCTTGTGTTTCCTTATTTATTTTCATTTTGAATGATCTGTCCATTGGTGAAAGTGGGGTGTTAAAGTCCCCTACTATGAATGTGTTACTGTCGATTTCCCCTATTTTGGCTGTTAGTATTTGCCTTATGTATTGAGGTGGTCCTATGCTGGGTGCATAAATATTTACAATTGTTATATCTTCTTGGATCAATCTCTTGATCATTATATAGTGTCCTTCTTAGTCTCTTCTAATAGTCTTGATTTTAAAGTCTATTTTGTGTGATATGAGAATTGCTACTCCAGCTTTATTTTGGTTTCCATTTGCACGGAATATCTTTTTCCATCCCCTCACTTTCAGTCTGTATGTGTCTCTATGTCTGAAGTGGGTCTCTTGTAGACAGCATATATATGGGTCTTGGTTTTGTATCCATTCAGCCAGTCTGTGTCTTTTGGTGGGCGCATTTAATCCATTTACATTTAAGGTAATTATCGATATGTATGTTCCTATTCCCATTTGCTTAATTGTTTTCGGTTTGTTATTGTAAGTCTTTTCCTTCTCTTGTGTTTCTTGCCTAGAGAAGATCCTTTAGCATTTGTTGTAAAGCTGGTTTGGTGGTGCTGAACTCTCTCAGCTTTTACTTGTCTGTCAAGGTTTTAATTTCTCCATCAAATCTGAATGAGATCCTTGCTGGGTAGAGTAATCTTGGTTGTAGGTTTTTCTCCTTCATCACTTTAAATATGTCCTGCCAGTCCCTTTTGGCTTGCAGAGTTTCTGCTGAAAGATCAGCTGTTATCCTTATGGGGATTCCCTTGTGTGTTATTTGTTGTTTTTCCCTTGCTGCTTTTAACATGTTTTCTTTGTATTTAATTTTTGACACTTTGATTAATATGTGTCTTGGCGTGTTTCTCCTTGGATTTATCCTGTATGGGACTCTCTGTGCTTCCTGGACTTGATTAACTATTTCCTTTCCCATATTAGGGAAATTTTCAACTATAATCTCTTCAAATATTTTCTCAGTCCCTTTCTTTTTCTATTCTTCTTCTGGAACCCCTATAATTCGAATGTTGGCACGTTTAATATTGTCCCAGAGCTCTCTGAGACTGTCCTTGGTTCTTTTCATTCTTTTTTCTTTATTCTGCTCTGCAGTAGTTATTTCCAGTATTTTATCTTCCAGGTCACTTATTCGTTCTTCTGCCTCAGTTATTCTGCTATTGATCCTTCTAGAGTATTTTTAATTTCATTTATTGTGTTGGTCATCGTTGCTTGTTTCATCTTTAGTTCTTCTAGGTCCTTGTTAAATGTTTCCTGCATTTTCTCTATTCTATTTCCAAGATTTTGGATCATCTTTACTATCATTATTCTGAATTCTTTTTCAGGTAGACTGCCTATTTCCTCTTCATTTGTTAGGCCTGGTAGGTTTTTATCTTGCTCCTTCATCTTCTGTGTTTTTTTCTATCTTCTCATTTTGCTTATCCTACTCTGCTTGGGGTCTCCTTTTTGCAGGCTGCAGGTTCGTAGTTCCCGTTGTTTTTGGTGTCTGTCCCCAGTGGCTAAAGTTGTTTCAGTGGGTTGTGTAGGCTTCCTGGTGGAGGGGACTAGTGCCTGTGTTCTAGTGGGTGAGGCTGGATCTTGTCTTTCTGGTGGGCAGGTCCACCTCTGGTGGTGTGTTTTGGGGTGTCTGTGGACTTACGATTTTAGGCAGCCTCTCTGCTAATGGGTGGGGTTGTGTTCCTGTCTTGCTAGTTTTTTGGCATAGGGTGTCCAGCACTGTAGCTTGCTGGTTGTCGAGTGAAGCTGGGTGTTGGTGTCGAGATGGAGATCTCTGGGGATTTTCGCCATTTGATATTACGTGGAGCTGGAAGGTCTCTTGTGGACCAGTGTCCTGAAGTTGGCTCTCCCACCTCAGAGCACAGCACTGACTCCTGGCTGCATCACCAAGAGCCTTTCATCCACACGGTTCAGAATAAAAGGGAGAAAAAGTAGAAAGAAAGAAAGAGGATAAAAGAAAATAAAATAAAGTAAGATAAAATAAAATAAAGTTATTAAAATATAAAATGATTATTCAGAAAAAAAAATTTTTTTATGTAAAAAAAAAAACAAGAAACAGATGGATAGAACCCTAGGACAAATGGTGTCAGCAAAGCTATACAGACAAAATCTCACATAGTAGCATACACATACACTCTCACAAAAAGAGGAAAAGGGGAAAAAATAATAAATCTTGCGCTCGAAGTCCACCTCCTCAATTTGGGATGATTCATTGTCTATTCAGGTATTCCACAGATGCAGGGTACATCAACTTGATTGTGGAGATTTAATCTGCTGCTCCTGAGGCTGCTGGGAGAGATTTCCTTTTCTCTTCTTTGTTTGCACAGCTCCTGGGGCTCAGCTTTGGATTTGGCCCTGCCTCTGTGTGTAGGTCACCGGAGGGCGTCTGTTCTTTGCTCAGACAGGACGGGGTTAAAGGAGCCGCTGATTCGGGGGCTCTGGCGCACTCAGGCCGGAGGGAGGGAGGGGTACGAAGTGCGGGGCGAGCCTGTGGCAGCAGAGGCCAGCGTGACGTTGCACCAGCCTGAGGTGCACCGTGCGTTCTCCTGGGGAAGTTGTCCCTGGATCCCGGGAACCTGGCAGTGGCAGGCTGCACAGGCTCCCGGGAGGGGTGGTGTGGATAGTGACCTGTGCTCGCACACAGGCTTCTTGGTGGTGGCAGCAGCAGCCTTAGCATCTCATTCCCGTCTCTGGGGTCCGTGCTGTTAGCCGCGGCTCGCGCCCATCTCTGAAGCTCCTTTAAGCAGCGCTCTTAATCCCCTCTCCTCACGCACCAGGAAGCAAAGAGGGAAGAAAAATCTCTTGCCTCTTCGGCAGGTCCAGACTTTTCCCCGGACTCCCTCCTGGCTAGCCGTGGTGCACTAACCCCCTGCAGGCTGTGTTCAGGCTGCCAACTCCAGTCCTCTCCCTGCGCTCTGACCGAAGCCCGAGCTTCAGCTGCCAGCCCAGCCCGCCCTGGCGGTTGAGCAGACAAGCCTCTCAGGCTGGTGAGTGCCAGTCAGCACCGATCTTCTGTGCGGGAATCTCTCCGCTTTGCCCGCCGCACCCCTGTTGCTGCGCTCTCCTCCATGGCTCCGAAGCTTCCCCTCTGCCACCCGCAGTCTCCTCCCGTGAGTGGCTTCCTAGTGTGTGGAAACCTTTCCTCCTTCACAGCTCCCTCCCACTGGTGCAGGTCCCATCCCTATCCTTTTCTCTCTGTTTATTCTTTTTTCTTTTGCCCTACCCAGTTACGTGGGGAGTTTCTTGCCTTTTGGGAAGTCTGAGGTCTTCTGCCAGCGTTCAGTAGGTGTTCTGTAGGAGTTGTTCCACGTGTAGATGTATTTCTTATGTATCTGTTGGGAGGAAGGTGATCTCCGCGTCTTACTCTTCTGCCATCTTCCCCCCTCTCGCATGCGTCTTTTTGAATTATGGTTTTCTCTGGGTATATGCCCAGGTGTGGGATTGCTGGGTCACATGGTAATTGTATTTTTAGTTTTTTAAGGAACCTCCATGCTGTTCTCCATAGTGGCTGTATCAATTTACATTCCCCCCAACAGTGCAAAAGGGTTCCCTTTTTTCCACACCCTCTCCATTATCCATGCCTTTTGATCTTAAAAAAATCTGACCTCAGTTCCAATTTTATTTCAGTCATAATATACATATGGAGACAAATAAGCCTACTTTGTTTTTCCTTCAAAGCTTTCCCTCTAAAAGGTTCCCTTTAAATCACTGCAGCTTACAAACAGTAGCTACTCAGTTGATGAAGTAACTAGAAGGAGAATTTACCTGAAGGACAGGGAACTCTAATTTCTGTTTACCATTATTCACAATATAAAAACCTAGGGAAAGTAGCACGTTCTTTAATAAACCAAGCAATTGTCTTAACTTCACGGGGATCAGTTCCACCCTCCTATAGAAGGCAGACATTTCCTTTTCTTTTTGGTAGTTTTTATTTTAATGTGATTTAAGTGTATAAAATTATAATTTCTAAAAGCTTTTTATTAAAGTATCTACTGAGTAAAGGAAGGTACACATTGTTATCAGTTTTTTTCCCTAAACATTGAGGCTCAATTCTACATGGTATGAATACGTACCTGCAATTTAGAGTGAAGGTAAGAAATAAGGGTGATTGTCAAGAAAAAAAAAAAAGTGTCATTCTCCTATGTCTACTCCTGAAATACAAATAGTTTTTGGCAAGATAAGCCTCATGGAGAATCAAGATAAGTTCCATGGAGAATCATGATAGTTACCTGTTTCTAACAGAACTCGCACAACATCTACCTTTCCAAACAAAGCTGCTTCGTGAAGTGCACTCCCTTTTTCTGTCTGGAAAAAAAAAAAGAAGAAGGAAAAGAAGCACAGTTGCATTAGGAATGCTTAGGTTAAAAAATTCTGTCATTTTATGTATTCATAAATATTCTCTGTAATCTTAGCACTCTGACAGAAAGGTAGTGTGAAATAAAGAAGAGATTCTAGAAACAAAACCTAAAAGCTTGAATTTGTGAAACACCTCTGCTTCTGTGTAGCCATTTGACCTTGTTATGTTGGTAATCTTCCTCATCATAGCATTTATAGTACTACATTATAATGTTATGTGATTGTCTATTCCCTTTAATAAACTGTAAGTTTAGTGGAAATGTAGATATCTATTTTTTTCATCATGGTATCACCAATGCCTAGAAAAAAGTACCTCAAAAATGTAGACATTTAAGAATTATTTTGAGGGTAAAAGGTAGAAGAAGGTAGGAACATAACATAGAAGACAAGAATATGTAAGTATTGCAGGGAGAGATTGGTTTCTGCCTTGAGGAAGATAAAGGAAGATTTCAAAGAGGAAGCTTTTTAGCTATACATTAAAAAAAACTTTTTTCCTCTCAAGAATTTTAAAATGTCTATCAGGTCCTTAGTATGTGCACATGTCTCTGCGTGTTAAACTGAACACTGTCATTATGGCAACTTTGTTCTCTTGTACTAAAAGTAATCTCTAGTATGGGATTTTCATCTCAATACAAAAAAGAAATATCATTATAAAATAATATATAACGTAAAAATGTTTTTAATTAATAAAATATTATTGTATAATTAACCCAGTATAAAATGGTTTATAAATGCATTCTTAAGGAGGCTTGAGGACCACTGAAGATCTATCAATGTGATCTGAATTTATTGCCAAAAAGGTATAACTGAAATGCACTTGATTTATAATTTTCTGGGTATGATATGTATAGACACTAATAAACATGGAAATAAAATAATTTATAAATATATATAGCACTATACAGAAGGAAAATTAAACTGTAGAAACTTATGCAGCTCCTTAAAACAATGTTTCAATGTGTGGCATAAAAAGTTAATTTTTTTCACTCCCTAAAAAATATCCCTTGAAATAATCTAATTCTTCTCACTCTCATTCTATGTCTTTCAACCAACTTTCTTACTACTAATTTGATTTCCTTCAAATTTTCACAAAAGTTTGGACTTAATGTTAGAAAAACCCTTCCTGGAATAGCACACCTTAAAATTCTGAAAAACTAAACAATATTTTAAATATAGAGATGAAAAGGAAAATGGAATTCCTCAGAGCCTGGGGAAGGGAATGAGGGACAGAAAGTATGAATCCAGGCATTGAGCACTGGAAGAAGAATTTGTTCAAGGAAATCTACCAATCCCTGATAGATTAGTATCTGGGCTTTAACCAAGGTGGGACTGGGAGGGGAGCAGGAGACAAAGTCTGAAGCTCAAGCAAGCTGAGAGGATAGATCAAGGACTCCTACAAAAATTAAAACCCCCAAAGAACAACAGCCTCAGTAAAAACAATAAAGTAAAAATTAAAAACTTGTTACAAAAATCTGTTGCAGAGAGGGAAAGTAAGATTTTAGCTCTAAACAGATTAGAATGACAGAAATAAATCCCACTGCTCTAAGAATTCCTAATCACAATTCTGTCCTCACAAGGGTTTGAGGCCAAATTTAACACAATCTCTGTGCCCCTCAGAGCCAAAAATGTAGAATAAAGTGATTTGGGTTCATAGTACCAGAGGCAGACATAAATGCTTAGCAGAAGCAGATATAAATCCTCTCTGAAAAGATACACTTTAAACTCAGGCCTCCAAGAGTTCCAAGAGTTAAAGCTTTAAAAAACACAAATTCAAATTTAGAAACCACTGAACATGAAAGGAAATAAGTCACAATGAGTAAGAAATAGTAGAAACAAAAAAGAAGATAATGGACTTCTCTGGTGATGCAGTGGTTAAGAACCCGCCTGTACAGTACAGTCCAACTATACTTTTGTTTGTACTGTCCAACAGTACAGTCCAACTATACTTTTGGACTGTAAAAATTAGTCAATCTTTCCAAACCCATGGTTGATGTAATTAGCTTCTTTGATAAGAGAATGTGAGAACTGTCAAAATGGAATGGATTATTCTCATAAACTTAAGGGAAACAGTGGAACTAGGAACTATTTACTGCTATCCCAGTATTATCACAAATAGTATAAAATTTAAATAGGTCAAATTTATAGACTTCTCCTTTTCAAAATATAGGTTAATTCCATAATATTTTGTAATTTATCATCCCCTACCTTGAGTCAGCATCTACTCTTCTCATTCAAATTACTTACTACCATTCTGTTCACCTCAGCACTCTCCCCCAAATCCACAATCCATAATTGGCCAGACCTTGAAAAACCGTGTTCTCATGAAACAATATTTAGTCTAAAACATTCTAAAAGCAAGTGGAATGTATACAAAGAAATAACACTAGGACTTCCCTGGTGGAACAGTGGTTAAGAACCTGCCTGCCAATCAATGCAGGGGACATGGGTTCGATCCCTGGTCTGGGAAGATCCCACATGCCACGGAGAAACTAAATCCGTGTGCCGCAACTACTGAACCTGCACTCTAGAGCCCGCGAGCCACAACTTCTGAGCCCACATGCCACAACTACTGAAGCCCACATGCCTTAGAGCCCACGCACCACAACTACTGAGCCTGCGTGCTGCAACTGCTGAAGCCCACGCACCTAGAGCCCATGCTCCGCAACAAGAGAAGCCACCGCAAAGAAAAGTCTGCACACCACAAGGAAGAGTAGCCCCCCTCACCGCAACTAGAGAAAGCCTGCACGCAGCAACAAAGACCCAACGCAGCCAAAATAAATAAAGAAAGAAAAAAGAAGGCAGTCTTGGGAGAGAGCTGACACTGGCTGTGGATGCAGGAGCAAATGGGCCCACAGCCCTCAGTGCCCCTAAAAAAAAAAAAAGAAATAACACTAAAATAGGTGAACCCAAATTTGGGGCCTGCTTTTCCAATGGATCAAATTTCTCCATTTCTTTAAAATTAATCATTTAAAATAAACATAGTTTCTGAATAGACAATTATGCAGTTGATAATATAGTAACACTTCAATATTTATACAGTAAACAGATATGAAGCACTCACAACGTCTTAGCACCTTTCAGGGAAAAAAAAAACCTCCAATCACAATTAGTGATGAAAACAGCTTAGTGAGAAGACATGACCTGATATATATCTTAATGCTAAATTGCTGATAAAAGCAAAAGAAATTCTCTCTCCAACTGGAAATGGCTATTAAAGTTAAGTCTCAGTAGCACCAAAACTGAGAAAAACAAATGGTAGGAAAAGGGGAGAGGATATAGAAAAGAATGTTCCTATTTTTAAGCCCTGGGTTTTAGCTTCCTTTTTGGTTTGGCTGTATGTATTTCCCTGATACATGAAAACTCAATTACGCATTTAAAGAGATCCTTGTTATATTTTATCCAAAACCTCTAGATGTTTCAAAATGGCTTTTTGGGTTGTATTCTAAGAGTGCCAAAACAGCAGACAGAAAGGGGATGTGAAGATGTCAGTTTGCCTGCACTGGTTCCCCCTTCCAAATTTAACACTCTAACCATAGCCCTTCTGAAGCTTGCAAAAGAGAATGACCAGATAAAGGAAGACCAAATTTTTTATTAAAGGAGAAAATAAATAGAACAAAGATATAAAGTGGGATTGTGATGATGATCAGTAGAGAAAATAGCACAAGTAGCAGGGAAAATAAAAACTATTGAGAAACAAGACCCACTACCAAAAGAAGTAACAACCAGTTAGTAAAGATAAACTTGATACAGAAAAAAGAAGAAAAGCCAATGAGAATGGCATTTAACACAGAAGTAACAACCCCTGATGCCCTGGTTGGTACCAATTAGCCCTGTAGGCATCTCTTGGGATGAAAGGTAAGAACTTAAAAGATAAGAACATCCTAGCCTTTGTAAATGAATAAATGTCTAAACAACTTGAGAAGCAACAGATCCTTTGTACCCTACGTTAGCTAGACTATATCCAGAGTACTGTGTTCAAGCGTGGATACTAAACTTTCACAGGAACATCAACAGATTGGAATATGTCCAGAGAAGAGCATCCCAAAACAAGAATCTAGAAAAACATCATGTGAAGAATAGCTGAAAGTTATAAGTAGGTTTAGACTGGGGGTGGAAATGGCATAAGAGAAACAGGATGTGTCTTCAAAAAACTCAGAAATACCATTTCTCCTATTCTAAAGAAGATCTCTTCCTCTCCTCCTATTTAACTAGGGACTTCTGGCCAATATCTTTACCTTTCCTATCTTCCTTCACTTCTGTCTCAGAGGAAGCATCCATTCCCCTCATTAAAGCTAATCCTCGTGCTCGCTTCGGCAGCACATATACTAAAATTGGAACGATACAGAGATTAGCATGGCCCCTGTGCAAGGATGACCCACAAATTCATGAAGTGTTCCATATTTTTATTGCATAGCATAGGGAACTCTACTTAATGTACTGTGGTAACCTAAATGGGAGGGAAGTCCAAAAGGGAGGGGATATCTGTATGTGTATGGCTGATTCATTTTGTTGTGCAGTGGAGGCTAACACAACATTGTAAAGCAACCATACTCCAATACAATTTTTTTTTAAAAAGCTAATCCTCCACTTGTGCTTTTTTTTCTATCATTTTCTGCTTCTTGAATTTTGCTCATGAAGTATCTTCACCATTTTCTTGCATCCTCAATTTCAGTCTCTTCATTGGATCCTTCCACTCTCCATAAAAATACATACCTTTTCACTATCTACCAAAACAAACAACCATAGAAACTTCCTGTGAACCTGCTATGATTTCAAGCTTCTATCCCATATCTCACTTTTCCTTACTCCACACTTTATTAAATATCATCTTCCCTTTTGAAGGCAAAATTTGTGTCTATTCTGTTGGTGCTATATCCTCTGGCACATAGTAGGCAATGCCTGGCACAGAGCAGGCACTCCATAAATACATGGTGAATGGATGAATTGATTATTGTAATTGTACTGTCTTGGTTAGTTACCTCTTGTAACTAACTGCTTCTTTACAGACTTCTTTTCCAGAAACTACCTGAATAGTCTTTATTTGGCTTCTTCTCTTTCACTATAGTCTCTTTCTTGTAAACCCATCTGTTTCCATGGCTTCATCTCTCACTTCTCTGAGCTAGCACCATTTAAGTGGCACATCCTAAGAAAGACTTCCCCAACCCTTCATTCTCAAACACAAGAACCTGCTTTTTTCCTTTATACCACTTACTGCAATTTGTAATTTTTGTTTGTTTATATGTTTATTTTCTGTTTTCACACCCAGGCTCTCAACTCCATAAGAGTAGGGAACAAATTTTCTTGTTGATGTAGCATGTGCCTGGTATCCTCTCCTCAGAAGGCTGGAGGGGATATGGTGTCCTGAAAGGGAAACTAGGGGGAAGGAAACAGAGTTGCTAAGGTGGTAAGTGAGACAGATCAGGGAAGGCCTCCCTATTAAGGTGACATTTGAGCAGATACCTGAAGAAAGTAGAGGAGGAAGTCATGCAGGTTAGTAAGGCAAAGGCCTTATGGTAGTAGCACACACAGTGTGTTCCAGCAAGAGCAATGAGGCCACTGTGGCTGAAACTATATGAAAATGGCAAAGAGTAGCAGGAGGTAGCTTCAGGGAGAGTGAGACTAGGTCAGATAAGACACTGTCAGCCACTGTAAGGAGTGTGGCTTTTGTTCCAAGTGAGCTGGAATACCAGTGAAGGTTTCTGAGCAACCTGATTTAGTTTAATGGGATCACTTATAGCTGCTTTGTTGAAAATACACTGAAGGAGTCTGTTATGGACTGAATGCTTGTGCCCCCCCTCCAAATTCATATGTTGAAGCCCTAAACCCCAATGTGACCGTATTTGGTGACAGGGACTTCACAGAAGTAATTAAGGTTAAATGAGGTTGTAAGGGCGGGAACCCAATTCTATGGGATTGGTGTCCTTATAAGAGGAGGGGGAAACATCAGAGAGCTCTCTCCTTCTCTCTCCATTTGTGCACAGAAAAAAGGTCGTTTGAGGACACAGGAGAAGGCAGCCATCTACAAGCTCTCACCAAGAACCAAATTGGCCAGAACCTTGATCTTGGACTTTCCAGCCTCCAGACAGTGATAAAACAAATGTGTGCTGTTTAAGCCACCCAGTCTATGGTATTTTGTTATAGTAGCCCAAGCAGACTAATACAGAAGCAAAGGAAGAAGCAGGGAAACCAGTTAGGAGGCAAGAGATAATCAAGAATTGGGCTCTGGTGGTAGTAGTGAAGGGAATGAAAAGTACTGAAATTCTGGATATAGTTTGAGCACAAAGCCAATAAAATCTGATGAAGAACTAAATTAAAATGTGAAGAAACCCTAAAGTTTTGGGGCCAAACAACTAGAAGAACAGCACTACCATCTGCTGAAATGGGAAATATTGGAAGATGGACAAATCTGGGGAGAAGGGGTTATGGAGGCTAAATACTCAGTTTTTGGAATGCTGAGTTTGGATGCCCATTAGCATCCAATAGACATGTCCAGCAGACACCTAATTTAGAGTTTACGGTAAGGTCCAGGATGAATAAATAAAATTTTTATTGTTAGATAAAGATGTCATTTGAAGCTGAGAGACTGGATGAGGCCAACTAGGAAGTAAGTAAAGACAGAGAAGAAAAGAGGTTTAAGTACTAAGACCTGGGAGACTCAGATGCTTAGAGACCAGGAAGATGAGAACGTCATCAGATTACATTATAGGGACGTCACAGATTACATTATTAGTCCCTCCTATTGCATGCCCTCTGCCATACAACACTGCAGCTCTTTGCACTTATGTGGGTGGAGTATATATCCCTACCCCTGGATTTGGAGCTTGGTTTGTGACTTGCTTTAGCCAATGGATGATAGCTAACATGATGCAAGCAGAGGCCCAAAGTGTGCTTGCTTGGTTGGGCTTAGGCCATGTCCTGACTAGTCCCAGGAGGAAGATAATAAACACATGGAGCAGAGCTGCCCAGACTAACTTACAACATAAAACAAAGCTTCCCCAGCTGACCTGTAACTTAAGAATGAAAAAAAATGCTACTGCTTATGAATGTCTGAGATTTCTGTGCTTATCCTACAGCAGTATTGTGGCAATAGCTAAGAGAGAGTAACAGAGTTACAGAGTTCCAATGTAAAGGTTCATTGGGAAGGAATGAAAATAAAGCCTGGCTCAGGGAAAAGGAGTATGAATCAACAAAAGAGGACAGAAAACAGAAAGACTTAATTCTTAAGCAACTAGTGATAACAGGTTCATGAGGCCTTGCAGATTTATCTAGTTGCAACACTGAATGGCAGGCAATCAAAATCTTTGGCTCAACCTAATACTGAGAAAGAACAGCCAGTGAACTACATGAAAACCAAGAGAGAGTGGTATCTCAGATGTCAAAAGAAAAAAGTGTTTCAAAGAGGAGGGAGAGATCAACTTTGTCAATGCTGATGATAAATCAAGTAAGATGAGGACTAAGAACTGGCTATGGATCTAACAATACGACAGTCATTAGTTACCTTCACCAAAGGAAAAACACAAAGAATTTTTATAGAGTAATAGAGTTGGAATGGTTTCAACAGAGATGAAGGAAAGAATTTGATATGAGTAAAAACAAGTCTTTCTAAATATTTTGCCATTTTTTTCTAGTCCTGTGGGTATTACTTCCTCTAGAATATGTTCTTTAATTTCACCTGTAGTCAGCAAGATAGATTTTTGCAGGGGGCTCTTTTAGAAACATGACAAGAATGACCAGGTGTGGGATTACCACTACATTCACCAGAATGGTCAGTTACCCATTCTCTAGCTACTGCTAACAAAAATTGCTTGTAAGTCATTTTATTATGTGCATTAAAGCTACAATAAATTTCATTTTATTTAAAAATATGTTGCCATAAAGAGAATCAGAGAAAGAAGAAGACAGCTAGAGGAAAATTCAGGTTCAAAGGAGAGGGTTTTTTAAAGATGGGAAATATTGCAACATCTTTGCGTCCTTCGGAAAATAATGCAGTTAAGAGGGGGAAAACGTTGTATTAAAGAGGGAATATTTGCCAGAGCAATGTATCCCAAGTCGATAAGAGGGGATAGGAGCCAATGCACAAGTAGAGAAGTTAGTCTCAGATATAAGCCTAGAAAGTTAATTTAAAGCAAGGAAGGAAAGCAAATATACACATATTGGCAACTGTGGAGGTGAGAATATGTGATTGTTTCTGTTATCTCAGTGAAATAAAAGCAAAGTTGTAATCACAGAGGGATGACAATGAAGGAAGTGTTGAAGTTTTTGGAAAAGAGGAGAAATTTTAAAATAGTCATCTCAGGAAGTAGAAGAGTAAGTGCAATCTTCTCGTTTCGGGCTTCCCTGGTGGCTCGGTGGTTAAGAATCTGCCTACCAATGCAGGGGACAAGGTTCGAGCCCTGGGCCGGGAAGATCCCACATGCCACGGAGCAACTAAGTCCATGCGCCACAACTACTGAGCCTGCACTCTAGAGCCCACATGCCACAACTACTGAAGCCCACGTGCCACAACTACTGAAGCCCGTGCACCTAGAGCCCGTGCTCCGCAACAAGAGAAGCCACCGCAATGAGAAGTCTGCGCACCGCAATGAAGACTCACTGCAGCCAAAAATAAATAAATAAACATTTTTTTACAAAGAGTAAATGGTTTATTAAAATGTAATCTATCCATTTAGGCACATATTTCTCCTGCCACTGTAAGCACTTTGAGAGCAAAAGCTATACCTTACTCAGCTTTGCACCTTAACAGCTCCTAGCATGCTAACTTGTACTCTTTACTATTAATTTCCTGTAAATTTTACTTTCCTTTCCTTTTACATTCATATAAAACCCAATTTCTTAATATTATGCTAGTGCTTTAACTCTTTGAGTTTTAATAAGAGAAACACACACAGTTAAAGCACTAGCATAATATGACACTATCACCACCTAGTTATCCAAAATCAGGTTTGAAATCCATAGAAATAATTGCTAATTTCAAAAGAATCATGCCAATTAAACCCTACTTTCTTAATATCTTAATACAATTGATTCTCTTTATTAAGAAATTTTTAATGCTAAAAGATTTATACGTAAATATATACTATGAAATTCAACCAAATAGGAATTAAATTATTTTGCTCACTAGTTCAAATAGGTGTTATAATTCAAAATTGCTCAGAAAGAAATGAAGCAGAAAACAAAACTTCTACAAAAAGTACAAACATAAATGCTGCATTTAAAAATATTTGTAATTAAAAGAAAAGATCCTCCAAAGCCATCTCTAAATTTTGAAGAATTATTCATAATAACTTGAATGTAATTGAAGTCTAAAATTGTAGTACTGTGATTTACCAAATAGGATTACTTTTAATACTGTTAACTTCCAACTAGTTAACAAATTAATGAATATTAAAGCCACTGAAACAGTTTAAGGTTACTAACTGGTATGGTTCACTCTCAGCCAGTGAGAATATCAACAAATCTCTACTTCAAATTTAATATTAAAAAATGTTATAGTGAATCTGATGGTAAACCTAGGTGACAGTTAATTTGAATAACATAAAAAAATTAAATAATCACAAAAAAGGGTAATGAGATGCCAAAAAATGTTTTATATGAACAAAGCAATAATAATAAAAACAAAAAATCAACTAACGCTAACTATAACTAATGGAAGAGTCAAGTCATTGAGATGTATTGTAGAAATATGTTGTCAGCTCTGCTTCCTGGAACCTTCAAGATGAAATCAGAGTGAGCATCAGTGAAAGAGGTATAGCAACCAAAATGTTGCCCATCCTGCTCGGGTACCTGCCCTGATGCTTCTGATTAAGTGTTCACGTATTCTGAACATACTGTGTACCCTTTCATCTGATTTGTGAGTAACAAAACCAAATGCTATCAGTGGCCAAGTAGAAAAATCTAAAGGAATGAATCATAGAGAGAGGCTGAGATCTTAGAAGGTATATACCCCATCAGGAAGTATTTAAAATTCAACATTTTAAAACACTGTTTTAGCCAAATAATGCACATCTGCAAGCTAAATTACACCTAAAATTCAAAGTCCTTTTAGACTTTCAAGGTCTTCTTCAAACATCACTCTTCAATGTCTTCCCAAGTTCTCCCTCTTTAAATCTATTTTTCTCACCTATATCTTCATAGCACTTCGTCCTAGCATTTATTTTAATATGTCATGTAACAGAAGTTATTCTTGCAAGTTGTTGTGTTCTCCACCAAATTTTGGGCACAGATCTTTTTTATCTTTAATTCTCCAAAAGCACAAAATACAGTGTTTTGCATAAAAAATATAAATTTATAAAATTGAATCTGAACTCTTACTTTTCTAGTCAGAGTGAATTATTGATCTCAAACAGCCATAGTTAAAGTCCTTGGTTATAATGCAATCTGTGCAATAAAGTTTAGAAATATTCCAAAAGTGTTAATAAAAGCAATAAATCTAGATTAGAGAAATTCAACATTTAGACAATAAACATCTAGCTTATCATTAAACATACTTTGAAAAAGTAACTTTGTTAGTCACCTATAATAAATAGTAAACATATATCTATCTCATTTCAATACCCCTTTGCAAGCAAAGTTGTTTTTTTCTTAAATATGAGGGCTAAAAAAAATTCTTGTGCTTATTTTCAAGGCTGCCAAAGTAGAATAAGCAATATAGAAAAGATATTACAAATATCTAAACAACTAAATAACACAGGCAAAGATCTAAGGAAAATTCTGATGCAGGGAGTCAGCCTGACACCTAAGATTAGAAGGCCTAGGATTTTTAAAACTTAAACAACAAACAAAAAACCCGAGAGACACAGTATTCAACCTCAACAACTCCTAGGAAGATAACCTCACAGTTGAGCACTAATTCCACCTTGAATGTGTAGATTTGTTTACAAAACTGTCTGCATTTATTGCCTCTGGGTATTCACAACCCTTTCATAATTCACACCCTCTTCTAATTGAAAGGTAGAGTCTGTTTTCCTACCCCTTGAATTTGGGATGCCTTTGTGACGTATTGCCCAATCAAACATGGCAAAAGACACAATATGTTTGTTCCAAAGCTAGACCTCAAGAGGCCTTGTATAATCCTGTTTCTCTCTCACTCTCTCTCTCTCTACCATGTGAACAAGCCCAAGGTGGACTGCTTGATTATGAAAGACACATAGCAGTCTCACCCATTACTCCAGGTAACAGCCAGTTACTACCTGAAGCACAGACACTTAATTGATTTACAACTGACCCAAGACACATGAGAGAGAGCCCAGTCAGGACAGAAGAACTGCCCATATAAGCTAAGACTAAACCATAACCTCAGAATTATAAACTAAATAAATGGTTATTGTGTTAAGCTGTTAAATTTTGGTACAGTTTATTATGCAGCAATAGCTTATCAATATATAGGGGAGAAAAGTCATAATCTGACGGGAACCAAAAAGATCTCTGGAAGGTAAGTAGGTTGCCAGTGACTTGGGGGCTAAAAAAAAACAGTCATAAAAGGAGAAAATGGTAAAAAAAAAAAGAAAAGCTAACCTTGGAATTAGGGCTAATGAGACAGATAACAAAAGCAAGTTGCTTTTCCTTGTGGAGAAACAAAATCTATCCAAATGTTATCTGTCCTTCAAAGCTCAACTCAAATCACACCTCCCAATAAATTGTTTTCTTATTGCCCGTAAGCATAGTGATCCTTCTTTTATTAGTCATGTATAGAGGTACATTATTGTGGAAAAAAGCCTGGACTTTAATCAGTAAGTCTAAATTCACATTCTGGGTTTACGAGCTATGTATCCTTAGGCAAGTTTCCTAGTCTTTGAATCTGATTCCTCATCTCTGTACTGGAATTTAATGGCTCTCAATCCCACAGGATAGCTGTGAGATTTGTATTCTAAATGTGTCAACATATTAAACACAAAGTACAACTCAAAAATGTTAAAGTGAATTTCGTTCCTTTCATTCATTCATTCATTCAACTTCGACTGGACTGAATTACTGGTGTATGTCAGGCTGTGTGCTAGATACTGGGAGAAAGGAAACAATTACTAAGGAGACCACACACAACTGCCATCTAGTAATAATTTTTCATGTGTATAGCCCTCAAGGTAGAATGAGGTTAGAGATTATGCCTTATATTTCTTCATATTTCCCAGCTGTGTGGTGGGGTATTTTGAATTGAGTAGTTACAAAGATACATGTAGACCGTTTGACCAGTTAAAAAATGGTAAGATTTCTTCCTGTAAGTTTTAACATCTGTATCTCAAAGCAAAACAAAAGCACCATTGCTTTTGAAACATAGCTAAAAGAAGACTCACTTGACAGCTCACATCCATTCCTGCTTCCAGCAGCACCTGAACAACTGCTTTGTGACCATTGCGTGCAGCAAGGTGTAGTGGTGTGTGCTTTCGAGTGTTGCAGCTCATTAAGTTAGGGTGTGCACTGATGATCATTTTGACCACTCTAAGCCGTCCATAGAGGGCTGCCAGGTCCAGAGGAGTTTCCAGCTTGCTGTTCCTGATGGTAGGATCAGTGAGCTCTTCCAGCAGAACAGCAACTACTTCTGAGTGTCCATACTGAGCTGCACAGTGTAGGGCAGTTTCATTTTCATTGTTCTGTTAAGACAAAGACATAAAGTGCAAGTTTTCAGAAATTCAATCCTTTATCAAAACCTATATACAGTCATTTAAAACCTGAGATGCTTTGAAAATGTAAGTTTAAGATTTATCTGTTTTAATAAGTATGCCTAATAGAATTTTATATTTGATACTAGTACCTATCATTTATTACACCAAAAATATCACATTTTATTTTTATTACTTCAAATGAAAAAATCAAACTTTTCCCTACACTATATATTCCAACTTCCAAGAGTGATAAATGATTTAGCCATGTTAGTCAGTAGCCCTGCTGGGCCAAGATGGTCAGTGTTATCTGCACTGTGCATCGTGCCTCCATGACATTTGTTAATGAGAGAGATTAATAAGAATTATAATACACTTTTAACAGACTGGCTTTCCAAAAGATAGTTGAGATAGTACAGTCTTTGATAATGAAAGATTTACAGAAAGGCTTCCCAAGTTAAGTTTCATTTTATCTTTCGTTTAAGTATAAATCAGTGCTTCTTTTGCAAAGAGAATAAAGACATACTGGCCCTAAGGTTAAACCATATCTTTTTGAAATATAATCATGGATTGAGAAGCAGACCATACCCATACCATACAAGTATCACAGTATTACACGTGTAGCTTATAAGTGTTTCAGTTGAAAATCAATGAGATTTCCCCAGGAATTCAGCAGAATAAAAAATGTTAAAATGGAGAAAACTGAACCCATTTGCAAGGGAGATGTACCCTTTCAGATTCTTTGGGCAGATGGTGTAGGTATATGCAGTATGACTATGTCAGGAGGCAGAAGGGTCAATCAGGAGATATGTGAACAAGAAATTTTAGTAACAAAAATGCAATGTCCTAAATGAGGGTTCTAGGGAGCAAGGGAGGATTTCATCATCAGAGTCATTATCATAGCTATCACTATGTGCCAGGTACAGTTGCATTTCATGTTTACTCATCTAATCCTCACTAGGAGATAAATATTATTATCATTATCCCCATTTTACAGATGAGGAAACTGAGGTAGTAAGTAGCTGAATAATTGCCCTTCAATTATACAGCCATTTAGTATTGGGGCCAGAATTTGAACCTAAATAGCCTAGACCCAAAGTTGGTACTTTTAATACCATCTTCCACAATAGAAACTATTACTACTACCATTTGCTGAGTGTCTAAAAACTTTACATACATTGTCTCCTTTAACTCCTACAAATGATCCTACAAGATTGGTATTAACATCTCCACTTCATGGATGAGGAAACTAAAATACAAAAAAGTTAAATTACATGCCCAAGCAGATTCAGTATCTTTTGGAACCTGTATCCATCAGAATCAAAAACCCATTTATGCTCTTTCCACTGTACCACACTGCCTGCCATGTGTTTCTTTATTGCCAAAGAAGAAAAACATGGAGCTAGTGATCTGAAAGCAGAATTTCTATAGATTTTTCCCAAAAGAACATCAACTGAGTTGAAATAGGAAGTAACTGCTTAGATAGCTGTTCTAAGGGTACAAACCCAAACAAATCTTATCGTTCCAGAAAGTAACTCAGCCTTGCTCTGGATGATAAAACAATGCAGATAAGTAAGTTGAGAGTAGAGAGAAGATTTGAAAACTTAAAAAGAGGAGTGATGGGGGAAAAAAAGCACAGAAAAGTCTTCTTACTACTTTACTTTTCCAAAACAAGTATCAGAAGAGGGCATCTGAAGGCCAAACGCAAAGGAAAAGCTACTCCTTGAAGACAGTCAACAAAAAGTTAAGATCTGACAGATGGGGAATCTAGCTGGAGGTATTGTTTTTTCCAGCATTTTGGGTGAGCCATTCCTGTTCTTAGTTTAAATGTGTTATCATAGTCTATTTCCTTACAGACTGACAACATAGAGGCTTGCACTCCCTGATTTTATTATCTGGCCAAGTTTTATAAACCTGATTTAAAAATCAATCTTATTACCTTAAACCATGAAAATATGATATAGAAATATGCCTCCTGACCAAACCAAATTTCCCATTGGTTGAAAAGAGATTCAATCTCATTTTTTAAGATATACTCCCTCTTTGAGGAAAAGAAAAGTAAATTATGAAACAATACCTCAAAGACCTCTCTACCTTTGCAAAGGCCTTAGCCTAGGAAATTATAAGTGCAAAATTGAAATTTTTCTATTAACTCCAGTTATCACTGTTCAGATCTCAAGAAAAAGTTATTTCAATCATTCAAGTCTTACTCAGGAGAAAATGTTCATAGAGTTTATCTGTAATATCAAACACACACTTGGCTTGTCACGTCAGTGAAGACCACAACTGTGCTACCTTTACAAAAAGGCATGGTTGTATACTCATGTCCATACTCACTAGTGGTCTAAAAAAATCCAATTTGAAATAAATAGGCTGTGATAAAGCACCAGTTAATAATTGCTAGTATGTCTACATTAAATATTCTTAAACTGTTTTGAATTCCTTCTTTTTTACCAGATGAGTGTTCTCTGAAAAATTAGGATACTTCCAGACAATGGGTGGCAGTATGAAACTGGCTAACAAAAGTTATTTACCAAAGATCTTACTTCAAAGTCAAACTAATGGAAACTATCTAACACTAGTTGGATTTGAGTTCTGGTGAATGGCAAGGGAATATACTTATGAGATAAGGCTCCTCTGGTTTTTGCTCTAATGTTAAAATACAGAAGAAAAGAGGAAGAGAAGGTGGACAAAAAGGAAAGAGGAAGGAAAGGCAGGAGGGAAACGAATATACAGAGAAATATAAATTGAAAACACACATAACATCAGAAGAAAGGAAATAAACCTGTTGACAAAAGACAGGAAGGATGTGGCAATTATAAAAATCAGGGCAGAGTCCACTTTATTTTCAAAATTATGTCACCCTAAGTTGACCACTAATTCTAAGGCAGTATAAAATGGTGATCCAGGTTGAAGTGCTAACACGTACTTATTAGCAACAATAAATCACTCTATCTCTCTTAACTTATCTTACTGTAAAATTAGAATATTACCTTCCCTATAACCTTAGAACACAGCTTGTAAACCAAAAGAGATAACATATAGGAAAATGCCTTATAAGCTTTAAACATTAAAACATAAGGTAGAGTTACTTTTAAAGAAAGTTGTATTAGAAACCAAAGACAGCATTCAGAAATCAGAATGAAACCCTGACAGTTATGCATAATTTTAACATTATAACATAGTGTATTACTGGTTAAAAGCTTGGGCTTTGGATCAGAAAAACCTGAATTCAAATACTGGCTGCATTTTTTAGAAGCTGTGATATCATGGGCAAGTTACTTAATCTCTCTAAGGTACTTTCCCCATATATAAGGTAGGAACAGTAATTAACACGTACCTCATCAGGCTGTGGTAGAGCTTAGAAAGATAATGTAGATGAAGTACTCTGCACAATGCCTGGCATATAGTAAACACTCCATAAGTGATAGGATTTACCACTTAGAATACCAATGTGCTATTGTGGAGGGCTCTGGAATTACAGAGATCTGAATACAAGTCTCAGTTTAAGTCACTCAGTAATGTGTGAACTTAGAAGAGTTACTTAGCTTTACTGAGCCTGATTTCCCATCTATAAAATGGAAGTGATAAAAATCACTTCAGAGGATTGCGAGAACTAAGTAACTAACATATCACAGGTAAAAGTGCTTAGCACAGTGCCTGGTTATCATAGGTCTCAATAAATGTTCATTACCATTTTCATTCCTGCCCTCTATTGCTTAAATACATAAAGGCTTATGATTAATTAGCATATTTCTGTCCCATTCGTGGGGAAAAAAGAAATAAAGCTAAAATCAGAATTTACCTGTGAAAACAAAATTCCGACATCAGAAACTTTTAGAAGAAATGACATTGAATGAGAGAACTATGTCAGCACTAAAAGCGTATATACATAGTAACAAACAAAAAATACTGAAAGCATGGTATTAAAAACCTCAAGAAATTTCAACTTGTTTCCAATAGAAACCACAACATAAAGCAAGAGAAGTGAAAAAGGAATTCTGAAGTCCAATCACCTCAAAAAAACCTTTTTTATATTTAAATTTATTCAACATCACAAAAAATAACTTTCTATTTAAAACACACCATTACAGTTATATGCCATATAAAGTATTCAGCTTTCAAATGTAAATAAATTCTAGGGTTTTTCTTTCTTATTTTTATGTCATTTAAAAAATATTGTTTGAAGAAGCTAACATTCCCTTGCTTAATCTTGGTTTGTTTTTCCATCTTATTATTTCAGGTTTGCTTTGGGGCATTCAGACAGTTTTAAGAATAACCACCAGATGGCTCATTCCACAAATGATCTTTTAACTTGGTTTTCTGAGAAACAGTTAGCATTCTCATAAATTTCCTTTTAGCATGTTATGCCAATAAAGATAGCCATATCTGTCATTTCTTATAGATTTGAATTAATGAGTGTATTCTCATAAAAATATTCTGTATTTTGTAACCTGTAAACAGACATTTTATTGCAATAAATATTAATGACAGTGTTCCAATTAATAAAACATTTTTCTTGATTAGTTCTTTATACAACTACCTTTTGATGTAAGAAAAAAATATACATTTTTCTTCCCTTTGCTGTTCACAGCTGGCAAGTGTTACTTTTTATTCTTTAATCTGAATTTCAGTCAAAGGTCTGCAAAGTCTGTATCCATTTGAACAATATGCTAATTGTACTTCATTAGATGTGCTTACCCTGGAGTAACCTACTTCCATTGATATTGGATAACTGCCAACCTGCAGCTTAATGCCATATTTGTAATTCAGTTGTTGGACTACATGCTGGTTTTCAAATATGGTTTTACAAAATGGGAACAGTAGGGGGCATTCAGAGCCCAAGATGTTTGTTATACTGTACTAGAGGACTGTATTTTACTTTCTGGAATCTGTGGTCTTATTTATTTAGAATACCGAGAATGGCATTACTTTTTAAATATATGCATTATATGTAACATGGATACTATGTACTTGTAAATATTTTGACTTTATCTATCAGTAACGTCCTGCTGCTTTTTTTTTACTCAACTTACTCTGGGCGGGTGTGTGTGTGTGTGTGTATGTGTGTGTGTATATATATATATATATGTATGTGTAGATATAGATATAATCTCTACACATACAGGAAATTTTTAATTTAATGTGTGACTAGCAACTGTATACATTGTATTTTGCATTTTAATTCACAAAACTGTACTTAATGTGAAAGTGCTATGTAAATGGTAAAGCATTATGCAAATGATAGTTGTCACCATTTTAGCATTTAAAATTTTATTAAGAAAAACTAATTCACATTACAAATGTGAATTCTGTTATATCTTTAAATATTCAATAAATATAAAATGGATGCTTACGTAAAGCAGGCAAAAATACTACAACTACTTCCTTTATGTGGGATTTTCTTGTTAACAAATATCTTTACAAATGTCCAGCTTAGTGCCAATGTACCATATTTGTACCATTTGTACCATATACAAATGCCAAAGAAGTTTTCAACTTTCTCCTTTAGGAAATTCAGCAGTAGAAAGGTCTTTGGCAGGGTAAAGATAGAAATAATCAATTTTTCAATGTGTCTTTGGCTCCGCAAAACTCTCGAAAAATCATAGCATGAGCAAATATTTGTCAAGTGCACCTGTTCGTTGACTCTGGAATGCGATGGTCCATGATGAATAAGAATCTTCACAATTTCCACATCTCCTTTCCAGGCAGCCAGGTGAATAGGAAAATAACCTTTGTTGTCTGCTACATTTGTTGATGCCTCATATTGAAGCAGTTTGAGAACTATGTCCCTAAGAAGTAGAAAAACCAAAAGAATACAACAGAAAAGAAAATATGCTGAACAATGCAGCATTTATTAAACAGATAATTATAAAAGTATACTAGATACTGGCTGGCAATTTATAGTAATCATTCAAGGTACCGAGACATACAATTGGGTTTAAGAGTTTGCCTCTTCAGCATTTGGCTATTTTACTTACCTGGAACAAGCCACCACCATACACACACAGAGCACTGACTAACCATAAAACTACCTAATAGAATTCATTTCAGCAAAATTTATCTAATTTTATTAACTGAACGAATTTAGTCAAATAACTTAAAAGAATACCTCCTCTCATCTTTTTCAAAAAGGGAGTATTTCCAGATAACCTGTATCTGAGATTTAGTCTGAAGGAAGAGTTGAGGTGCAAGCAAACTCCCTGTTTACAAAAAAGAAGTTATACTACCAAGAGACATTTAGGGAGTTTACACGTCATCCCTACAGAGAACTGGAATAAGGGATTGAAGATACATATAAAAGAGAAAGCAGCACAGTAGGAAAGAGACCCTGCAGTATAAGCCCAAGGTTGAAAAAAAAATTTAATAACTTTTAGCCATGGCACAGGACATACTTTGAATGTGTGTTGTTTATACTTGTGCACTCTTTCACCTTCCTCCTCCAAGGCTAAGAAATGATTTTAAGAGGGAAATTCATTTATGAGACAAATACTATCACTGACGCAGTTTCTAATGATAAGATTTCAGAGAAAATAAAAATAAACCTCATTTTAACATTTCTTTTCTAAAATCAGTATTATTTTATAAGCTTTGAATTTAAATGACTTGAATTTAAAGTCCCAGCTATGCAAACTACCTAATGATATGACCCCTAGAGTATTATTTAGTCTCATTTTTGTTTTTCTTTCCTGTAGAAAATAATATAAATAATAATAATAGTGCCTGTTGCTCAAGACTGGTAAGAACAGTAAACGAGAACATAAAAGAGAAGCCACTCAATAAACAGTAAAACACTATACAAATATTAGTTCTTGCCCCAAATAAAAATAAAATCCTTTAAAAGTAAAAATGCTTCCTTCAATCACCTTTGTCAAAAACAGTCTGAAAATCAGAAGAAAACCTGAAGTTTGTCCAGTTTCTATGCTTCTTCTCACCTCTCTGCCACGTAAAAGTTGTTATATAGGGTCATCCATTCTGAGATAAATAACTTACAAAGTGGTAAAAAGAATTCAATACTTATGAATAACAAAAGCAGCTGAGAACCAGAAGATCTGGTTTGAAGTCCCAACTTTCCACTAGTACTTACTAACTTGGCTACCTTGGACAATTCAAATAACCTCTGTCTCTCTTTCAGATATTGTTAAAATAGAATTTAGAGATTACATATTGTTGCCAGTCTCAAAGAGTTTTGGTGTGAATCAAATGAGAAAGGAAAATGACTACAAAACTGTACACAATCAAAAACTATTCTTAAAGCAGTTTACTGCAAGATTGAACAATTCTAGTGATTTTTTTTAACTGAAATATATCAGCATTTAAATAAAAGTTAAAATAATACCAAAGGAAGCACAGTTAAATACCTGGATGTAACAAGTAGGATTTATCCTACAAAAAAACCAGCCTTCTCCAAATTCATATAGCAAGAAAGACAATTACGTGAAGGGTTTTAATTTCATCCCTCAAAGCCTAAGCAAAAAAAAAAAAAAAAAAGTCTGAAATTTCTAAAAGCATTTCCTTTCTGGGAGTAAAGAAAAGTTTGATGGGATCATCAATACTATTTTCTTTTACTCTCACTCAAACCATTCAGAATTTCATTTGTTATTTGGCTCAATTTTTGTTGACATTTTCTAATAATGTATGTGATATGCATTCATTCTTTATCTATCAGGAAGATGTATGACATAGTGAAAAAACTGAATAATACTGATCATTTGTATTGTATAGTATTACTATCATCTAAATCAGAAAAGAAAAACCTTCATGTTTATGAAATTATCTTTGGTGAACACCAATCTCCTAAATAAATACTATTATTTTTATTTCAGTTTTTTGAAGTTTATTCATTTTATTAAATAAATATCTTATTAAATTTATTTTTAAATTTAAATTTATTTTTAAATTTTTATTTAAGTTGAGACTGTCATCTTGTTCAGAGATACCAGCTAATAAACTGGTTGAGCTCAGATTTCTAACGTGAAAACATATCTGTGAAATATAAAGTTATATCTTTGCTCAAATAAGTGCCTGTTAGTCTTGCTGAATCTTAAGCAAAATATTAATCAATATAGTGTCATTAATTTCTTATGATTGTATATCCCTTGTATATGACAAGCAATATGTATTAAACAGGCCTTTTTCATCCAGGCTCATCAAGAGCAAATTAAATTTCAGGTACTTTCTTTAATGTCTAAACAAGAAGAGTAGTTAATACAGGATCCCACCAAATCAAGGTTTTTTTTGTTTTGTTTTTGAGATATAATTGACATATAACAGGACTTTAGTTTCAAGTATACAACATAATGATCTGATATATGTATATACTGCAAACTGATCACCATAATAAGCCTAGTTAACACCTATTTTTAAATTTTTATTTAAGTTGCATCTTATATCTTCCAGAGGTATCCAGAAATGAATATTTTGACCATACTTGGTTACCTGGCATGAAATATTAAGTTATATTAATGAACACTGTCTACAGAATAGCAAGCAAAGAAGTAATCCCTATATCTTAAAGTGGCATTCTTTCTTAACAGCGTTTGATAAATAAGAAATGTTCCAAAACACTAAAATAAATGTAGTTGATGAGATCACAGGAAAAATAATTCCATTTCCCAGGAAAAAAACAAAAATATCAAATTAAATTTAATAATAATCCAACTTAAATCACTGCAACATTTTGTAGCTTGAGGCTAATATATGTAAGTTCAAGTAAAAACAGGAATTCTAAAAGTATTGACTTTTGCTACTATGTTTAAGTTGTTTCATTTTCTGACAGACATAAATAATACTTCTGATTAATATGAAATGTCTTTTAAGAAGTTCAGTATATGTTCTGAGCAAAATTAAATTAATTGGGAAGATTCAACACTCAAATTTCTTTACCTCAACAGCAAGTTTTCCCTATAATTAACCAAAGACATTTATTTTGTTCCATCCTCCTGTATTTGTTGGTAATGCAAAGAATTTTGAAATAAATGCAAATCATCTTCATATGGATGTAGTATTAACAAACTAATGAAATTCTCAAATTCATGAAGGCCCTCTTGATTTCACACTTTCTTGAAGACTTTACTTCTTCTTAATGAAAATAAAGTTGAAAATGTGTTCAACATGGTCAAAAGCCTTTAGGACAATACACTCCATTTTCTAACTGGAGCTCCTTTATATACTGAATTCACTCTCACAGATTTCCAGATAGAGTGAATAAAGCCAAAGTTTAACTAGTTAATAGCCTTATCCAAGAAAGAAGCAATCAACCAAAGATATTTGTAGGCGACTCAAAGGGCAATTTCATGGACTAGATTAAACAAATTTTTAGAGAAAGTACCCTTCTTTCATTAGAAAGCCTACTCTGAGCAAATCAAAAGTGCAGCAGATAGCTTACTATGTGGATTCGAAATACAATTTGAGATACAATTTGGATTATAGATAATGGAGTCTAGGATTCAAGCATTAAATATTTAAAGAATGAGAAGTGAGAACAGAAAATATTTTTAACCCTGCACATAACAAATAACATACATATTTCAAAGATACAATAACAATTTAGTACTGACATTTTCTAAAACAGTAGCCAAGAATTACAACGTACCCAACATAGTTTAATGAGATGGAACTTTAAAAAAAAAAGGAGCAAGTTGCTAAGAAAAGAAGGAGAATTGAAATGAAACATGAATATACAGGTTTAGTAAAACCTTACAGGGAGTGATAAGATTATTAGTTAAAAAGACAGGGGGAAAGGAAAGAAGAAAGAAAAGAAGGACAGAGGAAGAGAGGGAAATAAGAAAGGCATGAAGAAGGAAGAAAAGGGAAGGAGTGAGGGAAGGAGGGAGGAAACCTGGCTAATTGCTATTCAGAAGAGAATTAAGTGAATCAAATTTGCAGTAGAAATACATGAGCGAGACAATGAATCCTCCGTATTTTGAAAAAGAGAAAAATCTCTAGCCTATCTATTGAAATAATTTATTTATAATCATCACTAGTTAAATTTGTTCTACTGACCATGTTTTTTATATCATTTGAAGGTAAAAATTTTCTAATCTGTAATTACAAATGACTCAGAAATCACCAGAGTACATTACATTTTCTATTGTGTCCTGATGTGGCTAAGTGGAGATGAATTGTTCATTATAAAATAATGTATTTCAGGTATAAAATGCTGCTCCACTTGTAGATTAACTACCATTGATAAATAATAACTCCCAATAAAACATACAAAATAAAGAGGATACAGGCTTAATATGTAGTATGAAGGCCATAGTTTTTTTTTTTAATTTCTGCACTGGGTCTTAGTTGTGGCACATGGGACCTTCGTTGCGGCATGTGGGATCTTCAGTTGCAGCATGTGAGATCTTTTAGTTGTGCCACACAGGATCTTTAGTTGAGGCATGCTAGATCTTAGTTGCAGCATGTGGGATCTAGTTCCCTGACCAGGGATCGAACCCGGGCCCCCTGCATTGGGAGTGCGGAGTCTTAGCCACTGGACCACCAGGGGAATCACAAGGCCATAGATTATATATTGGAGGGAAGGGGAAAGCGTGTGCCCAAAGCAAAAGAATAAACTATAGGACTCTGTAATATTTCTTCCAGCTCTATAATTCCATGAACTTCAGCCTAGAAATCGTAATGCTTATGAAAACAACCTAGAGCTGATGGATATAAAGCAGCAGGAATAAAGATAGAAATGATGTGTTTCTATGCTGACACAGAAGAATGTCTATGACATAAAAAAATGTCTTTTGCTTGGGAAGAATACAACACAATAGTTTATTACCTATGCTAAGTGAGAATAGCAAAGACAAAGAAAAGAAAAACCATTCTCCTCTGGCTCTGAGGTATATTCTATGACACTTTTTTATCCGTCAAATATCTTTTCTTATGCCAATATTTAAACCAGCATTCCATGAGAACACACTACTTGTTGATAACAGGAACAAGAAATACATAATGTGACAGAGAAAAACCAACAAGAATTTAGAAAACTGATGTGCATACAGCCACAGAGGGGATATAATGTGAAGTACTGGTAAAAGCATACACTTGGAACCAGGAACACTTAGACTCTAGAAACAGCCCCACCTTAATAACTAAGTGGCCACTAAGTCACTTATCCAGAATGGTCTTGTTTCTCCATTTATAAAATGAAAGAAGTGAGGAGGGCAGGGTAGAATAAATGATCTCTAATTTTAAAAGTCCTTGGTAACTTAAATCATTTAAAATCAAGAAATTTTATACTCTAGATGAAAATCCAAATTTCAGAATTGTAACATCATAGTACATAACTGAGCCGCAAACAATAATAAAACAGTGTATCATAAAATGTTATAATTGGAAGTAACAACAAAAAATATGCAGCCACTGTATTCAGTACACTGAACTGAGGCCTAAATAGGTTAATGAAATGGCTCAAGGTCACATAACTAGCAGGGAGGGAGAGATGGGATTAGAATTTTCCTGCTTTTTTCCAATACCTACAGAATGACACTAAGCAAAATCTTTCTAGAAAGAGTTTAAAAGAAAAGATAAATGAGACCTTTATATAAAAGCAAAGCAGAGATATATAATTCTCAGAGAACATCTGCAATTAGAGAGATCTTAAAAGATATACAGTCAAAGCCTCATCTCTTTCTGATAATTTTAATGATTGCTATTCAATCACTTAAATTATCCTCACTTTGTATACTGCCAATAAAAACTAAGAATTATGCAAGAGGGCTTCCCTGGCGGCGCAGTGGTTGAGACTTCGCCTGCCGATGCAGGGGACATGGGTTCGTGCCCCAGTCTGGGAGGATCCCACATACCGCGGAGCAGCTGGGCCCGTGAGCCATGGCCGCTGAGCCTGCGCGTCCGGAGCTTGTGCTCCGCAACGGGAGAGGCCACAACAGTGAGAGGCCCGCGTACCACAAAAAAAAAAAAGGATTATGCAAGAGGCCTCAGAGAAATATATCTCAATGGTTAGAACTTCAAAGGATGTCATGTATAAACCAGTAACATTTACTAAAAACTTCACTGAAAATCAAGAAGCGATATGTGTATTTGGGGACAATATTATTTTGAGAAATACTTATAATGCCAAGCTGAGATAGAACAAGAAAAGTTGTATAGCTCAAATGGTCAAGCTCAAGATCTTCTGTCCATTACATTTGATAGTTTGTCTTCCCCATTGGAACTAAGAAATATGGTACCACCCTGAATCTACAACTAAGATGGCCAAAGAAGCCAGCTTGGGCTTATTTAATAGATTTCACTCCTGATGACTCAGGTACAAAGAAGAATAAATAGTAATTCCTTTAAAAGATTCAGATGTTAGGGATCTGGACACATTTTCCACTCTACAGAAGGATAGCATATAGCTGAAAAACACTCGGCAAAATAAAAAGTTCTAAGTTAGATGGTATAAGTTGATATAATAAAGAATCAGGAGTGGGTGAAAAGAAATATAATTTGGGAATTCCAATACTAAAAATCTAAGTGATGAAACATTCAGTTCATGGTATTTTATATAATTTGTATGATTCTTCAAACAGAATGATAATGTTCAATTTATGCAATAAGTTAGATTAAAACGTCATAATGATAAATAATGACAAAAATGATGTTTCTTCCATGAGAGCTTTAAGGCCTTAAAATGTGATCAAGTATAACTAAGTCCCTTGTGTCTCAATTCACAGAATGAAAGAAATGTTAAGTGCGAAAATAAAAGGTAACTAGCACTTTTAAGGCAGTAATTACCACATCTAATAAAACTGAAGTGAAATGAAATGATCCAGATCTGAAAAGACTAACTTGAATCATTAAAGCAAAGGAAAAACACATAGGAGGGGAGACACATGAACAGGGTCACTTTCCTTCTGAAAAACAGGTTAAAGAAGTTTAAAACCTGAAAGACCATCCATGAAGGACACAGACAAAGCATTTTAGCTTAGTTTGAGGATTTTGAAGTAGTTCATGTAAGTGCCTATGCCTTATAACAGCAAGACTCTATTAAAGAGTTCACTCCTAGTGAATAATCCCATATTTGGTGAAGACACCCAAAAAAGTAGGGAGGTGTCATTAAGTGAGGTATCCCATTCCCTCACCAAAGGTACACACGACTAACATGGTTCTGTCACTTCTTCCATTTTCCCTGTGTGATATTTGACTTGACTTACACTCTGCACATAATCATCTCAGCAACATTCCTACCACTTCCAACTTGTCAGGTATTGAACACCTGGTGCCTCTCCAAATTCATCTAAGCCCAGGGGACTCATGGCAACATGAGACAGGTACCATCAGACATAATTAACTAAATCACATGTAACTAAATACACAAAGATTCCAGTCCAAATAAGTGGCACTTACTTATGTCCATTTAAGGCTGCATGGTGTAAAGCAGTGTAACCCGAACTGTCTGTGCAGTTCACATTGGGGCCTCGCCAGATGCTGCAAATAAAGCACAAGCACAGAGTTAACAGTTAAGCAGAATGGTGCTTTGAAAAACAAAAAGAAGCCTGATAGTCCCACAGTCAGCAGCATGTTGCATATGAAAATTTTACTTATGTAGAAAACAACTGCCACCTTTTGTGCATTCCCCTCAGAACAATATCTTCATTTATTTGATGCAGGGAAATTATCAGGGAATATAGCTACCTTCAGAAATTAGTAAATGCAGGCCCACTGCCATGCATTAAATTTGGACCCAAAAATTCCCTATCACTTTCTGTCATTACTTAAATATTGGATGCAATTAACATTCAACTATTATATTCTTTACCAAGAATAAAGATTTATGACACCTGCTTACTCCTTTTTAACACACTCATTCTGAGATGGCAGTGGTTTATATAAATTATATTTTTGCATAGGTAAAGAATATAAACACTTCTTTCTGTTCCATTGCTACTAAGTGAATATAATACATATTTCATTCTTGAAAATATAATTAAAGATTTGGACTATCACAAACCATAAAAAGATTCTAACAGTTTTGAAGTTATTTTACTATACAATATATTCTGAAGATAACATGTAACTACATGAAAGAATCCATTTTATCCTTGATCACTACAATTACAGAAACTATGTACAGCTTTTGAAAAAATTAGGCATTGAAAGACACTTTTCCAAAAGTAGACCAAAATAAAAAACAAAACAAAAACAGTTATCAAAGCCATCAAAACTAACATCTAATGACAAACTAATTCATGTATTCACAAAATATTTATTGTACACCAATTGTATGTGACATATTAAGATAGGCATTGAGAGTACAAAATCATAATTCACGGTCCTTCTTTACGAGAACAGAGTCTAATGGAGAAGAGAGACACATAAGCTAACAATTACAGAGTGCTAAGATAATCAAGGTACCAGAGAGCACACAAGCATCTCTGAGAAGAGAATGAATAGCTATTCCAAATGAGAGATCACAACTGACTTTAACTAAGTTGAGACAATGAAAATGAACAGAATGTACTTTTTCAACAGTTATTAAAAGGACAAATCAATAAGATGCAGGGATCAATTGAAGGAAGGAGAAAGTAGTAGCACTTTCTGAATCATTTGAGAATGACTCAAATTTAATGCCTAAATGACCAAAAGGAAAACGACAACATTAACTAAGATGTGAAAAGAGAAACAAATTTCCTTGGGGAAGACAGTGCAGATGGAAAGCAAACAATGACTTCAGGTTTGGAGACACTGAATTTTAATTATCTGACATACTTACATAAAAGGAAGGATTTCCAGAAGATTATAAAAATATCTAGTTAGAAGCATGGCCCTGAAGTTAGACTACCTGAGTTCAAACACCTGACTCCATTACTTGCTGGGGGTAGCCCTGCATGAAGTGTTTAACCTCTCTGAAATTCAATTCCTCGTCTGAAAAATAGAGATGATAATAATAGTACTACCTTATAATGCTGTGAGAATCAAATAAATCAATACCTACAAAGCTCTTATGGCAGTAGTTGAACATAGTACTAGCATCTATTATATTTGTTAGAACATAGTTCAACAAATTGTTAGAACAAATTATTATTAAATAGAAGGTAAAACCAAGGGAGTGCCTGATATCAGACTCTTTAAGAGGGAGGCCATCAGACTCAAATACCTCAGTGGATAATTTGTATATGGGGGCAAGGTGAAACCTTTTCTCAAAGGTTGATATTAATTAAAATCAATCACTGGTTAAAAAAAAAAATCAAACCTGACTTGGGTAGACAGTCCAAAGTTCAAGGCAGCTCAAAAATCTGAAAACCTCCCAGCCCTCACTGAAACTGTCAGAGAACTATATGAAAGTACATTGTGAGGAAAAAGAAAGAAAGAAAAATATGGGACAGACAATAGAACCATGGATATTAACAATACTGGAGGGTCCAGCACAGGAAAAAGGTTATATGAAGGACATTGAGAGTTGTCCAAGAGTAAATAAAACCAAGAGAGAGCATTATACAATTTAAAACAGGAAACTGTTAAAAAAAAACAATCAAGTTACATAAGAGTTAAACAATTTATTTGGTAATTAAAAAGGTCTTGAGGAAATTAATGGCCAAATATAATTAGTCAGTTGTAAGGATTTAACATTATTTTGATCTTAACCTTATTTCAATTCAGTGGTTTTTTCTTTAATGGTAGCTTACTTCCTGAGAATAAAAAAAGTGACAGTTAAACAAGTAAAGTTATAAAATGTGCATATGTTTTACAATTTCATTAAGATTGTTAGGTTTTTACCAATCCTTTTCTTTAATCAATCCTTGAAGCATTTTCAATCTCCTATTACATTTTTAAAATTTTTATACTTTTGTTCCTCCTGCTAGCTCACCCATCTTGCTCTATTAATTTCCACCACTGTGCCTTTAATCATGCCCTTCTACTAACCTACAATAGCTTCTCTAACCAATCATACCTTACCATTCCTTCAAAGCCATGATCAAGATTCACCTACTCCAATAACTCTTTCTCTAAGTACTGAATACAACAGCTATTTAATAAATGTGTGCTAAATTATATAAATTTAAAAATCAAATAAAGGATTATTTTTAATGAATAAATAAGCCACAGGTAAAACAGAAGTGTTAAAACAATGGAATGTACTTATTTAAAATAATTTATGAAATCATTAAAAAAAATCCAAAAGAGGCAAAAGAAAAAAAAGCAGAAAAGAGGAACAAAGAATACGTAAGACAAATACAAAGCAAATTGTTAGATGACAGATTTAACCATATCAATAACCATAACCATATCAATAATTACATTAACTATTAATAGTCTGAGCACCCCAATGAAAAAAGAAAAATCATCAGACTGGATTAAAGAAAGTAAGACCCAACTATATACTTACTAAATGAAATTCACTTTAAATATAGAGATACAAATAGAAAAAAAAGTAAAGGACAGAAAAATCATACTAACACTAATCAAAATAAGCTGAATAACTATATTAACATTGGACAAACCAGATTTCAAAGCTAAGAATATTACAAGGGATAAAGAAAATCATTTCAGAATGACAAAGATGTCGATTTATCTGAAGAATATGGGAATCCTAAGTGTTTTTTGCCTCTAACAACAGAACTTCAAAATACATGAAGCAAAAAACTGATACAACTGCAAAGAGAGAGAGACCTAGTCACTGACACCTGGAGATTTCAATACGTCTCTCTCAATAATTGATAGGACAAGTAAACAAAAAATCATTAAGGGTATACAAGAATTAAATAACACTACCAACCAATTTGATGTAACTGACATTTATAGAACACTTACCCAATAATACCTGAATACATATTCTTTTCAAGTGAACACAAGACATTTACCAATATATTCCATATTGTGGATCATAAATCTCAATAAATCTACAAGATTCAGAAGGGAGACGTACAAGATGCCAGAGGACTAAGACTTGGAGATCACCTTCCACCCCACAAATACATCAGAAATACATCTATGTACGGAACAACCCCTATGGAACACCTACTGAACGCTGGCAGAAAACCTCAGACTTCCCAAAAGGCAAGAAACTCCCCCACGTACCTGGGGAGGGCAAAAGAAAAAACACAGACAAAAGAATTAGGGACGGGACCTGCCCCTCTGGGAGAGAGCTGTGAAGGAGGAAAAGTTTCCACACACTAGGAAGCCCCTTCACTGGTGAAGACGGGGGTTGGGCGACACGGGGAAGCTTCAGAACCACGGAGGAGAGCGCAGCAACAGGGATGCAGAGGAAAACGGAGAGATTCCCGCACAGACGATTGGTACCGACCAGCACTCACCAGCCCGAGAGGCTTGTCTGCCCCCTCCACCCGGGGCGGACGGGAGCTGGGAGCTAAGGCTCGAGCTTCAAGCTTCGGAGGTCAGATCCCAGGGAGAGGACTGGGGTTGGCTGCGTGAACACAGCCTGAAGGGGGCTAGTGCACCACAACTTAGCCGGGAGGGAGTCTGGGGAAAATCTGGACCTGCTAAAGAGGCAAGAGAACACCGTTTTGGGGTGCGCAAGGAGAAGGGATTCAGAGCACCGCCTAAATGAGCTCCAGAAACGGGCACGAGCCACGGCTATCAGCGTGGACACCAGAGACAGGCGTGAGAGGCTAAGGCTGCTGCTGCAGCCACCAAGAACGCTGTGTGCAAGCACAGGTCACTATCCACACCTCCCTTCCCAAAAGTCTCTGCAGGCCGCCACTGCCAGGGTCCTGTGATCCAGGGACAACTTCCCCAGGAGAACGCACGGCGTGCCTAAGGCTGTTGCAACATCACACCGGCCTCTGCCACTGCAGGTTCTCCGCACATTCCGTACCCCTCCCACCCCCCCAAATGAGTAAGCCAGAGCCCCCTAATCAGCTGTTACTTTAACCCCGTCCTGTCTGAGCGAAGAACAGACACCCTCAGGTGACCTACACGCAGAGGCAGGGCCAAATTCTGAACGCCAGGAGCAGTACAAAGAAGAGAAACAGAAATTTCTCCCAGCAGCCTCAGGAGCACGGGATATATCTCCACAATCAACTTGATGTACCCTGCATCTGTAGATTACCTGAATAGACAACTAATCATCCCAAAATTGACGCAGTACACTTTGGGAGCAACTGTAGACTTGAGGTTTGCTTTCTGCATCTAATTTGTTTCTGGTTTTATGTTTATTTTACTTTACTATTTAGACTTTATTATCATTAGATTTGTTTATTGATTTGGTTGTTCGCTTCCTTTTTTTTTTTAATATATATATTTTTTTTTTGTTTTTCTCTTTTTGTGAGTGTGTATGTGTATGCTTCTTTGTATGATTTTGTCTATATGGCTTTGCTTTTACCATTTGGCCTAGGGTTCTGTCTGTCCATTGTATTTTTCTTCCTTTTTTTTCTTATTTTTTAATTTTTTAAATTTTCAATAATTTTTTTATTTTAATAACTTTATTTTATTTTTCTTTCTTTTTTTCTCATTTTTCTTCTGAGCCATATGGCTGACAGGGTCTTCGTGCTCTGGCTGGGTGTCAGAGTTGGGCCTCTGATGTGGGAGAGCCGAGTTCAGGACATTGGTCCACCAGAGACCTCCCGGCTCCATGTAATATCAAATGGTGAAAGCTCCCCCAGAGATCTCCATCTCAAGGCTAAGACCCAGCTCCACTCAACGACCAGCAAGCCACAGTGCTGGAAACCCTATGCCAAATGACTAGCAAGACAGGAACACAACCCCATCCATTAGCAGAGAGGCTGCCTAAAATCATAAGGTCATAGACACCCAAAAACACAGAACCAGATGCAGTCCTACCCACCAGAAAGACAAGATCCAGCCTCGTCCACCAGAACACAGGCACTAGTCCCTCCACCAGGAAGCCTACACAACACACCGAACCAACCTTAGCCACTGCGGGCAACACCAAAAATTACGGGAACTAGGGATCTGCAGCCTGCGAAAAGGAGACCCAAAACACAGTAAGTGAAGCGAAATAAGACAACACAGAAACACACAACAGATGAAAGAGTAAGGTAAAAACCCACCAGAACAAACAAATGAAGAGGAAACAGGCAGTCTACCTGGAAAAGAATTCAGAATAATGACAGTAAAGATGATCCAAAATCTTGGAAAAAGAATGGAGAAAATACAAGAACGTTTAACAAGGACCTAGAAGAATTAAAGAGCAAACAAACAATGATGAACAACACAATAAATGAACTTAAAAATTCTGTAGAAGGGATCAATAGCAGAATAACTGAGGCAGAAGAACGGATAAGTGACTTCGAAGATAAAATAGTGGAAATAACTACCGCAGAGCAGAATAAAGAAAAAAGAAGGAAAAGAATGGAGGACACTCTCAGAGACCCATTGGACAACATTAAACACACCAACATTCCAATTATAGGGGTCCCAGCAGAAGAAGAGGAAAAGAAGGGGACTGAGAAAATATTTCAAGATTTTACAGTTGAACACGTCCCTAATATGGGAAACGAAAGACTCAAAAAGTCCAGGTATAACAGAGAGTCCCATACAGGATAAAACCAAGGAGAAACATGCCAAGACACATATTAATCAGACTAACAAAAATTAAATACAAAGAAAATATATTAAAAGCATCAAGGGAAAAACAACAATTAACATACAAGGGAATCCCCATAAGGTTAACAGGTGATCTTTCAGCAGAAACTCTGCAAGCCAGAAGGGAGAGGCAGTACATACTGAAAGTGATGAAAGGGAAAAACCTACAACCAAGATTACTCTACACAGCAAGGATCACATTCAACTTCAACAGAGAAATTAAAACCTTTACAGACAAGTAAAAGTTAAGAGAATTCAGCACCACCAAACCAGCATTACAACAAATGTTAAAGGAACTTCTCTAGGCAGGAAACACAAGAGAAGGAAAAGACCTACAAAAATAAACCCATAACAATTAAGAAAATGGTAATAGGAACATACATAGCGACAATTATCCTAAATGTAAATGGATTAAATGCTCCAACCAAAAGAAACAGACTGGCTGAATGGATACAAAAACAAGACCCATATATATATGCTGTCTATGAGAGACCCACTTCAGCCCTAGGGACACATACAGACTGAAAGTGAGGGGATGAAAAAAGATATTCCATGCAAATGAAAATCACAAGAAAGCTGGAGTAGCAATTCTCATATCAGACAAAATAAACTTTAAAATAAAGACCATTACAAGACACAAAGAAGGACACTACATAATGATCAAGGGATCAATCCAAGAAGAAGATATAACAATTGTAAATATTTATGCACCCAAAGTAGGAGCACCTCAATACATAAGGCAAATGCTAACAGCCATAAAAGGGGAAATCAACAGTAACACAATCACAGTAGGGGACTTTTAACACCCCACTGTCACCAATGGACAGATCATCCAAAATGAAAATAAATGAGGAAACACAAAATTTAAATGACACATTAAACAAGATGAACTTAATTGATATTTATAGGACATTCCATCCAAAAACAAGAGAATACACTTTCTTCTCAAGTGCTCATGGAACATTCTCCAGGATAGATCATACCTTGGGTCACAAATCAAGCCTTGGTAAATTTAAGAAAATTGAAATCGTATCAAGTATCTTTTCTGACCACAGTGCTATGAGACTAGATATCAATTACAGAAAAAACTCTGTAAAAAACACAAACACATGGAAGCTAGACAATACACTACTTATAACCAAGAGATCACTGAAGAAATCAAAGAGGAAATCAAAAAATACCTAGACACAAATGACAATGAAAACAGGATGACCCAAGACCTATGGGATGCAGCAAAAGCACTTCTAAGACAGAAGTTTATAGCAATAGAATCCTCAAGAAACAAGAAACGTCTCAAATAAACAACCTCACCTTACACCTAAAGCAACTAGAGAAGAACAAAAAAAAAACCCCAAAGTTAGCAAAAGGAAAGAAATCACAAAGACCACATTAGACATAAACGAAAAATAAATGAAGAAAACAACAGCAAAGATCAAAAAAACTAAAAGCTGGTTCTCTGTGAAGATAAGCCATTAGCCAGACTCATCAAGAAAAAAAAGAAGACTCAAATCAGTAGAATTAGAAATGAAAAAGGAGAAGTAACAACTGACACTGCAGAAATACAAAGGATCATGAGAGATTACTACAAGCAACTATATGCCACTAAAATGGACAACCTGGAAGAATTAGACAAATTCTTAGAAAACGACAACCTTCCAAGACTGAACCAGGAATAAACAGAAAATATAAACAGACAAATCACAAGCACAGAAATTCTGACTGTGATTAAAAATTTTCCAACAAACAAAAGCCCAGGACCAGATGGCTTCACAGGTGAATTCTATCAAACATTTACAGACGACCTAACAACTATCCTTCTCAAACACTTCCAAAATACAGCAGAGGGAGGAACACTCCCAAACTCATTCTATGAGGCCACCATCACCCTGATACCAAAACCAGACAAAGATGGCACAAAAAAGAAAACTACAGACCAATATCACGGATGAACATAGATACAAAAATCCTCAACAAATACTAGCAAACAGAATCCAACAGCACATTAAAAGGATCATACACCATGATCAAGTAGGGTTTATCCCAGGAATGCAAGGATTCTTCAATATATGCAAATCAACCAATGTGATAAACCATATTAACAAATTGAAGGAGAAATCCATATGATCATCTCAATAGATGCGGAAAAAGCTTCCGACAAAATCCAACATCCACTTATGATAAAAACCCTCCAGAAAGCAGGCACATAGGGAACATACCTCAGCATAACAAAGGCCACACATGAGAAACACACAACCAACATCATTCTAAATGGTGAAAAACGGAAACCATTTCCTCTAAGATCAGGAAAAAGACAAGGTTGTCCACTCTCACCACTATTATTCAACACAGTTTTGGAAGTTTTAGCCACAGCAATCAGAGAACAAAAAGAAATAAAAGGAATCCAAACTGGAAAAGAAGAAGTAAAACTGTCACTGTTTGCAGATGACATGATACTATACATAGAGAATCCTAAAGATGTTACCAGAAAACTACTAGAGCTAATCAATGAATTTGGTAAAGTAGCAGGATACAAAATTAATGCACAGACATCTTTTGCATTCCTATCCACTAATGATGAAAAATCTGAAAGAGAAATTAAGAAAACACTCCCATTTACCTTTGCAACAAAAAGAATAAAATACCTAGGAATAAACCTAACTAAGGAGACAAAAGACCTGTATGCAGAAAACTATAAGACACTGGTGAAAGAAATTAAAGATGATATCAACAGATGGAGAGATATACCAGGTTCCTGGATTGGAAGAATCAACATTGTGAAAATGACTATACTACCCAAAGCAATCTACAGATTCAATGCAATCCCTATCAAACTACCAATGGCATTTTTCACAAAACTAGAACAAAAAATTGCACAATATGTATGGAAACACAAAAGATCACGAATAGCCAAAGCAATCTTGAGAAAGAAAAATGGAGCTGGAGGAATCAGGCTCCTGGACTTCAGAATATACTACAAAGCTACAGTAATCAAGACAGTATGGTACTGGCACATAAACAGAAATACAGATCAATGGAACAGGATAGAAAGCCCAGAGATACACCCACGCACCTACGGTCACCTTATTTTTGATAAAGAAGGCAAGAATATACAATGGAGAAAAGACAGTCTCTTCAATAAGTAGTGCGGGGAAAACTGGAAAGCTACATGTAAAAGAAAGAAATTAGAACACTCCCTAACACCATACACAAAAATAAACTCAAAATGGATTAAGACCTAAATGTAAGGCCAGACACTATAAAACTCTTAGAAGAAAACATAGGCAGAACACTCTATGACATAAATCACAGCAAGATCCTTTTTAACCCATCTCCTAAAGAAATGGAAATAAAAACAAAAATAAACAAATGGGACCTAATGAAATTTAAAAGCTTTTGCAAAGCAAAGGAAACCATAAACAGGACAAAAAGAAAACCCTCAGAATGGGAGAAAATATTTGCCGACAAAGCAACTGACAAAGGATTAATCTCCAAAATATACAAGCAGCTCATGCAGCTCAATATAAACAAAACAACCCAATCCAAAAATGGGCAGAAAACCTAAATAGACATTTCTCCAAAGAAGGTATACAGATTGCCAACAAACACATGAAAGGATGCTCAACATCACTAATCATTAGAGAAATGGAAATCAAAACTACAATGAGGTATCACCTCACACCGGTCAGAAGGGCCATCATCAAAAAATCTACAAACAGTAAATGCTGGAGAGGGTGTGGAGAAAAGGGAACCCTCTGGCACTGTTGGTGGGAATGTAAATGATACAGCCACTATGGAGAACAGTATGGAGTTTCCTTAAAAAACTAAAAATAGAACTACCATAGGACCCAGCAATCTCACTACTGGGCATATACCCTGAGAAAACCATAATTCAAAAAGAGTCATGTACCACAATGTTCACTGCAGCTCTATTTACAATAGCCAGGACATGGAAGCAACCTAAGTGTCCATCGACAGATGAATGGATAAAGAAGATGTGGCATATATATACAGTGGAATATTACTCAGCCATAAAAAGAAACGAAATTGAGTTATTTGTAGTGAGGTGGATGGACCTAGAATCTGTCATACAGAGTGAAGTAAGTCAGAAACAGAAAAACAAATACCGTATGCTAGCACATATATATGGAATCTAAAAAAAAAAAAAATGGTTCTGAAGAACCTAGGGGCAGGACTGGAATAAAGACATAGAGAATGGACTTGAGGACACTGGGAGGGGGAAGGGTATGCTGGGTGAAATGAGAGAGTGGCATAGACTTATATATACTACCAAATGTAAAAAGATAGCTAGTCGGAAGCCCCCGCATAGCATAGGGAGATCAGCTCTGTGCTTTGTGACCACCTAAAGGGATGGGATAGGGAGGGTGGGAGGGAGATGCAAGAGGGATGAGATATTGTGATATATGTATATGTATAGCTGATTCACTTTGTTATAAAGCAGAAACTAACACACCATTGTAAAACAATTATACTCCAATAAAGATGTTTAAAAAAATTTTAAATAAAAGATTCAAATCACAAAACTATATTCTCTGACTCCAATTAAATTAAAAATCGTTCACCAAAAGGTATCTTTAATATCCACAAATATTAGAAACTGAATAACACATAAGTCAAAGAAGATATCAAAAAGATTTTGGAATGTATTTACAACTGAAAGAGAAAGAAAACACAAAATATCAAAACTTTGGGGATGCAACTAAAGTAGTACTTAAAGAAAAATGTATAGTATTAAAATGACACTGATAGATCAGAGAAAGGTCCCACATTGATGACCTCAGCTTCCACTTTAAAAAACAGGAAAAGAAGAGCATATTAACCCCAAAGTAAGCAGAAGAAAGGAAACCAGTGAAAAAGAAAACAGGATAACAATAGAGACAATCAATGAAATCAAAAAGGGATTCTTTAAAATACTCTATAAAATTTAAAAATCTATAGGCAAACTGATAAGGATTAAAATAGAAGATACAAATTACTAAATTAGGAGCAGAGAGGTAATATCACTACATATTCTAAAAATATGAACAGTAAGAAAATATTTTTAATAACTTTATACCAATAAATTAAAAAACTTAGGTGAAATGGGCAAGTTTCTTGAAAAACACAAACCACCAAAACTCATTTTTAAAAATAGGATCACCTGAATAGCCCTACATCTATTAAGGAAACTGAACTTGAACTTGTGGTTACAAAACGTTCCCCACAAAACAAAATAAAAACGTCCAGGTCCAGGTGGCTTCAATGGGGAATTACGCCAGATATTTAAGAAAGAAATAGTATCAGTTCTACAAAAATCATTCCAAAATATTGAAGAGGCACAAATACTGCCTAATATTCGATGACACCAAAGACATATGACAAGAAAGAACTACAGATCAATATATCACTCGTGAATACAGAAGCAAAAATTCTCAGCAAAATTCTAGCAAGTTGAATCCAACAATATATGAAAAGAACACTACACCATGATGAAATGGAGTTTATTTCAGGAATGCAAATTTGTTTTAACATTCATAAATTACTATATTAACAAACTAAAACAGAAAAATCATTATTATCTCAACAGATATGGAAATAGTACTTGCCAAACTCCAACATCAATTCCTAATAAAAACTGTTACTAAACTGGGAATAGAAGGAAATTTCATCAACCTATAAAATACATCTACAAAAAACTTATAGCTAACATAATCTTAATGATGAAAGACTGAATGTATTCCCCTTAAGATCAAGAACAGGGCAAGTTATGTCTGTTTCCCACTTCTACTCAATATGTTTCCGGAGGCTCTCTGTTTTTCTTCATTCAACAGACAGCTGATTTTCCTGTGCAGTGCCAGCTGCATCCCTAAGACATGATAGTGAAGATTGGAGTAAATGGATTTGTCTGTATCAGATATCTGGTCACCAGGGCTGCTTTTAACTCTGGCAAAGTGAAAAATGTTGCCGTCAATGACCCTTCGTAGACCCCAACTTCATGGTCTACATGTTTCAATGTGATTCTACCCATGGCAAGTTTGATGGCACAGTCAAGGTTGAAACTGGGAAGCTTGTCATCAATGAAAAGTCCATCTCCATCTTCCAGTAATGAGATCCTGCCAATGTCAAACGGGGTGATGCTGCTGCTGGATACATGGTGAAGTCCACTCATGTTTTCACTACCTTGGAGTAAGCTAAGGTTCGCTTGAAGGGTGGAGCCAAAAGGGTCATCATCTCTGCCCCTTTTGCTGAAACCCCCATGTTTGTGATGGGCATAAACCATGAGAAGTATGTCAACTCCCTCAAGATTGTCAGCAATGCCTCCTGCACCATCAACTGCCTGGCACCCCTGGCCAAGGTAACCATGACAACTTTGGCATCTTAGAGGGATTCATGACCACAGTCAATGCCATCACTGCCACCCAGAAGACTGAAAATTGATGGCCCCTCTGGGAAACTATACAGTGACAGCCACAGGGTTTCCCAAAACATCATTTTGGCATCTACTAGCACTGCCAAGATTGTTGGCAAAGTCATCCCTGAGGTGAAGAGGAAGCATACTGGCATGGCCTTCTGTGTCCCCACCAACAGTATGATGATCATAGATCTGACTTGCCATCTGGAGAAAGTTGCAAATATAATGACACCAAAAAGGTGGTGAAGCAGGCATCAGAGGGCCCACTAAAGAGCATCCTGGCCTACACTGAAAATCTTGCTGTCTCCTGCAACTTTACCAGTGACACCCACTCTTTCACCCTTGATACCGTGGTTTGCATTGCCCTCAATAACCACTTTGTCAAGCTCATTTCCTGGTAGGACCATGGATTTGGCTACAGTAATAGGGCAGTGGACTGATGATCCACATGGCCTCCAAGGAGTAAAAGCCCTCTGGGCCACCAGCCACAGCAAGAACATGAGAGGAATAGAGATATGCTCAGCTGCTGGGGAGTCCTTGCCCCAACTCAATCCCCCAACACACTGAGAATCTCCCATTCTCAATACAGTTTCAATCCCAGACCACTTAAAGAATGGGAGGGGCTCAGAGAGCCCTACCTTGTCATATACCACCAATAACTATAATGTACGCAGTCAAAAAACTTTTTTGTACCAGAGATTTTAGCCAATGTAGTGGCTAGAAATGCAGTGAAAAGAAAAGGAAATAAAAGACATCCAGATTGTAAAGAAAGAAGAAAATCTATCTTTAGTTGAAGACAACACAGTCATGTACGTAAAAAATCCCATGAAATCTACAAAAAAAGCTACTAAAATTAAAATTGTGTTTAATTAGGGGAAGCTCTGTAAAAAATATAGGGAACTCTGACCTTTCTTCATAATACTTCCATAAATCTAAAATTATTTCAAAATAAAATGTTTAAAAAAAAGGAAAACCTTACTCAAAAAAAAAAAAAAACCACAACCAAAAAAGTGTGTTTAGCAAGCTTGCAAGAAACAACTCAACAGGTAAAAGTCAACTATATTTCTATATGCTAGCAAAGAACTATTAGAAATCAAAATTTTTTTAAATATCATTTACTATATCAAGAAAAATATTAAATACTTAAGAATAAATTTGACAAAATATGTGCAAAGTTGTACACTAAAAACTACAAAATATTGCTGTGAAAAGTTAAAGAGGACCTAAACAAATGGTGAGATAATATCAAGTTCATGAATCAGAAGACTAAATATTTTTATGATGTTAATTTTCCACAGATTTATCTTTAGATTCAATACAATGCAATCAGAATCCCAGCAAGATTTTTTTGTAGAAATTCACTAATTCTAAAATTCATATGGAAATACAAAGGACGTAGGATAGCCAAAGCAACTCTGAAAAAGAAGAACAAAGTTGGATACTTACACTACCTGACTTCAAGACTATGATAAAACTATAGTAAACAAGACATTGTATGGTATTAAAGATAGATTATTTGAAGAGAACAGAGGAATAGAAAGTCCACCTACACATATATGTAAGTGATTTTGACACAGGTGCAACAGCAATTCATTAAAGAACGAACAGTCTTATCAAAAAATTGTGTTGGAACAAATGGATATCCTTAGGCCATACCATATCCAAAACAAAACTGTATATCCTCACCACATCGTATACAAAAATTCACTTAAAAATAAATCATAGATCTAAAAGCAAAACCTAAAACCATAAAACTTCTACAAGAAAATGTACAGGGAAATTTTTGTGACCTTGGATTAAGCAAAAAATTTTCTAGATTTTAATACCAAAGCACAACCCATGCAAGAAAATTTGACAAATTGGACTTTAACAAAATTATGAGCTTCTGTTCTTCAAAGACATTGTTAAGAGAATGAAAAGGAAATGGGGACTGGGAGAAAAATTTTGCAAATCACATTTTCTTTTCTATTCTTTGATCCATAATAGATAAAAAAAATCAATGACCTTAAAAAAAATGGGCAAAGGATTTGAACAGATACTTCAGCAAAGAAGATATACACATGGCAAGTAAGAACATGGAAAGGTGCTCAACATCATTTGTCTTGAGAGAAATGCAAATTAAAACCATGAGATACTACTCATATCTATTACAATGGTGCTGATTAAGAATACTTCACATACCAATGTTGACAGGGATGTAAATCAACCACAACTCTCAAACACTGAACTACCATACAATCCAGTCATTCCACTCTAGATAGTCAACAGAAATGACAGCATGTTTCTATACAAAGACTTATACATAAATATACATAGCAGCTTTATTTATACTAGCCCCAAACTGAAATAACCCAAATGTCTATTAACAGGTAAATCAATTTTAAAAATTGTGATATGGGGCTTCCCTGGTGGCGCAGTGGTTGAGAGTCCGCCTGCCAATGCAGGGGACATGGGTTCATGTCCCGGTCCGGGAAGATCCCACATGCCGCGGAGTGGCTGGGCCTGTGAGCCATGGTCGCTGAGCCTGCGAGTCCGGAGGCTGTGCTCCGCAACGGGAGAGGCCACAACAGTGAGAGGCCCGCGTACCGCAAAAAAAAAAATTGTGATATGTTCATACGATGGAATGCTACTCAGCAATAAAAATGAATGAAATATTCAAATATCCAACAACATTCGTTGAAAATCTAAATCAGTCAGGTTCTCAGATTGCTTCTTCTTCTTGAAACAGCAGAATGGGAGATTTATCCCCTGAAATGAATAAAACACATAGTCTCTGGATTAGAGGCAACAGGCCCAGATGAGGGCAGGGGAGCTAAATCGTATGAGGTAAGGAACTGAACTTTTTTTCCCTCTCAATAATTAAAACACTTTTTCAGGATTTTTTATTGAATCATTCTTCCTCTTCCTGCTTCTTTCAAGTGTTAACTTTATCTTAAACTAAATTTTTATACAGGTATACCCCATTTTATTGCACTTCAATTTATTGTTTTGCAGATACTGATTTTTTTTATATCTTTATTGGAGTATAATTGCTTTACAATGTTGTGTGAGTTTCTGCTGTACAACAAAGTGAATCAGCAATATGTATACATATATCCCCATATCCCCTCCCTCTTGAGCCTCTCTCCCACCCTCCCTATCCCACCATTCTAGGTGGTCACAAAGCATCGAGCTGATCTCCCCGTGCTATGCAGTAGCTTCCCACTAGCTATCTATTTTACATTTGGTCGTGTATATACGTCAATGCTACTCTCTTGCTTTGTCCCAGCTTCCCTTTCCCCCATTGTGTCCTAGTGGCAGGGCAGGCATAAAGACACAGATGTAGAGAATGGACTTGCTTTTCTTTTTAATTGAAGATTTGTTGCAACTCTGTGTTGAACAAGTCTATCTTCACTGTTTTCTAACAGCATTTGCTCAATTCATGTCTCTGCAATTCATTTTAGTAATTCTCACAATATTTCAAATTCTTATTTATTACTATATTTGTTATGATGATCTATGAATTGTTTTGGGGCATCAAGAAATATGTCCACATAGGACAGTGAACTTGATGAATCTTGTACGTGTCCTGACAGCTCCACAGACCGCCATTCTCCACCTCTCTCCCTCTCCTGAGGCCTCCCTCTTCCCCAAGACACAGTATTGAAATGAGGACAATTAATAACCCTACAGTGGCCTCTAAGTGTTCAAGTGAAAGAAAGAATCACACATCTCTCACTTTAAATCAAAAGCTAGAAATGATTAAGCTTAGTGAAGACATGTCAAAAGCCACGATAGGTTAAAATCTAGGCCTGTTGCACTAAACAGTTAGCCACATTGTGAATGCAAGGGAAAAGTTTTTGAAGGAAATTAAAAGTGCAACTCCAATGAACACATAAATGATAAAAAAGTGAAACAGCCTTACCGCTGATAAGAAGAAAGTTTTAGTGGTCTGGATAGATCAAATGAGCCACAACATTCCCTTAAGCAAAAACCTAATGCAGAGCAAGACCCTAACTCTCTTCAATTCTATGAAGGCTGAGAGGGAGGTGAAAAAGCTGCAGAAGAAAAGTTTGAAGCCAGCAGAGGTTGGTTCATGAGATTTAAGGAAAGACTCTATCTCCATCACATAAAAGTGCAAGATGAGGGAATTCCCTGGCAGTCCAGCGGTTAGGACTCTGCACTCCCACTACAGGGGTCCTGGGTTTGTTCCCTGGTCAGGGAACTAAGATTCCAGTAAGATAGATAGATAGATAGATAGATAGATAGATAGATAGATAGATAGATAGATAAATAAATTTTAAAAACCAACAAACACAAGTGCAAGATGAAGCAGCAAGTGCTAATGTAGAAGCTATAGCAAGCTATCCAGAAGATCTAACTAAAATAACTAATGAAAGTAGCTGCGCTAAACAACAGATTTTCAGTGTAGACAAAACAGTCTTACTTTAGAAGACTATGCCATCTAGGACTTTCATAGCTAAAGAGGAGAAGTCAACATCTGGCTTCAAAGCTTCAAAGGACAGGCTGACTCTCTTGTTAGGAACTAATGCACCTGGTGACTTTAAGCCAACTGTAAATCAACTATACTTCAATTTTTTTAAATTAATTAATTAATTAAAAATAAATTGAAGCCAATGCTCATTTACCATTCTGAAAATCCTAGGGCCCTTAAGACTTATGCTAAATCTACTCTGTCTATGTTCTATAAATGGAACAAGAAAGCCTGGATGATAGCACACCTGTTTACAACGTGGTCTACTGAATATTTTAAGCCCACTGTTGAGACCAATTGCTCAGAAAACAAGATTCCTTTCCAAATAGTACTGCTCAATGACAATACACCTGGTCACCCAAGAACTCTGATGGAGATGTACAATAAGATTAATGTTGTTTTCACACCTGCTAACACAACATTCATTCTACAGCCCACATATCAAGAAGTAACTTCAACTTTCAAGTCTTATTATTTAAGATACATTTCATAAGACTAAATCTGCCATAGATAATGATTCCTCTGATGGATCTGGGCAAAGTCAATTGAAAACCTTCTGACTTAGACGCAAGAGGGAGGAGATATGGGGATATATGTATATGTATAGCTGATTCACTTTGTTATAAAGAGGAAACTAACACCATTGTAAAGCAATTATACCCCAATAAAGATGTTAAAAAAAAAAAACCTCTGGAAAGGATTCACCTTCTGAAAGACATTAAGAACATTTGTGATTCATGGGAAGAGGTCAAAATACTAACAGGAATTTGGAAGAAGTTGATTCCAACTCTCATGGCTGACTTTGAGGGGCTCAAGACTTCAGTGGAGGAAATAACTGCAGATGTGGTGGAAGTAGCAAGAGAACTAGAATTAGAAGTAGAAACCAAAGATGTGACCAAACTGCTGCCATCTCATGATATACCTTGAATAGGTGAAGAGGTGCTTCTTATGAATGAGCAACAAAAGTGGTTTCTTGAGACAGAATCTATTCCTGGTGAAGGCACTGTGAAGACTGTTGAAATGACAACAAAGAATTTAGAATACCACATAAACTTAGTTGATAAAGCAGCAACAAGGTTTGAGAGGACTGACTCCAATTTTGAAAGAGGTTACAATATGGGTAAAATGCTATGAGACAACACCCCCTGCTACAAAGAAATCGTTCATGGAAGGAAGAGTTCATCGATGGGGCAAACTTCATTGCCGTCTTATTTTAAGACATTGCCACAGCCGCCCCAAACTTCAGCAACCACCACCCAGATCAGTCAGCAGCTATCAATACAGAAGTAAGACACTCCACCAGCAAAAAGATTACAACTTGCTAAAGGCTCAGATGATGGTTATGATTTTTTAGCAATAAAGAATTTTTCAATTAAGGTATATACATTGCTTTTTTAATATAATGGTATTGTACACTTAACAGACTACAGTATAAACATAACTTCTATATGCACTGGGAAACAAAAACAGTTCATGTGACTTGCTTTATTGCGATATATGCTTTACTGCAGTGGTCTGGAACCGAACTGACAATATCTTGAAGGTAAGCCAGTATGTACTGTTGGTCTGTTTCTAGGGGTTCTCTTGTATTCACCAATTTCTCTATTCTGGCACTAGAATCACTTTTTTTTTTTAGTATTGTCTATAATTGGTGGTATATAGATCCCATAATGACTTAATTTCACAATCTTTTTCCTGCAACTTCCTCTAGATGCCTATGAAATAAAAGTATTAATATGAAGACTACAGGCACAAAAATATTTACTGTATAATTTTAATAGTAAAAAAGAGAAAGCTCATGAATGCCCATCAAAAAGGGAAAAATTAATTAGGATTTATCTACACCATGAAATATTATACAACTATTAAAACAAGTAAGTTTGATTTATATGTACTGACCTTGAAAACATATTAAATGAAAAAAGCAACTTGCATAATATTGTATGAATATGTCAATATCCTAAATGCTTTACATACATTGACTCATTTACATCCACACAACTATAAGACAGAGACTGTTATTAGTCCCATTATACTGATGTTAAACATTTGCATTAACATAGAAAAATGCATGCAAAAATAATTAGTCACCTCTGAATTGTTTGAATAGTCAAAATTATCAAGTATTTTTCAAGGAAAGTTTTTTTAAAAACAATAGAATATGAAGGAGAAAAGACAGGTTTGCTCCAGATTGTGAAGAGCCTTATAACATGCCAAGAAGCTTAGCCTTTATCCTATAAGCACTGTGGACCTAGAGGTTATCAGAAAGATACTACGCATGTTTCTGGATCGGGTCAGTGTTTTATTATTGTTTTTATATTTTTTATTTTTTAATTATTTTTTAAAATATTTATTTGGCTGCATGGAGTCTTTTTTTTTAATTTACTTATTTTTGGCTGTGTTGGGTCTTCATTTCTGTGCGTGGGCTTTCTCTAGTTGCAGCGAGCGGGTGCCACTCTTCATCGCGGTGCACGGGCCTCTCACTGTCACGGCCTCTCTTGTTGCGGAGCACAGGCTCCAGACGCGCAGGCTCAGTAGTTGTGGCTCACGGGCCTAGTTGCTCCGCGGCATGTGATATCTTGCCAGCCCAGGGCTCGAACCCGTGTCCGCTGCATTGGCAGGCAGATTCTCAACCACTGCACCACCAGGGAAGCCCTGCATGGAGTCTTAGTTGCAGCATGTGGGATCTTTCATTGTGGCACACAGGCTCCAGAGTGCGTGGGCTTAGTTGCCCCGTGGCATGTGGGACCTTAGATCCCTGACCAGGGATCGAACATGCATCCCCTGCATTGGAAGGAGGATTCTTAACCACTGGACCACCAGGGAAGTCCCTGGGGTCAGTATTTTATAATGAGAGCTCTTTCTAAAGACAGTTGGAAGGTGAAGAGAGTGAACAAATTGGTTGCAGGGAGTCAGGTTAGTAGTCTGTTTTAACAATCTAGGGAAGAAACAAAGAAATCTGAACTAGTGGATATACAGAGGTAGAGAAGAGGGAGGAAACTCAAGTAGACATGTCTAAAATAAAAACCTATGGGAGATGGTATCCATATGAATAGGATAAGAACAAAAGAATGACTGAGATTTCTACCATGAGCGAAATGCATGGAAGATGGGATATCTCCATTAGAGAGAACTGTGAGGGCACTGGTGTCTTTCGGGGAAAGCCAAGTTTTAGTTAAAGGTGACTAGCACACTATGTTGCTCAGGAATACCTCTGGCAAAGCATGGAAAAGAAATGAGAAAATACTGTAAATTAACTCAAATTATTTTTAAATTTCCTGCATGTTATTAGACCTTATAAATATTTAGTAGGGGAAGATATGATATTTATAACAAAAGTAAGATTCAAGGTCTATAGATTTCATTTACCTATACCATCTCAGTTCCCCATTATCAAAAAAAAAAGAATTAATTATAATAGGAGCATGAGGAAAAAAATCTCCAATGCATGTCTCCTTTCCTAAACAGAATGAATGTGGATACATCTTTTTTTAAACAAGGAGGTTCAGGATAGAATTTAGCATACATATAAATATATTTGACTACCTTAGGCACATATCCACATATCCATAGAACATCCACACACACTTGAAAGAGTAAAAATAAGCCAGACTCAGACCTTCCAACTAAAAAGTTAATTAAAAATATAATAAACTTTGATGTTTATAAGCTCAAGCTTTGAGCTAATGTTCTACTTCATTCCAACTTTTTGCACTGCACTCCTCTTGTTTCTCAATGATAATTTTTAAATTCAAAAAGAGGGCCTATATTAAAACCTTGATAAACTTAAGGCTGTTTTATAAAATACAAGAATTTCTAAATACCTTTAAGAGATGTCTTGAAAAAGTTTTAAATCTTATTAAATATTTATTCCCAAAAAGGAAATATATAGATCCTTGGTCTTAGTCTAATATATACTCAATTTCATCTCCTATACTAACTTGTCTATATTTTATATTCTGTATGTGAGAATTCATACCGAGAATGAATGCTCTGAGACGATATGAGAGCCCCAATTACCAAAGATTTAATTTCCTTTGTTATGCTATTTGTACTAATATATCAAATTGGATTAGTACATTTTAGAATATAAACAAAATAGGTTTTCCACAGAAATTTCAAATAACCTGGACGTTCATTAATGAGAATACTATGTTCCCTAAGCTCTCACATATTTAAGATTACACCTAAATAAACTGTAAGTCTGAGTTTCTTGGGCCAATACAATCTTGTGTATAGCAAACAAGACTTAAACACAGTTACTCCACAAATTGATCATCATTATACCCTCTACCAACCTATGCGACAAATTCTTCAGGAGCAACATAAAACCTTTCAGCTTTTCTTGATTCTTATCTGACACTTGAGGTCACTCCAAGGCTCCAGATATGAAAATGTACAGAATGTGCATCGAACGCCTCAAGCAGGGTCAGAGTATGTAGAAATGGTCTTCTGACATGTCATATAATTTCAAGCAATGAAAACAAAGCCCTGTTCTTTTCAATCCATATCTTAACAGTTTGCTTCCATCTTTGGATGAACTGGACACGTGCACACGCAATTGAGTACTGTAAGTTAAGTTCTCATCTCCATAGTGATGATGTAATTTTATTAACATGGGCTAGAAGTATCTCATATGAGTGTAATAAGTCTGGAATAACGTGGGCCATACATGTAAATTTAAATGTTCTAGTAGCCACATTAAAAAGATTTTAAAAAGAGATGAAATTAGTTTTTTGTATATTTTATTTAACCTAGTATATCCAAACATCATTTCAATATGGAATATAAAAATTATTGAGGTATTTTACATTTTCTGTACTGTTGTCAAAATCAGTGTTTATTTTACATTTATAGCACACTGCAATTAGGACTAGTCATATTTCAAGTGCTTTATAGCCTCACATGGACAGTGGCTACTCTATTGCACTACATAGGGTAGTCCTATATAATTATTTTCAGAAAAAAGAAAAAACAAGATTAACTCTGAAAATTTTAAATGCCTTCTAAAAATAACTGAAAAGACTGGCTTTGTAGTAAATAAATGCCCATGTGATTGAGTCCCAGAAAATATCTTTAACAATTTCTTACCGTTTGAGCAAGATAAAATATGTAATAGACCAAGTATATAGTCACATCAGAGACTGTAAATGCACAATATTACATAAGTAATATTAGGGAGCACCATAGCCAAAATTATACTAACCAAACATTTTCTAATGAATAATGTGCACCTTGATTGCTTGATGTAACTCTCAATAATAACTATTCACACAGCAAATCAGAATCGGTGAACTGTGAGCAGAAATAACTCCTTGAGTTATAATCACACAACTTATCATCTCTCTACTAAACATACAGTATACACCACAAGATAGCATTTTATAATATGAGAAGGAATTTGCAACCATGAAGAGAAACATAGTTAAGAAAACCTAAGAGTAAAACTAGAGCATCTATTTCAACCCAGTTTCAACTTTGTAATTAGTGCTAAGTGTAAAACGTATTCCTTCCAGCCCTCAACTTCTCTTCTTCACCTAGATATAACTCCTGAAAAATGAACTAACAGACAAGGCAGATTAAGCTCTCATTGCTATGCAAGCACTGATTTTGGTGGCAATTGTTCTTATCCTCATGTTCTTTTCTTAGGTAACAATATTTCCAAGGGTACTGTGGTAGGCAGAATAATGGTACCCCAAAGATGTCTATGTCCTAATCACCGGAATCTGAGAATATGTCACGCTGCATGGCAAGGGAGAATTAAAGTTGTAAATGGAATTACACTGCTAATCAGCTGACCTTAGCCTGGATTTTTTTTTCTTAAAACTGCATGGCTAGAACCACTAAAATAATGAGAGTGTAATTCTTATCTTGTTGATGAACTTAATGGCATGCCTGGCAGGGTTTCACCATTTAGTATGATGTCTGCTGTTGGCTTCTCATGGATACATTTTCACCGTATTAAGGAAGTTTTTATTACTTTGTTAATGAACAAGAAGCAGCAGAATAGCATAGTGGCTAAAAAGCACACTCAGGATTCAAACTGCCTAAATTCGAATACTGGTTCCATTTCTAACTGCATGACCTTGGGAAGATTATGTAACCACTCTGTGCCTCAGTTTCCTCATCTATAAAATGAACATACCAGTAATAGCTACTTCATAAGGATGTGAAGATCAGATAGACCCATGAAAAGTGCTAGTACAGTGCCTGACACATAGTAATCATCATGTCTGTAGGAAGAGTAAGGAAGGAATGTTCTTATGATTTGTTAAATTTATTTAGGGTCTTTCAGGATGAGTATATGTTTTCTCCTTTAATACATTAATATTATTATTTTTATTTATTTATGTATTTATTTATGGCTGTGCTGGGTCTTTGCTGCTGCGCGCGGGCTTTCTCTACTTGCGAGAGGAGGCTACTCTTTGTTGTGATGCGCGGTGGTTTCTCTGGTTGCGGTGTGCGGGCTCTAGGCACACAGGCTTCAGTAGTTGTGGCTCGCGGGCTCTAGAGCACAGGCTCAGTAGTTGTGGCACACGGGATTAGTTGCTCCTTGGCATGTGGGATTTTCCTGGGCCAGAGCTCGAATTGAACCCGTGTCCCCTGCATTGGCAGGCGGATTCTCAACCACTGTACCACCAGGGAAGCCAATTCTTTTTTTTTTTAATAAATTTATCTATTTATTTACTTATTTATTTAATTTTTGGCTGTGCTGGGTCTTCACTGCTACTCACGGGGGCTACTTTTTGTTGCAATGTGCGGGGCTTCTCATTGCAGTGGCTTCTCTTGTTGTGCAGCACAGGCTCTAGACATGCGGGCTTCAGTAGTTGTGGCATGCGGGCTCTAGAGCGCAGGCTCAGTAGTTGTGGCACACATGCTTAGTTGCTCTGCAGCATGTGTGATCTTCCCGGACCAGGGCTCGAACCTGCGTCCCCTGCATTGTCAGGCAGATTCTTAACCACTGTGCCACCAGAGAAACCCTAATTAATTCTTGATGAGAACCGTCTTTACACTCCTGAAGGTAAACTTGTCTACCTATGGGGTATATTTTAATGTAATCCTGGATTGCTATTTGTAATTTAGGGTTTTGCATCCATATTCATATGTAAAATCAGTCACCAGTTTTCTGGTCTCTTCAGTTTTGGTATCAGGGTTATGTAAATGAAGAGTTTTCTGCCTTTTTTTAATCTCCAGAATAAATCAACTAACATAGAAAGTGTTTGTTACTTGAATATTTGAAAGAACAAACATGTAAAATCATCTAGGACTAGCACTTTTTCGGAGTAAATCCTTAAAACTTCCAGTGTCTACTATGGTTACTGATCTATCAATACTGTCAACCTCATCTTGGATCAATTTTGTAATTTACATTTTTCCTAGGAAATCAACTATTTCCATTTAGGTTTTCTAATTTATTGAAAAAATTGCACATATTTTTATATTTATTACTATCTTCTGTATTTATAGTTCTGTTACCATTTTCGTTCCTAATGTGCTATATTATTCTTCTTTCCTCGGTTTGCCTAGGTGGGTCTATTTTATTGTCATATTCAAAGATTCAATTAGCTTTATTTTTATCAAACATCTACTGAATGTGTTACTTATTCATGTATTTGTTTGTTTACTTTCTAATTACTTTCTGTTCTTAACTATAAGAATTCAATCATCTATTTATTATATTATATCCTTTTTTTCTAGCTCTTTGAGTTGAATGCTTAACTCATTTAATTTTATTCTTTCTTATTTAAAAGCGGGACTTCCCTGGCAGTCCAGTGGCTAACACTCCGTGCTTACACCACAGGGGGCTCGGGTCCAATCCCTGGTTGAGGAAGTAAGATATCACATGCTGTGCCACGGCCAAAAAATAAATAAATATATATTTTTTTAAAGAGCATTACAGGTTATGACATTTCTACTGACTGTAGGTTTGTCCATATCACTTAGGTTTTGACAAGTCATATTTTCATATCAATTGCTACATATACAGTCTGTAATTCAGCTGTGATTTCCCTTTTACCCTGAAAGTTGTACTCATTTTAAAATTTGTTAAGTGTTTAGATTCATTTTCTCTTAATGATATATTTCCAGTTTTATTGGGTGGGCCAAAAGGTTCATTCTGTTTTTTCTGTAAGATGGCTCTAGTAATACTTAGTTGTCTTTAACTTCATTCGAAACAATTTTGTTAGATTGTATGTGACAGCTGTCATATCAGCATGCATGTAAAAAAACCCATCAAAATTGGTGAATTTTTGCAGACATTTTAATATTGAAGATGGAAGAAAAAGGCAACATTTTCGGCATATTATGTTTCATTATTTCAAGAAGGGTAAAAACGCAACTGAAACACACAAAAAGATTTGTGCAGTGTAAGAAGGCGCTGTGACAGAACGAACATGTCAAAAGTGATTTGTGAAGTTTTGTGCTGGAGATTTCTTGCTGGACGATGCTCCATGGTCAGGTAAATCAGTTGAAGTTGATAGCGATCAAATCAAAACAATAATTGAAGACAATCAACGTTATACCACGCGGGAGATAGCTGACATACTCAAAATATACAAAGCAAGTCTTGACAATCATTTGCACCAGCTTGGTTATGTGAATCACCTTGATGTTATGGGTTCCACACAAATTAAGTGAAAAAAACCTTTTTAAGCATATTTCCGCATGCAATTCTCTACTTAAACATAATGAAAACGTTCCATTTTTAAAACAAATTGTGACGGGCAACGAAAAGTGGATACTGTACAATAATGTGGAATAGAAGAGATCATGGAGCAAGCGAAATGTGAACCACCACCAACCACACCAAAGGCCGGTCTTCATCCAAAGAAGGTGATGTTGTGTATATGGTGGGATTGGAAGGGACTCCTCTGTTATGAGCTCCCTCCAGAAAAACAAACGATTAATTCCAACAAGTACTGCTCCCAATCAGACCAACTGAAAGCGACATTAGATGAAAAGCATCCAGAATTAGTCAATAGAAAATTCATAATCTTCCATCAGGATAACACAAGACTGCCTGTTTCTTTGATGACCAGGCAAACACTGTTACAGCTTGGCTGGGAAGTTCTGATTCATCTGCCGTATTCACCAGACATTGCACCTTCAGATTTCCATTTATTTCAGTCTTTACAAAATTCTCTGAATGGAGAAAATTTCAATTCCCTGGAAGACTGTAAAAGGCACCTGGAACAGTCCTTTGCTCAAGAAGATAAAAATGTTGGGAAGATGGAATTATGAAGTTGCCTGAAAAATGGCAGAAGGTAGTGGAACAAAAGAGTGAATACGTTGTTCAATAAAGTTCTTGGTGAAAATGAAAAATGTGTCTTTTATTTTTACTTAAAAAACCAAAGGCACTTTTTGGCCCACCCAATACCACATTATACTCACAGCATAATTATTCAACTTCAAATAATTTATTTAGATTTTCTTTGAAAACTAGTATGTAGTTTTATGTTACATAAGCAGTAAGTGTATTCTCTGTTTCTAAAGGTGAGATGTATATTTTTCAAGCTTATTAACTGCATAATTCATACCATCTATAAGCCTAGTTTCTCTACTTCATCATCAAATTCTGAGAAGTGTTACCATGCATAGTAAATATATCTCTGTGATTGAACTGTCATCAAACTTTCTTTGAATTTCTAAATTTGCTTGTTTTATTATATTCTTCAGTTGAGCAAAAGAATGATACATCTTTATAAATTATGTATTACCAAAAAATTGGTTTAATTCCATATAATGGTCTCTATCTTAAAATATATTTTGTCTGTAATTAATATTGCCAGCTCAGCTTTCTCTTTGTTTATATATAACTGGTATAGTTTTGACTATCCATTTATTTTCCTTCTATTTCTATCATTTTATCTTGGCTATATCTCTTGAAAACAGCATAGCCACGGTTGGCTTTTTTTGTTTTATAATCTAAGAAGCTTTGTCTTTTAATTTTTTTATGAATTTTATTTATTTATTTATACAGCAGCTTCTTATTAGTTATCCATTTTATACATATTAGTGTATATATGTCAATCCCAATCTCCCAATTCATCCCACAACCACACCCCCGCCACTTTCCCCCCTTGGTGTCCATATGTTTGTTCTCTACATCTGTGTCTCTATTACATTTGGTATTATTCCTATGACTAAATTTTATTATCCTGTTCTTTTTTCCTCTTTTCTTTTTTCTGTTTTCATGTTCAAGCTTTCTTCATTTCTTTATTTTTCTCTAGTTATTCTTCCTTATCATTTTATTTCTATTATATTAGTCCTCTACTTCTTTGCAAATACATTAAACTGTAATTTCTTACTGGTGTCAAGAATTAAATTGTAACCATGTCCATCCTTAACAAAGTATAATTTGCATCTTTCTTTTCTCATCTTCACTCCAAAGCCTTGATGAAATAATGAGGAATTTTAATGCTATATTACTATTTCCTCTTTATGACTTTTATTTCAGAAACATTTCCTAATAATTGTGTTATATTTTACAACCATATTATCAACAGTGATTTAGGTTTTACTAGTTTCCTACTCAACGTGGTTTCTTATTTAACAAGATTATATGTAATATGGTTAATATCTTTTGCTGCCTTGAGGTAACCAACAGTCACAAGGACTACAACAAGGATAGCCATGTTCATGAAAGGCATAGGTACTGGCATGAGATTCTTCCACCTCAGATCTGCAAGGAGTCTTTAACTTTAAGAGATAAGAAAGAAGGACTGAGAGTGTAAAACAAAGAATGTTGCTCACCAACCAGTTCTATAAGGAATAAATCATTAGCCACTGTAGTTGCTGACCAACATGCACCCTGAGAGGAATTCGGGATAAAAAACAGGATAAGGCATTCTGTGCTTTGAAAAAACAAGCCCCTTAGAAAGTTGATGTATATCTCAGGAAGAAGTTTAATGAACCCAGATTCTTGCATCTTCCCATACACAGAAGAGCACTAAAATCATTAACTTGAGATATCTGTTCTTTGTAACTAGCAGTAATCTTTTACCAAGATGTATGCTTGACTGCACGTAGTCCCTAGCCAAATCATATATATATTCGCTTCTCTCCTATCTCTTTAGAGCAACTTTCTCAGAGCTACTGAGAGGCTGTCTCCTGGACTATAGTCCTCTTCCCTGAATACAACTTAAATTCACAACTGTTGTGTTGTTCATTTTTCTTTAAGTCAACAGGAGTATAACATGGTCACATTTGGGGGAATGTTGTCTTTGTGTAGAGAGGCTGTCTGTTCTCCTCCCCTCCTCCAAGTGTAGGGGAAAAACACTTAACTGATTTCCCTCCCCAAAGCCCAGGGAAGTGGGGGGTACCAAGAAAAAAGTTGGGGAGTGTCTGTAAGAAGGAATAACTGACAAGTTCTATCCAGGATTAAACATTCTCTTTGCTGACCTACCCCAGACCTTCTGGAGTTGAGATAGAGTGGGAGTAGAGGAAGAAGATGGGGAAACATTGGTCTGGAATGGCAAACAGTTCCTGGTCAGAAAGCATATTTTCTAAAAGTATGGAATACAGATTCTGTTCAGACCCAGGGGAGCCTAAATTGGGGTAGCAATTGGTAGATGCAATTGGGAGCCACAGGCAGACCATCAATCAATGCAGCAGTAGGTAAAAAGGCACTAGAGGAATATAGCCTGAGGCTTCCTGCTAGGTGTGGCAGCATCCACCTATGGGAAGCTGTGGACAAACCAGTTTAGGAATAATGACAAGGAGAAAAGGGTCAAAAACTTTGCCATGGGCTGTCACATTGTATAAGAAGACATCTTTTGGCCCTTTGCCCTCCTCCTAGAAAAGTGAAGAGGGGATTCAGGGGCAGAGGGAACAGGAAGGTGAGGGAAGAGGTATGAGTGCTGTCTACATATTCCTCTTCACACAATACAAAGGGAGAAAGCTTTGAATGAAACAGGAGAATGAAGCTTTCAAACGGACGGGACCGACAAAACTGAAGACCTAAACTACCATATATCAAGACTTAATGTAAAACAGTACAGTTCAGGCAGTGAGGTGTTGACATAAATAGATCAATGGAACAGAACAGAGCCCAGAAATAGACTCCAATCTATATGACCCCTTGACTTATGACAAAGGTGATACAGAAGTACAATGAGGCAATTATGGTCTTCTTATTAAATAATGCTGAGTCAATTTGATATCTATATTAAAAACATGAATCTCAACCTCCACCTTAAGTTATATATAAAAATAAATTCTAGATTAATTATAGATATAAATATGAAAAATAAAGGAATAAAACTACTAGCGAAAATACAATATATCCATGACCTTCAAATAAAAATTTCCATGAAAGAAGCAGACAAAAATCACCATAAAGGAAAATACTTGACCAACTGGACTACATTAAAAAAAACTGTTTTTCATCAATGGACACCATTAACACAATAAAAAGACAAAACAACAGAGTGAGAGAAGATAATTGTGTGTATTTGCTATCTATTTTCTGATATGCCTGTTCAATATTTGTCCACTTTGTATTAGTTTGTGTGCCATTAAAAAAATTTTTTAATTGATTTTTAGGAGTTCTTTATGTGTTTGGTTACAAGACCCTTGTCAGACATACACACACACAGAGAGAACTGCTCAACTTCATTAGTCATCAAGAAAAACGCAAATTAATACCACAACGAGATACCACTACATCCACCAGAATGACTAAAATGAAAACCAAGTGTTAGCAAGGATGTGAAGCAACTAGAATTCTCATATGCTGCTAGCAGAAACACAGCATAACTTTTCAAAGACTGAAAAGTTATTTAACAGTATTCATTTAAAAATTAAATACATAAAAATTATGTATTTAATTAAATAATTAAAAAATTCACATATGCACACCCTATGACTAGCAGTTCAAGAATTCTTACCTACATTTACCAAAAGATATGTACAAGCATATACTATTCATAATAGTAAAAAACTATCCATCAATTGTAGAAAGAATAAACTGTAGTATATTCACAAAGTACAGTAGAATATTACACAGCAATGAAAAGGAATAAATTATTCTCCACAAATGAATGAGTTTTACAAACATAAAACTGAGCAAAAAAAGTCATATATAGAAGAATCATATGGTATGTTCCATCTGAATAAGTTCAAACTGAGGAAAGCTAATCTGCTGTGTTAGAAATCAAGACAATAATTACCCTTAGAGGGTATAGTAAGTAGAACACAACACAACTGGGGTTTCTGGAGTGTTAGTAAAATTTTATTTCTTGATTTTTCAGTCTAAAAGGAGAAAAAGTCAAATTGATATTGGCCTTCTTGTCTGTAACAGTGGATGCTAAAAGACAGTGGAGCAGTGTAGTCAGAGTTCCACAGGAAAAATATTCTGACAGGAATATTCTGACAGGAAAAATATTCTGACAGGAATAGTTCCACAGGAAAAATATTCTGACATTCAATTTATAGATGTGTAGCTATTTTTTATGGTACTGTGATATCCTCACTTGTAATAAGAAATATATATATTTGGTCTTTGTCCAGTTTCTGGCACAGAGCTCCTAAAACCCTAGGAATTTCCTAAGAGATAAGAGCAATAAAGGTATCTTTTGTCATATTAATGAGGTGACTTTTGGACTGCACCTAAGGATAGGGGTTGGTTGCCAGGAGACCCAACTGAGTGATTAGAGGGTTAGAACTTTGAGTCCCACCTCTGTGACCTCAGAGAAGGGGAGGGGGGCTGGAGGAACCAATCTCTAATGGCCAGTGATTTAATCAATCATGCTCATGTAACAGATGTGACATAATATAATTCATTGTATTTTACAATTATGTATGTACTTCTCTGTGGGTTTATTTAAACAAAATGAGCAGGAGTAAGTCTTAATAGCTGGAATGTGACTATTTTAATAAAAGAAAGTAAAAACGTCTAGAATTAGAGTTAGATGTCATTAAAGAGCATGCTATTCATTCACCAGGCAAGAGAATTTCTACAGAACACAGTGGTAATAGAAACTGAAAAAAAAAATTTGTTTTGTAAGATTTGTACCTCATGACATAAGAATTTTCAATTAGTTCAGTTATATCAATTAATCTTTCCTTTACTTGAGATATTTATTCTGATCCACCTTTACTTGAGGTATTTATTCTGATTCAACTTCATTTGGCCAGAGAACTTCCTTGAGGAATTTTGTCTGAGAAGTCTATCTTGGTACCTTTCTTGGGTTCCTGGACCTAATTCCAATGTGTGTAGGGGCCGGGGTCGGGGAGGGCTCCCACACAATACCAAACAATTCTCAGACACCAGCATGGTGTCTGAGAATTCAACTTAATTCAACTCAGTTCTGACACTATCTACCCAGAGATAGCATCATATTCTGCAGGTAAAGGGCTCTCTGTCCAACAAGACTGCCCTCCACTTCAGATGTCAATCTCAAGCCCAGGTTGTTACTTGTGCTTCTGACCAACCAGCTACAAACTGGAGATTCCAATGACCCCCTCCAACTCAGGAGGCCAATCACAAGTCTAGGTTGTCACCTATACTTCTGAGCAGCTGGTTATAAATCAGAGGTTCCTACAACCCCCTCCTTGGCTTCAATTAATTTGCTAGAACAGTTCACAGAATTCAGAACTCATTGCTAGATTACTGGTTTATTATAAGAGGATATAGCTCAGAAACAGCCAGCTAAAGAGATACATAGGGCAAGGTAAGGGAAAAGGGCACAGAACTTCCATGCTCTCTCTAGGTGCACAACTCTCCCCCAATCGCCCATATTCACCAACCTAGAAGCTCTCTAAACCAGCGGTCCCCAACCTTTTTGGCACCAGGGACCGGTTTCATGGAAGGCAATTTTTCCACAGGCGGGGCTGGGGGGATGGTTCAGGCGGTAATGTGAGCAATGGGGAGCAATGGGCGATGGGGAGCGGCAGATGAAGCTTCTCTTGCTAGCTCACTGCTCGCCTCCTGCTGTGAGGCCCACGGTCCTCGGCCTGGGGGTTGGGGACCCCTGCTCTAAACCCAGTCTTTTGGGAGTTCTTATGAAGGCTTAATTATATAAGCATGATTGATTAAATCAATGACCATTAGAGATTGGTTCCTCCAGTCCCTCTCCCCTTCTCTGAGGTCACAGAGGTGAGACTCAAAGTTCTAACCCTCTAATCACTCAGTTGGGTCTCCTGGCAACCAACCCCTATCCTTAGGTGCAGTCCAAAAGTCACCTCATTAATATGACAAAAGATACCTTTATTGCTCTTATCTCTTAGGAAATTCCTAGGGTTTTAGGAGCTCTGTGCCAGAAACTGGACAAAGGCCAAATATATATATTTCTTATTACAAGTGAGGATATCACAGTACCATAAAAAATAGCTACACATCTATAAATTGAATGCATACAATACTGTCAGAATATTTTTCCTGTGGAACTCTGACTACACTGCTCCACTGTCTTTTAGCATCCACTGTTACAGACAAGAAGACAAATATCAATTTGATTTTTTCTCCATTTAGACTGAAAAGACAGTACCTGCTTTTTCAGTCTAAAATCTTATAAAGTGTCTCTTTGTGCATAGGATTCAGAAATTCCACTGGGATATATCTAAGTGTAGTTTTTTTCTCTCAATAGTTTTGGTTAACACTGAAAATTTAATAAACAGAAACCTCAATTTAAACAGACAGGAGGCCAGAAGAGGGCGCTCTCATGCTCTATGATGATAGCACAGCCCAAAAGGAAGAAGAAACACTTTCCCTTCTTGCCTGGCAAGAGCTCAGCCAATGAAAAGCCACTATATATCCAAATTTCAATTCCTCCAATAGACTATTTGTTCACTATACCCCTCCCAACTTCCTTTTCCCCTCTTTGAAAGAGTTCTCCTCTCCTAGCTATATAGGACTCTTGCATGTGTAGCTCACCATGGTTGCAAACCCGAAACTGCAATACTTTGTTGATCCCAAATAAACCCATTTTGCTAGAGAAATAACTAGCAGTTTATTAGTTTCAGGTCAACAGCACTTTCTCTGCACTTTCAATGAAAGATTCAAATTTGTCTTCATTTCAGGGAAATGTTACTTTATTTTGTTTTTATTATTGTTTCCTCTATCTATTGATACTTATTTTCCCTTTCTAGAACATCTATGGCTAGAATGTTAGATCCCCAGATATATCACATACATCTTTTTCTCTCTCATTTCTCTTTCTTTGTATTTTTTCCTTGCATCTTGAAATAATTATTTTAATTGTATTTTAAATCACTGGTTTATTTTTCAAAAATGTCCATTCATTGTCTCTGATTTATTTTTATAAACTCTTTCTTGTCTCTAACACATCTTAAATCTCCTAGTAACCTGAAAGTTCTATCCTCTTGCTGTAGCCTTTGTTTTACATGTATGACTTCAAAATAAACCAAATTCTCTATCATCTAACTCAAATTTTTAATACATAAAACATATCAATAATTCTAGGTTTTTATAAATATATGATTCCTATTTTTTTCTTTCTTTTTTATCCCTACAAAAGAGTTGGAAATATTTTATAATCCAAAGAAGAAATACCCCAATTATGTTAAGTGACTCAAGGGACAGAGTTAATTTTGTATGAATAGATTAAATTTGCTTGATTGCTCTTCTTTAGTGAAGACTATGTTAATGACAAGCTTAAAATTAATAGTTTTATTGCTTTTGACAAAGACACATGGGAAAAACCTTTTCAGAAGCTAATTAAACATACTCTTAATCAGCCACAGATATACACTCTAGTCCAAGTTCCCCATAACTAAAATAAATGAAAAACATCTGATAAAAATTCAAGAATTAGTATAATGAAAATTAAAGAGCACAAGAGTAACTAAATAATATGCTCCTCCTTTCATTCCTTTTTGATTCCAAAACAATCTGCACCAATAGAGTGTTATATTTTCACTCTAAATTTTAGTTCTCCATGACATGACAATGACCAAATATTCGGACTCCGTAGCCATTCTCTACCTCTATATTTTCCAGCTCCAGAAACTATTCTGGTGTGGAACTGAACTGAGTTTTTTTCTACCCTGACCATTTGAAGCCCTGGAAATTATCAAAATATAGAAAACTACTCTGTTGGCTTGGTTTTCTGTGGCAGAAATACAGTATTGAAAATAATTTGAGAAAAGTCCTAGCCATAACATGTTCAGGCCACAGTCAGAGAACCAGACTGCTTCTGATGCTTTACCTGTGTAAGCACCAGAAACAGCTGCCCCTTCCCTGCTCAGACACCACTTCAGCTCTTAGCAACCTCTGTCCCTCACACCTGAGCTCTCCCTTCAGCAAGCAGCAGCCCTCATCCTGGTATGGAGCTGCGTTATGAATGAAGTGGGGTCAGTGCGGTCACTTGGCTCAGGCGGGGGTGCAAGCCAAGGCAGTTGGGGGAAACCAGCCAGCCACCTGTGCAGTTTCAATCCATCCTCTATGCCCTGTATCAGGAGTAAGCAAGCATGTAAGCACTACTCACGAGCAGAGTCCAGGCTTCCCACAGCCCTCCTATTATCCCACCAGGACTATCTTTCTCAAACTATTCCAAAAAATTGCAGAGGATGAAACACTCCCAAATTCGTTCTATGAGGCCACCATTACCCTTCATACCAAAACCAGACAAAGACACTATAAAAAAAAAAATTACAGGACAGGACTTCACTGGTGGCGCAGTGGTTGGGAGTCCGCCTGCCGGTGCGGGGGACGCGGGTTCGTGCCCTGGTCCGGGAGGGTCCCGCGTGCCGCGGAGCGGCTTGGCCCGTGGGGCGTGGCCGCTGGGCCTGCGCGTCCGGAGCCTGTGCTCCGCAGTGGGAGAGGCCACGGCAGTGACAGGCCCGCGTACCGTAAAAAAAAAAAAAAAAAAAAAATTACAGGCCAATATCTCTGATGAATATAGATGCAAAAAATTCTCAACAAAATATCAGCAAACTGAATTCAACAATATATAAAAAGGACCATACACCATGATCAAGTGAGATTTATTGCAGAGATCCAAGGATGGTTCAATATTCACAAATCAATGTGATACACCATATTAACAAGAGGAAGAATAAAAATCACATGATCATCTCAATAGATGCAGAAAAAGCATTTGACAAAATCCAACATCTATTCATGATAAAAAAAACTCTCATCAAAGCTGGTATAGAGGGCTTCCCTGGTGGCGCAGTGGTTGAGAGTCCGCTTGCCGATGCAGGGGACATGGGTTCTTGACCCGGTCCGGGAAGATCCCACATGCCACGGAGCGGATAGGCCCGTGAGCCATGGCCGCTGAGCCTGCGCGTCCGGAGCCTGTGCTCCGCAACGGGAGAGGCCACAAGAGTGAGAGGCCCGCGTACCGCAAAAAAAAAAAGCTGGTATAGAGAGGACACATCTCAACATAATAAAGGCCATTATGACAAACCCACAGCTAACATCATGCTCAACAGTAAAAAGCTAAAAGCCTTTCCTCTAAATTCAGAAACAAGACAAGGACGCCCACTTTTTTTTTTTTTTGCGGTACGCGGGCTTCTCACTGCTGTGGCCTCTCCCATTGCGGAGCACAGGCTCCGGACGCGCAGGCTCAGTGGCCATGGCTCACGGGCCTAGCCGCTCCACGGCATGCAGGATCTTCCCGGACCGGGTCAAGAACCCATGTCCCCTGCATCGGCAGGCGGACTCTCAACCACTGCGCCACCAGTGAGGCCCTTTTTTTTTTTTTAATTAATTAATTTCTTATGGCCGCATTGGGTCTTTGTTGCTGCATGCGAGCTTTCTCTAGTTGCAGTGAGCAGGGGCTACTTTTTGTTGCAGTGTGTGGGCTTCTCATTGCGGTGGCTTCTCTTTGTTGTGGAGCATGGGCTCTAGGAGCGCAGCCTTCAGTAGTTGTGGCACGCAGGCTCAGTATTTGTGGCTCGTGGGCTCTAGAGTGCAGGCTCAGTAGTTGTGGTGCACGGCCTTAGCTTCTCCACAGCATGTGGGATCTTCCTGGAGCAGGGCTTGAACCCATGTCCCCTGCATTGGCAGGCAGCTTCTTAACCACTGCACCACCAGGGAAGTCCCCAAGGATGCCCACTCTTGCCACTTCTATTTAACATAGTATTGGAAGTCCTAGCCACAGCAATCAGACAAGAAAAGAAATAAAAGGCATCCAAATTGGAAAGGAAGATGTAAAACTGTCAGTATTTGCAGATAACACGATAGTCTATATAGAAAACCCTAAACTCTCCACAAAAAAACTACTAGAAAAAATAAATGAATTCAGTAAAGTATCAGGATACAAGATTAATATACATAAATCTGTTGCTTTTCTATAAACTAATAACGAACTATCAGAAAGAGAAAGCAAGAAAACAATCCCAGTTAAAATTACATCAAAAAAAAAAACCCTAGGAATAAACTTAACCAGGGAAGTGAAAGACCTATACTCTGAAAACTATAAAACACTATGAAATAAATTAAAGATTATTCAAAGAAATGGAAAGATATCCCATGCTCTTGGATTGGAAGAATATTATTAAAATACCACCCAAAGCGATCTACAGATTTAATGCAATCCCTGTCAAAATACCCACAACATTTTTCACAGAACTAGAAAAAACAATCCTAAAATGTATATGGAACCACACAACTGATTTTATTTGATTTCAATTAAATCCTAAAATTTATTTGCCAAAGCAATCTTGAGAAAAAACAAAGCTGGAGGTATCACACTCCCAGACTTCAGACTATACCACAAAGCTATAATAATCAAAACAGCATAGTACTGGCCCAAAAACAGATACATAGATCAATGGAACAGAACAAAGAGTCCAAAAATAAACCCAGACACCTGTGATCAATTAATCTACAACAAATGAGGCAGGAATACACAATGGAGAAAAAACAGTCTCTTCAATAAGTGGTGCTGGGAAAATGACAGCTACATGTAAAAGAATGAAATTAGAACATTTTCTCACATCATATACAAAAATAAACCCTAAATCAATTAAAGACCTAACTCTAAGACTTGAAACTGTAACACTCCTGGAAGAAAAAGGCAAAACACTCTTTGACATAAATCTTAGCAATATTTTTTGGATCTGTCTAAGGCAAAAGAAACAAAAGCAAAAATAAGCAAATGGGACCTAATTAAACTTCAAAGCTCTTGCACAGCAAAGAAAACCATTGACAAAATGAAGACAGATGGGCGAATATTTTGGATATATTTATAAACAACAGGAATTTATTCTTACAGTTCTGGAGGCTGGGAAGTCCAACAGCAAGGTGCCTGCAGATTTGGTGTCTGATAAGGGGTTATATCTAAAATATATAAACAACTCAAATCCTAACCCTAACCCCAACCTATCAAAAAAAAAAAGTTTAAAAACTAGGCAGGACTGTGAGTGTGTACATGTATGAGCACATGGGTATAAATGAGTGTGTGAATATGTGTGTTTTGTGCAGGTCTGTGACTGTGTATGTGTATGAGTGTGAGATTTGCAGGATAAGAATGTGAGTCTGTGTGAGTCTGTGTGTGTCTGTGTGTGAGTGTGCATCTGATCTGTGTATGAGCATGTGTTCTGTAAGATCCACCTTCAACACCATAGTCAGAGACTAAATTCTAACCTGGACAGCAGCCTCCTCTTTATCATGTAGCTGACTGTCCCTCTCCCTACTCTCTAAATTTACTAGTGGATTTAAGTTTCATGAAAGCATTCTGAGAATAAAAAGCCCAGCCTGAGCTGCAGGAAGACTCACGGTGAAAAAGATGGGTCCAAGAGGCACTATCTAACACCCTCTCCCCCTGCTCATGGTTGGGGCCAAGAAGGTGGACATGGCCTGGGACTCAGGTCCAGCTCACCTCCACCAACCACTCTGCCCCTCTGCCTCCCAGTCCTCTCTTCATTGGAATCCCCACTGCTGCCAGTTTTTTTATTTTTTTATTTTTTATAAATTTATTTATTTATTTATTTACTTTTGGCTGCATTGGGTCTTCGTTAGTGTGCATGGGCTTTCTTTAGTTGTGGCGAGTGGGGGCTACTCTTTGTTGAGGTATTCAGTCTTCTCACTGCGGTGGATTCTCTTGTTGCAGAGCACGGATTCCAGGTGCTCAGGCTCAGTAGTTGTGGTGCACGGGCTTAGTTGCTCCACGGCATGTGGGATCTTCCTAGACCAGGGCTCAAACCCATGTCCGCTGCTTTGGCAGGCAGATTCTCAACCACTGTACCACCAGGGAAGCCCTGCTGCCAGGTTTAAAGTTCACAAGGGCACCTAGATGAGAGTGGTAACAGGTTCACGGACTGGCATTTCAGGACCATGCTCTTTGACCCTTCTTCCTAAATAAACCCATTCACCAAGTCCCATCAACCCCTCTGCCTTCTGTTCTCTACCTCAATATGCACCTCCCAAGACTTACTGAGTTATTGACCACCAGGGCTGGACACTGGAGAATCCATGCAAACTACCTAAAACAAAATCTAGCATACAGTAGACACTGTATAAGTGCTTGCTATTTGCTACAGACTGAATAAATAATGTGTGTCCCCCCAAATTCATATACTGAAATCTAATCTCCAATGTGAGGGTATTTGGAGGTGGGGCCTTTGGGAGTTGATTAGATCACAAGGGTGGAGCCCTCATGAATGGGATTAGTGCCCCCAGAAAGCTCCCTCACCCTTTCTGTCTGTGTGAGAACACAGGGAGAAAAGGCTGTCAATGGACCAGGAAGGGGTCCTCACCAGACACCAAATATGCAGGCACATTGACCTTGGATTTCCTAGCCTCCAGAACTGTGAGAATAAATTTCTGTTGTTTACAGACTATCCCACACCCCCACCAAAATGGGCAAAAGACCTGAACAAACATTCTTCCCAAGAAGATAAACAGATAGCTAACAGGCACATGAGAAAATTCTCAACATCATTAGTCATCAAAGAAATGCAAATCAAAACCACAATGAGACATCACCTCATACCTGTCAAAGTGGCTATCATCAAAACGTCTATAAATAACCAATGTTGGCGAGGATGTGGAAAAAAGGGAACCCTAGTACACTGTTAGTGGGACTATAAGTTGGTGCAGCCACTATGGAAAACAGTGTGGAAGTTCCTCAAGAAACTAAAAATAGAACTACCATATGACACAGCAATTCCACTGCTGGGTATATATCCAAAGAAAATGAAAACACTAATTTGAAAAGATACATGCACCCCAATTGTCACAGCAACATTATTTACAACAGCCAAGATGTAGAAGCAACCCAAGTGTCCAACAGATGAATGGATAAATAAGAGGTGGTATATACATATAATGGAAAATTATTCAACCATAGAAAAGAATGAAATTCTGCCATTTGCAATAACATGGATAGACCTAGAGGGTATTATGTTTAGTGAAATAGAGAAAGACAAACACTCTATGTTATCAATCACATGTGGAATCTAAAAACTAAAACAAATGAATTATATAACAGAACAGAAACAGAGTCATAGATATAGAGAACAAGAACAAACTAGTGGTTACCAGTGAGGAGAAGGAAGTGAGTAGGGGAAAGATAGGGTAAGGGATTAAGAGTTACAAACTACTATGTATAAAATAAATAAGCAACAAGGATATATTGTACAACACAGGGAAATATAGCCATTGTTTTCTAATACTTTAAATGGAGTATAATCTATAAAAATATTGAATCACTATGTTGTACAACTGAAACTAATATAATACTATAAATCAACTATACTTCAATTTAAAAATTTTTTTAAGTGTATGTTCATAGCCCTGTTGGTTGCCAACAGTGAATCACTATTGCAAATAAAATAAATATAAATATATTTATGTGCATAATATACTTTATACAAATCTTATGAATAGTGTTTCAAGGAATAACAGGTTTTGGAAGCAAAATAAGTCCTTACTTTGGCAATGTGACATGTGGTTCTTTGTGGTACTGTTATCTTTCCTAGGAGATCTGAATGTTATATAATTAGAAAAGCCCAGTAACTATTCACTGGTATTTTCTTGTGTTTGAATATTCACTGGAGGTTATGGCTCTTTATAAACACTACTAAACTTAATATTTTTCATATATTAAACAAATTTTTAAGATATTCATAATAATAAATATAGCATATAAAGACTGCTGGAAATATTTTAAGAACAACTTACGATTTCAGAAATTCTCAAGAATTCCTAAGAACTACAATTTCTCATTCCTGAATCCCAAAGATTAATATTCAGGGGGAATCTGGAAACACTACTTGGCTTAAAAAGTTGACTAAGAGAGTTTCCCTTTCTCTTTTAGATTTCAGAACTTAGAAAAGGGACACAAACATAGAAATAAAAAAAAAAAAGTGTTACAGGTATTATGACAAAATTCTATTTCAGGTTCAGTGAAGACGCAAAGGCAAATGATACAGACCAAATCAGCCTACAAAAGTCTGGAGGAAGCCTCATAATAAAAGAAGATGAGCATTTGAGTTGTGTCATGAAGACCAAAAAAACGATTTTCCAGGTAGAGTAGAGGGAGGTATAAGGTTGGTGACAGATTATACAAACAGAAGGAAGACTTTGTGCAAAGGCCAGGGTCATGAACCATCATGGGATCTTCAGCAAAAATGTAATAAGTTTAGTGAAGAAGGTGGGGAGTTTGATAAGAGATGGTTGGGAGGAACAACAGGGATTTAACTTATGAAGAGTCTCTTAAAGAAAGGGAAAGTCTGTCAAGAATCTTAAGTAGTCAACTGACATGATCAAATTTATATTTTAGAAACATCTCTCTGGAGGACACTTGGAGAATGGTTTAAAAGTGTGTGAGACTAGAGATTAGAGCGATCAGACTACCACAACGGTTAGGCACATTCCCTGAACAATGCAACTCTACCTATTATTAAAGACCCACCCATACATATCTGACCAACGTAAAGTGAAAACCTGTAAAAGGAATTGGAAACGTAAGTTGAGTATTAAGTTATAAACAGTAAAATAATAATAAAATTTTAAAAGAGAAAATGCGGCTATTGATTGTACCAAGAACTGAGGAATATAATAAACTCAACTCTGTGATGAGGCACCCCCCACCCCCAAAAAAAAGATAGTTATATCTTTCCTATTCTTTTCATATAACAACTTAAAATAAAAGAAGAAAAATTCCTTTGGAGAGTAAATCAAATTTTTAAGAAGGGCAATTTCTTTAAAAAAAGGATATCTAGTTACCCTGTCACTGATCCTCCTAAAGAATCTGTAGACACCTTATTCATTTTCTAAAGAGTCTTGTTACTCTCCTGATCCAGGTTAACATACAATTAAACATATAGAATCGATATAATTATTTTTAGTTGTCTATAAGTAGCGAATTGTTTTCATTGCTATTTTTCTCTCAGATTATATAGGGAAAGCTATTTATTAGAGGAACATCTATGAATCATAATCAGGCTAAAAGCTTTTATGTCTCCCTCCCCCATCATCCCATTCTGTTCATAGTATTATACAGATTTTGTAAACAATTAAATCTGTTCACATGCAAACAATTTTAATCATGAACAACAATAAAGCAGTTCACACACTTCTTTTATGTTCTTCATGATCTACCCACGCTCCTTTTAAAAGCATATTAATACATCCTATTACGTATTCTAAAGCTGTTAAACATAAGCGAATGTTCTTTTCAAAATTCTTTTGACATGCTACTGGACCAGCTCCAGAAAAAGAATTAACACTTTTGGGGAATCTTACTGCATCCCTTTCAGTAGCCAAATAAGAAGCTGGTGGGGAGCCAAGATGAAAATAAACGCATTATTCACTTTTAACATAGTGGGTTTTCTCTTATTCTTCATTGTAATAGCTCTAGAAGTAATTTTACTGTTAACACTGAATTCTGAAGTAGTGTTGTATAAATCATTTTTACAAAGAAAGAGGTTAAAAAGATTTTCTGCTCACCATCGGGTGCACAAAATGGAACAAGTGACTATCTTCACACACAATATGGTTCCAATGAGCATGCTCTTATGCATAAAAAAGGAAACAAAGCATTTCAGGACCGTATTTGTAAACGGATTATTTTTTAAAAAAAGAAAGCACAGAACAAGTTTCAGAGTGGAAAAACACGAAACGCTCTCCAATAGTCAAAATCAGCACTGAATTTTTTTCTAAGGCAACATTTAAAGCAGAACATCTGTCTTATTTACATGATAACAATAAAGAAAAACACAAAGGTAGACTTAAGACAGCTAAAAAACCCAGCTCCTATGTTTTTAAATATTTTTATTTTTGTCTCTCTAATAGTCACCTGAACAAAGGTGCTATTATTCTGCCGAGGCAAACATGTCCTAAAAATTGTCTCATGTTTTCTATGATGCTGACTAGTCCAGCTTGTTCATATGTCTCTTAATGCAACTAGATACTATGAAGGCCGTTCAGTTATCAAAGATATAAAGTACAATTCAAGTGTGGGGAAATGCTAGGATCTTTAATACAGAATAATAAATTATTCTCATGCACTGCTTTCATCTTCCCACTCAACATCCAAATGCTGCAATCCATTCTATTTTTCTCTTACACCATACCACCAAAAATTTGTACTGAATAAATAAGTGTGAGAATACAGAAACTAGTAGGGTAGAAGGGGAGTGAAAGAAAGACAATGTAAAGGTGGAGAAACTGACAAGGAGAAGGAAAAACAGGATTCATCTCCCTTGAATTTAGTTATCAATTCTTAACAAATGTCTTCAGAGAGCTCACCCAGTATTCCTAGACCAGATGGAAAGAACAGTATGGTACAGAATTCTCCATCCCTAGACCCAGCTGTCACGAGGAATGGAGAGGCAGTCCTTGTTAGGAACTAACAATTAACACCGTATTCCATGTAGGCTGTACCATTATTTCCTTTTACTGGTTTTCTATGTGGGTGCCTCTCAAATTTCTTTATCAATCCTTGACCTTTCTCCAAAGTCCAATCATGCATTTCCAGGCTCTGCCAATGATCTCCTTTGTACTTCCAACTCAACAACCCTGCAAACTAAACTCATTTTTCCCTAACTTGGGAAAAATGGTTCCACCCCTTGACTTCTTCCCTGTGGTTGGCATGTAGTCATTCTCCCAATCTTTTAAGCTTTAAATTTCAAAGTGATCCTTCTTTCCCTGCCATCATATCAAGGTATTGCTAACTTAAAGTATAATAGCAAAATATTTATCAAAAGTATATCCCCTTTTCCAATTCCACTGTAATCCATCCCAAAGTTTGGATTCTCAAGCCCTCTCTCCTAATTTGTTGCAAACACCTAGCTGGTCTCCTTGCCTTTAATCTCTTAACCCCCAATTCATTCTATCCACTATTAACAAAATTAACATTCCTACAGCACAACTGTGCTCCTGCCACTTCAATGCTCAAAAATCTTCAGGGGCTTCACAATGACTACTGAAAATATCTAAAATCCTTTGACCTAATCATCAAAGGGTTTCATGATCCCACCTCAATCTAACTTTCAAAATGACATCATATAATCTCTTTCACATACTCTATGTTCAAACCACTGGACTACATATTATTATGTGGAATATACCTGAGCTTTCATACTTCGTGCCTTTGTTCACATTGTTTCCTTCACTAATCTTTCCTCCTAGCTTACTCTGTGACAGATACTGAGTCAGACAGTAGGATACAAAAATGAATAACAGATTTTATATAGATTCTAAGCTTCTCTTGGAGAAAGAAAAAGCATGAGCTTTGGAGTTACCGGACTGAGATTTGAATTTAGATTTTTCAATTACTAGCCATTTGACTTTGGGCAAATTTTTAACCTGTGAGACAGCTTCCTGTCCTGTGAAATGAGAATAACATAATCTACCTTGGACAGCTGTCAGGAATAGATAGCTAGTGGGAACCTGCTGTATAGCACAGGGAGCTCAGCTCGGTGCTCTGTGATGACCTAGATGGGGGGGAGGGAGGTCCAAGAGGGAGGGGATATATGTATACATATAGCTGATTTACTTCATTGTACAACAGAAACTAACACAACATTGTAAAGCAACTATGTTCCAATTTTAAATAAATAAATAAATAATATATTTTAAAATCCTGATACAGTGTTTTGCATATAGGATCGTCTCCATGCTTGGATACCATCATTAGCTTCCCAAAGCAGAATGGGCTGAAGACACTACTGTGTTAGTTCTAAACTGCCTAGATCCTGAGCTACTACAGAGAGCAACTGTAGCTTTCCTCTACTTGTTTTCCCCAAATTTAGAATTTGCAGAGACAACTAAGGCAAAGTCCACAGTTAAACCCACAGCTTATGCCTCTTGACCCTCTGCCTAGTGATCTTTCCATTCTCCCACACCATCACACTGTGCTCCCAGACAATTTTAGGCAAGGAGCATCAGTGTTGATGAGCTGTTAGACAGCTTGAGAAACTGACAGAGCCAGATAGGCATATGGGTATCTTAGGCAAATAATTTGGTTTCCCCTTCAAATCTATATTCTTTGCCACATTATGGAAAACTGAGCTAACTACTGCCATGTTTCTTTTAATTTTTTTTCTTTTTTTGGCCACGTCACGCGGCATATGGGATCTTAGCTCCCCAACCAGGGATCAAACCGACACCCCCTGCAGCGGGAGTGTGGAGTCTTAACAACTGGACCGCCACAGGAGTCCCCTAATGGTGGCTTTTATTTATTTATTTATTTTTGGCCTCACCATGCAGCATGCGGGATCTTAGTTCCCTGAGCAGGGATCGAACAGGCGCCCCCCCTGCAGTGGAAGCACAGAGTCTTAACCACTGGACCGCCAGGGAAGTTGCCCCTGCCATGTTTGTAATCTACTCCACTAATATTTTAACATCCTTTATAGTTTGGCCTCATGGACTCATAACAGCCCTTAATACAAGTCTGTTTATGGAAAATGACCTCAAAAAAATTGGGTTATTTATCTGGTATTTAAAGAAGTCTGAGGGGCTTCCCTGGTGGCGCAGTGATTGAGAGTCCACCTGCCGATGCAGGGGACATGGGTTCATGCCCTGGTCTGGGAGGATCCCACATGCTGCGGAGCGGCGGGGCCCGTGAGCCATGGCCGCTGAGCCTGCGCGTTCGGAGACTGTTGCTCCACAATGGGAGAGGCCACAGCAGTGAGAGGCCCATGTACCTCAAAAAAAAAAAAAAAAAAAAAGATCAGGTGACCATATGTGCGTGGGTTTATCTCTGGGCTTTCTATCCTGTTCCATATATCTGTATTTCTGTTTTTGTGCCAGTACCATACTGTCTTGATTACTGTAGCTTTGTAGTATAGTCTGAAGTCAGGGAGCCTGATTCCTCCAGCTCCATTTTTCGTTCTCAAGATTGCTTTAGCTATTCGGGGTGTTTTGTGTTTCCATACAAATTGTGAAATTTTTTGTTCTAGTTCTGTGAAAAATTCCATTGGTAGTTTGATAGGGATTGCATTAAATCTGTAGATTGCTTTGGGTGGTAGAGTCATTTTCACAATGTTGATTCTTCCTATCCAAGAACATGGTATATATCTCCATCTATTTGTATCATCTTTAATTTCTTTCATCAGTGTCTTATAATTTTCTGCATACAGGTCTTTTGTCTCCTTAGGTAGGTTTATTCCTAGATATTTTATTCTTTTTGTTGCAATGGTAAATGGGAGTGTTTTCTTAATTTCACTTTCAGATTTTTCTTCATTAGTATATAGGAATGCCAGAGATTTCTGTGCATTAATTTTGTATCCTGCTACTTTACCAAATTCATTGATTAGCTCTACTAGTTTTCTGGTAGCATCTTTAGGATTCTCTATGCATAGTATCATGTCATCTGCAAACAGTGACAGCTTTACTTCTTCTTTCCAATTTGGATTCCTTTTATTTCTTTTTCTTCTCTGATTTCTGTGGCTAAAACTTCCAAAACTATGTTGAATAAGAGTGGTGAGAGTGGGCAACCTTGTCTTGTTCCTGATCTTAGTGGAAATGGTTTCAGTTTTTCACCATTGAGGACGATGTTGGCTGTGGGTTTGTCATATATGGCCTTTATTATGTTGAGGAAAGTTCCCTCTATGCCTACTTTCTGCAGGGTTTTTATCATAAATGGGTGTTGAATTTTGTCAAAAGCTTTCTCTGCATCGATTTAGATGATCATATGGTTTTTCTCCTTCAACTTGTTAATATGGTGTATCACATTGATTGATTTGCGTATATTGAAGAATCCTTGCATTCCTGGAATAAACCCCACTTGATCATGGTGTATGATCCTTGATCATGGTGTATGATCATGGTGTATGTTGTTGGATTCTGTTTGCTAGTATTTTGTTGAGGATTTTTGCATCTATGTTCATCAGTGATATTCGCCTATAGTTGTCTTTCTTTGTGACATCTTTGTCTGGTTTTGGTATCGGGGTGATGGTGGCCTTGTAGAATGAGTTTGGGACTGTTCCTCCCTCTGCTATATTTTGGAAGAGTTTGAGAAGGATAGGTGTTAGCTCTTCCTAAATGTTTGATAGAATTCAGGCAGGCGGATTCTTAACCAGAGCGCCACCAGGGAAGTCCCCGTATTTGTTTTTAAAGATAAAACACTACAATGCTGATTATAAGCTTTGTGGGCATGAGGGAAATAATTGATATAAGGGCTTCACTTTGGGATGATTGCGTTGGGAGGTAACCTGTATTGGAGGACTTTCAGATATCAGTATATGGAAACCTTTTCTTTAGAGTCATTCAATTCTTTCAGAGAAGAATCTCCTACCTGGAAAGTAACTGCCTAGGTAATGACGCGCAAAGGAATTGCAGAATAGGTTCAATTGTTCTGTATATAAACTTTCTATCTATCCCCCTGTTTTCTGCCTCAAGACTCATCCCTGCCTTCACCTATACCTAATATCTCGAGTCCTTCAAATATTTAAAGATGGCCATTACTTTCTTCCTGAGTCTTCTCTTTTCCAGCTATACACATCCATCTCTTTCAACTGTCTACATATCCTTCATTCATTTTTTATTAATTCATTCATTCAAGAATGATTATTTTTGGGACTTCCCTGGTGGTGCAGTGGTTAAGAATCCGCCTACCAAGGCAGGGGACACGGGTTGGATTCCTGGTTCAGGAAGATCCCACATGCCGCGGAGCAACTAAGCCTGTACACCACAACTACTGAGCCTGCGCTCTAGAGCCCTCGAGCCACAACTACTAAGCCCACGTGCTGCAACTACTGAAGCCCACATGCCTAGAACCCGTGCTCCACAACAAGAGAAGCCACCAAATGAGAAGCCGGTGCACTGCAATGAAGAGTAGCTCCCATTCGCCGCAATTAGAGAAAGCCTGCACGCAGCAACAAAGACCCAATGCAGCCAAAAAAAGATCATTTTTTATTAATTCAGTCAAGAATGTTCTTTTTTAATTAATTCATTCATTCAAGAATGTTGTTATGGTTAACATGTGTTAACCTAACTAAGCCACAGTACCCAGATATTTGGTCAAAGATTATTCTAGACATTTCTGTGAAAGTATTTTTTACATGATGTTAGTATTTAAATAAGTAGACTTTGAGGAAAGCAGAATACCTTCCATAATGTGGAAGGGCCTCATCCAATCAGTTGAAAGCCTTAATAGAAAAGACTGACCTCCTGGGAAGAAGAGGGAATTTTGTCAGCAGACCAACTTTGGACTCGAATTGCAACTCTTCCCTCATTCTAAAGCATACTCGTCTATCCTGAGGATTTTTGTCTAACCAAGCCTCTACAATCACAAATTCGTTAAAATAAATTTATCTTCCTATATACATACGTATATCTTGTTGGTTCTGTTTCTCTGGAGAACTTTGATTAACACAGTTTTGTTCCAGGAACACAAGTAGGACCTACTACCCATCTCTGTGAATCTCCCAGGCTAAATTTACCTTGTGATGTCCACATAACTCTTTAAACTCTGCCTAAACCATACTGGCTATTTCAGGTGCAATCTGAACAGAATTTAGAATAAAATAAACTGAGATTTTTCACCTCCCTAATTCTAGTTACTATTGTTTCTTTAATGCAGCCAAAGAACAGCTTAATCGTATCACTACTTATATTGAGCTTACCAAGATAAAATCCCATCAACATCCCATAAGAACTGTTGCCAAGCGACATCTCACCGATTCTGCATCTGTGCAATTGTTTTTTGGGGGCCTGCACACAATACCTAACATTTGTTCCTACTAAATTTTATCCTTAAAGTTTAGTTTTTCATTGAATGCTGTCAAAATCTTTTGGAATCCTTATTCTCTGACTCAATATATTTACAAACACTCTCAGCTTAACATTAATGAAATATTAGCCATTATAAAACTAAAAATTACATAGCTGAGGTCAAGAGAAATCTCTGACATCATCACCCTTAAAAAAAAGCCTTAATTCAAATAGTATTAGCATAAATATATGCTATTGAAGTTCTCAGAGAGTATCTGACATGCAAGGAAGGCAGGAGGCATGCTGCTCTAGAAAGACCTGGTTTCAAGTCCTCACTCTAAACTTACAAGTTTTATAACTGGACAAATTGCTTATTCTTCAAAGAGTGTCAGTAAAATGGGGGAAATAAAACTAACATCACAAGACTGCTGTGAGAATTTAACTACACATACAGCACTTGACGCAATGCCTAATACACAGCAGGTATTTGATATGTGTCTTCTTTGAAGCACATAGTAAGTACTCAGAAAGAGTTAGATCCATTCCTTCTTCACATTCCCTTGAATCAACCTATAGCCTAACTCACTTAGTCACTCAAGGCACTGAAAGAGGAAGAGAGAAGATGGGAGCGAGGAGATGCAGATAGGTGAATGACTTGAAGGTGCTGCACAAAGTTGAAATAATGACAATGAATATTTTAGAATTTGAACATAGAGCCAGGGAAATAAGAGACTACTGTTAAAGGCTACAAATTGTTTAGAAGATACCTAATAGTTTAGAAAAATACTTTCATTCAGTTTCTTGCCAAATTGCAACTTACAGCAGGAGAGGAATAAATGTAGTGATGTTTGGTATTTGGTTAAACATTTAAGCTGCATTTCAAAATGTCAGATTTGGCAAAATCTAAAATAAATTTTGACAAGTCCTTGACTTTTTACTTGTATGTATTCAAGGGAAAGGCAGCTTGTAGAGTTGAATCATTTAGATTTGACTCATTAAAATGTATAGAGTGTTTTATCAAGCCACAAAAACTCTGCCCCAAATCATTTACAGTTTAACTCAGGAAAAAAAAAAGGCTTATATAAACCACAACTATCAAACACTAAGATGCTGAGACTTGGAAGAAGAGATTAACTCAGAAAGGCCTCATGAAAGAAAGAAATTTTGAAGAAGTAATTAAACGAGTGAAATAGCACTGAATACATAGAAAATGGAAAACCAAGTATGCAGACAGAAGTGATATTACATAATAGCTAACAAGGACAAATCTCAGTTATTAGATTTTGACTTAAAGGTATTTTTCTAAAATGTCTGGAAGAACAGTGGGATCTTCAGAGCACCCATAAAATTAATGTCAGGATATATTTACTAAACAAATGCTTACTCTGTGTCTCTACATGCAAGTCTCTCTAACAAACCCTGGGACCACAAGGAGATATCACCTACTCCTGTCAGAACAGCTATCAGGAAAAAAACAACAAATGACAAGTGCTGGCGAGGATGCGGAAACAAGGGAACCCTCTTGCACTGTTGGTGGGAATGTAAATTGGTGCAGCCACTATGGAAAAGCATATGGAAGTTCCTCAAAAAAGTTAAAAATATAACTATCATACGATCTAGCAATTCCACTTCTGAGTATTTTTCTGAAAACAAAAACACTAATTTGAAAAGATACATGCACCCCTACATTCATTGCAGCATTGTTTACAACAGCCAAGATATGGAAGCAATCTAATTGTCTAGAACTACATGAATGGATACAGAAATGTGGTATATAATATACAATGGAATATTACTCAACCATTAAAAAAATGAAATCTTGGCATTTGCGACAACATGGATGGACCTAGAGGGTATAAGGCTAAGTGAAATAAGTCAGACACAGAAAGACAAGTACCATATGATTTCACCTATATGTGGAATCTAAAAAACAAAACAAATAAACATAACAAAATAGGAACAGACTCATAGATACAGAGAACAAACTGGTGGTTACCAGAGGGGAGGGAGATGGGAGTATGAGTGAAATAGGTGAGGGAGATTAAGAGGTACAAACTTCTAGTTATAAAATAAATAAACCACAGGGATGTAATATACAGCATAGGGAATACAGTCAATAATATTATAATAATTCTGGATGGTGACAGATGATAACTAGACTTTTCATGGTGGTCATTTTGCAATGTATAAAAAAATCGAATCATGATATTGTACACCTGAAACTAATATACTAAGTCAATTATATTTCAATTGGAAAAAAAACACTAGGAAACAATGGTGGACAGGACAGACATGTCTTCTGAAAGCTTACAGTCTATAGAGAAAACAGATTTTTTTTAAGTGAAAATACAAAATAATTACAAATTTCAATAAGAGCTAGAAAGGATAAAGATGTAGGAAGTAATCTTATTATACATAGAATTTTAATTGCAATTTTAGGGCAATTAATAAAAAAGAATAACAGATTTTCAAATTCATAGAGACCTTGAAGCTCATCACATCCGGTTTTTCCAAGAGGAACCTAAGACACCAATAATTAAAATGCTTTTATTAAGGTAAGGGGCAAAGGCAAAAGCTAGACCTGAACACAGGTTTCCTATCTATATCCTACACCCACTCTTCATTCAACTTTCACTGAGCACCTGCTATGATTAGGCGCTATGCTAAGTACTGCAGAGGAGGCAAAAATTAAAAACACCACTCCCCAACTCTCAAGCTGCTGACAGTCTCAGAAGGGAGATAAGCATGCAAACAAATAACAGCCAAAAGATAAATGATATAAAAGAAGTTTGCACAAAAATCTGTAGCACCAAGAAGGGAGACCCTAACTCTGTTCAGGAAGATCATGGATGGCTTCACTTCAGCCAAATCATATGGAATGAGTAAGATTTGTCCAGGAAGACAAAAGGAAAAACAGCATTTCAGAAAGAGTAAAGCAAATGTGCAAAGAAATGAAAGTGTGAAAGAACACTGTTCAGGAAAGTCTAAGTATAAAAAGTGTCAGATTTCCTCTATTTCTGAGATTTCTTTTTCTTATTATTTTTATCTAAGTAATACATGCACTTAGTCAAGTAGTGCTAAAAGACTTCAAATACAGCCATCCTGTAGCATACTCTCTCCTGGTCACCCCATCAAGGCTCTCCTTTTCCCATATATAACCACATTACACTCATTCAGCTTCTGCTTCTTATATTTAACTCCATACTTCTAAATCATGTGTATATACTGATATTTTGGTATCCTACATGGTATGAGAATTTATACCTACTTCAACTTCTCCATCCCAGATGGTTGAAACATAATTTGGGGCTATTACCATAATTGTTTTCATAATGACTAAGTAAATATTGCTTTCTGATTAAAGCATTATACTATGATTATATTTCCTTTCTGTAATAACTTTTCTTTTTTCTAAAGTTGATTTCCATGGACTTTATTGTTCTTCTTCAATCTCTGGTTAAATGTTCCCCCACATTCCAAGAGCTCTAAAGACATTCTAGGGCTTCCCTGGTGGCGCAGTGGTCGAGAGTCCACCTGCCGATGCAGGGGACACGGGTTCGTGCCCCGGTCGGGAAGATCCCACATGCCGCAGAGTGGCTGGGCCCGTGAGCCACGGCCACTGAGCCTGCGCATCTGGAGCCTGTGCTCCGCAACGGGAGAGGCCACAACAGTGAGAGGCCCGCGTACAGCAACAACAACAACAACAAAAAAGAGAAGACATTTTAAATTCAATTTTTCTTAAAGTCAACCCTGTAAGATAATTTGTTTCTTCCTGTGGTTATGCCCCATAGAAATCTTGTTCCCCTGCTCTAACCTCCACAGACCCTCTGGGCTATCCTAGGAATTCCTTTGCCTTTCTTTTCTATTACAGCTCATGTTTACTAGATCCTATACCTTCCTAATTCTTGGTTTATGTCCTCACTTTGGTAGAGCCCACCTTCCACTAACTTCCTGAGAAAGACTGCATGAGAGCAAATATTTAAAACAAATATCTCAGAGACCTTCAAGATGGCAGAGGAGTAAGATGTGGAGATCACCCTCCTCCCTACAAATTAATCATAAATACATCTACATGTGGAACAACTCCTATAGAACACCTACAGAACGCTGGCAGAAGACCTCAGACTTCCCAAAAGGCAAGAAACTCCCCACATACCTGGGGAGGGCAAAAGAAAAAAGAAAAAACAGAGACAAAAGAATAGGGACAGGACCTGCACCTCTGGGAGGGAGCTGGGAAGGAGGAAAAGTTTCCACACACTAGGAAGCCCCTTCAAGGGCGGAGATGGGGGATGGGCGGCGTGGGGAAGCTTCAGAGCCATGGAGGAGAGAGTGCAGCAACAGGGGTGCAGAGGGCAAAGCGGAGAGATTCCCGCACAGAGGATCGGTGTCGACCAGCACTCACCAGCCCGAGAGGCTTGTCTGCTCACCCGCCGGTGCAGGCGGGAGCTGGGAGCTGAGGCTCGGGCTTCGGAGGGCAGACCCCAGGGAGAGGACTGGGGTTGGCTGCGTGAACACAGCCTGAAGGGGGCCAGTGTGCCACAGCTAGCCAGGAGGGAGTCCGGGAAAAAGTCTAGACCTGCCTAAGAGGAAAAAGACCATTGTTTCGGGGTGCGCGAGGAGAGGGGCTTCAGAGCACCACCCAAAAGAGCTCCAGAGATGGGCGCGAGCCACGGTTATCAGTGCGGACACCAGAGATGGGCATGAAATGCTAACACTGCTGATGCAGCCACCAAGAAGCCTGTGTGCAAGCACAGGTCACTATCCACACCTCCCTTCTCAGGAGCCTGTGCAGCCCGCCACTGCCAGGGTCCCGTAATCAAGGGACAACTTCCCCGGAAGAACACAAGGCACGCCTCACGCTGTTGCAAGGTCACACCAGGCTCTGCCACCACAGGCTTGCCCCGCGTTCCGTACCCCTCCCTTCCCCGGGTTTGAGTGAGCCAGAGCCCCAGAATCAGCTGCTACTTTAACCCAGTCCTGTCTCAGTGAAGAACTAATGCCCTCAGGCGACCTACAAGCAGAGGCAGGGACAAATCCAAAGCTGAACCCCAGGAGCTGCGAGAACAAAGAAGAGAAAAGGAAATATTTCACAGCAGCCTCTGGAGCAGTGGATTATATATCCACAATCAATTTGATGTACCCTGCATCTGTGGAATACCTGAATAGACAACGAATCATCCCAAAATTGAGGCAGTGGACTTTGGGAGCAACTGTAGACTTAGAGTTTGTTTTCTGCATCTAATTTGTTCCTGGCTTTATGTTTATCTTAGTTTAGTATTTACAATTTATTATCATTGGTAGACTTGTTTATTGATTTGGTTGCTCTCTTCCTTCTTTTTTATTCTTTTCTTATATATATTTTTTTTTTCCTTTTTCTCTTTTTATGAGTCTGTATGTGTATGCTTCTTTGTGTGATTTTGTCTGTATAGCTTTATTTTAACCATTTGCCCTAGGGTTCTGTCTGTCTGTTTCTTATTTTTTATATTTTTTAGTATAGGCTTTAGCACTTATTATCACTGGTGGATTTGTTGTTTTGTTTGGTTGCTCTCTTCTCTCTTTTTTTTTAAATTATTTTTCTATTTTATAATTTTTAATAACAATTTTTTATTTTAATAACTTTATTTTATTATTCTTTTTTCTTTCTTTCTTTCTTTCTCCCTTTTCTTCTGAGGTGTGTGGCTCACAGGGTCTTGGTGCTCTGGCCGGGGGTCAGGACTGTGCCTCTGAGGTGGGAAATCCAAGGTAAGGACATTGGTCCACCAGAGACCTCCCGGCTCCACGTAATATGAAATGGTGAAAGCTCTCTCAGAGATCTCCATCTCAACGCAAAGACCCAGCTCCACTCAACGACCAGCAAGCTACACTGCTGGAAACCCTATGCCAAAAAACTAGCAAGACAGGAACACAACACCACCAATAACCAGACAGGCTGCCTAAAATCATGATAAGGCCACAGACACCACAAAACACACCACCAGACGCGGCCCTGCCCATGAGAAAGACAAGATCCAGCCTCACCCACCAGAACACAGGGACTAGTCCCCTCCACCAGGAAGCCTACACAACCCACTGAACCAACTTTAGCCACTGGGAGCCGACACCAAAAACAACGGGAACTGCAAACCTGCAGCTGCAAAAAGGAGACCCCATACACAGTAAGTTAAGCGAAATGAAAAGAAACAGAAACACACAGCAGATGAAGGAGCAAGGTAAAAACCCACCAGACCAAACAAATGAAGAGGAAATAGGCAGGTTACCTGAAAAAGAATCCAGAATAATGATAGTAAAAATGATCCAAAATGATGGAAACAGAATGGAAAAATACAAGAAATGTTTAACAGGGAACTAGAAGAACTAAAGAGCAAACAAAAAATGATGAACAACACAATACATGAAATTAAAAATTCTCTGGAAGGAAATCAACAACAGAATAACTGAGGCAGAAGAACGGATAAGTGACCTAGAAGATAAAATAGTGGAAATAACTACCACAGACCAAAATAAAGAAAAAAAGAATGAAAAGAATTGAGGACAATCTCAGAGACCTCTAAGACAACATTAAACCCACCAACATTCGAATTATAGGGGTCTCAGAAGAAGAAAAAGAAAGGGACTGAGAAAATATTTGAAGAGATTATAATTGAAAACTTTCCTAATATGGGAAAGGAAATAGTTAATCAAGTCCAGGAAGCGCAGAGAGTCCCATACAGAGTCCCATAGCGCAGAGAGTCCCATAAATCTAAGGAGAAACTCGCCAAGACACATATTAATCAAACTATCAAAAATTAATTACAAAGAAAAAATATTAAAAGCAGCAAGGGTAAAGCAACAATTAAAATACATGGGAATCCCCATAAGGTTAACAGCTGATATTTTAGCAGAAACTCTGCAAGCCAGAAGGGAGTGGTAGGCCATATTTAAAGTGATGAAAGGGAAAAACTACAACCAAGATTACTATAACTAGCAAGGATCTCATTCAGATTCGACGGAGAAATTAAAACCTTTAAACACAAGCAAAACCTAAGAGAATTCAGCACCACCAAACCAGCTTTACAACAAATGCTAAAGGAACTTCTCTAGGCAGGAAACACAAGAGAAGGAAAAGACCTACAATAACAAACGCAAAACAATTAAGAAAACAGTAATACGAACATACATATCAATAATTACCTTAAATGTAAATGGATTAAATGCTCCAACGAAAAGACACATACTGGCTGAATGGATACAAAAACAAGATCCATATATATGCTGTCTACAAGAGACCCACTTCAGACCTAGGGACACGTACAGACTGAAAATGAGGGAATGGAAAAAGATATTCCATGCAAATGGAAGTCAAAAGAAAGCTGGAGTAGCAATTCTCATATCAGACAAAATAGACTTTAAAACAAAGACTATAACAAGAGACAAAGAAGGATACTACATAATGACCAAGGGATCAATCCAAGAAGATATAACAACTGTAAATATTTATGTACTCAACACAGGAGCACCTCAATACATAAGGCAAATGTTAACAAGCATAAAAGGGAAAATCAACAGTAACACAATCATAGTAGGGGACTGTAACATCTCACTTTCACCAATGGACAGATCATCCAAAATGAAAATAAATAAGGAAACACAAGCTTTAAATGATACATTAAAGATGATGGACTTAGTGGACATTTATAGGGCATTCCATCCAAAAACAACAGAATACACTTTCTTCTCAAGTGCTCACGGAACATTCTCCAGGAGAGATCATATCTTGGGTCACAACTCAAGCCATGGTAAATTTAAGAAAACTGAAATTGTATCAAGCATCTTTTGAAACCACAGTGCTATGAGACTAGATATCAATTACAGGAAAAAATCTGTAAAAAATAGAAACACATGGAGGCTAAACAATACACTACTTAATAACCACGAGATCACTGAAGAAATCAAAGAGGAAATCAAAACATACCTAGAAACAAATGACAGTGAAAACACTACAACTCAAAACCTATGGGATGCAGCAAAGGCAGTTCTAAGAGGGAAAATTATATCAATACAACCTACCTCAAGAAACAAGAAACATCTCAAATAAAAAACCTAACTTTATACATAAAGCAATTACAGAAAGAAGAACAAAAAATCCCCAAAGTTAGCAGAAGGAAAGAAATCATAAGCATCAAATAAGAAATGAAGGAAACAATAGCAAACATCAACAAAACTAAAAGCTAGTTCTTTGAGAAGATAAACAAAATGGATAAACCATTAGCCAGACTCATAAAGAGGAAAAGGGAGAAGACTCAAAACAGTACAATTAGAAATTGAAAAGGGAGAAGTAACAACTGACACTGCAGAAATACAAAGGATCATGAGAGATTACTAAAAGCAACTCTATGCCAATAAAATGGACAACCTGGAAGAAATGGACAAATTCTAAGAAAAGCTCAACCTTCCGAGACTCAACTGGGAAGAAATATACAAATATAAACAGACCAATCACAAGCATAGAAATTGAGACTGTTATTAAAAATCTTCCAACAGGGCTTCCCTGGTGGTGCAGTGGTTGAGAGTCCGCCTGCCGATGCAGGGGACATGGGTTCCTTCCCCAGTCTGGGAAGATCCCACATGCTGCGGAGCGGCTGGGCCCGGGAGTCATGGTCGCTGAGCCTGCATGTCTGAAGCCTGTGCTCCGCAACGGGAGAGGCCACAACAGTGAGAGGCCCGCGTACTGCAAAAAAGAAAAAAAAAAATCTTCCAACAAACTAAAGTCCAGGACCAGATGGCTTCACAGGCGAATTCTATCAAACATTTAGAGAAGACCTAACACCTATCCTTCTCAAATTCTTCCAAAATATAGCAGAGGGAGGAACACTCACAAACTCATTCTACAAGGCCACCATCACTCTGATACCAAAACCAGACAAAGATGTCACAAAGAAAGAAAACTACAGGCGAATATCACTGATGAACATAGATGCAAAAAACCTCAACAAAATACTAGCAAACAGAATCCAACAACACATTAAAAAGATCATACACCATGATCAAGTGGGGTTTAGCCCAGGAATGCAAGGATTCTTCAGTATACACACATCAATCCATGTGATAAACCATATTAACCAACTGTAGGAGATAAACCATATGATCATCTCAATAGATGGAGAAAAGCTTTTGACAAAATTCAACACCCATTTATGATAAAAACCCTGCAGAAAGTAGGCATAGAGGAAACTTACCTGAACATAATAAAGGCCATATCTGACAAAAGCAGAGCCAGCATCATTCTCAATGGAAACCATTTCCACTAATATCAGGAAGAAGACAAGGCTGTCCACTGTCCACTCTCACTACTATTATTCAACATAGTTTTGGAAGATTTAGCAACAGCAATCAGAGAAGAAAAAGAAATAAAAGGAATCCCTATCAGAAAAGAAGAACTAAAGCTGTCACTGTTTGCAGATGACATGATACTATACATAGAGAATCCTAAAGAGGCTACCAGAAAACTACTAGAGCTAATCAATGAATTTGGTAAAGTAGCAGGATACAAAATTAATGCACAGAAATCTCTGGCATTCCTATACACTAATGATGAAAAATCTGAAAAAGAAATTAAGGAAACACTCTCATTTACCACTGCAACAGAAAGAATAAAATAACTAGGAATAAACCTACCTAAGGAGACAAAAGACCTGTATGCAGAAAACTATAAGACACTCATGAAAGAAATTAAAGATGATACAAACAGATGGAGAGATATACCAGGTTCTTGGATTGGAAGAATCAACACTGTGAAAATGACTATATTACCCAAAGCAATCTACAGATTCAATGCAATCCCTATCAAACTATCAATGGCATTTTTCACAGAACTAGAACATAAAATTTCACAATCTGTATGGAAACACAAAAGACCCCGAATAGCCAAAGCAACCATGAGAAAGCAAAACGGAGCTGGAAGAATCAGGCTCCCGGACTACCAACTATACTACAAAGCTACAGTAATCAAGGCAGTATGGGGCTTCCCTGCTGGCGCAGTGGTTGAGAGTCCGCCTGCCGATGCAGGGGACACAGGTTCGTGCCCTGGTTCGGGAGTATCCCACATGCCGTGGAGCGGCTGGGCCCACGAGCCATGGCCACTAAGCCTGTGCATCCGTAGCCTGTGCTCCGCAATGGGAGAGGCCACAACAGTGAAAGGCCCATGTACCGCAAAATAAAAAAAGACAGTATGGTACTGGCACAAAATCAGAAATATAGATAAATGGAACAGAATAGAAAGCCCAGAGATAAACCCACACACCTGTGGTCACCTTATTTTTGATAAAGGTGGCAAGAATATATAATGGAGAAAAGACAGCCTCTTCAATAAGTGGTGCGGGGAAAACTGGAAAGCTACATGTAAAAGAATGAAATTAGAACATTCCCTAACACCATTAACAAAAATAAACTCAAAATGGATTAAGACCTAAATGTAAGGCCAGACACTATAAAACTCTTAGAGTAAAACATAGGAGGAACACTCTGTGACATAAATCACAGCAAGATCCTTTTTGACCCACCTCCTAGAGAAATGGAAACAAACATAAACAAATGGGACCTAACGAAACTTAAAAGCTTTTGCACAGCAAAGGAAAGCATAAACAAGACGAAAAGACTACCCTCAGAATGGGAGAAAATATTTGCAAATGAAGCAACTGACAAAGTATTAACCTCCAAAATATACAAGCAGCTCATGCAACTCAATATCAAAAAACAAACAACCCAATCCAAAAATGGGCAGAAGACCTAAATAGACATTTCTCCAAAGAAGATATACAGATTGCCAACAAACACATGAAAGAATGCTCAACATCACTAATCATTAGAGAAATGCAAATCAAAGCTACAATGAGGTTCACCTCACACCAGTCAGAATGGCCATCATCAAAAAGCTACAAAGAATAAATGCTGGAGAGGGTGTGGAGAAACGGGAACCCTCTTGCACTGTTGGTGGGAATGTAAACTGATACAGCCACTATGGAGAACAGTAAGGAGGTTCCTTAGAAAACTAAAAATAGAACTACCGTACCATCTGGCAATCCCACTACTGGGCATATACCCTGAGAAAACCATAATTCAAAAAGGGTCATGTACCACAATGTTCATTGCAGCTCTATTTACAATAGTCAGGACATGGAAGCAACCTAAGTGTCCATCGACAGATGAATGGATAAAGAAGATGTGGCACATATATACAATGGAACATTACTCAGCCATAAAAAGAAACAAAATTGAATTATTTGTAGTGAGGTGGATGGACCTAGAGTCTGTCATACAGAGTGAAGTCAGAAAAAGAAAAACAAAAACCATATGCTAACACATATATATGGAATCAAAAAAAATAAAAATGGTTCTGAAGAACCTAGAGGCAGGACAGGAAAAAAAAAAGCAAACGTAGGGAATGGACTTGAGGACATGGGGAGGGGGAAGGGTAAGCTGGGACGAAGTAAGAGAGTGGCATGGACTTATAAATACTACCAAACGTAAAATAGATAGCTAGTGGGAAGCAGCCACATAGCACATGCTACCAGACCACCTAGAGGGGTGGGATAGGGAGGGTGGGAGGGAGATGCAAGAGGGAGGAGATATGGGGATATATGTATATGTACAGCTGATTCACTTTGTTATAAAGCAGAAACCAACACACTATTGTAAAGCAATTATACTGCAATAAAGATGTAAAAAAAAAATAAAAATTTAAAAATTTTAAAAATAAAAACAATTATCTCTGTCAGTCACATCTGACTAATATTTTGGCCAACTATAAAATTCAAGATTGAAAATTAATTTCTTTCAGAATTATTCAGTCATTGCTCTATTATCGTCTAGCTTCTAATGTTGCTATTGAGAAATCTGATGCTATTATATGTGACCATATAAATCTGACCTTCATATGTGATTTTTTTGGCCCCCTGGAAGTATATGAGTTAGGACTGTGTTTAGTTGCAGGTAAAAGAAAATCCAACATATAGATAGCGTAACCAAATAGGGAATTTCCCCATCCCCCAATGTCACAAGGAATCCAGAGATGGGTAGTTGCTGACACCATCGAATCAGCAGTTCAAGCATATCAGAGCTGAGACATCATGGGCAAAAAATGACTACCGTAGCTTCAGCCATCTTGCTCACATTCCACACAGGGAACGGTAGAAGGGGAAATAGGAGAAAGAAGTATAGCCTATATCAGAAAACAAAAGTTTTCTAAGAAATTCTTCAGCAGACTTCTACTTACAATTTAAAGGCTAGCACTTTATCACACTTGGCCATACCTAGCTACAAAGGAGCTTAGAAAAGCAAGTTTTTAATCTTTCCAGTCTCTTAAATAAAGAAAAGCAAGGGTAAAAAGAGATTACAGTGAGCTGGGGGAGTCAAACTAGAGTATGAAATTACATTAAGATGTGTTTTGCTGTGGGTCTTTCTTTTAATCCCTCGTGCTGGGCACTCTGTGAGTCCTTTCAAATTTGAAACACATGTTTTCAGTCCTGGCAATTTTCCTTTTATATGATAATTTCCTCCCTTTGGTTTTCTCTTTTACTTCCTAAAAGTCAGATGTTGGACCTCTGCTACTGATTATCTTTTTCTGCTATTTTCCATCTCATTATCTTTTAATTCTATTTTCTGGGAGATTTCCTCATCTACAGTTAACACTTCTATTGAATATTTTATTTCTTAGTGTGTTATTCTCTTATTCTTCCTTATTCATACCATGACATTATTTTATGGATGCAAAATCAACTCATCTCTCTGAGGATATTGATTATATTTTCTGAAAGGTTTCTTCTTTTTCCTGACAGTCTCTCTTTCTTATTCACTTTTTCTGTTTATTTCTTTGTTTTGGTCTCTCTTCCTGCTGGACGCTGTCCTCAATTGGCTGTTTGTAACTGGTTCTATGTTCATATCTAAGAATGAGATACTAAAAAGAAGGGATTGGAAGCTGTGTGCGTGCAGTAAACTAGACAATCGGGAGGCCAATTGTTTTTTTCTTTTCATCAGGAAAGCCCACAAGTCAGTTACCTACAGAGATTTTCTCTGGAGTGTGTAATTTCTTCAGACAAGGATCTTCCAATCTCCTGACTGAGGAGATGTGAGTATAGAAAGGTGGTTGTAAGCCTTGTTGCTAATATTGTAGAGCTAAGCATAGGAAGGGAGCTAGAAGTATCACTAATATGCAGACTTCCACTTAGTTCTCTTCACACCTACCCTCCTCCTTGCAGTCTCTCAGGTTTACTTCTCATAGATTATACCTTCCATATGTTTCAGAGTTGGGGAACTGGTAGTTGTTAGTATCCAAATATAGTTAATTTCAAACAATCCTCCTTTCGCATCCCACCTCAACCCTCCCCCACAATCTCACCCCACCTTCTATAATGCGTAGCGCCTCTGATTCTTGAGGTTTTCTCAGATTCTGCTGGATGAATCAGTTGGCTTATCACTGGTATGTCCTTCTACAGATGGTTAGATTTGACATTCACACTGCTAAGACAATTAATTCTTCCATCTGTTTTCCATCCTCCTATCCTGTAGATGATAGTTAGAGACACCTCCTAGTATTACTTAAAAGGGAATGTGTATATCTATTGTTTTTTGTTTCTTTGTTGTTTTAAGTGATTTCTTGTAAGAGACAGAAGTATTTTTCTGCCATTTTGAAACAGGTAAGTCTCTAATTATGAATTTAAAACTTAAAAACATCAGTAGATATGAACAAAATATGCTCCACAGAACAACTCTACCCACTAATATCAGTTACTATTGGTGATCATACACCATCAGTTTAGAACGGCTATTATATTGTTGATTATCCATTTCTAGTAATATGATGTGGTAATTAAAAGCATAAATTCTGAGGTCACACTGCCCAGCTTGGAATTCTGTTTCTAGCACTTTCCTAGCCATATGGCCTTGAACAAATTCTGTTGACATAACATCAATATCTTAAATTGAAAAATGTAGAGTGGTAGTGAGAATTTTAAAAGTACCTGGCACATAAATAATAAATAAATACCAGTTACTATGATTAACTCCAACACATCTGATTTTGCAAAGTAGTGAAAGTGTCAAGCACTGTTCTAAGTACTTTACAGGTGTTAACTTATTGAATCTTGAAAACAACACTATAAGGTAGGTACTATTACCAGACCAATTTTACAGAAGATGAAATTGATGTACAAATAGGTTAAATAACTTGCCCAAGGTCACAGCCAAAGGTAGATAGATAAGTAGGACTCAATTCTAAGTAATTGGGTTCTAGAGTCTCTGATCTTAACATCCTATATAGGCATGCAGCCCATGGACAGCCTCATTCAAATTTGAGTCTCCACGTTCTCCTCAGTTCTCTTGTGGAATGCAATTAAGTTATATGTGGTTCCATCAACAGACAAACTTATAGAAACATTCCAAAATGATACTCTGAAATCTGAACCAAATGATTTCTCTTTTAACAGCCTTCTATGCAAAGGCAGTGGTACAAAATGGTTGTGTACATGTGATACTCATTTCCATAATGAGTAAAGAACACAAAACATAAAAATATCATAAAGTTTTTAAGCCTACTGCTCCCAGATCATTCCTTTATCACATGGAAATGTGCTTTCTAAGTCTATCTTCTTTGTGCAAATTGAAAGATATGTAAAAGTGAAAACTCACCTTCCTCTGCCAAGAGCCCCATCAAGACAGAAGTTCTTAATTAACTAAGCAATTAGTCATGACAAGTGAAGCACACATACATAATTTTGTGATTGTTCTTCCTTCACTAAAACCATTAGCCAGAATTTAACAATATGTGTCCTTTGAGTTCTGGTTCTGGGTAAGATGGAACAATCATATTCCATTCTGTCTCTCCCACTGAATGCAGCTATAAAACCTGGACATACTGCACACAGCAAATATTTGAGACCTCCAAGGAGTAAATAATAGCAGGTGGATTGGAGAAGACCAGAATTCAAATTACCAACAGTGAGTTTCTTGTTTTTCCTTCAGTATCCCCAGCCTGGACTCAAAGCATACCAAAACCAAGAGTAGACACTAAGACGTGAACAGCGAGAGTTCCATGGAGAGAAGCCCACTAATTCTGGCTCAACAAGTAGGAAAGGGGATTCCTAACACTCAGAGGGAGTGGGAGAAATCTCAATTTTTCTTTATTATTATTTTTTATTTTCTCTTCTCTCAAGCCTCAGTCCCCAGGCAATCCTGTGGCAGTGGCAGCAGCAACAGTGATAGCAGGGAGGAACCTAGAGGTGCCTGAAACTTGGAGGAAGGAGAAAATTCCTTTCCTGTTGGAGGAGCTGTGGTCCAAAAGGGAAAGGTAAACCCCTGTGCTTTTTCTCTCTGTCTGCCTACCTCCTGGCTCTGAACCTAGATGCAGCCCTGGGACATGTATGGCACAACAGGATAACTAAAGCCCCAGTTTTCTGGCCAAGGGACTAAAAGTATTGGGGATATTTTAGAGAGGGGGAGGCTTGGGATAAGAGCTCCCTCTGAGCTGCACATGCATGCATATGATCCTAAACACCACAACAAAGATTTGAGAACTAAGCTAAATTACAGACCACCAACTACATCTCGGACTGGCCACTTGGTTGCAAACACATGGAACAGATCAAAGTAGCAACGCAAAGGCTTTGAAAATGGAATTGACACTGAAACCACAAACCACCAGAAGGGCTGGTCAGAACTTGCAACCTGAACTCTCTAGATTGATTACCTGCTAAAATAAAAATATCAACATTTTACATATAATGTAAATAAGACCCAGAGTCTTATAATACGATATTCAAACTGTCTAGAATACAATACAAAGTACTCAGCATTACAAAGAACCACTCGAATCCCAACTTACATGGGAGAAGAAAATTCACAGACATCAATGCCAAGATGACACATGTTAGAATTACCCCACAAAGATGTTAAAGTAGGTATTAAAAACACTCTTGAAATGAATGGACAGATAGAAGTTTCGGCAAGGAAAGAGAAGATATAAAAAGAAACAAATGTAAAATTTAGAACTGAAGAAATACAATAACCAAAATTTTAAAATTCACTGAATGGGCTCTACTGAATAATAAAGATGATAAAGTGTCAATAAACTTGAAGATACATCAATACAAATTATTCAATTTAAACTACAGAAAAAAATATTTTAAAAATAAACCAAGGGGGGCTTCCCTGGTGGCGCAGTGGTTGAGAGTCCGCCTGCCAATTCAGGGGACACGGGTTCGTGCCCCGGTCCGGGAAGATCCCACATGCCGCGGAGCGGCTGGGCCCGTGAGCCATGGCCACTGAGCCTGCGCGTCCGGAGCCTGTGCTCTGCAACGGGATAGGCCACAACAGTGAGAGGCCCGCGTACCACAAAAAAAAAATAAATAAATAAAAAAATAAACCAAGGGCTTCCCTGGTGGCGCAGTGGTTGAGAGTCCACCTGCCGATGCAGGGGACATGGGTTCGTGCCCCGGTCCGGGAAGATCCCACATGCAGCAGAGCGGCTGTGCCCATGAGCTATGGCCGCTGAGCCTGCGCGTCTGGAGCCTGTGCTCCGCAACAAGAGAGGCCACAACAGTGGGAGGCCCGCGTACCGCAAAAATAAATAAATAAATAAATAAATAAACCAAAATATCTAGTATTCACATCATTCCAGTTCCAGAAGGAGAAAAGAAAGAGCGTAGTGCAGAAAAAAATATTTGAAAAAATAATGGCTAAAAATTTTCCAAATTTGGAAAAAGACATAAACCCAGAGATTCAAAAAGCTCAGTGAACCCAAAAAAGACTAAATCCAAAATACCCATGCCTAAACATAAGATAATCAAACTTTTGAAAACCACAGAGAAAAAATATTGTAAAGAGCCAAAGAAAAATGATACATTACTTATAGGTAATCAATGATTTCAAAGACTGAGGCTCTTTCGTAAGAAATCATGGAGGCCAGATGGAAATGGCACACATTTTTAAAGCACTGAAAGAAAAGAATGTTCAAACCAGAATTATAAATTCAGCGAAGATATCCTTGAGGAATGAAGATGAAACAGACATTCTTAGATGAAGAATAACTAAGAGAATCCATTAACAACTGATTTCTCTAAAAGAACTGCTAAAAGGAAGTTCTTCATACAGAGAAGATGATACCAGAAGAAAACTTGAAACATGAGAAATAAAGGAAGAACAACAAAAATATAATAGATTATTCTTCTATCTTGAGTTCTTTAAAATACACTTGACAGTTAAAAGCAAAGGGTATAGTATTGTCTGATGGAGTTTTCAATGTACAAATAGAGTCCAAAAATACACCCACATAAGTATGATCAATTGATTTTTGACAAAGGTGCAAAGGCAATTCAGCAGAGAAATGACAGTCTTTTCCATAAAAGATGCTGAAACAAATGGACATTTTTAAGCAGAAAAAAAACCTCAAACCATGCTTCATACTTTATACAAAACACAATTCAAAATGTATCATAGACCTGAACACAAAACATTAAACTATTAAGTATAGTTTTTAGGAAAACACTGGAAAAAATCTTTGTAACGCTGATTTAAGCAAAAATACAATACCAAAAGCGTGATCCATAAACTTTTTTTATAAATTGGACTTCTTCAAAATGAAAAAATTTTGATCTGCCAAGACACTATTAAAACAATAAAAAGATAATCCATAGACTGGGAAAAAATGATCTGCAAATTACATATTAGACAAAGCACTTGTATCCAGAATATATAAAGAACTCTCAAACTTGAAATCAAAAAACTCATTTTTAAAAAATGAACAAAAGATTTGAAGAGACAATTTCACCAAAGAAGATACACATATGGTAACTGAGCACATGAAAAGATGCTCAACATTGGTAGTCATTAGATAAATGCAAATGCAAATGAATCCATGATGAGTTGCCATTACACACCTATTAGAATGAGAAAAAAATTGACAGTTCCAAGTACTAGAAAGATGCAGAGAAACTGAAACTCTCAAACATTGCTGGTGGGAATGCAAACTGGTACAGCCACTTTGAAAAAGTTTGGAAGTATCTAATAAAGTTAAACATACTATAAAGTTACACTTATCATATGATCCAGCAATTCCACTCTCAGGTATTTACCCGAGAAATAAATATTTATTTTGACACAAGTTTCTATATGATAAATATATAGTAGCTTTATTCATAAATACCAAAAACAGAAGAAAGAAAACAATGTCCTTAAACTCGTAAATGGATTAAAAAATTGTGGTATTCATACAAAAGAATTTTATTTACCAATAAAAATGAATGAACTATTGATACACACAAGAGGATGGATGAATCACAAATGCCTTATGTGAAGTCAAAGATGCCAGACTCAAAACACTACATACTGTACAGTTCCATTTATATGATATTCTGGAAAAAGCAAAACTACAGGGACAGAGAAAAAGATCAATGGTTACAAGAGGTTAGGGTTGGGGAGAGGAGTTGTCTACAAAAGAGCAGAATGAGGGTATTTTGGAGGGCGATGGAACTCTTCTGTATTTTGACTGTGGTGGTAGTTACATGATTATGCATTTGTCTAAACTCATAAAGCTGTACACCAAAAACAGTAAATTTTTTTCTACGTTAATTTTTTTTTAATTTAAAGCAAATGTACCTCTTCAAAAAAACAAAGACAACTTAGGATCCTATATCATCTCCACCACTTAATTTGTGATCTTAGGCAAATGACTTAATATTACAGAGCTTCAGTTCTCCAATTTTTAAAATGAAAAATATATTACTTATATCTCACTGGTGTTTTGTTTTGTTTTGTTAGTTCTTTAAAGATTCTGAGCTCCTGCATTTTCATACTCTTCTCTTCATCATATTCATCTCTTCACTACTTGGCTTGGCTAATTCCCATTTATCCTATAGGTATCACCTTAAATACTGTTTCCTCATAAAAGCCTTCACTGCTTTTATTTCATAACACTTCTCACATCTGTATTTAAATAATTATATTTAATGTCTATCTCTTTCATAAAATGGTAAGCTTCATGAGGAAAAGAACTGTTTGAACAGTTTTATCAGAATCCAAGCAATCAGAGTACCTACAACACTGGTGTGAGCTCCATAAATACTTTTAAACAAATGTTCAAAGACCAATACAAATAGCATTTCCTATTGTGTTATTAATTCTCTCTTAATATTTTTATCTTTCTCATTATATATATACAGACACATACATATCTAGTTTTTATCTTTCTCACTCTCTGTGGATACATACATGTGTGTCTACATGTATGTACCTGTATATATATATATATATATTTATATGTGCACAATAATACAATGATATATAATATACGTGCCAGCAACAAAGTTCCTTGGTAAATCAAAAGATAGCAAATATTAGATTATGCCTAGGTTGACATTTCTGTTTAATAACTTTTCCTCATTTGCAAGCATCAGCATTAATGGAAACTGACAAAAATAACAGTGATAGACCTATTTATAACCATAAGCTAAATTAAAAAATTAGTTCATACTTGAAGAGTCTGATATATATATATATATATATATATATATATATATATATAAAATTATTGGGCACACACACTAATTTACAGATCATTGTTGAGCACAAATCCAAACATACACACAGAAAAGCACTCAGGCACCAAATCTTTTTCTTTCTTATAAAAGCTGTCAAAAAATGTTAAAGATGTGACTTCCAAGAAACTCAAAGTATGATTTACAGATTACCTTACATGTAGTGACAAAATCACTCTAGAGCAGCTAGCTGCATTAATAGTTAGCTGGAACTTAATTATGGGTGCTCCTCAGAGTAAATCTCCAGAGAGCCATGTTGGATCTTTGAACCTGGCCCTGTATAAATTATCTAATGCACCACCCTACAGTCCAGGTATATACGATATTAATATCCCCCACTTAATGGATCAGTAACTGATACTCTGAAAAGCTCAATGCAGACTACAACACTAATAAATGGTTAGATGGGCATTCATACTCTACTGCTATTCTGTCCAATATGGTAGCCACTAGCCACATGTGGCCATTGAGCACTTAAAATGTGGCTAATCCAAATCAAAAGGTGCTGTAGGTATAACATACACACTGATATGCAATGCTTGGTACAAGATGAAGAATGTATAATACCTCATTAGTAATTGCTTATACTGATTACACGTTGAAATGATGTTTTAGATAGAGTAAATAAAATAAAAATTAATTTTATTTGTTTCTCTTTATTTCTTTAACGTGGTTACTTGAAATTTTTAAATTACATGTGTGGATTGCATTTTATTTCTACTGGCATCAATAAAGCACTCCTGGAGCAATACAGTTTAACAATATGAGATACTTGGTGGCGAAGAGAATTGGGTTTACATCCCAGAATCCACCTGTACTTACAGACTGACTTTGCAGAAGACTATTTAACATCACCAAGATGAACTTTTCTCACATTTAAAATTAGAATATTAAACCTATGATATAGTACTATTAAGAAGTTAAATGATATATAAAAGATCTAACAATGTGTCCTATAATTAATAGCCACCCAATGTTATTTCTCATTTCCTTTTCTTTTCCTCTTTTCCAGCCCATTTCCTTATTAAGTTAAGCTGGAGTTAAACTTCTGTAGTGGACATATTTAGTACCAGTGCCTACCATCCCCAGTGTCTTGGTCTGTGTTAATATAAACCTCGAGACCAGAAAAGCAGATATAGGCAGAGGGTCAGTGAACAGCCCAAGGTGGACACTTGATTCAAGTAAGACCCCTCTATGGTCTGGCCAATGCGTAGTGTTATACAATAGGCCCAAATAGTAGATCAATGATAATTTATTAAATCAGTCATATTTCCTCCCTGTGGAATTCATCCTAGAAATAGACACAGACCAGTTATTAACAAAAGGATAATAAAGCAGACAGAGAGAAACAGAGGTAACAAGAGAAAAACCATTTATTCATTCCACAAATATGAATGATCATCTATTATGTGCTATATGATCCAAGAGACAGGTATTAAGAGGGAAATGAATTCTCAGAGCTTTAAGAGATCCAGACACCTTCCAGTTCCAGTCCACATGTCTCTACAATAAATCCCTTTCTTTTTCCTCTTTAGATGGATGGGTGAAGGCTCTGTTCTTTGAAACCAAAATGATCTAACACAGTTTCACAAGGGAAGGCACAGAAAGGTGCCTTTCTGTTAGGTATTTTAAAAAAGACAAAATGTCTTGCCCTAGGTAATAACTCAGGTGAAAAAAGGTTTCTCCTCAAAGTATATAGCACCTTTCCTAAAACTGGTTAACAGACAGAACAAAATATGACAGGTGGGAATAGGAAGAGGGACTGACCCTAAATTTTCCTTTATAAAACCACTACCACCAGAAATATGCTTTTAAGTGTCTTACCTCCATTGCATAGAAATATGTAAGCAAAAGGAAAAAAGGTCTGCCAACTACAACTACAGACTATAAGTACTTATGAAAGACTTCTTCACTAACACAAATGCAATTCACTGTATCAGAGTCTCCTGACCATTTTGTACAGGGGAGTCTATGGGCCTCACTAAAATTATTTGGGATTCGAAGCAAAGGAGGTAGGCATTTCCTCACTCTAATGCATTATTAGACAGGCTTGAAGTCCAGGCCAGAAGTGTATTATGTAATGGACAAAACAACTAGTTGTTTTAGATTGCACTTAATTTGATAAAGTTTGATAAAATAGCTCAGTGCTTTCAGCAGGAGTACAAGATCTGGTCTCTTAGTTCTAAAGTTCCAGCCCTTGAGAAATGGTTCCCCTTGGCAAAAAACACTAGGGACTGATTTGTAAAGCAAAATTTATTTACTTATTAAAAAGTAATTTGCATTACAATTGTGTGCAAGAATCACCATGCTAAGAAGAACTCAATGCTGGTTTTAATCACTGCAAGTGGACATTCCCATTGGCCATATCTTCTTGCTTACAAAAGCATTACTAAGCACTTACTCTGTATCAAGCATTTTTATATAGGTTATTATCTTCATTCTTATGAGAAAGCATATAAGGTAGGTTGTATAACCCTACTTTAAAATAAGTAAACTGACCATTGGAAAGGTAAATAATTTGTCTAAGATCCCCATGAATGTAAATGTCAAAGTATGAAATTTGACCTAGGGCAGCCTTGCTCTTGTCCATGTTGGCCCAGAGCACTACCTTTCCAGGACCACTAATGTCTTTAAGAAGTAAGGTTTAGAAAAATGTGTCTTTCCTGTACATGTCTCACTGACTTTGGGTATTTCTTATTTCAAGAAAGACCTTTTTGGGAATTCCTTGGCGGTCCACTGATTAAGACTTTGCCTTCCAATGTGGGGGCTGCAGGTTCGATCCCTGGTCAGGGAGCTAAGATCCCACATGCCTCGCGGCCAAAAAACCAAAACATAAAAAAAAAAAAGCAATATTGTAACAAATTCAATAAAGACTTTAAAAATGGTCCACGTCAAAAAAATGTTTAAAAAATGAAAGAAAGACCTTTTTGCTTAAAGATCCCAAATCAACTAACAGTCATTTTTCTAACACTATAAATTCTAAATGCAATTGTCTGCCAACTAAGGAAGACCTAAGAACATTTTAAACAGTCATTTCCCCCAAATCCATGTGATGACTCTGGTTGCTGAGAAAGTCTGCACTAAAGGCAGAGGACTTACCAAAATACTAACAATATTTCCTTTCAGAAATAATCCAAGACAATATAAGATTGTGTTCACTTTTTCATACTGTCATGATATATTAAAAGAGGAAACTCCACTAATAAAATCAATTACTAATAGAATCTACAACAAACCAAAGGTCAGTCTTTTTACAGTATTTTAGTAGCTTGCCAAACATATTAAAACTAGAACCCAAATATCAGAACGGAATTGTGGCATGTCTTTAACTCTTCCAGAATCTTACTCTGGGTGGGGCTGAGACTGCGTTTTTAACAAGCTTCCAGGTGATGCTTGAGTAGCAACAGGACTAGGCTGTTTCTAAGCTTAATCCAATCCTGTTCACAGCCTAATCCAATTAGAATCACCTGGGTCTCAACAGGCATATGATACAGCCCACTCTCCTATCATTTTAAAACCTCCCCACATGATTCCAGTGTCCACTCTGGGCTAAGAACTGCCATGCTTGAGAACCACTAGCCTAGCTCAATCAGAGCTTTATTTCTGCTGAATGTCCTCCCTTTGAGCTCTTCTCCTCAAGTGCTATCAAAAGCCTGGTCCTGATTAACTCAGAGTTGAGTAAAGAAAATTAAACTTGGAGAGAGAATAATAATAGACACTGTGATAGTTAATTTTAGTTAATTTTATATGTCAACCTGGCTAGGCTACGGTACCCAGTTATTTGGTCAAACACTAGTCTATGTTGCTGGGAAGGTATTTTTAAATGTTATTAACATTTTTTAAACATCTTTATTAGAGTATAATTGCTTTACAATGGTGTGTCAGTTTCTGCTTTATAACAAGGTGAATCAGTTATACATATACATATGTCCCCATATCTCTTCCTTCTTGCTTAACATTTAAATTTAAATGTTAGTAAATTTAACTAACATGGGAGACTTTTAGTAAAGCAGCTCACCCTCCATAATCTGGGTGGGCCGCATTCAATCAGTTGAAGACCTTAAGAGAAAATAATTGACATTTCCAGGAGAAGAAGGAATACAGCCCCTAGACTATAACACAGAAACTCTGCCTAAATTTTCATCCTGCCTGTCCTACAGATTTCACACTTGAAGGCCCCCACAATTACATGAACCAATTCCGTAAAATCCCAATCTCTCTCCCTCTCTCCCTCTGTGTGTATATATCCTATTGATTCTGATACTCAACACAGATACCATTTATTTAAATGCAGACTATGTGCTAGAGATCAAGCTGAATTATTCACATACATTTTCTGATTTAACCCTTACAACAACCATATTAAATAGTTGAGTTAGCAAGCCATAAGGAGACAACATTGTGACCAGAGATAGAGAAGCTTCATTTAGTGACTTCGGAGAGGAAGCAGTATAGGAGATATTAGCATTAGGTGAGTCAAAAAAAAAAAAAAAGAGCCAAGGATAAAAAGGTAAGTGTTCACTGAAAAATAAAAGGCAAGAGGAAAAGGAGGAAACCTATAGATTAAAAATGACTGTGCCCACAACAAGAAATCATTCATCTGTTTTCTGCATCTACAGACTTGCCTTTTACGAACAATTACATTTAAAAAGAACATGTAGTCTTTTGCATCTGGCTCCTTTCAATGAACATAACGTTTTTGAAGTTTATTCATGTTGTAGCATGTATCAGTAGTTCCTTCCTTTTTATTGCTTAATAAAATTCCAATGTAGAGATATACTTCATTTTGTTTGTCCATTCACCATATGACAGATATCTGTATTGTTTCCAGGGCTGAGCTACTATGAATAATGCTAATATGAACATTCATGAATATTTGTTTTCTTTCACTTGGGTAGATACCTAGTATTGGTAAATTTATGTCTAACATTTTAAGAAACTGTGAAAGCTATTTTCCAAAGTGTTTGTATCATTTTATACTTTTACTAACAATAAAGGCACCAGGTGTTCTCATATCTTAGCCAACATTTGTTATTATCTGTCTTTTAAATTATAGCCATTCAATTGAATATGTGTGTATACAACAACACAGTGTGTGTTTTATAGTAAATGTGTGGTTGTATCTCTTTGTGGTTTTAATTTGCATTTCTCTAATGACTACACGTTGAGCATCTTTTCATGAGCTTATTAGCCATCTTTAGATCTTCTCTGGTGAAATTATCAAAATCTTCACCTCTTCTTTAAAAAGACTGGACATTATTTTGATAAAGATTTGAATAAACCAACTGTAAAAAAATTTTAATGATAAAATTGGTAGAAAGTTGAACATTCAGTTGATATTTGATATTAAGGAATTACTCGGTTTATTTGAGATTTGATAATAGTTTTGCTTTTTGAAGAAATAATCTTTATCTTTTACAGTGATACACTAAATAATTTATAGATGCAATGATGTGAGGTCTGTGATTTGCTATAAAATAGTCCAGAAGTGATGAATGAATATAAATAAAAGATTGGCCATATGTTGACAACTGATCACTCTTGAAGCTTAAGAAAAAGATTTCATGGGGACTCATAATACTATTTTCTCGACTTCTGAATATGTTTAAAAATTCCATAATAAGTTTTAAAAAACAAAAAGGTGACACATTGAATGCATGTATTAACTTATAAGTGCTCTTAAAATCTATTAAAGTGACCATAAAGGAACATTTAAAGTATAATCAACAAGAAAGAAAACAGGAGACATACACACATACATACATACAGCACACGCATACACACACACACACACACACACACACACACACACACATGCACAATGAGTTGCCCAAGACTACTCCTGGTGGCTCATGCCTTATCCTTTCCCCAGCTCCCAACAATGACATCCGGAACATTATGCAGTATTATATTTCAGGCTTTTGTGATCTAGCCTGAAATTCAAGGGAAATATGCCTTAAGATCCAAGCAAGATATTTTTAAGCAAACTTTTGGAATATACTCTCTTCATAAATAGGAGCTCTCTGTGCCTTTGGAATAGAAGCAACTTCATTTTTTAATGGTCTCTAAGATGCTGGTAATTAACACAAACCAGTCTGTAACCTAACAATTGCCTGAAGTTTCAGGAAATAGTTCATATATTTACTAATCATTCTTCAGTATTTATAGCAGTTGTCTTGCACAAAATCTATCTCCCAGAGATGCTTGAAATCGCTCAGTTGGTCACTTACCACTCTGGTAAATATTGTTTACTTCTCTTTTTAAATATACAAGAGGACTACATGAATTTTGAAAGTGGATGAGAGGGCACAAAAAAGGAGATATGAGAACTAATAAACTTGAGCACTGTTGCAGGTTTTCTTTTAAAAATGACTAAAGCCATCCTCAATGGCTACCTAATCATCCTAATTATTCTGGAAATACTATCAAACTATTACAAGCCATATAAAAGTTCTATGCAAATTATTCTAGATTTAAATAAAATGCATCATTTTTACTTTTTCCATTCTCAGTTGTTGAAGAACAACTTTACACTCAGCAGCTACTAGAACAGAATGTTACATACAGTGTGCCCAAATAAAAAAGTAGCACTGGGTTTATTGAGCAAAAACATGTTCTGCCATACTAGTGTTTATATCAAGGAAGGGGAGCCACTTTAGCTACAATGATTAGACAGCTTCAAGATAGAGATCTGCAGTAAGCCTTGAAAGATGGGTAGGGATAACAGAAAGAGGGGAGAAGAGGGGTTATGAACAAGGACATGACTTTTGAACAGTAAAAGATATATTCAAAAAAGGTTAAAAATCATCATCCAGCAAAGAGTTTGCCAAAATGCAGAATTCTTAGAAGAGAATTACTGGAAATAAGATTAAGGATGTAAATGTTATGCAGAGACAAACAGAAATATTTAGGTAGAAGTACAATGGGGGAAGGTATATTTTTTAAATGTACATGTGCCTATTAAATAGCAATACATATAAGGCTCTTAGCACTGTACCTGGCATATAGTAAGGCTGAATAAATATTCACTATTATTGTCACTTCCTCCTCTTCTTCCTGTTTTGGTCTTGGCTGCAGGGACCCTGTTTTTTGCAATTTGCTATACAAAATGGATAAATATGAAGAATGATGAAGAAACCAAAGATGAGGAGTTTGCCACACAAACTGCTCTGTGCTTTAGTCACAGCTTTGCGATAAGAAGACAAAAGAGCTAAGGATTAATCTCACAGATTTTTGGGTTTTTTCATAACATTTCAGAGCTCAAAAAACCCTAAGATGATGATACTTCACATTATGTAGGCTTTTACAGGGTACTCTCAAACATATTATCTCATTAATAATAATAATAGGGACATGGAGATCAACTAATTTAGTCCTTTCATTTTATAAATGAGAGAACCTAATGAAGCTAGCAAGATCAAATGACTTGGCTAAGGTTACTAATTAGTGGCTTTGGTGGTGATGATGATGGTGGTGGTGGTGGTGGTGGTACTGATACTAATAAACTGCTTAATATTTTGTGTGTATTTTCTCATTTAGCCCTTACAACAACTCTAAGAGGTAAGTATTATAATTATCTTTTTTTTTAAGTTAAAGAAACTAAGGTTTAAAAGGTTAAAAATCTTGTCCAAGGTCACACAGAAAAAGTAGCAAAAGCAGGATTCAAAAAACAGACTGACTCAAAAACCTATCCATTTAATCACTAAACTATACTTATTGTAGTTAAAATTAGAACTCAGTTCTTCTGAATCCTATCCTAGTCTAATGTTCTTTCCTTCATAGCCTATCTCATAAATTTAATGAGGTATGTGTTCAAATAGAAATCTAAATACATATTGCATTTATTTTCTAATATATTAAATTATCTGGTATGCCTAGAGAAGTCCAATGTTGCAGACTATAGATCTCTAACTGTAAAGTATATATCATAATATATTATTATGTATAATAAAGTATAATATTTATTTATAAATAAATATCATTAATTTTTAATATTTTTATAAATTATATGCATATATTTCAATTCTAGAGAAAAAAGGTTATTTCACTTTGTTATATTCTCACGGAAGTTTTCCCTGTCCTAAAATCAGGATTATTTATACAGAATATAAAAAGGCCAAACTAGCTTCTCTTAAAACTTCCACTTCAGGAAATATATAAGAATGTACAGGAAGTAAATAATAATAATGCCCTTGCTTTTATAATCTAGCTTCAGGGGATTTCAAGCACTTTACCATAACAAAGTCTTAAAATGATTCCAGGGAGACGTCCAGTTTCTGGTTCTACACGTAAGGAGGCTGGAAGTCACCACTTTGCCCTAACAACGAGTAAAAACGCTGAACAAACTGAAAAATAAAAAACTCTGCTTAGATCCATAAGGGACGGGAAGACACAGGGCAAACCACTGCCCCCAACATTGGAGAGACAGGAGAATACAGGGAGTTGCAGCTTACCAGAGCAGAGATTCAGGAGCAGAAATTGCCATGGTAACCAGTGCCAAGGTAGGAAAACCTGAACTATAAATTGAGGAATTGCTGGAGGCTTAGTGGACAAATATGAGAGTTAAAAAGTCCAGGGGTGGGGCTTCCCTGGTGGCGCAGTGGTTGAGAGTCCGCCTGCCAATGCAGGGAACATGGGTTCTTGACCCGGTCCGGGAAGATCCCACATGCCGCGGAGCAGCTGGGCCCGTGAGCCATGGCCGCTGAGCCTGCGCGTCCGGAGCCTGTGCTCCACAACTGGAGAGGCCACAACAGTGAGAGGCCCGCGTACCGCAAAAAAAAAAAAAAAAAAAAAAGTCCAGGGGTGGCTTTTATCAAACAGACAAGAGATAACAAATGCTGGCAAGGATGTGGATAAAAGGGAACCCTTATACATTGTTGGTGGGAATGTAAATTGGTATAGCCATTACTTAAAACAGTATGGAGTTCCTCAAAAAATTAAAAATTGAAATACTATATGATCCAGCCATCCCACTCCTGGATATATACCCAAATGAACTGAAATCAGTATCTCAAAGGGATATCTGCACATCCATGTTCATTGCAGCATTATTCACAATAGCCAAGATATAGAAACAACCTAAGTATCTGTGAACAGATTAATGGATAAAAAAGATGTGGTAAGTATATAAAATGGAATATTATTCAGCCATGAGAAAGAATGAAATCCTGCCATTTGCAACAACATGGATGGACCTTGAAGGCATTATGCTGAGATAAGTCAGACAGAGAAAGACAAATACTTTATATCACTTATATGTGGAATCTAAAAAAAAATAAAAAAGAAAGAAAAACTGAACTTAAAACAGAGAGAAGAATGTTGATTACCAGGGGTGGGAGTGGGAGAGTAGGGGGAGAAGTTGTTTAAGGGTATAAACCTATAATTAGTAGGTTTGTACTAATAAGTTCTGGAGATCTAGCGTACAACTTAGTGATTACAGTCAACAATACTGTGTTAAAAACTTCAAAGTTCCTAAGAGACTAAATCTTAATTGTTCTTAACACAAAAAAGAAATAATAAATATGTGACATGATACTGGAGGAAGGAAATACCCAACGTCAGCCCACTCCAGCCATCCTACCCCAATGAGGAACCAGCCTTCCATACTTGGAATAAATCCTACTTGGCTTTGTATATAATTCTTTTTATACTTTTTTGGATTGAACTTGTTAATATCTGAATTTTTATCTGTGTTCATGATAGATACTGGTCTATAGTTTCCTTTCTTTGTAATGCCTTTGTCTGGTTTTGGTATTAGGTTAATGCTGGCCTCAAAGAATGAACGGGGAAGTATTCCCTCTGCTAATATTCTGAAACAGATTGGAGAGAACTGGTATAACTTCTCCCTTAAGTGTTTGGTAGAATTCACCAGTGAACCCATCTGGGCTTGTTGCTTTCTGTTTTAGAAAGTTACTAGTTACTGATTCAATTTCTTTAATACACATAGGCTCATTCAGATCACCTACAATCAATGTAATCTATCACAACAACAGACTAAAAAACAAAAATCCCATGATCATACTGGTAGATGCAGAAAAAACATCTGACAAAATCTAACATCCTTTCATGATAAAAATGCTCAGTAAACTAGGAATAGAGCGGAACTTTCCCCAACTTCATAAAGAATACCTACAAAGCACCTACAGCTAACATCATACTTAATGGTAACTTGAAGCTTTCCCACTAAGATCAGGTACAAGGAAAGAATATTCCCTGTTACCACTCCTTTTCAACCTTGTGCTAGAAGTCATTGCTGACACAAGAAGGCAAGAAAAGGAAATAAAAGATATACAGATTGGGAAGGAAGAAACAAAACTGTCTTTGTTAGCAGATGACAATCATCTATGTAGAAAATCCAAAAGAATAAACAAAAATATTCCTGAAACTAATAAATGATTATAGCAAGATTGCAGGATACAAGATTAATATACAAAAGTAAAATTCTTTCCTCTATATACCAGAAATGAACATGTGGAATTTGAAATTAGAAACATAATACCTTTGTATTATGAAATATTTAGATATAAATCTAACAAAATGAAATATTTAGATATAAATCTAACAAAATATGTACAAAATCTATATGAGGAAAACTATAAAACTCTTATGAACAAAATAAAAGAACTAAATATTGTGTTGGTCAAAAAGTTCCTTCGGTTTTTAAGTAAACATAAAAGACACATTTTTCATTTTCACCAAGAACTTTATTGAACAACGTAGTCACCTTTTTGTTCCACTACCTTCTGCCATTTTTCAGGCAATTTCATAATTCCATCCTCCCAAAACTTTTTATCTTTTTGAGCAAAGAACTGTTCCAGGTTCCTTTTACAGTCTTCCAGAGAATTGAAATTTTTTCCATTAAGAGAATTTTGTAAAGACCGAAATAAATGGAAATCCAAAGGTGCAATGTCTGGTGAATACGGCAGATGAATCAGAACTTCCCAGCCAAGACGTAACAGTGTTTGCCTGGTCATCAAAAAAACAGGTGGTCTTGTGTTATCCTGATGGAAGATTATGTGTTTTCTGTTGACTAATTCTGGATGCTTTTCGTTGAGTGCCGCTTTCAGTTGGTCTAACTGGGAGCAGTACTTGTTGGAATTAATCGCTTGGTTTTCTGAAAGGAGCTCATAACAGAGGAGTCCCTTCCAATCCCACCATATACACATCACCTTCTTTGGATGAAGACCGGCCTTTGGTGTAGTTGGTGGTGGTTCATTTCGCTTGCCCCATATTCTCTTCCATTCCACATTATTGTACAGTATCCACTTTTCATCGCCCATCACAATTTGTTCTAAAAATGTAACGTTTTCATTATGTTTAATAAGAGAATTGCATGCAGAAATACATTCAAGAAGGTTTTCTCACTTAATTTATGTGGAATCCAAACATCAAGGAGAGTAACATAACCAAGCTGGTGCAAATTATTTTCAACACTAGATTTGGATATTTTGAGTATGTTGGCTATCTCCCATGTGGTATAATGTTAATTGTCCTCAATTAATGTCTTGATTTGATCACTATCAACTTCAACTTGTCTACCCGACCGTGGAGCATCGTCCAGCGAGAAATCTCCAGCACAAAACTTTGCAAACCACTTTTGACATGTTCAATCAGTCACAGCACCTTCTCCATACACTGCACAAATCTTTCTTTGCGTCTCAGTTGTGTTTTTACCTTTCTTGAAATAATAAACCATAATATGCTGAAAATGTTGCTTTTTTTCTTCCATCTTCAATATTAAAATGGCTACACAAAAATTCACCAATTTCGGTAAGTTTTTTTTAAATGCACGCTGATATGACAGCTGTCAATACAATCTAACAAAACTGCTTCAAATGACGTTAAAGACAACTAAGCGCTACTAGAGCAATCTTTTTCTTTTATTATTTTTGTCTGCGTTGGGTCTTTGTTGCTGCATGTGGGCTTTCTCTAGTTGCGGCGAGCGGGGGCTACTCTTCATTGCAGTGCGCGTGCTTCTCATTGTGGTGGCTTGGAGGACTAATGCTACCTTACTTCAAGACTTACTATAAAGCTACAGTAATCAAGGTAGTGTGGTATTGGCAAGAGACCAGACAAATAGATCAATGGAAAAGAATAAAATTCCAGAAATAAACACCCATAGATACAGTCAACTGATCTTTGACAAAGGAGCAAAGGCAATACAATGGAACAAAAAAAAAGTCTCTTCAACAGATGGTCCTAGAACAACCAGATATACACATGCAAAAAAATTAATCTAGACACAATCCTTACACCCTTCAAGGAAACTAACTCAAAATGGATCAGAGACCTAAATGTAAAATGTGAAACTGTAAAACTCCTAGATGATAACATAGGAGAAAACCTAGCTGACCTTTGGTATGGTGATGCCTTTTTAGATACACCACCAAAGACATGATCCATGAAAGAAATAATTGATAAGATGGACTTCATTAAAATTATAAACTTCTGCTCTGCAAAAGGCAATGTCAAGAGAATAAGAAGACAAGCCCAGACAGGGAGAAAATATTTGCAAAAGACACATCCAACCAAGGACGGTTGCCCAAAATATACAAAGAAATCTTAAAACTCAACAATAAGAAAACAAACAACCCAATTAAAAAGCAGCCAAAGATTTTAACAGACACTTCACCAAAGAAGACATACAGATTGCAAATAAGCACATGAAAAGATGCTCCACATCATATGTCGTCAGGAAAATGCAAACTAAAACAACAATGAGATCCTACTACACATCTATTAGAATGGCTAAAATGCAGAACACTGACAACACCAAATGCTGACAAGTTTGTGGAGCAACAGGAACTCTCATGCATCGCTGGTGGGAATGTAAAATGGTACAACCACTTCTGGAAGATAGTTTGTCAGTTTCTTACAAGACTAAACATACTCTTACCATAAGATCCAGCAACCACACTTCTTGGTATTTACCCAAAGGAATTGAAAACTTATGTCCACAAAACAACCTGTACACAGATGTTTATACCAGCTTTGTTCATAATTGCCAAAACTTCGGAAGTAACCAAGATCTCCTTCAGTAGGTGAATGAATAAACTGTGGTACAGTCAGACAATGGAATATTATTCAACAGTAAAAAGAAATGGGCTATCAAGCATTAAAAGACATAGAGTAACCTTAAATGCACGTTACTAAGTGAAAAACGCCAATCTGAAAGGCTACATACTGTATGAATCCAATTGTATGACATTCTGGAAAAGGTAAAACTATGGGAATAATAAAAAGATCAGTGGTTGCTGGGAGCCTAAGGGGAGGGGAGCACAGGGGTGATGAATACACGAAGTACAGAGGATTTTCAGGGCAATGAAAATACTCTGTATGACATTATAATGATGGATATATGTCACACATTTGCCTATATCCTTAGACTGTACTATACGAAGAGTGAACCCTAAGGTAAACTATGGACTTTGTGTGATTATGATGTGTCATTGTAGGTTCATCCTTGGTAAAAAATCTCCCATTCTGGTGAATGTTATGATAATAGGGAAGGCTATGCATGTGTGGAGGAAGGGGGCATATGGGAAATATCTGTACCTCCCTCTCAATTTTGTTGTAAATCAAAAACTGCCCTATAAAAGAGTCTTACTAAAAAAATGATTCTAGGAAATGGATTGGTAAACCAAGGTATAGTAGAAAGAATGGTGATTTTTAAAAATCTTCTATATGAAGCAGTTCCATGCACATAATAATAAGAAAAATAGTTCATATTTATTTGGAGAGCTATAATTTGCAGAACTCTTTCAACCTCTACTATAATCCTGAAAGACAAGCAGGGCAGATTATATTATCCCCATCTTAAAGTCAAGAAGGAACCATGACTCAGAGTTACCAAGAGGCACAGCCAGGATTAGAACCTTGGTCTTTTGACTCCTGGGTCCTATATACATTCTACTCTATTTGAGTCTTATTTCTCATAAAAAAGAAATGCTCAGTTAATGTTTGACAAATGAATGTACGCAATGCATGAGTAAATCAGATCTCATCAGAAGAAATGCTGACTCTTTAAATTCCAGCCCCATATTTCACCATTACTTATAACTTTTCCCCTCCAACTATACTTTTCATTTCTGAATAATGAGGCTTTCCCCACTAAAGTATAATTATCCTCTTGAAAAGTAAATTATCTTTGAGCTAATAAGCTTATAGGCACCTGATGGACAAAATCACTAATTTTTTTTCTAGATAAAAATCAGAAGTTAAAAAATAGATGTATGTTCTTAGAAATACCTTATACCAGGAAAACCAAATCATATAAACTTGAACCCTACTTTATAATATAGCTAGAGAACAATTACTATATATACTAGACACACTTTTGGAATGAATGGAGAGTGTCATTTACACTAAGAAGGGAGAAAAGAATCCCAACATCCAGTCCTTCCATGATTTTGCATCTATTAAAGTAGAAAATATCATATTCTCACAACGGTCAGTCTGTGCTGTCAGATTTAACATTTAATAATTATCTTGATGCCAGCTGTCCCCACAATTTCATTCCAAATTTAATATTCCTTAGAAAATGTTACATTTCAAAACTTTAAGTGATTTGCAAAGGATAGTGACAAAAGAGATGGCCTTTGTGGGAAAGGTATATGTAGCCTCTCAGTGCACTGTGGGAATGTACTAGAATCCTGTGGTGGACATCTGTTATTTGCCCTCACTCCTCCCCAGGATTATTCCAGTTCTTCTGGTACAGCCCCCAGTTATTGTTTGGATAACATCCCTCCTCCACTCTGTCATGTGGACTGGTAGGGTCTTCTCATTCCTGTCAACAGAGCCAGAAAAGAACACAAAACTTCTGATACTAAGTCCAGTGCTTTCTGCTACATTGTGCTATTAGAAAGGCATTTATTGCTTTGTCTGCGCACTACATTCCCTTCTTATGGCTTGGCGATTAGTGGTGGAGACTCTGCAATCAAGCTGCCTGGGTTTGAAACCTGTTTCCATCCCTTCATACTAAATAACTTGAGTCACTTATCTACCATCTCTAAGCCTCCGCTCCCTCATCTACAAAATAAAGATTCATTCACATATTCAACAACTCTTTATTGAACACTTACTATGTTACCAGACATTACATAGGTCCTGGGGTTGGAATAGTGAACAAGATAGAAAAGGTCGATATGATAATGGAGTTTACACACTGTAGGAAAGGAGTCAGATAATAAACAAACAAGAAAAGTGTAAATTATGATAAGTGCTATAAAAGAAACATGTGACGAGATAGTGAAAGACTAACCGTAGATCCACTTTCTATAGGATGTTCAGGATAAAGCCTCTCTGAGGAGGTGATTTTTTTTTTTTGCGGTATGCGGGCCTCTCACTGTTGTGGCCTCTCCCGTTGCGGAGCACAGTCTCCAGACGCGCAGGCTCAGCGGCCATGGCTCAAGGGCCCAGCCGTTCCGTGGCATGTGGGATCTTCCCGGACCGGGGCACGGATCCGTGTTCCCTGCATCGGCAGGCGGACTCTCAACCACTGCGCCACCAGGGAAGCCCAGGAGGTGATATTTAAACAGAGATACAAAGGATAAGAAAGAGCTAGCTACTCAGAGAAAATCATTCCAGGAAGAGGGAAGGCCAGAGATAGAAAAGAGCTTGGCATTAAAGGAGACATATGTAACTGAAGCACAGTGAGTGAGGAGAGGTATAGCTCAAGATAAAGTTGGAAAACTAAACAGCAGCCAGACCATGCTGGGCCTTACAGGTTGTGGGAGGAGTTTAGGTTTCATTTATTGAAGTGATTTATTTAAGATTTATATTTTTAAAATATTATGTGTGAGGATAATGAAAAGAAGAAGAGTTGAGACACTTGTAATATTTTTAATCACACAGAGTACATTCAACTCTGAAAACTGATTCAGCAAACATTAGCACATGGACCATCACTTATCCTCCTACTTGAGCGCCAACTTCCACTTCACATGCACTACAGTTAAGATCCACCAGACCACTATATTTCAGCCTTGGTGAGCATGAGAAACCATAAGAGAGCTTTTGTAAACACAGAATCAAAGGCCCTATGCATGAAAACGCTGAATCAGTTGATCTGAGGTAGAAACTGGGACTCTAGTTTTAAAATGCTCTCTTAGTAATTTTCAGAATCTCCCAGATTCAGAACGACTAAGTTGGTTCCAATCAAAATAGTCATTTTGCCCCATACTTATCTTTTATTCTATTGATGCATTTATTTCCTCTGTTGTATATATTGAAGTGCATGCTCCTCCTTTAGGACAGAAACCATGCTCTATTCACTTTTGTATACTTAATTTCTAACATAGTAATGGGTGTATTTTAGGTACACAGTAAATATTTGTTGAATTAGAATAAAAACTTAAAGTGGGCTTTTAATATGACAACTGTCAATTTGGCTTGCAAAATAGCCCATAGAGGTCATGGGTAAGAGAGTTAGGTTAGGTAACGGCCTGTTTCCCCTTCTTTTTGTTCTCGCTAATTCCAATGAACACACTACTAGTTTAAATTGGGAAAAAAAAAAACTGCTGGAATTGCTTTGACTACAGTCACATGAAAAAAAGAAAAAAGGTCCTGTAACTACATTAATCGCCATGTGGTACCTGAATTTCATCTATAGTCAGACAATTTTAATTTGACTTCATTCACATCCAGGGCCCATACAAACAAGCAGAAGTTTGTCCAGTTAAGAAGTAAGCATTAAGAATGCCACCTGAGGGACTTACCTGGTGGTCCAGTGGTAAAGAATCTGCCTTCCAATGCAGGGGACATGGGTTCGATCCCTGGTCTGGGAAGATCCCACATGCCATTGAGCAACTAAGCCTGTGTGCCACAACTGCTCAGCCTGTGCTCTAGGTTATGACTTCAACATAATTTGGGAGGGGACAAAATTCAGCCCATAATAAGTACTGTCTAGGTATCCATCTTCTGATGGATGTTAGAAGAATCCAGGAATAGCTGAATCTTGAAGAAGTGATATAGAGTTATTTGATCTCAGGGATATATTAAACAGGAAAGATCCAAACCAGGGTTTCAAATTATGGGGCATGTTAAAAATTGTGGGTGTTCTGGTCACACTCAGAAATTCTTAAGAGTAGTCCAGGCATCTATACTTTTTTATCAAGCATTTTAGGATTATGGCATATACCCAAGTTCGAGGACCACTGACTAAAACTTGGAAGGAACAGGTCCAAAAAGATGTTTACAGACTGGGATAAAGCAAGTCTGGTTCTCAATCCTGAAGGGCATGTCAACCCAGGAAGTTAGAAATGAGGCAGAACAGGATTGACAAAGAAGGGGAAAGGAATTCAAGTGAATAATCTAGTTATGAGAATCACTATGTTCTCTTCATCATTAAACCTTTCTGTTACTAAAAATTCACTCTAATACCACATTACCATCTTTGTGACTTTTGTCCAAACAAAATATTTCCAGAGAAGTAATGCACAATGAGCAGAAATTTGTGCTTAAGATATTTTTCAGGGGTGAGCTAGCTAGAATCACAAATGATAATCATTTGCTTCATACCTAATATAACATTATCTGCTGGATGGATTTTTTTGCCAGTGGATTCAAAGAACTGGGATACATTCATCTCATCTTTTTTTCCTCTACTTCAGGCTGCCTCTGGGACAGGCTGGCATACATTTTAACAACTCTGCAGTCGTACTGTTAATTAATAATACCTGTAGAATTATATTTCTTTATGTTGTTAAACAGTATTGGATTCAAAGTAAAATCCAATGAAAAAATATGGTACAATTATTTTTAAAACAACACATTTTGTTTTTGTACTTTCTCCTTCATCCACTTCACTATTCTATCTCTGCCTTCCATCCAATGTTTATTGTAGGACACAAACAGTGCCAAGAGTGTAAACTATAACCAGGAATAAAACATAGTCCAGGTCCTTCAGGAAAGTAAAGCCTAGGGGGAAAAAAGATATGTAAACAATAACCATAAGGAAATATGCCATATTGTAACAAGATATCCACAAGGTGCTATGGGAAGGAAGGTAATATTGCCTGAAGTCAGAGCTTACAGATACAGACTGAAGGGTGCAGTCAAGTATACAGACAAGGATACAGCATAAGAACAGGCATAAAAGCAAGACAATGCAAGTTATGTTCAGGGAACAGAAAATGTGATGATGACTACAACAAAAGGTTTATACAAGTGGCAATTATGGTGGGTCTTCTATGCTAAGCTAAATAATGAGCACTTGAACCTATCAGAGGAAGTCACTGATGGCTTTTTTTAAGCACCATCAGTTCTGTATTTAATTTCCCTTAGGCATAAAATTTTCCCTAGGTTTGTTGCTGCTGCTCCCACCTCCCCAGGCTGCTATTACCCTCCCCAAACCCCCTATTCCCACCTCAGGGCCCCATGCTCCCTGTTCAGCAGCAATCAAAAGTTCTTGCTGTTCTCTACATATGCCATGCTTATTCTCAGTAGCTGCTAATGTCAAAAGCTTGAATTGAGGAACATCTAAAGGTATGATAAGACCAGCAATGGCAGCCCTATGGTAGAATTTTTCAACAATTAAGAGAAGCAATACTGGACCATTTGTGTTCTCTAAATGTTGTCATTTGCTGTTCCAGTTGCTTCACAGAGAAATGTAACATGTTCTTCGTAAGTAACATTTGGTACACCCTCATAACCATCAGCAGGAAAAGACACTTTTCTCTTCCCAAGTCAAGTTGAATGGAAAGTGACAGCATTTAAAATGGTGTTCTTTTGCTTTTTCTCTGTTTAGTTTTGATTCTCTTCTTTTAAAATCAGACTTTATTTTTAACAAGGGGGTAGGGAGATTACTTTTTGCTTTTGGTGCCACTTGGCAATATTAATTCTTTAAGAATATTAATATAAATTCTTTAAATAAACATTAAAAACCTGACTGTTCTGATATAAACTTTATTTAGTTAATAAGACTATTAGTGTTACAGCATACCCAAAAGAGTAACAAGTAACAACATGGTAGCAAATCATAGAATTTTAGACCTGAAAGGACTATAAGAGGGAAGGCAGTTGTGTGTTTAAAAACTTATAGTTCCTTTACAGTTCTGACTAACAAGGGCCTCCTGATACTGATCACCTACCATCCACAGTAATAGGATACTACGGTAATGTTGGGATAATGTTAGGTGCATGTCCATAGTGACTGCTTTACCTGGTAGGTGATTCAGGCTACAATTCTACTCTCTGAGAAAAGTGCAGAATTCTCCCATACACCTAGAATAGAGCTGAATTTAGTCATCTTCCATCCCAAACACAGATATATAGGAAAGTGTTAAGTATTCTATAACTCGTAAAAAAAGAAATTCATACAATAGAATATTATTTGGCAATAAAAAGGAATGAAGTACTGCTACATGCAACAACATGGATGAGCTCGGAAAATATGTCCTAAGTGAAACAGGACAGTCATAAAAAACCACATATTGTATGATTCCATTTACATGAAATGTCCAGAACAGGCAAATCCATAGAGATAGAAAGTAGATTAATGGTTGCCTAAGGCTGGAGTGATAGGAGGAATGAGAAGTTCACTACTAACAAGAACACGAGTTTCTTTTTACAGTGATAAAAAGATTCTAAAATGAGACTGTGATGATGGTTTCACAACTACAAATATATTTTTAAAAACACTGAATTGTATACTTTAAATGGGTGAACTTTAAGGTATGAAAATTGTACCTCAAAAAAGCTGTTTTAAAAAGGAGTATCTAACGTGGCAGCCTGCACATATACACACATAAAATATATGCATATATATACATATATGCATATATACTGATTTATAGTTTCTTAATTATCAGCCTGCATTTTATCCATTGAAATTTTAAAATTAAAACTTCCAGGACCTTCAAGATGGCGGAGGAGTAAGACATGGACATCACCTTCCTACCCACAAAGATATGAAAAATACATCTACATGTGGAACAACTCCTACAGAACACCTACTTAACACTGGCAGAAGAACTCAGACTTCCCAAAAGACAAGAAACGCCCCACGTACCTGGGTAGGGCAAAAGAAAAAAGAATAGGGACGGGACCTGCACTTCTGGGAGGGAGCTGAGAAGGAGGAAAAGTTTCCACACACTAGGAAGCCCCTTCGCTGGTGGAGACGGAGGGTGGAGGGGGGAAGGCGGGAAGGGGGGAAGCTTTGGAGCCACAGAGGAGAGTGCAGCAATAGGGGTGCAGAGGGCAAAGTGGAGAGATTCCCGCACAGAAGATAGGTGCCGACCAGCACTCACCAGCCCAAGACGCTTGTCTGCTCACCCGCCGGGGCGGGCGGGGGCTGGGAGCTGAGGCTTGGGCTTCAGAGGTCAGAACCCAGGGAGAGGACTGGGGTTGGCTGCGTGAACACACCCTGAAGGGGGCTAGTGCGCCATGGCTAGCCAGGAGGGAGTCCGGGAAAAAGTTGTAACTGCTTAAGAGTCAAGAGAACATTGTTTCGGGGCGCACGAGGAGAGGAGATTCAGAGCACCGCCTAAACAAGCTCCAGAGACGGGTACGAGACACAGCTCTCAGCACGGACCCCAGAGACGGGCATAAAATGCTAAGGCTGCTGCTGCAGCCACAAGAAGCCTGTGTGCGAGCACAGGGCACTGTCCACACATCCCCGCCTGGAGCCTGTGCAGCCCGCCATTGCCAGGGTCCCATGATCCAGGGACAACCTCCCCGGAGAACACACAGTGCACCTCAGGCTGTTGCAACGTCACACCGGTTTCTGCTGCTACAGGCATGACCCACGGTACCCCTCCCTCCCCCTGGCCTGAGGGAGCCAGAGCCCCCTAATCAGCTGCTACTTTAACCCCGTCCTGTCTGGGCAGGGAATAGATGCCCTCAGGCAACCTACATGCAGACGCAGGGCCAAACCCAAACCTGAACCCCAGAAGCTGGGCAAACAAAGAAGAGAAAGGGAAATCTCTCCCAGCAGCCTCAGGAGCACCGGATTAAATCTCCAGAATCAACTTGATGTACCCTGCATCTGTGGAATACCTGCATAGACAATGAATCATCCCAAATTGAGGAGGTGGACTTTGGGAGCAACTGTAGACTTGGGGTTTGCTATATGTGACTGACTAGTTTCTGATTTATATATTTATCTTAGTTTAGTTTTTAGCACTTCTTATCATTGGTGGATTTGTTTACTGTTTTGGTTGCTCTCTTTTTTCTAATTACATTTTTATTTTAATATTTTATTAATATTTCATTTTAATAACTTTATTTTATTTTATTTATTTATTTCTCTTTCTCCCTTTTCTCCTCAGCCGTGTGGCTGACATGGTCTTGCTGTTCTGGCGAGGTGTCAGGCCTGAGCTTCTGACGTGGGAGAGGTGAGTTCAGGACATTGGACCACCAGAGACCTCCCGGTCCCAGGTAATATCAATCAGCGAGAGCTCTCCCATAGATTTCCATCTCAACGCTAAGACCCAACTCCACTCAACGACCAGCAACCTCCAATGCTGGATACCCCATGCCAAACAACTAATAGGACAGGAACACAACCCCATCCATTAGCAGAGAGGCTGCCTAAAATCATAATAAGATCACAGACACCCCAAAACACACCACTGGACTCGGTCCTGCCCACCAAAAAGACAAGTTCCAGCCTCATCCACCAGAACACAGGCACAAGTACCCTCCACCACGAAGCCTACACAACACACTGAAACAACCTTACCCACTGGGGGCAGACACCAAAAACAATGAGAACTATGAACCTGCAGCCTGTGAAAAGAAGAACCCAAACACAGTAGGTTAAGCAAAATGAAAAGACAGAGACATACACAGCAGATGAAGAAGCAAGGTAAAAACCCACCAGACCAAACAAATGAATAGGAAATAGGCAGTCTACACGAAAAAGAATCCAGAGTAATGATAGTAAAGATGACCCAAAATCTTCAAAATAGAATGGAGAAAATACAGGAAACATTTAACAAGGACCTAGAAGTACTAAAGTGCAAACAAACCATGATGAACAACACAATAAATGAAATTACAAATTCTCTAGAAGGAATCAATAGCAGAATAACTGAGGCAGAAGAATGGATAAGGGACCTGGAAGATAAAATAGTGGAAATAACTACTGCAGAGCAGAATAAAGAAAAAAGAATGAAAAGAATTGAGGACAGTCTCAGAGATATCAGGGACAACATTAAAAGCACCAACATTCAAATTATAGGGGTCCCAAAAGAAGAAGAGAAAAAGATAGGGACTGAGAAAATATTTGAAGAGATTAGAGTTGAAAACTTCCCTAATATGGGAAAGGAAATAGTTAATCAACTCTAGGAGGTGCAGAGAGTCCCATACAGGATAAATCCAAGGAGAAACATGCCAAAACACATATTAATCAAACTATCAAAAATTAAATACAAAGAAAATATATTAAAAGCAGCAAGGGCAAAACAACAAATAACATACAAGGGAATCCACATAAGGTTAACAGCTGATCTTTCAACAGAAACTCTGCAAGCCAGAAGGGAGTGGTAGGACATATTTAAAGTGATGAAAGGGAAAAACTACAACCAAGATTACTATAACTAGCAAGGATCTCATTCAGATTTGACAGAGAAATTAAAACCTTTACAGACAAGCAACAACTAAGAGAATTCAACACCACCAAACCAGCTTTACAACAAATGCTAAAGGAACTTCTCTAGACAGGAAACACAAGAGAAGGAAAAAACCTACAATAACAAATGCAAAACAATTAAGAAAACAGTAATAGGAACATACATATCAATAATTACCTTAAATGTAAATGGATTAAATGCTCCCACCAAAAGACACAGGTTTGCTGAATGGATACAACAACAAGACCCGTATATATGCTATCTACAAGAGACCCACTTCAGACCTAGGGGCACACACAGACTGAAAGTGAGGGAATGGAAAAAGATATTCTATGTAAATGGAAATCAAAACAAGGCTGGAGTAGCAATTCTCATATGAGACAAAATAAACTTTAAAATAAAGACGATTACAAGAGACAAAGAAGGACACCATATAATGATCAAGGGATCAATACAAGAAGAAGATATAATAATTGTAAATATTTATGCACCCAACATAGGAGCACCTCAATACATAAGGCAAAGGCTAACAGGCATAAAAAGGGAAATCGACAGTAACACAATCATAGTAGGGACTTTAACACTCCACTTTCACCAATGGACAGATCATCCAAAATGAAAATAAATAAGGAAACACAAGTTTTAAATGATGCATTAAACAAGATGGACTTAATTGATATTTATAGGACATTCCATCCGAAAACAACAGAATACACTTTCTTCTCAAGTGCTCATGGAACATTCTCCAGGATGGATCACATCTTGGGTCACAAATCAAGCCTTGGTAAATTTAAGAAAACTGAAATCGTATCAAGTATCGTTTCTGACCACAATACTATGAGACTAGATATCAATTACAGGAAAAAATCTGTAAAAAATACAAACACATGGAGGCTAAACAATGCACTACCTAATAACCAAGAAATCACTAAAGAAATCAAAGACAAAATCAAAAAGTACAAACAACTGACGATGAAAACACGACGACCCAAAACCTATGGGATGCAGCAAAAGCAGTTCTAAGAGGGAAGTTTATACCAATACAATCCTACCTCAAGAAACAGGAAGCATCTCAAATAAACAACCAAACCTTACACCTAAAGCAATTAGAGAAAGAATAACAAAAAATCCCAAAGTTAGCAGAAGGAAAGAAATCATAAAGTTCAGATCAGAAATAAATGAAAAACAAGTGAAGGAAACGATACCAAAGATCAATAAAACTAAAAGCTGGTTCTTTGAGAAGATAAACAAAATTGATAAACCATTAGCCAGACTCATCTAGAAAAAAAGGGAAAAGACTCAAATCAACAGAATTAGAAATGAAAAAGGAGAAGTAACAACTGACAAGAAAAAAAGGGAAAAGACTCAAATCAACAGAATTAGAAATGAAAAAGGAGAAGTAACAACTGATAAACAAAATTGATAAACCATTAGCCAGACTCATCAAGAAAAAAAGGGAAAAGACTCAAATCAACAGAATTAGAAATGAGAAAGTAGAAGTAACAACTGACACTGCAGAAATACAAAAGATAATGAGAGATTACTACACGCAACTATATGCCAATAAAATGGACAACTTGGAAGAAATGGAGAAATTCTTAGAAAAGCACAACCTCTAAGACTGAACCAGGAAGAAACAGAAAATATGCACAGACCACTCACAAGCACTGAAATTGAAATTGTGATTAAAAATCTTCCAACAAACAAAAGCCCAGGACCAGATGGATTCACAGCCGAATTCTATCAAACATTTAGAGAAGAACTAACACCTATCCTTCTCAAATTCTTCCAAATACAGCAGAGGGAGGAACACTCCCAAACTCATTCTATGAGGCCACCAACACCCTGATACCAAAACCAGACAAAGATGTCACAAAAAAAGAAAACTACAGGCCAATATCACTTATGAACATAGATGTGAAAATCCTCAGTAAGATACTAGCAAACAGAATCCAACAGCACATTAAAAGGATCATACACCATCTTCAAGTGGGGTTTAACCCAGGAATGCAAGGATTCTTCAAAATATGCAAATCACTGAATGTGATACACCATATTAACAAACTTAAGGATAAAACCATATGATCATCTCAATAGATGCAGAAAAGCTTTTGACAAAATTCAACACGCATTTATGATAAAAACCCTCCAGAAAGTACGCATAGAGGGAACTTACCTCAACATAATAAAGGCCATATATGACAAACCCACAGCCAACATCGTCCTCAATGGTGAAAAACTGAAACCATTTCCACTAAGATCAGGAACAAGACAAGGTTGCCCACTCTCACCACTCTTATTCAACATAGTTTTGGAAGTTTTAGCCACAGCAATCAGAGAAGAAATAAAAGGAGCCCAAATCAGAAAGAAGAAGTAAAACTGTCACTGTTTGCAGATGACATGATACTATGCATAGAGAATCCTAAAGATGCTACCAGAAAACTACTAGAGATAATCAATGAATTTGGTAAAGTAACAGGATACAAAATTAATGCACAGACATTTCTTGCATTCCTATCCACTAATGATGAAAAATCTGAAAGAGAAATTAAGGAAACACTCCCATTTACCACTGCAACAAAAAGAATACAATATCTAGGAATAAACCTCCCTAAGGAGACAAAAGACCTGTATGCAGACAACTATAAGACACTGATGAAAGAAATTAAAGATGATACAAACAGATGGAGACATATACCATGTTCTTAGATTGGAAGAATCAACATTGTGAAAATGAACTACACTACTCAAAGCAATGTACAGATTCAATGCAATCCCTATCAAACTACCAATGGCATTTTTCACAGAACTAGAACAGAAAATTTCACAATTTGTATGGAAACACAAAAGATCCCGAATAGCCAAAGCAATCTTTAGAAAGAAAAACGGAGCTGGAGGAGTCAGGCTCCCTGACTTCAGACTATACTACAAAGCTACAGTAATCAAGACAATATGGTACTGGCACACAAACAGAAATATAAATCAATGGAACAGGATAGACAGCCCAAAGATAAACCCACCTATGGTCACCTTATTTTTGATAAAGGAGGCAAAAATATACAATGGAGAAAAGACAGCGCCTTCAATAAGTGGTGCTGGGAAAACTGGACAGCTACATGTAAAAGAATGAAATTAGAACACTCCCTAACACCATACACAAAAATAAACTCAAAATGGATTAAAGACCTAAATATAAGGCCAGGCACTATAAAAACTCTTAGAGGAAAATATAGGAAGAACACTCTATGACATAAATTACAGCAAGATCCTTTTTGAAACACCTCCTAGAGAAATGGAAATAAAAACCAAAATAAACAAATGGGACCTAAAGAGACTTAAAAGCTTTTGCACAGCAAAGGAAATCATAAACAAGACAAAAAGACAACCCTCAGAATGGGAGAAAATATTTGCCAACGAAGCAACTGACAAAGGATTAATCTCCAAAATATACAAGCAACTCATGCAGCTCAATATCAAAAAAACAAACAACCCAATCCAAAAGTGGGCAGAAAACCAGATAGACATTTCTCCAAAGGAGATATACAGACTGCCAACAAACACATGAAAGATTGCTCAACATCACTAATCATTAGAGAAATGGAAATCAAAACTACAGTGAGGTATCACCTCACACCAGTCAGAATGGCCATCATCAAAAAATCTACAAACAATAAATGCTGGAGAGAGTGTGGAAAAAAGGGAACCCTCTGGCACTGTTGGTGGGAATGGAAATTGATACAGCCACTATGGAGATCAGTATGGAGGTTCCTTAAAAAACTAAAACTAGAACTACCATAGACCCAGAAATCCCACTACTGGGCATATACCCTGAGAAAACCATAATTCAGAAAGACTTATTTACCACAATGTTCATTGCAGCACTATTTACAGTAGCCAGGACATGGAAACAACCTAAGTGTCCACAGATGAATGGCTAAAGATGTGGCACATATATACAATGGAATATTACTCAGCCATAAAAAGAAACAAAATTGAGTTATTTGTAGTGAGATGGATGGACCTAGAGTCTGTCATGCAGAATGAAGTAAGTCAGAAAGGGAAAAACAAATACTCACACATACGTATGGAATCTAAAAAACAAACCAAAAAAATGGTTCTTAAAAACCTAGGGGCAGGACAGGAATAAAGACGCAGACGTAGAGAATGGACTTGAGGACACGAGGAGGGGGAAGGGTAAGCTGGGAAGAAGTGAGAGAGTGGTATTGACATATATACAGTATCAAATGTAAAACAGATAGCTAGTGCGAAGCAGCTGCACAGCACAGGGAGATCATCTCAGTGCTTTCTGACCACCTAGAGGGGTGGGGTAGGGAGTGTGGGAGGGAGACGCAAGAGCCAGGGGATATGGGGATAATGTATATGTGTAGCTGATTCACTTTGTTATACAGCAGAAACTAACACTACAATGTAATCAATAAAGATGTCAAAAAATTAAAAAAATAAATTCCTCACTGCCTTGATAGTATGAAAATGGTAATAATAATAATGACAAGATAACAATATTAAGTATTCATTGAGTAAATACTATGTGCCAGCTATTTCCTAAAAATACATAATCTCATGTAATCCATACAAAGTGTCTAGGAAATAGATTCGATTCCTATCCATTTTAACATACATTATTTATTTTAATCCTTAAAACAGGAACTATTGTTTTTCCCCATTCACTGAGACAGAGTGGTGAAATAAAGCATTCTAGGTTTCACAGCTAGCAGGTGGCAGAACTATGATTTGAACTTTGATCATTGTGCTCTGCTGCCACTTCAGCTACCCATTACATCCCACCCCACCCCACCCCCTGCTCTGTACAGGTAATTGAGTCTCAGTGAGCTAAAAGAATCTTACTTTACTTTTGTAGATAGCATCTTATGGAGTGGGAAAAATCCCAGAATCAAAAGCTGAGACCCAAACTGCAATATGAGTCATGATACAAATAACAAGGTCAGCCAAATTCGAATCCTATCATCTGCAAATGTAGAAAATGGAATAGAAATTTTTCAAGGTCCTGTTGGCTTAAAAATCCAGTTAGTTCACAAAACACTTACTTAAAATTCTGAATGTTCTGCCCACAAACTTGCCAAAAGAAATGGTTTCTTTATTTTCTGCCCCATGCCTTCGTGACTATTATTGTTATTAGGTTGTAAAAATATTAATTATAACTGGAAAAAGAAAGCATAATTAACATCCATTTATGAAGTTCAGTACTACCCCTGAGCAATATACCACAGGATTTATTAACTTTTTATTATGAAAAATGTTAAACATACTCAAAAGTAGACAGAATAGTATAACAAACCCCCATGTACCCATCACCCATCTTCAAAAATCACCAACACATGGTCAAGTTTGTTTTATCTATATACCCTCCTCACTTTGAAGGAAATCCCTGGTGTCATAATATTTCTGTAAACATGTCAATACATGTCTAAAAATATTAACAATAATATCTTAATATAATGACAAACTGGGGAAATGAATTTTAATATGTAAATGACAATAATAATGTGAGTATTTTAATTCACCAAACTTTACTTTTAATGTTAATTAAACCTATCTGTATATTCAAATTTTCTATAACTATTATATTTTAGTCTGTTATTTCTACATATGATCTGCTATTTCTATAATTAAACTTTCTCTACTTTATTCATGAAATGTCATATGGTACCATATCTAATGTATCCATAAAAAAGAATATTAAACATTCTATATACTCTAAGCTCATTCCATTTTGTTTACTCATTAAGCTTGCCTGGATATCAAAAAGAAATTATTTGGCATGATTTGTTTGTAAAAGAATGTAAAATTTACCTTTGCTGCCTTCCACAGTTCAATTTCTTGTCCTCCTGGTGACACCAAGTTACTACCTTATTAATTGTTCCAGTAATTTGCCAGCTATTATTATTCTCCAACTATATATATTATCCAACTGAAATGTTGATATAAACTTTTTTATTCTGTGACCCTTATTTTTTGTATAACTCTTTTAAGTATTTTGCTTCTATCAAGCTCACTCTTTTGTATTCCTTCTCTAATTTGCCTTTCCCTCCAAAAAATGTCAACTATTAAATTATTAATTGATATTTTGCCTTACATGGTTTTTCTTGAAATATTCCTTTGGAAAATTAATTTTTAAAAATGAAAAATTAATTTCATTTCCTTAATGCAGCTGATGATCAAATAATGATGAAATCAAACAGAAGTAGGAAAAAATAATTTAAAAATATGAAACATCAAATTCTGTGTTCTAAATTTAGTATCAGCTTCACAAGTGCAACAGACATTTCCTCTGAGAAAGAATGATAATTACCATTTGAACCTTAAGTAAGGATTTTCCTGAGGCCCCAGAGAACCATAAATAACATAGTTTTTTTTTTGAAATAGAGAAAAATAGAAATTTTCCTTTTCTTTCATCATGTTAACAAGAAGCAAAACAGATTACAAAAGCTGGGGCGAAGCAATTAGCTTCAAAATAACTGCATGGCAAGATCTAAATGCTGGATTTAGGTTATCAAGACTAAATAAAGGCCAGTCATCATTTCACTGTTATGGTAGTTCAATCATAAGTCAGGGCTTATGGGAGTACCTCACTTATCAAAATAAATATATTTTGGAAAGTTGGAAAAGTTAGTAAATTTTCACAAATCAAGTCACATTGCAAATTCATTAGTTCACTAATTAAAGGTAACCTGAAATGAATCCTTTCATACTGCAAAATCAAACAAAATGAATAAAAACTATTTGTTTTGTGATTAACCACCAATAAAAATAATAGCTAAATTTATTAAGTGCTTAATTCTGTGTGCTAGTTTCTGTGCTCTTGCTTTACATCTGTACTCTTCATAGAGACCCTGTTAATGCCCACACCATATGTCCTTGACTCATCTGTGAGTTCTCTTGCCAATGATGTGTAGAGTCGTACTGATGCTGATAGCTTCCCACTTAAAGAACCCACAGTTTTTTTTTTTGAACCCACAGTTTTTACCCCACTTCCTCCCTAGGCTTCCTGGGATCACATTGAAAATACACTTCCTGCACCTAAATCCTTATCCTCAGGGTCTGCTTTTGGAGAAAACACTAATTAGGACTTCTGGTAACAGAAGTGGTACTAGAAAACAGATCCTCAGAATGGGATTCTGGAATTGTATCACTTACTGGTCAGGGGGCATCAAGGATCCAATTTCTAATGATATATGAGCGGTGATAACCCATTAGATGCCACAGCAGTACAATGACTAAAATTCTTACCTGAGGTGGACTGAAATGTGGTAGAGGAGGAAGGAGAATGTACAAGCTTATACAACAGCTCTAATACTTGAAAGACATGAGGGCAATCATAACTAAGATTTTGGAATTCATATTTGTTAACTTGGGTAAAACACCTATCAAAATGCAGGGCACGGGACTTCCCTGGTAGTCCAATGGATAGGACTCTGCACTCCCAATGCAGGGAGCCCGGGTTCGATCCCTGGTCGGGGAACTAGATCCTGCATGCATGCCGCAACTAAAGATCCTGTATACCCCAACTAAGACACGGCACAGCCAAAATAAATATTAAAAAACAAAAATACACTTATAGGGCTTCCCTGGTGGCGCAGTGGTTGAAGGTCCACCTGCCGATGCGGGGGACGCGGGTTCGTGCCCCAGTCCGGGAGGATCCCACATGCTGCAGAGTGGCTGGGCCCGTGGGCCATGGCCACTGAGCCTGCGCGTCCGGAGCCTGTGCTCTGCAACGGTAGAGGCCACAGCAGTAAGAGGCCCGCGTACCGCCAAAAAAAAAAAAAAACTTATAAAAAAAAATTCAGGGCACGCTGTAAAAAACTGCATGCTATAAAAAATCAGCATTTAAAGTAAACTTTATCTCCTGTACCCAGAGAGGAGACTGTACTGAAAATCAGGTCTAAGATTTGACTGAGTAGCTGAGCTACAAAGACTAAACATATAGCCCCAGCAGGTCTCCCTTGCTGTAATCAGGGCTCTGATAGGAAGAGAGTAAGAGTGAAACATGGAATGCTGATATTGGGTTCATTAAGAACATGAATGCTCATATTCCGCTGAACCCTCTGGGCTGAAATGACCCACTCCATTCCCTTTCATAAAGGAAAGCAGCCTCTAATTGCTTGGAGACTTGTGAAGGCCATACTTCAGGAAGATGTCCTCCTCAAGATCCGCACTATCTCCCCTCATTACCTCTAGACCAATAAGTAGGGTCAGATCTTACTCATAATCACTCCAATTGGGTAGTACAGTCTCTACTATGGGAAGAAATAATCTATTTATTTCTCAGGCTGCTGAGCCTGTCTGGCATGTGTCATCGAGAATTGGGGCACATATATGGAAGTGTACCTTGAGGGTGGTAAGCTGAGGCAGAGGCAAGAATACTAGAGAAAGGAAAGTGTATTAACATGGAGGCATGCTCCTGTGACTCAGAATATAACTTCTAGCAAGAAAACCTTAAGAAGGTTCTAAAACACTGATGGGATGTCAATGGGAGTAATAGGATTCCAAAATAGCAGGCACCGAAGGTAGCACTTAACCATTAGAAACAAGATTAATGTATTTGCCATGAAAGACCGTAAAATCAGAGCAGCAACCAGAGAACCTTGACCTGCAAGATCTGTGACTATGGCTAATAAATCATTAGCCATTTTTTTTGTAGAGGCAAAAGAAATGGGTAGTATATTCATTTGCTAGGGCTTCTGTAACAAAGCACCACAAACTGAGTGACTGAACAACAGAAATTTATTGTCTCACAGTTCTGGAGGCTAGAGTCTAAGATCTAGATGTCAGCAGGGATGGTTCCTCCTGAGGGCTGTTAGGATCTGTTCCATGCCTCTCTCCTATCTTCAGGTGGTTTGCTGGCAATCTTTAGCATTCATTGGCTTGTAGAAGCACCACTCTGATCTCTGTCTTCATCTTCACACAGCATTCTCCTGTACGTGTTTTCCATGTCCAAATTTCTCCTTTTTATAAGAACCAAGCATGTTGGATTAGGGGCCCAACCTACTCCAGTATGGCTTCATCTTAAATAATTGTGTCTTCCATGACCTTATTTTCAAATAACGTCACATTCTGAAGTACTGGGGTTTACTACTTCAGCATATTAATTTTTTTTTTTTTCGGTACGCGGGCCTCTCACTGTTGTGGCCTCTCCCGTTGCGGAGCACAGGCTCCAGACGCGCAGGCTCAGCGGCCAAGGCTCACGGGCCCAGTCGCTCCGTGGCATGTGGGATCCTCCCGGACCGGAGCACAAACCCGTGTCCCCTGCATCGGCAGGCGGACTCTCAACCACTGCGCCACCAGGGAAGTCCCCACCATATTAATTTTTAAGGGACACAATTCAACCCATAACAAGTAGCTAATAACACTATTTCTTGAATTTTATGGCCAAAAAAGACCAAGCAGAAGATTTATGTGCAGTTTCCAGATCTAAGCCAGTTCAGATACCTAAAGCCCATCAATGTAAGGGGAGGCTGAGTCCTCTTGAGCAAAAAAAAAAAAAAGTCAGTGTTCCTCCAATCATTCTCCAAAGGGATGTGCTGCCATTTACCAGAGTAGCTCAACACTGGTAAAAGAGTAATTAATGCCCAACCCATCCAGGGACTGTTGGATATGGTTTCTAAGCTGACACTGAAACCAGGGTACCCAAAATACCTTTATGGCTACCCAGTTAGAGTGGAAACATAGAGTCCAGATAATAAATGGAGTCCTGGCCCAAGTCCATCTCACAGTTGGCCCAATGGGTCTACAGACCCACCATCTGGTTATGTACCTGGTCCCTGAGTACACAATTGGGATGGAAATATTTAGCAGCAGCCAAAAACCAAACATTGGTTCTCTGACCTGTGAAATAAGAGCCATTACAATAGAAAGGGACAAAGGAACCCCTGATATCACTTCCCCCTTGCCTTCTTTAAGGTAGTAAATCAGAAGGAACAATGTAGCCATGTGAAATAACAAAGATTTGCACAACTCTCAAAGAGTGGCTCCTGCAAAAAACACACAGCTCATGGATGGATCAGTTTGATATGTTGGTGCAAGATAAAGATTGCTATCACACTATAGCCCCATGCAGAAGGGAACTACTGCAGTGTTACTTAAAATATGGTCCACAGACTAAAGCTAGCTCACAAACTATTTCTTATCATTCCATAACAACATATATACACAAGTATACAGAGTGAGAGTACACATTTGAAAACATTTATAACAATTTTACATTACCTCAATAACTAAGTGTGTGGTTTTATATTTTACAAAAGGATCAATCATGATGACTGAAAACGAAACAAAACAAAAAGTCCTTCACATGGTCAGTTTGAGTAGCACTATTCTAAAGGGCAGTTGTGAAAGGAAATTTCACCATCAGGCAGAGCTTCATCATCTTTGTATGAGAGAAGTGGTTTGAGGTAAGGATATATATGAATTATTGGACAGTGGCTAACAGCTCTGCTAACTGATCAGGAGCCTGGAAGGAGCAATAATAAATGATCAGACACAAAAAGGTCTATAAAAGAGGCTTGTAGATGACCCTATAGAAGTAAACACAAAGTGTAAATAACTAAATAAGCATCTATAGCAGAGGAAGAACTGAACAACCAGGTGGAAAAGATGACTCATCCAACGAATGTCAGACAGCCTCTGTCCTTGGTCACTTCGATGCTTACACAGTGAACATGGTGGCAAGGATGGAAGCTATGTGCACGAGCACAAAAGTACAGCCTCTTTCTCACTAAGGCTGATCTAGACATTTTACAAATATTAACTGCCGGTAAGCATTAGGCACCAAAGATTCATACATGTAAACCATAGCCCTTGGGAAGGCAAGGTCTGTTCTGAGTGCTAATGTATGGACAGAATTTAGCTGTGAGAAGAAAAGAAACAAGAGCTTTCCAAGAAGAGGAAATGGCAACATGCAAGGCCATTTGGAGAACCATACAGAGTTGGGTTTTTTTTAACATCTTTATTGGAGTATAATTGCTTTACAATGGTGTGTTAGTTTCTGCTGTATAACAAAGTGAATCAGCTATACATATACCTATGTCCCCATATCTCCTCCCTCTTGTGTTTCCCTCCCATCCTCCCTATCCCACCCCTCTAGGTGGACACAAAGCATCAAGCTGATCTCCCCGTGCTATGCGGCTGCTGCCCACTATCTATTTTACATTTGGTATTGTATATATGTCCATACCACTCTCTCACTTCGTCCCAGCTTACCCTTCCCCCAGAGAAATGGAAATAAAAACAAAAATAAACACATGGGACCTAATGAAACTTAAAAGCTTTTGCACAGCAAAGGAAACCATAAGCACGACGAAAAGACAACCCACAGAATGGGAGAAAATATTTGCCAATGAAGCAACTGACAAAGGATTAATCTCCAAAATATACAAGCAGCTCATGCAGCTCAATATAAAAAAACATCAACCCAATCCAAAAATGGGCAGAAGACCTAAATAGACATTTCTCCAAAGAAGATATATAGATTGCCAACATACAGATTTTGATAAGTCTGAATCCATGGAGAATGCCAAGATAAAGGCAGAGCTGAGATCATTAAATGCTTTGGATGCCAGGCTTTTATAATGAAGGTGACTGATAATTATTAAAGGATTTTAACTAGGAGAGAGTCATGATAAGATCTGTGTTTTAACAAAGGCTTTCCGGCAGTAGGCCAGTTAGGAGTAATCCAGGAGAGAAAAGAGCTAAGGATATAGCATTAATGATGGGTTTAGAGAAAAGGAAAGAATATATTCAAGAGGGATTTGGAAAGGAGACCAAAATTTGGTAAAACTAAGGAAGAAAGAGAAGTCTAGGATGACCCAGGTTCTTTCCTAATTCTTACATCCTCTTTGCAAAAATGTCTTCTTTGAACCTCTATTTTATTTCTACCTTAGTGGACTTTTATTTTTGGACTTACTTATTCACATGTTTCTCTCCCCCTACTGGTAAATTCATTATGGGCAGACACTATGGCTTATTCCCCTTACATGGTCAGCAGAGCCAGAGTTAAGGTGAGGAAAGTGAGGCACCCACTTTTGGGTTTATGCCAGGGCAAGACTGAACCCCTTCTTTATTTAAAAGTTTGATATTTCATTCATCATGGATTTTCTTTTGCATACATTGATTTTTTAAAATATTGCATTAAAATAGTATTTATCATGATTACTGAGGTTTTTTTGGCATTCTCTTAAATTTTACACCCAAGGCAAGTACCTCACTTACCTCACCTAGTTCCTGCTCTGATTCTCAGTGCCTAACACAAGCAGGTATTTAAATGCATGGCAAATGAGGGAAAAGCAAACTAATGGCATAAACAACAAGATGGATGGTGGTACACCATTAACAGACAGTGAATACAGGAGGAGCAACAGACTCTGGAAAACAATGATGAGTTTATAATGCATGTCAAAAGCACTGCCCAGTGTATCATCTTAAAAATTCGTTTATTATTCAATACTGGCAGCATTTATAATACGAAATATTAAAGCCTGACAGTACTCAAGGAATTGTCTTCAGGATATTTCCCCATTATCTTTTTAAAACTTACATTAATATTTGAGTTATTACAGCAATATCCAATTACTTAGCTCAGCTTATGAGTTAACATTGCTTAGGACACCAAGATGAACTGCTCATTATACAAATGTATAATTAACACTTACAGACTTTGACATCACACTACCAATACTGTATCAGCAAGGCCTAACCTGACCTATGTGAAACAGCACCCTCATTACTTTATTTCTTTACCCTACCTCACTTTTCTTCATAACATTTATCATCACCTAATATAGTAATTTTATCTATTTTTCTTTCCCCTTTAAAAAGATGAGCTCCATGAGAACATAGTATTTGTCTGTTTTGTTGTATCCTCAACACCTAGAATAAATGTCATTGAAGGTCATGACAAAGGGTGGGAGGGTGGTTGGAGGAAGGCTGACACTAGCACGAAATAAGACAAAGAAAATAAATACAACCCTGTATGGATAGAAAACTGGAGCTAGGAGCTCAAAAGAATGTAAATGAAATCCCCAGGGGCCAAAAAAAAAAAAAAAAAAAGATGAAATTGCTAACCAGAGCAATAAACTCAGGAGCTTACCTGAAATTGCCTTGGGGAGGTTTTCCAGTTAGGTAACCAGTGGTTTGGGTTTTTACAGCATTTGACCAGATGAGATCCAAATCTCTGTAGAAAGTTAGTACCTTCAAACGGCTACCTGATTGGGTATCACTAGCATACAAGAAAATGAAAAGAAACTTGCCTCAGCCTGGGCTCTGGGAAGAATGAAAAAAATCTTCCTGAGAATTCTTAACTATGACCTACTCTCAACTCTTTCAGCTTTAAATTTATACTATCTACATGGTCCAAGAATCCTAAGTGCCAAAATCAAAATAAGCATTGGTTCTGGGGTGTGCTAGTTATCAATTTATTGTGTCTTAGCTCCAAATCCACCCTTCTTTGTCCTGCTTTGTAATGCTGGGTCTAGACTCTATAAACATTTCTCCTGTACCTCATGGCACAATGTTAAGCTTTGTCAAAAGAGTGTCCTGAGGGGCAAGCCTAATCAGCCCATTAAGAAAAAGGTAAATGATTCCAAACAAACTGATTTGACCTGTTGAATAAAAGAAAACAGACAAGATTTTTGTGAAAACCTAATACAAACTTAATACACAGAATTCTCACCTAACAGGCACTCTTTTCTCCCAATGGTAAAGCTGACTTTAATTTTTCAGATACTGAAATACTCCCCAATGATATCTAACATTCAAATAAATTTTCAGCTACATCATTAACTCAACAGATGTATTTTTGAAGATTTATAACTTCATATCTACATGGATGGCTTTTAAGCGGCTTTTTAGGTCAGTACACTCCAGTTTCATTTATCATAAGGTTGGTTGTTTATATACGCCATTTCACATTCCAAATATCTTCCCATTTTACAGAATGATAAAGTGTTATGTGTGTTTTGGCTACAATAAGAATGAAAAACATTCAGAAAAACCAGGCTTGCCAATTTATATATTTAATGCTTATCAGTATAATTTTAATTTGCTCTTTATTAGAACTGTTTAGTACAAAACACACCCCACCCCATATTCTAGCATGTAGCACCTTGTGATGTCTCATCTTATATGTCAACTTCACTGTGCCATGGGGTGCCCAGAGATTTGGTCAAACATTATTCTGGGTGTTTCTGGGAGGATGCTTTTGAAAGAGATTAACATGTAAATCAGTAGACTGCGTAAAGCAGATTGCTCCCCTTAATGTGGGTGGGCCTCATCCAATCAGTTGAAGGCCTGAATAAAACAAAAGGGCTTACCCTCCCCCAGGTATCAGAGAATTCCACCTGCTTGCCTGCCTTCAAACAGAAACATCAGTTTTTTTCCTGCTTTTGACTCAAACAGAAACACTGACTCTTCCTGGGTCAACCCTGCTAGTCTTCACACTGGAACTACACCATCAGCTCTCCTGGGTCTCCAGCTTGCTGACTCACCTTTCAGATTTGGGGACTTGTCAGCCTCCATGATCATGTAAGCCAATTCCTTATACTTAAATTTATCATATATATATATATATATATATATATATATATATATATGTGTGTGTGTGTGCATGTATATATATAATCATGCTACTGATTCTGCTTCTCTGGAGAGCCCTGACTAATACATAACCCAAATGACCTCCTAGTGACTCCTGCTAAAGCATCCCTCCTAAACAGCTCCACACACTCCAGACCTTTCCCTTTCTTCCCTATCTCAAAAGGTTTTGTGTTTATTGTCCCCTTTCCTCATCTCCCCCAACCCCCCATCCCACCACCTACTGGAAATATTCCTATCCCATCTCTGTAATTATGTAGTTAGAATATGAACTGGCATCTTCTTGAAAATCCTTCCTACTCTCTAGGCCACTGCTGCTTGGCTAATGGGGAGGGAGGGACATGTGATCCAAGCTGGGCCTATAAAAAGCTACACCTATATATGAGATTTTTTTGTTTTTTAGTTTAGAAACTGAAAGAGAGTTGACTAAAGTCCCTTTCTACCAGCAGCCATGTGCAGTAATCAGGCCTAAGACAACGAAGTAGACACACTGAGGCAGAAGCAAGAGCTGAAAAAAGAGCCCTGCTGATGATACCCAACTCCCTCGTCCCAATCTTTCCTTAAGCTTAGCCTCACCTTGCCTCTCTCTGTCTCAGTCACATCAGTAAATAAAGTCCCTTTTGGCCTAAACTGATTATGAATTAGGTTTCAGTCAGTTGGAACCAAAGAAGACACAATAAATCCCTACTGTGTGCAAATCATCATGGAAATTTATGTAACTGAACTAACAATCAAACTAACTTCAAGTGGTTTCTATAATCACTTGATAAATTTCCATAAATTGATATTATTCAAAATAGGGACTTCCCTGGTGGTGCAATGGTTAAGAATCCACCTGCCAATGCAGGAGACACGGGTATGATCCCTAGTCTGGGAGGATCCCACATGCCGCAGAGCAACTAAGCCCGTGTGCCACAACTACTGAGCCTGCGCTCTACAGTCTGCAAGCCACAACTACTGAGCCCACGTGCCACAACTACTGAAGGCCACACGCCTAGAGCCCGTGCTCTGCAACAAGAGAAGCCACCACAATGAGAAGCCTGCACACCGTAACAAAGAGTAGCCCCCACTCACCGCAACTAGAGAAAGCCTGCGTGCAGTAATGAAGACCCAACTCAGCCAAGAATAAATAAATAAATTTTTAAAATATATATATATAATACTATAATCAAAAATTCTATAAAGTACTATACTCAATGAAGCTTCAAGAAAACCATATATATTTACAAAATGAGGTCATCAATAAATATCTTCTTGGTATCTAAAGTTTTAAGTTTAGTATTTTCTTAAACTCAGTTGGATGAGGGCTGAAATTTATTATTTTCTTACAAACCACGGAATCCCTGTTACAGAGAACACATTTAATTATGAAGTAGCTATTAATACACAAGTCATATGAAAAATAAACTAGTCCCAAATTTCCTCTTCAACAAAATCAGTGTTATCCTATGAAATAGGAAAGATGAGGGCTTCCATAACGAAATTCAGAGATAAACACACAATCTTCAGTACTCAAATTCAATCAAATTCAGTCTCTAACCATCCACTAACTTATAAATCTGCTAACAATGGTTTTAATAGCTGTTATCTAATATCATTATCCCTATATATTTTCCTGAATGATGTGCTAAGCAGCACAACTGTGAATAAAGAGAGCATGAAAGAGAAGAAGGAAACACACGTATGCACTTTAAAAACAAACTTGATAAGAACTTAGTCATGAGGGGTTTTTAATCCCATCAGGATCATAGTTCCGGGTAACTTTTCTTTTGCACTCATTCTAATTTCACCAATTAGGAAAGGGAATCAGATACTCTGCGAATGGCTAAGAGAGGAAAAGGAAGCGTGGAAGTAGTTAATACTTTTAATAAGGTAATTAAAACAACTAGATGCTAAGAATTAAATAAGTTAGTAAAAGCTTTAACAAAATATAAGTCTCCAGAATCATGTTCATCAATTAGAAAAGTTAGGTTTTCTACAGTTTTAATTTTTTAGAATTGCAGAAAATGTTATTAGCTTCATTTATCCAACAGCATCATGAGAACAGATACTTAATATTCAGTTCAAAGAACATTTTCACAAATTCTTATATAAACTGAAAACCCCTTATCCTTTGCAATGTTCCCAATTCCATCCCCCATAAGGCCCCTCACACAATAACCACTCTGTCAAGAGAGTAGCAGAGGGATTACCAGAGAAGATAGAAAGGGTGTCTGCTAATAATAACATCGTATTCAGAAATATTTATCCATGTGGTTCTTCTAATCCAGTAAACATGTCTTAAAGTTACGAGTCTCTGGCATTTTGGCACCCTAACAGTGAAACGTTCAGAAAGGTTTTGAGTCCGTATTAAGGAAAGCATTTTAATCAAAGTGTCTGTCGAAATGAGTTTTGAGTTAATGTAAGTAACATCAAATGAAAGGTTTGGTGGGAAAGATTAGAATCAGTAGGTCTTAAATACTTAGGTACCTCAGGAGATTAATATAAGACGGAAAAAGACATGGATTCTTCACACATTTCACAATGAAGAAGAGAGGATAAATTGAGAGAATAAATACTATGTTAGTTTTGTATACATAGGAAGGAGGACACATATACATATATACTTGCCTATGTATAGAAACTCTACAGAAGGATACATGGAAAAACTGAGAAGAAAGGTTGCCTCTGGACCAGAGGACCAGGGGACTGGTGAACTGGGCTAAAAACACTTACTTTTCATTATACATTCTTTCAAAAGAATATTTTGAAATATTCTTTCCAAATATTTGGAATATTTGAATATATGTATTTCTTATTCAAATCAATAAACAAATTTAAAACAAAAAGCATAAACCATGAATACAAATAACTCTAACGCAAGTAAAATACGTAAGTTACATGACAAAGACACAAAGTACACTGCAGATTTAGGGGACAGAGAGATGACATTCATCTCTGGAAATACAGAAATGTCAACAAGGCAATGGCACATGAGATGAGCCATAAATGATGGCTAGAACAGATATATAAAAGAAATCATTCCAGGGAAGAGAATACCTGAGTATAGACACAAAGTCGGGAAGAGATGGAGCATGTTTAGGAAAGTGTTAATGTAGATACTCAGGCCATATATAAGGTACCATATTATTTTTCTATGGCTGCATAACAAATTACTACCTAGTCAGCAGCTTAAATCAACACAAATTTATCATTTCACAGTTTCAGTGGTCAGGAATCTGGGTTAACTGGGTCCTCTGCTCAGGATCTCACTAGGCTGAAATCAGTGTCTGTCAGGGCTATGGTTTCATCTAGAGTGTGAGATCCTCTTCCAAGATCACTGGTTGTTGGCAGAATTCAGTTCCTTGCAATTGTAAGACTGACCCCCACTCCCTTGCTGACTGTCAGCCAGGAGCCACACTCAGCTCCTAGATGCCACCCACAATTCCTTGCCATGTGGTCCCCTCAATAGGCCCTCTAATGCTTCCAAGGTTTGAACTCTTTAACTGCAGGAAAAACCCAATCCCTTTTAAAGGCTCAAGTGATTGCATCAGGCCGGCTTTTGATTAAAGTTGACTGATTTGTAACCTAATCACAGGTGTGATGACTCATATTCAAAAGTTCTGCCCAAACAAAAATGAAAAGGATTATACAGGAGGCACTCAAAAGAAGAGGATTATTCCAGACATGTATGGCAGAGGATAAGAATCTTGGAGGACATCTTAGATTCTGCCTACCATACATGGTAATAGAAGATAAAAATAAAATTCTCCAGAGCTTTACCAAAATGCAACTAAATAGTTTTCCCTCCTCTTTTTCTGTTCCCGAAGACAGACACTGCTTCTTGTAAAATGTATATGCATAATTACAGTTGCAGCTGAAGACCTCCCCACATTTGGTAACTGTACATTCTTTGATTATTCATGGTAGTCATTTATTATAGCCATGTTTAATAACTGGGAATATCTGCCTCTCTCTCACATTCAATATGAACCATTCCTACCTCTGACTATGCTATTCCTGCCTGGTTTGTCTGCTACAATAATATTGACTTATTAAGGTCCTCCCTCATTCCACAAAGACCTAAAGTCTTTGCTGTATATTTTTCCCTCTATTGTTGGCCCTTATTTTTCTGGCCTTGTGTTAGTTCATGCTACAAAATCATTTTTTGGTATTCTATAGTTATCTAGCCTCCACCTTTTCTATCCAAGGAAAAAGAATTGCAAACAGCATGGCTTTGCAAAATGTCTGCCTAGGGCCATAAGGATAATTAAGTATACACATAATTAATATTTCTACAGTGCTGAATATGATTCTTTAGGAGCACAAGTCTCAGAGTTAGAAATACTCACTTCTCCTTTGATCTGGCAGGTCATATTTTTCTCATAGACAAAAATAAAAAGCACTTGCTAGTTTTACCTGCTGATTTGGAAAGCAAATGTTATGTTGACAGACAAAGAAACAAAACACTATGAAAAGAAGGCCACCTTATATAGCTGTTAATCTCTCATAACAATGTTTTGGAAGATTCCAGATCTTCAACTACTATCACTGCTATATTGATTTAACAAGGTAATCTGTATTCTCCAACTTTAAATAGAGCACTAGTATAGCTTCTTCTGAGAAAAGGGGAATTTATTAAAAATCACTGTTTGATGGTAGAGATGATAAAACAGACATTTCTAGCAATAATTAAAATTTTAATAGTCTTAGTTCATAAACAACGGCTTTCAACTTGCAGAGTCAAGACTGTCAAGCCAAGTACAGGAGATTCCACTTTCTTTGATAGTAGTTTTATAGCATAATAGTTAAATAAGCCTACAAATACCCACTGAGTCTCTACTAAATATAAGACACTATCTAGTAGGTGGGTGATGGTGAAGACCAAAAGATTCAGGATGAGTCAAACATGAACCCTGCCTTCAAGTTAGTTATAATAGGTGAAAAGAAAATCCTGAGTGCAAGATCAACCCAATTTCCTTTTCCCTTCTGTAGCAGACACTCTTAAGATGACCCATGATCCCCAACTCTTAGTAATCCTGCCCTTAAGTGTGGGCAGGGACTTGTTTCTAACCCAAAGAATTTGGTAAAGGTGACAGGATGTAAGTGATGGACCTGTATGTGATTATGTTATGTAAGATTGTAGCACCCATCTTTTCTTTTTTTTTTTTTACCATTTCTTTAATTGAAGTATAGTTATTTTACAATGTTGTATTAACTTCAGGTGTAGAGCAAAGTGATTCATTTTTATATATATTCTTTTTCAGAGTCTCTTCCATTATAGGTTATTACAAGATATTGAATATAGTTCCCTGGGCTATACAGTAGGTCCCTGTCATTTACCTATTTTATATATAGTAATGTGTATATGTTAATCCCAAACTCCTAATTTATCTCTCCCCACCCCCTGCTATCCCCTCTGGTAAACATGTTTGTTTTCTATGTCTGTGAGTCTATTTGTTTTGTAAATAAGTTCATTTATATCATTTTTTTTAGATTCCACATATAAGTGATATCATATGATATTTGTCTTTGTCTGACATACTTCACTTAATATGATAATCTCTAGGTCCATACATGTTGCTGCAAATGGCATTATTTCATTCTTTTTTATGACTAAGTAGTATTCCATTGTGTAATATATACCAACATCTTCTTTATCCATTCATCTGTCGATGGACACTTCAGTTGCATCCGTGTCTTGGCTATTATAAACACTACTGCTATGAAGAGTGGGGTGCATGTATCTTTTCAAATTATAGTTTTCTCCAGATATATACCCAGGAGTGGGATTGCTGGATAATATGGTAACTCTACTTTTAGTTTTTTAAGGAACCTCCACACTGTTCTCCATAGTGGCTGTATCAACTTACATTCCCATCAACAGTGTAGGAGGGTTCCTTTTTCTCCACACCCTCTCCAGCATTTACTATTTGTAGTCTTTTTAATGATGGCCATTCTGATAAGTGTGAGTTGATAACTCACTGTAGTTTTGATTTACATTTCTCTAACAATTAGCGATGTTGAACATCTTTTCATGTGCCTGTTGGCCATCTATATGTCTTCTTTGGAGAAATATCTATTTAGATCTTCTGCCCATTTTCTGATTGGGTTGTTTGGTTTTTTTTATATTAAGCTGTATGAGTTGTCTTTATGGTTTGGAAATTAATCCCTTGTCAGTAGCATCATTTGTAAACATTTTCTCCCAGTCTGTATGTTGTCTTTTCATTTTGTTTATGGTTTCCTTTGCTGTGTAGCAACCATCTTGAAGGAGACTCTCTCCTTTGCTGGTTTTGAGGAAGTTAGTGGCCATGGTGGTATGCCATGTGACCTAGGAATTGCAGGAGGCTTCTAGGACTTGAAGCTGACCCCTGGCTGACAGCCAGCATGAAACTGAAACCCTGAGTCCTACAACCACAACAACCTCAGTAAGCTTGGAAACAGTGCCTTTCCGAGTCAGGCTTCAGTTGAGAACTAAGTCCTGGCAAACACCTCAAGTGAAGCTTTTTGAGACCTTCAGCAGAGGACTCTGGTAAGCCATACCTAGACTCCTGGCCCACAGAAACTATGAGACATACATGTTGTCTTAAAGCACTAAATTTAATTGTTAGTGAGCAATAGCTAACACTACACCTTCATTCTTACATTATTCAAGTTGTCCACATATCATAAGAGGTAAATAAATGCAAGCATTCTAAACATCAGATCACCACTGGCAATATGAAACCCCCAGTCTACACATCAGAATCAGTCACACACTCATACGCTTTGTAAGATTCAAGCTCCAATTTGTTGCCAATATTGCCAAAACGGCTGGTTACCTGATTCAACAGATCAAAAACTAAAGATGAGCTGCATATTCTTACCTTATACATCCTCAGAAAGCAAGCAGTTTCCATTTCCTGAGTAAATTATCAAAATGAGCCACCAGGTCCATTAAGTATCTGAAAATCTGAAGGATCAAGGGGCACCACAAAAGTTGGTAGAGAGGACAAGTTTCAGGTGTAGAAGAAAACTGTCACTCCCACTTAATCAAAGAAAGTAAAAATACATATCTCCTAGTAAAATACAGCTATTTTCTTTCGTATCTAAAAGCCATCTTGGGGAGGTTCAAGATGGCAGAAGAGTAAGACGTGGAGATCACCTTCCTCCCCACACATACATCAGAAATACATCTACATGTGGAAGAACTCCTACAGAACACCTACTGAACTCTGGCAGAAGAATTCAGACCTCCCAAAAGGCAAGAAACTCCCCACGTACCAGGGTAGGGCCAAAAAAAGAAAGAAAAAACAGAGACAAAAGAATAGGGACAGGACCTGCACCTCTGGGAGGGATCTGTGAAGGAGGAAAGGTTTCCACACACTAGGAAGGCCCTTCACAGGTGGAGACTGCGGGGGGCGGAGGGGGGAACCTTCAGAGCCGTGGAGGAGAGCACAGCAACAGGAGTGCGGAGGGAAAAGCGGAGAGATTCCTGCACAGAGGATCGGTGCCGACCAGCACTCACGAGCCCGAGACGCTTTTCTGCTCACCCGCCAGGACGGGCGGGGGCTGGGAGCTGAGGCTCGGGCTTCGGTCGGAGCGCAGGGAGAGGACTGGGGTTGGTGGCGTGAACACAGCCTGAAGGGGGCTAGTGTGCCACAGCTAGCCAGGAGGGAGTCCAGGAAAAAGTCTGGAGCTGACGAAGAGGCAAGAGACTTTTTCTTGCCTCTTTGTTTCCTGGTGCACGAGGAGAAGGGATTAAGAGTGATGCTTAAACGACCTCCAGAGACAGGCACTAGCCGCGGCTATCAGCGTGGACCCCAGACACGGGAATGAGATGCTAAGGCTGCTGCTGCCGCCACCAAGAAGCCTGTGTGCAAGCACAGGTCACTCTCCACACGTCCTCTCCCGGGAGCCTGTGCAGCCCTCCATGGCCAGGGTCCCGTGATGCAGGGACAACTTCCCCAGGAGAACACACAGCGCGCCTCAGGCTGGTGCGTCGTCACGCCAGGTTTTGCCGCCGCCGCAGGCTGGCCCCGCACTCCGTACCCCTCCCTGCCCCCGCCCTGAGTGAGCCACAGAGCCCCTGAAGCAGCTGCTCCTTTAACCCCGTCCTGTCTGAGTGGGGGAACAGACGCCCTCAGGCAACCTACACGCAGAGGCAGGGCCAAATCCAAAGCTGAACGCCAGGAGCTGTGTGAACAAAGAAGAGAAAGGGAAATTTCTCCCAGCAGCCTCAGGAGGAGCGGATTAAATCTCCACAATCAACTTGATGTACCCTGCATCTGTGGAATACCTGAATAGACAATGAGTCATCCCAAATTGAGAAGGTGGACACTGGGAGCAACAATATATATATATTTTTCCCTTTCTCTCTTTTTGTGAGTGTGTATGCGTATGCTTCTGTGTGTGATTTTTGTCTGTATAGCTTTGCTTTTACCATTTGTCCTAGGGTTCTGTCTGTCCATTTGTTTTTTGTTTTTTTGTGTGTCTGTAGTTTTTAGAGCTTCTTATCATTGCTGATTTTGTTTTTTGGTTTGGTTGCTCTCTGCTTTCTTTCTTTCTATTTTTTATTACTTTTTAAATTGTTTTTAATAGCTATCTTTTTTTATTTGAATAACTTTCTTTTATCTTTTATTTCATTTCATTTCATTTTATCTTCTTTCTTTCTTTCTTTTCTTCTCCCTTTTATTCTCAGCCATGTGGATGACAGGCTCTTGGTACTCCAGCCAGGCATCAGGGCTGTGCCTCTGAGGTGGGAGAGCCAAGTTCAGGACATTGGTCCACCAGAGCCCTCCCAGTTCCACGTAATATCAAACAGTGAAAATCTCCCAGAGATCTCTATCAATGCCAAGACCCAGCTTCATTCAACACCCAGCAAGCTAGAGTGATGGACACCTTATGCCAAACAACTAGCAAGACAGGAACACAGCCCCACCCATTAGCAGAGAGGCTGCCTAAAATCATAATAAGGTGACAGACACCCCAAAACACACCACCAGAGGTGGACCTGCCCACCAGAAAGACAAGATCCAGCCTCATCCACCAGAACACAGGCACTAGTCCCCTCCACCAGGAAGCCTACACAACCCACTGAATGAACCTTAGCCACTGGGGGCCAACACCAAAAACAATGGGAAGGAGAGATGGGGACGACGACGCTGCTTGCGGGGAGTAACCGTGCCGACTCCGACCCAATCGCTGGACTGTCGCCACTCCGCTCCGTGCAAAGGCTCCGATGGTGGCGCCTGTGCTGACGGACTCACCTCAGGGCAGTGTGACCTTTGAGGATGTGGCCATGTACTTCTCCTGGGAGGAACGCTGTCGTCTTGATGAGGTTCAGATACACCTGTACCTTGATGTCATGCTGGAGAACTTTGCAATTGTATGCATGCTGGGAGACACGGGTTCCAGCCCTGGTCTGGGAAGATCCCACATGCTGCGGAGCAACTAAGCCCATGCGCCACAACTACTGAGTCTGCGCTCTAGAACCCACGAGCCACAACTACTGAGCCCGCATGCCACAACTACTGAGTCCCGTGCGCCTAGACCCTGTTCTCCACAACAAGAGAAGCCACTGCAATGAAAAGCCCAAGCACCACAATGAAGAGCAGCTGCCACTCGCCACAACTAGAGAAAGCCTGCATGCAGCAATGAAGACCCAATGCAGAGAAAAATAAATAAAAAATAAACAAATTTAAAACAAATTGAGGTCCAGAGCTCTCAAGTGGCTGAACTCGGAAGGAGTAGATCCCAAAATTTCCCTTAAAAAAAAAAATTAATTGATTCACTGCAGAAATAAGAAGACATAAATGTTTAACAATATTAGGAAAATAATTTTTTTGGAGCAGAAATCATAGAAGAACCTAGAGACACCGGTGTCACTGCTGATGAGCACAAAGGGACTGAAAGCTGGGAAATCTGGAGCTAGTAGCACAAATGTTTCCATCAGCTACTGGCCTGGATTTACAATTACAGTAAGATGGAAGAGAGACAGTAAAAAGAGATGAAGAAACTCACCAGGATAAGGATGGTGCATGTGACTCTGGCCACGTGGGGAGGTCTGGGGTAAAGTCTGTTGCTGTGGATGTATTGGGCTCGCTGCTTGTATCTGTGCAGGACAAATATCATGCACCCACTAGTCCAGATCTTGAAACCCAAACAACATCCAGGGGATAAAATATGAATGCATGTAATAAGCTGAGATTTCTGTCTGATGTGGCTGAAAAACAGTATGTAAAAATGTTTTTCACACATTTGTGCTGTTTCCAGGACCAATCACATTCACAGGAATATAGACATTTACCAACAGCTGAAGGAACCAGAAAAGGGAAGTAAAGATGCCAATGTGTTTGGGGGGATTGAATTCTGAAGTCCATCCACCAAGAGGTTCTGGGGCAAAACATAATAGCCAGGAAGCCACTCAGAAGGCAGGCAGTGCTGAGAGAAAGCCCTGTGGCCACTCTGTGTAAATACAAGACAAATGTACACCCAACGTTATAGAGGAAGTGTTTCAATCCAAAAGCTGTCATTGTCTGTGGGATCCCTCTGGAGCAAAGAGCCAAGTTGTTGTTGGGGAGGCTAATAAAATACTCTTGTCCAGGCTTCAGAGACAACAATAGGCTTTTGACTAAACAAAGACTCTGAAAGAGCTACACATCGAGCTGCTAGACTACATGCAGGTCACCAGACGGTGCTAGTCAGTCTTGGGAGCCAACAGAAAAAGAAGGGAGTAAGTCACAAAGCTTCCTGGGACTTGGGAATCTGGCCAGTTCCCAGAATTCAGCGAACATTCTGAGACTTACAACTAAAGTATCAAAACATTTGCGATAATAGCCAGAGCTGCATACTTGCACGCAAGCTGATAACTATCAGCTTGCGGCTTGGTGTTAAAAACATGACTCCTTTGGGCAGCACTCTGAAGCCCCAGAAGTCTGTGGGGTGGACTCACCACACAGGACCTTCCCAACTGGGACTCCAGATTGCTGTTCAAGGGAATTCGTAGCTGCCACTTGGATCTGGAAGTAGGTGTCGGCCCAATTCGGCGATGTATACTCTGTTTTATACTCTGTTAATATTATTCCTCTCCCTCTAATGATTGTATATTGAAATTTATATACTCTGTTAATATTCTTATTCCTTTCCCTCTAATGACTGTATACTGAAGTTAAGTTAAATCACTTTCTATTAAAGATTTGGTTGAAGCTGTTAAAAAAGAAACAAAACAAAACAATGGGAACTACAAACCTGCAGCCTGCAAAAAGGAGACCCCAAACACAGTAAGTTAAGCAAAATGAGAAGACAGAGAAACACACAGCAGATGAAGGAGCAAGGTAAAAATCCACCAGACATAACAAATGAAGAGGAAATAAGCAGGCTACCTGAAAAAGAATTCAGAATAATGATAGTAAAGATGATCCAAAATCTTGGAAATAGAATGGAGAAAATACAACAAATGCTTAACAAGGACCTAGAAGAACTAAAGAGCAAAAAAACAGTGATGAACAACACAATAAATGAAATTTAAAATTCTCTAGAAGGGATCAATAGCAGAATAACTAAGGCAGAAGAATGGATAAGTAACCTGGAAGATAAAATAGTGGAAATAACTACTGCAGAGCAGAAAAAAGAAAAAAGAATGAAAAGAATTGAGGACAGTCTCAGAGACCTCAGGGAAAACATTAAACACACCAGCATTCGAATTATAGGGGTCCCAGAAGAAGAAGAGAAAAAGAAAGGAACTGAAAAAATACTTGAAGAGATTATAGTTGAACACTTCCCTAATATGGGAAAGAAAATAGTAATCAAGTCCAGGAAGCACAGGGAGTCCTACACAGGATAAAACCAAGGAGAAACATGCCAAGACACATATTAATCAAACTATCAAAAATTAAATACACAGAAAAATATTAAAAGCAGCAAGGGCAAAACAACAAATAACATACAAGGGAATCCCCATAAGGTTAACAGCTGATCTTTCAGGAGAAACTCTGCAAGCCAGAAGGGAGTGGCAGGACATATTTAAAGTGATGAAAGGGAGAAACCTACAACCAAGATTACCCAGCAAGGATCTCATTCAGATATAACGGAGACATTAAAACCTTTACAGACAAGCAAAACCAAAGAGAATTAAGCACCACCAAACCAGATTTACAACAAATGCTAAAGGAACTTCCCTAGGCAGGAAACACAAGAGAAGGAAAAGACTTACAATAACAAACCCAAAACAATTAAGAAAATGGTAACAGGGACATACATATCGACAATTACCTTAAATGTAAATGGATTAAATGCTCCAACTAAAAGACACAGACAAGCTGAATGGATACAGAAACAACACCCATATATATGCTGTCTACAAGAGACTCACTTCAGATGTAGGGACACATAAAGACTGAAAGTGAGGGGATGGAAAAAGATATTCCATGGAAATCAAAAGAAAGCTGGAGTAGCAATTCTCATATCAGACAAAATAGACTGTAAAACAAAGACTATTACAAGAGACAACGAAAGACACCACATAATGATCAAGGGATCAATCCAAGAAGTATAATAATTGTATATATTTATTCACCCAACATAGAAGCACCACAATATATACGGCAAATGCTAACAGCCATAAAAGGGGAAATCAACAGTAACACAATCATAGTAGGGGACTTTTAACACCCCACTTTCACCAATGGACAGATCATCCAAAATGAAAATAAGGAAACACAAGCTTTAAATGATACATTAAACAAGATGGACTTAATTGATATTTACAGGACATTCCATCCAAAACAACAGAATACACTATCTTCTCAAGTGCTCATGGAACATTCTCCAGGAGAGATCATACCTTGGGACACAAATAAAGCCTTGGTAAATTTGAGGAAATTGAAATAGTATCAAGTATCTTTTCCGACCACAGTGCTATGAGACTAGATATCAATTACAGGAAAAAATATGTAAAAAGTACAAACACATGGAGGCTAAACAATACACTACTTAATAACTAAGAGATCACTGAAGAAATCAAAACATACCTAGAAACAAATGACAATGAAAACACAACAACCCAAAACCTATGGGATGCAGCAAAGGCAGTTCTAAGAGGGAAGTTTATATCAATACAATCCTAGCTCAAGAAACAAGAAACATCTCAAATAAACAACCTAACTTTATACCTAAAGCAAGTAGAGAAAAAAGAACAAAAAATCCCCAAAGTTAACAAAAGGAAAGAAATCGTAAAGATCAGATAAGAAATAAATGAAAAAGAAATGAAGGAAACAATAGCAAACATCAATAAAACTAAACGCTGGTTCTTTGAGAAGATAAACAAAATGGAAAACCATTAGCCAGACTCATCAAGAAAAAAACAGAAGACTCAAATCAGCAGAATTAGAAATGAAAAGGAGAAGTAACAACTGACACTGCAGAAATACTAAGGATCATGAGAGATTACTACAAGCAACTATATGCCAATAAAACGGACAACCTGGAAGAAATGGACAAATTCTAAGAAAAGCTCAACTTTCCAAGACTCAACCGGGAAGAAATATAAAATATAAACAGACCAATCACAAGCACAGAAATTGAGACTGTTATAAAAAATCTTTCAACAAACAAAAGCCCAAGACCAGATGGCTTCACAGGCGAATTCTATCAAACATTTAGAGAACAGCTAACACGTATCTTTCTCAAACTCTTCCAAAATATAGCAGAGGGAGGAACACTCCCAAGCTCATTCTACAAGGCCACCATCACCCTCATACCAAAACCAGACAAAGATGTCACAAAGCAAGAAAACTACAGGCCAATATCACTGATGAACATAGATGCAAAAATCCTCAACAAAATACTAGCAAACAGAATCCAACAGCGCATTAAAAGGATCATATACAATGATCAAGTGGGGTTTATCCCAGGAATGCAAGGATTCTTCAATATACGTAAATCAATCAATGTGATACACCATATTAACAAATTGAAGGAGAAAAAGCATATGATCATTTCAAAAGATGCAGAGAAAGCTTTTGACAAAACTCAACACCAATTTATGATAAAAACCCTCCAGAAACTGGGCATAGAGGGAACTTAACTCAACATAATAAAGCCATATCTGACAAACCCAGAGCAAACATCATTCTCAATGGAAACCATTTCCACTAAGATGAGGAAAAAGATAAGGTTGTCCACTCTCACCACTATTATTTAACATAATTTTGGAAGATTTAGTGTCAGCAATCAGAGAAGAAAAAGAAATAAAAGGAATCCAAATCAGAAAAGAAGTAAAGCTGTCACCGTTTGCAGATGACATGATAATATACATAGAGAATCCTAAAGATGCTACCAGAAAACTAGTAGAGCTAATCAATGAATTTGGTAAAGTAGCAGGATACAAAATTAAGGCACAGAATTCTCTTGCATTCCTATACACTAATGATGAAAAATTTGAAAGTGAAATTAAGAAAACACTCCCAATTAACACTGCAACAAAAAGAATAAAATACCTAGGAATAAACCTACCTAAGGGGACCAAAGACCTGTATTCAGAAAATTATAAGGCACTGATGAAAGAAATTAAAGATACAAATAGATGGAGAGATATACCATGTTGTTGGATTGGAAGAATCAACATTGTGAAAATGACTATACCACCCAAAGCAATCTACAGATTCAATGCAATCCCTATCAAATTACCAATGGCATTTTTCACAGAACTAGAACAAAAAATTTCACAATTTTTCTGGAAACACAAAAGATCCCGAATAGCCAAAGCAAACTCGAGAATGAAAAACAAAGCTGGAGGAATCAGGCTCCCTGACTTCAGACTATACTACAAAGCTACAGTAATCAAGACAGTATGGTACTGGCACAGAAACAGAAATATATATCAATGGAACAGGATAGAAAGCCCAGAGATAAACCCATGCACATATGGTCACCTTATCTTTGATAAAGGAGGCAAGAATATACAATGGAGAAAAGACAGCCCCTTCAATAAGTGGTGCTGGGGAAACTGGACAGCTACAGGTAAAAGAATGAAATTAGAACACTCCCTAACACCATACAGAAAAATAAACTGAAAATGGATTAAAGACCTAAATTTAAGGCCAGACACCATCAAACTCTTAGAGGAAAACATAGGCAGAACACTGTATGATATAAATCACAGCAAGATCCTTTTTGACGCACCTCCTAGAGAAATGGAAATAAAAACAAAAATAAATGGGACCTAATGAAACTGCAAAGCTTTTGCATAGCAAAGGAAACCATAAACAAGACCAAAAGAAAATCCTCAGAATGGGAGAAAATATTTGCAAATGAAGCAACAGACAAAGGATTAATCTCCAAAATTTACAAGTAGCTCATGCAGCTCAATATCAAAAAAACAAACAACCCAATCCAAAATTGGTCTGAAAACCTAAACAGACATTTCTCCAAAGAAGATATGCAAATTGCCAACAAACACATGAAAGAATGCTCAACATCATTAATCATTAGAGAAACGCAAATCAAAACTACAATGAGATATCATCTCACACCAGTCAGAATGGCCATCATCAAAAAATCTAGAAACAATAAATGCTGGAGAGGGTGTGGAGAAAAGGGAACACTCTTGCACTGTTGGTGGGAATGTAAACTGATACAGCCACTATGGAGAACAGTATGGAGGTTCCTTAAAAAATTAAAAATAGAGCTACCATATGCCCCAGCATCCCACTACTGGGCATATACCCTGAGAAAACCATAATTCAAAAGAGTCATGTACCACAATGTTCATTGCAGCTCTATTTACAATAGCCAGGATATGGAAGCAACCTAAGTGTCCATCGACAGATGAACAGGTAAAGAAGATGTGGCACATATATACAATGGAATATTACTCAATCATAAAAAGAAGGAAACTGAATTATTTGTAGTGAGGTGGATGGACCTAGAGTCTGTCATACAGAGTGAAGTAAGTCAGAAAGAGAAAAACAAAGACGGTATGGTAACACATATATATGGAATGTAAAAAAAAAAAAAAGAAAAAAAAATGGTCATGAAGATCCTAAGGGTAAGACGGGAATAAAGATGCAGACCTACGAGAGAATGGACCTGAGGACACAGGGAGGGAGAATGGTAAGCTGGGACAAAGTGAGAGAGTGGCATGGACATATATACACTACCAAATGTAAAATAGATAGCTAGTGGGAAGCAGCTGCATAGCACAGGGAGATCAGCTCAGTGCTTTGTGACCACCTAGAGGGGTAGGATATGGAGGGTGGGAGGGAGAGAGACGCAAGAGGGAAGATATATGGGGATATATGTATAACTGATTTACTCTGTTATAAAGCAGAAACTAACACACCATTGTAAAGCAATTATACTCCAATAAAAATGTTAAAAAATAAAATAAAAGCCATCTTTTTTCAGCTTTACTGAGGTATAACTGACAAATAAAATTATAATATTTAAAGTGTACAGCATGATGATTTGATACACTTATACGTTGTAAAATTATTCCCACAATCAAGTTTAATTAACACATCTGTCACCTCACATATATACCTCTTTTTTTTTAACCATCTTCTTTTAAATGACAATTAGCCCCTGCTTTGAGACACGCATTCATTATAAACAAACTAAAGTAAGCCTACATATCATCCGAAGGTTCTTACCATCATTCTTTCAGAAGTATCATGATCACAGGCTCATTGTAGCACAAATATTTCCATAAGAAACAGAAGTGATATATTTGCACAATTTTCTTAGGATCATAAATGTAACTAAAAAGAAACAATTAAAAAGATTTATTTTTTTAATTATTCGACAGTGAGTAAGATAAAAAGTACTCAGCTGTCACTGTATTTATTTAATGCTCACTTTTTAAAGAATAAATTCATTTAGTTACTTGTAAAACACAAAATGTGGGACAAATACATGCTTAGAGTAATGTAGTTTTCTCCGTTGTAAAAGAAGATACACTATGTTATTTCATTTAATTTTTCTATGCATAGGAAAAGTACATCAATAACCTATTTCCAAATGGGCAGCTAATTAAATTAACTTTTATTGCATATTTAAGAGAGTTATTTTAATTTCCTTTAATTATACACAGTAAAAAAAGGCTTTTTGCAAGTCACCAACAGTTGAAAAGTACTTTCATTGACAATTTAGGTAGATAAAATATTCACAGCTCTCTGAGAAAATCATTCCTGTAATATTAGTAAATGCATAATCACATTTCCAAAACTAAGGAAATAAAAGCAAAATCATTGGAAAGAATATATATTTACTCTAAATAAATTTTGAGAACATACCTAGAGATAAGTGTGCAAAGCATAACTCAACTATGCTCCAACAATACCTGGAGGTATCTCTTTCTGGATGCCATTTGTGAACATCTGGGTCAGTCCTATGGCTAAAACAACAGTGTCCTAAATAGGGCGTAAGAATAAATGAAATGCACAATAATGTAAACTAACATATCTCCTGGATACAAAGAGACACTAAATGTTACAATGTTTAAACCCAACATACAGGGGCTCAAAACAAAACAAAAATATTATAAGGCTTTTGGCAAAAATGGAAAAAAATGCCAAGTAAATTAAGGATAACTTACAGATCTCTATTCTTGCCTCAGTCAGGGACAAGAGTCACATACTGGTCTCTCACCCACTACTTCTAGTTATGAGTAATACCTGATGAACCAAATTCATGAACATCTATCTCACAGTACAAAACAAATAGAGTGGCTTCATCCTAAAATGGTTATTCTATCCTATTTGCTGGAATTCCTTTAAGAGGCCTCTGGATCTCTGCACCAATAATTGACTTAGTCATTGATCTCTGCTACTACAACATACAATAATATGTGTGGCCAGTATGCCCCAAGACTGCACCCTGACCTGCACTAAGCATCTCACATATGCAACAGAATGACCTATATATGCCCTGTATTACACAGAACAGAGGTTTACAAACTTTTTCTGTGAAGTGCCATACAGTAAATATTTTAGGTTTTGCAGGCCATATAGTCTCTGTGAGAGCTATCCAATATCATAGCATAAAAGCAGCCATAGACAATACTTAAATGAATGGGTATGGCTACATTCAACTAAAATGTTATTTACAAAAACCAAACTACAGGCTGGATTTGGACCACAGCCCATAGTTCGCCAACCCCTGACAGGAAATCTCAGAGGACCCCACACCTCAAATCTTTCTCAAGTCTAACAAGCAGCTGAAAAATGTACCTTTGGTAGAGAAGAGAAGAAAGCCCAGTAATTTTTATTCTGCCTTTAAAATACCAAGAGCATGTACTAGGTCAGACCTAAGGACTTGTGTGACTCTCTGAATGAATAAACTAAAACATTATGGTAGATGACAAGTGATGAAGAGTGAAGATGGTGAATAAATTAAACCAACAACAAATAGTTATTGAAAATCATTAGAACCACAGAAATTCTTTCTGGCCTAAAAATGTTACATTTTTTTCCTGCCAATATTTATTAATACATACCCTTCCCTCTCCTACTTTTTCACTCCTTCTATTGCTTACCTTGTGTGAAGACAGATAAAACAAGCAGCTGATGGTAGTAATAGCTTCCAACTAGTCTCCCTGCTTCCAAGAATGAACTATCTAAAACACAATTCTGTTTCACTTATAATAAATTGCCAGCTTAGCTATGGTTAAGTCTATGGACTCTTGGATCAGAGAGAACTGCATGTGAGTCTAGACTCTATCATTTACTAGCTGTGTGACCATGGTCAAGTTATTTAACCTCTCCAAGTTTCCCTTCCTTATCTACAGAATGGTTATAAAATAGTAAAAAACAATTCATAAAGTTGTGGTAGGGAGTAAATAATGTAATTCACATAAAGTGTTTATCAAAATACCTGATACATTAAAATCATTCAATAAGTGTGTGCTATGATTATGGTAACTGTGGAAGGTTTAAATCAGTCTGCAAATTCTTTGACACTCCTCCCATTGAGAGGTAGGATCTATGTACCCTCCCCTTGAATCAGTCAGCCTTGGTAAGTTGCTTGTAACTATGAGAATGCAACAGAGCTGATATTTTGTAATTTCTGAGGCTAGGTCAGAAAAGGCCATACAGCTTTACCTGGTTCTCTTGAAACACTCACTTTGAGGTCACATAAGAAATCCAAGTACCTTGACATTGCCATGTTGGAGAAACCACATGTAAGCAGTCCAATCAACAGTTCAGCTTAGCACCCACATGATAACATCTGCTGCCAGTGTGTGAGTAAGCCATCTTGTCAACCAACCCAGTTGAGCCTTCAGATGTCCACGGTCACAGCCAAGATCTGACTACAACCATCTAACCCACAAAATTGTGATCAAAGCAAAATGTTATTTTAAACAATTAAGTTGGGGTAATTTGGAAGGCAGTAGTAGCAACAAAAACAGAATTTTAGTACTAGAAATGCTCTAACAAAAATCTAAAACATGTAGCATTGGCCAGGTCCCTCAGTAGCCTTACAAGGAACCCCAAGATAAAGATGGACCAGGCTTGCAGAGGTTTATGGTTGTGATTTTGTCTAAAGGAGCAAACAACATCCACAGAAAGAGCACAAAACTTCTAAGGGAACTGTATTAACAAAAGTATTCCCAGCTTAAAACTGGACAGCTACATGTAAAAGAATGAAATTAGAACATTCTCTAACACCATATTCAAAATGAACTCAAAATGGATTAGAGACCTAAATGTAAGACTGGATACTATAAAACTCCTAGAGGAAAACGTAGAACACTATTTGACATAAATCAAAGCAATATTTTTTTGGATCCCTCTCCTAAAGTAAAGGAAGTAAAAACAAAAATAAACAAATGGGACCTAATTAAACTTAAAAGCTTTTGCACAGCAAAGGAAATTATCAACAAAATGAAAAGACAACCTACTGAATGGAAGAAAATATTTGCAAATGATGTGACTGATAAGAAATTAATATCCCATAAATAGACAGCTCATACAAATCAACATCACAAAAACAAACCACCTGATTAAAAAATGGGCAGAAGAACTGAATCGACATTTTTCCAAAGAGGAAATGTAGATGGCCAACAGGCACATGAAAAGATGCTCAACATCGCTAATCAGGGAAATGCCAATCAAAACCATAATGAGGTATCACCTCACACCTGTCAGAATGGCTATCATCAAAAAGAACACAGATAATAGAGTCACAGATGTAGAAAACAAACTTATGGTTACCATGGGGGAGAGGGGTGGGAAAGATAAATTGGGATGTTGGGATTGACATATACACACTACTATATATAAAATAGATAACTAATAAGGATCTACTGTATAGCACAGGGAACTCTACTCAATATACTCTGTAATGGCCTATATAGGAAAAGAATCTATAGAAGAGTGGATATATGTATACGTATAACTGATTCACTGTGCTGTACAGCAGAAACACAACATTGCAAATCAACTGTACTCCAATAAAAATTAAAAAAAAAAGAACACAGATAACAAGTGTTGGCGAGGATGTGGAGAAAAGGGAACCCTTGTACACTTGGTGGGGATGTAAACTGGTAGAGCCACTGTGGAAAAGAGTACAGAGGTTTCTCAAAAAACTAAAAATAGAACTACCATATGACCCCGAAATTCCACTCCTGGGTATATATCTGAAAAAAAACAAAACACTAATTCAAATGTTCACAGCAGCATTATTTATAATTGCCAAGACATGGAAACAACCTAAGTGTCCACCAACATATGAATGGATAAAGAAGATGAGATACACACACACACAAAGGAATACTACTGAGCCATAAAAGAATGAAATTTTGCCATTTGCAGCAACATGGATGGACTTGGAGGGCATTATGCTAAGTGAAATAAGTCAGACAGAGAAAGATAAATACTGTATGGTATCACTTATATGTGCAATCTAAAAAATACAACAAACTAGTGAATGTAACATACAAGAAGCAGACTCATAGATATAGAGAACAAACTTTGGTGGTTACCAGTGGTAGTGGAGAGGAGAAATATATGGGTGAGGGAGTAGCAGGTACAAACTATTGGGTATAAGATAGACTCAAGGATGTATTATACAACACAGGGAATACAACCAATATTTTGTAATAACCGTAAGTGGAAAGTAACCTTTAAAAATTGTATAAAAGTGGGGACTTCCCTGGCAGTGGTTAAGACTGCGCTTCCACTGCAGGGCGCACAGGTTCAATCCCTGGTCGGGGAACTAGGATCCCGCATGCCACACAGCACAGCCAAAAAAAAAAAAATGTATAAAATTGAAATTTTAAAAAATAGTATTCGAAGCTTAAACTGAAATGTATGGAAAAAGTACAAAATGTAAAGAGGCCTTTGGACACCCAACCTTCTATGAGTAAGAGGTAAGCTGAGAAATCGATCCAACTGTAAAAACCATTTCTTAAGGAAAAGAATGATTCAGAAGTCAGAATCAAGAACCCAAAGAGCAGAACCAAGAGCAATAGGGAATGCTTTCTAATGAGCAGTACTGACCCCTAATCATGAAAATGGCAACACATGCCCAGCTGGATTTCAAAACTGCTACATACCATTCATTTCTCCCCTTTTAGAATGGGAGTGTCTATCATGGTTATCCTATTCCCTGCATCACTACTGTATAGTGGCTATGTGGGGAGGGAGAACTTATCTTTTTGGTTCACAGGAATCATACCTGAGGAACTGCACATTAGGAACCTCATGTGCACATGGAGTTGATTTAGATGATTAGATCCTGAGCTCCTACCAGAACATATAAGCCTTTGGAGTGGAGGAGGACTTGGGAGGGAATGAATTTTGCATTTGAGAGGATTATAAATAATTTTGTGGCCAGAGGAAAGACTGTGGTGGTTTTAAAACATGTCTGCAAATTTTTTGACACTTCTCCCATCAAGAGGTAAGGTCTATGCCCCCAACCTTTGAATCCAGGCCAACTTTAGTGACTAGCTTGTAACAATAAAAGGCAGCAGCAGTGACACTATTATAACTTCCAAGGCTTGGTCAGGAAAGGCCATGAAGTATATGTTTGATTCTCTTCAGATACTTGCTCTAAGCAAAGCCTGCCTCCATGTAAAAACACCATGCTGGAGAGAACACATGTAGTTGCTCTGACGAGTAGCAAAGCTGAGTGCCCACCAACAGCCAGCATCAACACCAGCCATGTGAGTGAGGCACATCAGATATCAAGCCCACTTGAACCTTCATACTGCTTTAGCCCCAGGGACATCAATTACAACTGAGAGACCCCAAACAAGGACTGCCTACTGGACAGATAACTGCCCAGCAAAAACTTACTGACCCATTAAAAATATGAGTAATATAAAATAGTTGTTTTGATTTATAAATTTAATATAATTTGTTAGACAACAACAGTAAGGAAAGCAATAATGATGTGTCACTCTCCTTCATGACTTTTCCTTATTCTTAGAATAAAGTCAAATTCTTTTGATATAATTTATATGGTCCCACATGATCTGGTCCACCTACCTTGTTGCTTAGCCAGTAGTCTTAGCTTAGATGTCACTTCTTCCAAAAAGTCTTCCTTTTAACATTCAAGTATGGCGTAGGGACCCTTTCTAAGCGTTCCTACAGTATTCTCTACTTTTTCTATCATAGCACTTGCTATGCTACATATTTACTTACATTATCTCTCAGTAAATTCCACATCCACTACAGGCTGGAATCACTTTATTGCCCAACATCATGCCAATACTCAGTGCACATGGTAATCATTCATACAGCTGTGTTAATTATTGAATGAATAACAATCTCATAGGCTAGAAAAAATAGAAATAAGTCTAATAACAAACAAGACAGACTAGAATATGATAGTAAGGTAGATATAAACAATATACCATTTAAGAAAGGGGATAGGAAGACCTCTCTGAAGGGAGAATTTCATTGAGATAACTGGCCCAGAATCAAGATAGGAAAGTTTATTTTTAAAGAATTAAACTTTAAAATTTAAAGGATACCTAAAATTTAAAAAATAGCTAATGCTCAGCTCCCACAAGCACAATAATTTGTTTATAAGTCTAGTTTTATACCAGCTCAAAGCAATTTGAAAATGTCTCGGATTAAAATTTGTTTTGAGATCTACTATTTAAACTAGGTCTACCTCCCAGAATGTTATAATCAACTCAAAAACCTGTTCCAAACATACTAATTTTCATTAAAGGTCATGAAACTGTTTTTAAAATACATGTTTTATAAGTACCTGACTTCCTGATTAATACCCGACAACAGTTTGCTAAATGAATAAATGAATGTAAGAGAGAGTAAATGGCTTTGTCATAGATAATAATATTCCCTTCCTTGCCCTAGAAGCACTATTACTTTAAATGAATTACTAAAGCTCTGGCAAAACCAGACACAAAAGTACTACCACAAAAGAAAAACCTAGCAAATTAGAGTTCATCAAAATTATAACTTCTATACATCAAAAGACACCACTAAAAAGCAGAAAACAAACTACAGATAGGTAGAAGACATTCACAATACATATATTAAAGAGCTCCTATAAATCCATAAGACAACCCAATAAAAATTAGGCAAAAGACTTTGTGGGAAGTTGTAAAATATAGCTACAAATGCTTCCTATTCTGGCAAGTAGACCCCTTTGCAACATGACATAGCTGTTCCTCCAATGAAGAAGTGAGGTCTATTCCCCCATACCATGAATCTGGGCTGGTCATAATTTGCATTCATAAAATAATGTAGGGGAAGTATGTTACATAACTTCCAAGGCTTGGTCTTAAGAGATATTGCAGCTTCCACTTTTCCTTCTTGGAACAATGCCCTGAGACTGTCATGTAAAGAAGCTGTACTAGCTTAGTGGAGAATGAGAGGTCACAGGGAAGAAACCCAAGGTGTCCTAGCCACAGACAACACCAATTGACAGACAAGTAAGTGAGGCCATCTTGGGCCTTCCAGCCCAAGAGGCTCCCCCCCACACCCCCAGTTGTATGCAGTTGCAGGAATGAGCCCAGGAGAGGAACTTCCCAGTCAACCCATATAATTGTGAAAAATAATAAACTGTTGTTGGTTTAAGCAGCAATAAATAACTGAAACAGACATGATAGGCACTTCATAAAAGAGGATATCCAAATGACCAATAAGTATATGTAAAGGTGTTCAACATTATCACTTATCAGGGAAATGCAAAGTAAAATACAATGAGATACCACAGCACACCCACCAGAATAACTAAAATTCAAAAGATTGACAATATCAAGTGTTGTCAAGGATGTGGAGTACTGACACTTCATATATTGCTTTGGAGAACGTAAATTTGTACAAACTTTATGAAAAGCTAATTGGCAATATTTAGTAAAACTAATATTATGCCTACTCTGTAACCCAGAAATTCCACTTCTATGATTATAACTAACAGAAATGCATATATATGTGTATACATACATACACCAAAACACATGTGTAAGAATATTCATAGGTGCACTCTTCATAATAGCCAAAAACTAGAAACAACCCAATTGTTTGGCAACAGTGAAATGGATAATTAACTGTGGTACATTTATACACTAAAACTATACAACAATTAAAAAGAACTACTACTATTTGCAACAACATGCATAGACCTCAAAAATAAAATGAGTAAAACAAGCTAAACAAAAAAGACAATGTCTTCTCCAAACCATGAACATCCGCATTAATAGATTCCCAATCTATTTGATAGGCCTGTTATGGAGATGAAATGAGATAATATAGTAAACAAAAGAAACTTAGAAAAATTATTCATTTAAAATTCAGTAATTACTCTAAAGTATGATATGATTACTGGCAAACTTAATTGGAATCTACTAACTACTAGATTTTTCTCAAATAAGATCAATAATTCAAAAAAAAAAAGGTGATACTTAGGGTAAAATCTTGAGAAGACTGATCCATACTACAACTTACTTAATGCATCCAATCTGCTATGAGAAATACACTGAGATATTCAAGATTGACTTGAAAGTGGTTCAAATTCCGTAATAAGCATCTAAATATCTTGTGAGAAAGAATACTCAAGCATAATAAAACAAAGCAAAAAGTGATGTAAGTCATCAGAAGATACAGATAAGGTGGAACCAGAGTTGGAGAATGACTTCCTGTTGAGATAAGGAAAGGTGTCATCAAGGAAAGATCATCTGAGTCAGGATTTAAAAGACAGCATTAGAGTATGTAGCATTATGGTAGGCTGCATTTCAAGAAAAAGAAAAGGCAATAGCATAAGGCTTCATAACTCCAATGAGAGAATTATATGTGTAATTATTCATTTAACATCTCTCTCCCCAACTAGACTTCAAGTTCTGAGAGGGCTAAGACTATCACTTTTTCAATTGTTTCTCCAGTACCTAGCAGAGTATCTGGTACACAGTGGACATTCAGTAAATATTTGTTAAATAAATGAATACAAACAGAGGCAGGAAAGTAACAATTTACCTAAAAAATAAAGAAGAAAGGAACATGAATACTAAATGATTATTTAGGGTCAAATCATGGAAGAACTTGAAAATCAAACCAGGGAATTTTTACTTTATTAGGTTTGGTAATAAAGAGTAACTGAAGTTTTTAAGGAGTGCAGTGATATAACTAGGTCTGTACTTTAGAAAGTATTTCTAAAATAATACACATAGTAGATTACAAAAAAAGAGACAAGGCAATTAGGAGGTCATTACAGGAGTCCAAATCAAAGATGGCAAAGACCTGAACTAGAATAAAAGCAGTGGTAATTAGAAGTTAAAAAAAAAATAACCACAGGGATATTACACAGATGAAATCAATAAGAAAATCAGTCATCCATTAGATCAACATCTTTTGAGCACCTACTATGCATCTACGAGACACTGTGCGAGGAGCTGGAGATAGGAAAAATAAACATGCCATAGTCTTTTACCTTACAGAGTTGACAGTCTCTCTAAGCAGTTCCAGCAGGGAAAATTGAAGCTATGGTGAGTAAAGAAAGGGAGAAGTCACAGACTCTGCTTAAGCTTTGAATCTATATGACTAAGAGAATGGTATAGAACAGAGCAGAAGAAGGCCGACAGGGAAGCATCTATGGACAGTTTTTGACATGTTGGCTTTGTATAGAATACCCAAGTGAAAACAGTCAGCTGGCAGGTGCAAATTCGTGACTTGAAAACAGAACAGAGGTAAGGGCTTATGATTTGGGAAACATCTAGCATAAATATGAGAGTTGAGGTTGAGAGCTGGGAAAGATAAGAAAGGATAATATAGGTAGAACCTTGGAGACTATCTGCATTTAAAGAGATCAGGGAAGGTAAAGGAGAGTTCAGTAAACTAAACAGAACAAAACGAGACATAACAGAGCAATCAGAGAAGCAGAAGTATCATCTCAAAAGAGAAGTGTTTCCAAAGGCATGGACCATCAATAGCGTTAGATGGAGGAAAGAAATCACGGAAAAATAGTACTAAGAAAAAGGCCACCTGATTTGGGAACAAAAGAAATGTACTAGGGACATTTGAGAGAGTGGCTGAGTGATAAGGGAAAATTCAGTTTGCAAGGAGTTAAAGTATCAGTGAGTGATGAAGCAGTGAAGATATCTAGAGCACACTACTCTCTTGAAGTCCGACGGTGAAGAAAAAGAAATAATGGGGAGTAATTTGAGGAGAATGGTGAAACAGAATGATTTTTTAGATAAGAAAGACTACATGAGTTACATGTTATAGCTGGGTGGAAAGGATTAAGTGGACAAAAATTAATAGCAAATTTTTTTAAAGCAGGAAAGAACCAGAGAGGAGGAGGAAGAGGAGCTAGTAAAGAGACAAAGATGCATAAAATATTCATTCACTAAATATTTACTGAGTGCCCAACATGAACTCGAAACTGGAGAATATACACTGGACAACAAATTAAACAGATACAGTCTTGAGCTCATGGAGCTTCGTTAAGTCTACTAAGCTTCCAGAGGAAAGGGAATAATACAATAGACATGACAGAGTGCCTCCCCAACATCCATTCCGCTCCTCCCCTGTTGCATAGCAGTCCTGTAGTTTGGGCAGAATTAATTCCGCTACTATACTAGCAAAAGGGATTGACCCTGAGCAGCCTCAAAAATCAGCATAATCATTATCTGCCTTATCAGGATGTTTGATTCAGGAACGGGTACAGAACCCAAGTTGGTCCTATCAGAATGAAACCTGGGACTTCGATTTAATGAGAAAAAGGGACATTTCTGAATGACAAGATGTGCTGAGGTAAGGTCTGGAACTTGCTGCAGCAATTTCACTACCAAAAAGAAGCCAGCTTGTGATGAAGGCAACATTGAGCAGGACAGAGTTGAGAAAATCATGGAGAAAAATAATGCCTCTCTGATCAAACTACATCTGAAACTGATCCTTTCTTTGGACTTTTCAGTTACATGATCCAATAAATCCCCTTCTTTAAAGCCATTTAGGTAAAGCTTTTCAATAATTGCAAGGGAAAGCATCCTAATTACAAATTAGATGTCACTGTAGACACAAGTGATATGGTTACAAAAACATAGCATAAAATAGGACATGCCCAGGGCAGATACTGGACTGAATCCTTTCCATGCTCTTCTGGCTTTGGCTGTCCATGTTTCTAATCTTTCAATCTATAAATGCCCCTTCTCAGATAATCCTTTCTGGACTTTTCCCCACTCCACCTCCCAAGCTGATTTTCTCTTCATTAATCCCTAAACCTGCAGAAGCTTTAGCAGCCTGGGGGCAGCAGGGCACTCCTCCTCTCAAGAAACATCAGACTTCACCTCATCTCCACACCCCAGAATCAAGTGAGAGGTGCCTGTGACTTCGACCACAGTTCCAATAAGGGAATTCTTATACCTGGGCACAGGGAATATCCTTTCTGAAAGTTTGTTCCTGCAGTTGTCTCAATGCAGAATTTTCATCTTTTCTTACCAACCTGCCTGATTTCTTTTCCCTTGAGACCAGACTCACAAAGCACCTCCTCTGGGAAGTCACTGCAGGCCCCCTTCCCACTGGTCCTTAGCCCTCAAATGCTGCCTCCTCAGGGTTCTCACGACACCCAGTACATGCCTCTAAGACACCCAAACACATAAGGAAAAAACTAGATACAAAGTGATGTTGTTCCTATTGGGACAGAGACACTTTAATTTATTTGTAAAAAACCAACAACCAACATGTAGAATGAAAATGAGGGGCTTCCCTGGTGGCGCAGTGGTTGAGAGTCCACCTGCCGATGCAGGGGACGCGGGTTCGTGCCCCGGTCCGGGAAGATCCCACATGCCGCGGAGTGACTGGGCCTGTGAGCCATGGCTGCTGAGCCTGCGCGTCCGGAGCCTGTGCTCCACAACGGGAGAGGCCACAACAGTGAGAGGCCCGCGTACCGCAAAAAAAAAAAAAAAAAAAAAGAAAATGAATGTCACTTGTGATGTAGAGGAATGGATGCTGGACTCAAGGCAAGACACGTGGTTTCTAGGCATGATGGGATTTCTCACAAGCTGCAGGACCTTTCCGAGCTGCTTCATCTGAGGACTTTACCACTGGGTTGCTGTGAGATTAAGCACTATGGATCAAAAAATACTGTAGTCCTTTGAGAATGATGCCTGTAAACATTTTCTGTTGGATACTATGGGTATTGAGAGGAGGTAAGGGATGCCTTCTTGCTAAGGAAGAACTGAAGACATGGATAAGTGAAAATTTCATTAAGTGGCCTTTAAGCTGATCTTGGCGAACATGTAGGATTTAGACATGCTTAAATGGAGATAGGGTGGGAGAGGCGTCAGGGTAAAGGAAGTAATGAGACCAAGTGCTAAGAAGTCAGGCATCAGTTTAGCAGCAAATTTTATTGAGGGATTATTATGTGCCAACCACTGTTCTAAGTGCTAGAGATACAGCAATGAAGAAGACAGACAAGGTGCCTAACCTCAGAGGGCCTACATTCAAATAAACATACAAAATGACTTTTGATAGCAATAAATGACATGAAGGTGTTATGCTGTGGTGACTACAGAGGGGTATTCTAGATAAGGCAGTATAAAGACAGTGACTGAGAAGAGAGTAACAAGACAGAGCCAGGCTGAGGAAGTGCATGCCAAAAGAAATAGCAAATGTAAAGGCCCTGAGCAGGAATAAGCCTGGCATGTCTGAGGAACCAAAAAAATGACCAGTATGTCTAGAGAAGAGTGGACAAGGATTAAAAAAATATGAGATTAAGGCCGAGGCCATATCTAAAGAACAGTAACGTGTCCATTTGGACTGCAGTTGAAATAGTAGATGATCCTAGAAAACTAATTTTGGGAGCTAGATTTAGAAGATGTCAGACACCATGTTAAGGTGGGTATACTTTCTTTTACAGAAACAACTGCCTCATGATAGCATGAGCCAGGTCTGCGAGGCAGGTCCTCTAGGATGCCCCACAGATATTTCTCATGAAGAAGGGTGACTCTAGGGAGGTCACAAGCACTTGACCCACAGCACCAAGGCAGCAAGGCAGTGACTGCTGGCAATGTTTTGTTATAGAATGTCTGAACAGAAAGTCATTTAACTCACCTTCCCCACTAAAGGAGGAAATGAAGCCCCGGAAAGGAAACTGAAGTATGGGAGGGGTGAGAGTATTAGTGGTAGCTAATGTTCACCAATACATGCTTCCTCTCTACTTCTGGGTACATAGGAACGATAACGTGTCACTTAGGGGCCAAAGAATTTAATTGCTGCTGTTCAGCCCTCCAGTCCTGCCATGGCAATCACTTATTAACATGGAGGTGCCACAGACAGATGCAGGGTGGTATGCTGAACCAATACCTGGAAGGAAGCTACCATGAAGAACCCAGATCCACAGTAAGTTTGCAAAAGAGAGAAATAAACTCTGATTGTATTAAGCCACTGAGATAGTTAAGGGTTGTTTGTTATGGCATGATAACCTAACCTGTAATAACTAATATATTGGCATAATACAGGCAGAATAATTAAAAAAAATAAGAGTTATAAAGAGTAGATACACTTACTGGTTAATAAAATGAGGAAGAGGCGAGAATGCGAGATACTACACAATGCCTGTAAGAGATTCCATTTTTTGCCCCAATTCTCCTCCTTTCCCAACATCAATGACCTTTACCAGATATGTAACTTTGCAATTCCTCCTCCTAATGGGATGCGAGTATATATTAGTCAGTTTGGGCTACCATAACAAAATACCTCAGACTGGGTGGCTTAAACAACAGAAATTTATTTTCTCAGTTCAGGAGGCAAGGAATCCAAGATCAGGGTACCAGCATGGTTGGGTCCTGGTGAAAGCTCTCTTTCTGGACTGCAGATAGCTACCTTCTCACTGTGTATTTACATGGCAGAGACAGAGAGCAAGAGAGAGAGAGGAAGTCCTCTGGTGCCTCTTCTTATAAGGGAATTAATCCCATCATAAGAGTCCCAACTTCATGACCTCATCTAAACCTAATTACCTCCCATCTCCAAAAACCATCACACTGGGGCTTCAAAATATGAATTTGGGGAATACAATTAAATCCACAGTGGTATGTATTCTCCTACCCCTTGGTCTGTGGTTTGGCCATGTGACTTGATTTGGTAATAAAATGAGGTGGAGGTGACAATGTGTGCCAGTTCCAAGACCAGGCCTTAAAAAGCCCTGACATGTTTCTACTTGCCCTCTTGTGCTTCTGTCATGGGCATGAGAAGAGCAAGCCATGGCTAGACCATTCCTCCAAGGATGACAGAAATACATGGAGTACTGCCAGCAGAGCCAACCCATATTGCAACAACCTGCCACAAGAAGCAGACCCACCTAACCACCAAGCCTAAACCACCCTGCTGAGCCCAGCCTAAATCAGCAGTTGCATGAATAATAATAAATGACTGCTTTTAAGCCACTGAGTTTGGGGCAGTTTGTTAGGAAGCATTATTGTGGTAAGTAACTGTTGCAATAGCTATACAATATCTACAGGTAAATGGCCAAGGAGCACATCTAGCTCTTTAGGAAGAGCCTTACGCTAACAAAGGTGTCTAGGAAAATTAAGTTGGACTGCCCCAACTGTTTTCTTCATATCTCTGTTTCTTTATTCACCTCTGCTGTCCCCCTGCAATAGCTCCTAAATTCAATTCCAATACTGGTGAGCAAGATTTGTGAAGAAACCAGAGGAGACAGAGGAAAGAAAGGAGGGAGAAAAAAATCAGAATCATATAGTATTACAAAAAAGAGGCAGGAAGGAAGGGAGGGAGGATTTCAAGAGATAAAACCAAGTATGTACAATACAAGACACCAAAGAAAATGAGAATGGAGAAGAGTTCCTTAGGTTTGGTAAGGAAGAGGTCGCTAGTTCATCAGAAAGTCATTTGGGGGCAAGACACAGAGGCAGAGGAATTCAAAAAAGAGTAAGTTGCGTATAAATTGAGATGGTGAGTTTAGACAATTTTGTTTAGAAATTTAACAATGAAAAGAAGAAAAACAGGGCAACAATTAATGAGGCAGGAAATGGAACTCACTTCTTAATAGGGAAGACCTGCACTGTATTAGTTTTCTATTGCTACATAACAAATTACCACAAACTTATTATTCCCATTCTGTAGGTCAGAAGTCCATGTGGGCTTAGCTGAGTTCTCTATTTAGAGTTACACAAGAACAAAATCCAGATGTCATCTGGGCTGGGCTCTTAGCTAGAGACTCTGGGGAAGGGTCCACTTCCTTGCTAACTCAGGTTGTTGGCAGAATTCAGTTCCATGCAGCTATAGGACTAAGGTTCCATTTCCTTGCTGGTTATTGGCTGGAGGTTGCTGTCAACAAAGAGGCTGCTCTCTAGCCTTTAAACGTATTCCCCTGCATCTTTAAGCTAGCAACAGTAAAATGGATCCTTCTTGTGTTTTGCATCTCTGGCTTCCCTTTCTACTACCAGCTTGAGAAAACTCTGCTTTGAAAGGGTCGTGTGACTATATGAGGTCTATCTAGGCCATCTCCCTATCTTAAGGTCAACTGATTAATAACCTTATCTCAAAATCCCTTTTGCTATGGAACCTAACATAATCAAGGTAGTAACAGCCATCATATTCACAGTTCTACAGATGATGGCAAGAAATATTAGTGGGGGCATCTTAGGATTCTGCCTACCACATATACATATTTAAAGTTAGAAAAGGAGGACGTCCCTGGTGGTGCAGTGGTTAAGAATCCGCCTGCCAATGCAGGGGACATGGGTTCGATCCCTGGTCCAGGAAGATCCCACATGATGCAGAGCAACTAAGCCCATGAGCCACAACTACTGAGCCTGTGCTCTAGAGCCCACGAGCCACAACTACTGAGCCCACACACCACAACTACTGAAGCCTGCGCACCTAGAGCCCGTGCTCCGCAACAAGAGAAACCACTGCTCACCGCAACTAGAGAAAAGCCTGTGCGAAGCAACGAAGACCCAACACAGACAAAAATAAATAAATAAGTTTTTAAAAAATAAAATAAAGTTAGAAAAGGATACAAAAGCTAAAAGATTTTAAACATCAGAATCTTGCGTTACACAAATTACCAGTAATTAGGAAGAAAGATACTGAAGAAAAAGTACACCAAGCTGGCCATGGCAAAAAAGAAGGATGCCTTTTCTTGGAGACTGAAAGAAAAAAATGATAAAAAGGGAGGAGGGGGAGGCAAAAGACAGCATTTATGCCAGCTATTTACTTTGCCAAAATTAGTACCATTTTAATTTAGATACAAAGAGACATATTCTCATATTCTGGCTCTTTAAAAAAATTCTTCCAGATGGTCACACCTCCCTAAAGTGACAGCACCCAGTGTAGCCTTACACATATTGGGAATTCAATTAAACACCGCTGACCATCTGATTGAGAATTCAGAGTCTAGAGTAGCTGACTCAATACAAACATATGGCTTAGTCCCCATCAAAGGAAAAATCAAGTCACTGTATTCCCTTCTCCAACGCTCAATCTCCTTTGCAATGTGGGAGAAAACAGAAGTGAATTAATAAAAATAGACCATGTAACGAAGATTAGGGAGCAGGCAAACTGTAGAATACAAAATTTCTCTAATTTTATCATAAAATCAGAGTTCTTCAGCTAAAGATCAACAGTGAGATATTTCTTAATTCAATCCAATTAAATCAATGCTTACTGAGCAGTACTTCAGGATATTTAAAATGAGGAAGACGCAATTTGAGCTCACACTGCTAAAGGTTGGGGGATAAGAGAAGCACACAAATGACTATGTGAGGTTGAGGGATGCTAAGCGTTAAAAGTGAAAAGAAGGGGGGCGTCCCTGGTGGCGCAGTGGTTGAGAGTCCGCCTGCCGATGCAGGGTACACAGGTTCGTGCCCCGGTCCGGGGGGATCCCACATGCCGTGGAGCGGCTGGGCCCGTGAGCCATGGCCGCTGAGCCTGCGCATCTGGAGCCTGTGCTCTACGACAGGAGAGGTCACAGCGGTGAGAGGCCCGCGTACCGCAAAAAAAAAAAAAAAAAAAAACTAAAAATAAGGGAAGAAGGCAATATTAAACCACCTTTAACCCTGTAAAGAACTATATGAAGTATTTATAGATAAGCAAAACAAAGGTTCAGACAAGGTAAAAACATTTTTTCAAGGTCATATAGCAAGTATATAGTAGGGTATAGATTCAAATTCAGGACTAACTGACCCCAAAACTCAATCTCTCCCAAAGGACAGATAAATCATCTCTGGTTGGTTAGTTGGATGGAGGTTTGGAGGCTTGTAGAGAGAAACCAGGAACAGTTTCTTAGGGAGGCAGTTATTTCAGGTAGCACTTGGAAAAATATATACAATTTTGAAAAGCTAAGATGTTAAGGAAAGAGAACAATTCCAGGGGAAACAGCAATAAGGCACAGAAATAGGGTCAATATTTGGAGAGTGTACTTACTTAGTTCAGATAATCTACAGCACAAACTCTTTACAAATGAACATTAAATTGGACACACGTTTTGGGGGCCAAATATTGAGGTTAAGTGATTAGTGAATTAATCCAGGCAAGAGTCTAAACTAGGATTTCAGCAGTTAAAAAGGAGAAAAGGGACTGATGTGAGGGATAATATGGGAAATCTGTATATTTACTCTACATTTAAGGGGGAAAAAGGCAGGGAAGTCCAATAAATGAGTTTGAATTAGGAAGGGAAAATTATCCCTGTCCCACCCTCTTTTGCCCTATAGAAGTCAAGACTGTTGGCAAACTATGGCCCATAGGCAAAATCCATCCCACCCTCTGTTTTTGTAAAGTTCTATTGGAACACAGCCATGTCCAGTCATTCCTGAATCATCAATGACTGCTTTCACCTTGCAACAGCAAAAACCATATGGTCAATAAAACCTAAAACATTTACTTTCTAGCTCTTAACAGAAAAAATCTGCTGACATTTGCTCTAGTCCCACACCTTATAAACTCTTTCAGTATTTTGTTCTGGTCTAAATACGAAGCTTATGTGGCTATTTCTTGATTGATCAATTTCCAAGATTATCATTTTAATTCCTATCATAGTAATTGAGAATTTGGCTCTCTTACACCATCAGCCTTCTTCCCACTCCCCCCCAGCAACACACACACACACTATTTTCTCCCAATAGAAATACACATCTAAATCAGTAGTCAGTGTTTAAAACATCACTATGATATTCTTCATTATTGAGCCAGATAAGTAATGTGACTGTTTCCATACTTACAAAGATGTCTTTCTGAAGTTAATAATTATCATTTGCATCACTTACCTATCACTATTTTATTCCAAGTCCAACACGTTTGTCAACTGTCAATTTTTTTCAAATGTTCAAACATACCAAATCCTTCACTGCTTCTATTTGTTCCTCTCAAAACCCTCCACGGTCCTCCATCCCTTTTCTCCAGTCTGGACTGGTTGCTCTCTAAGCCTAATAAACAGCTATTTCCACAGAAACTCTTTTCTCTGCCCTCCTATATTGAATCCTTTGTTTCCTTCATCCTATGTCTTTCTCTTTATTGATTTTCTCCTCTTTTTTATGCAAGTTCATCCTCCAGAAGCTTTCTATGAAAGGACACATAAGACATAAATGTTTTACTCCTTCTATGTCTCAGCACTTCTTTACTCTATCCTCATATCTAATCAATAGTTTGGCTGAATAAAGAAATAATGCTGAAAATGATTTTCCCTCATAATTTTTTTAATATTTTATTTATTTGGTTGCACCAGGTCTTAGTTGTGGCAGGCATGCTCCTTAGTTGCAGCTCACCGGCTCCTTAGTTGAGGCATGTGTGCTGCTTAGTTATGGCTCACTGGCTCTTTAGTTGCAGCATGTGAACTCTTAGTTGTGGCATGCATGTGGGATCTAGTTTCCTGACCAGGGATCGAACCTAGGCCCCCCGCATTGAAAGCGCAGTCTTAACCACTGCACCACCAGGGAAGTCCCCCTCATAATTTTGAAATCTTTGCACCACTGTCTTCTACAATCCACTGTTGCTATTAAAAGTTTGATGTCATTCTAATTTCTATTCATCTCTATGTGACTTCTATGTTTTCTTTTTCTTTTGCTTTATATAACCTCCACAAAGCTTTCAGGATTTTACTTTAATTTTACTTTTACTTTAACGATGTTCTTAAATTTCAGCATGATGTGGTTTCACAGTCTTTTCTCATTAATAATGCTAGATACTTGGGGAGCCTTTTCAGACTACAAACTTCTATCCTCCTGTACTAGGAAATTTTCTTGCAATATTTCTTTGATAATTTCCTTTGGGCCTTTTTCTTGTTCTCTATTTGTATCAGTTATCTATTGCCACAATAATGATGCCTAACAAAAGCATCCTAAAATTCAGTGGCTTAAAACAATAATCATTTATAATTGTTCTGGATTCTACCAGTCAGCTAGGCAGTTCCACTGATCTTGGCTGGGTATGTTTAGGCAGTTCTTTCTGGTCTTGGCTGGGCAAGAAATTCTGTGGTGGGCTGGCCATTAGCTGAATTAAAATGGCATTGCTAAGATAAGGCCCTGTTCCATGAGTTTCATCCTCTAGCAGGATAGTTCAAGCACGTTCTCATGATAATCACATAGGTTTCAGACAGGAAGCAGAAATGTATTTTAAGCTTCTGTATCAAATTTTCTACTCCTCACTGGCCAAATTAAGTCTCAGAGTCAAGTCCAAAGCAAGTGTCAGAGGTCACCATGAAAGGGCTTAGATATCCACATTCACATGTGGAACCCCTATTAGTCAGATCTCAAGTATGCTGGATTGATCCTCTAATTTTCTTTTCTATCCTCGTGCCCTCCAGTGCCTAGCACCGAACTTCAGTAAATATTTTGATGACTAAAAGAACTCAGAACTCAGTCAATCTAAATGTATGTTCTCTGTAACTCAAGCTATAGGTTATTGGTTCATGTTTTTTTCAGTGACAATGTAATGAGCTCTTAAAACCTGTAAATGGCTGTTCTAGAAATAGGCAACAGCCTCTAAGGTAACTACAGAAAGAAGAGATTAAATGCCAGGACTCCAGAGTTAGACAGGAGAAGCCCTTTTAAAGGCTACTCTGGGGCTTCCCTGGTGGCGCAGTGGTTGGGAGTCCGCCTGCCGATGCAGGGGACACGGGTTCGTGCCCCGGTCTGGGAAGATCCCACATGCCGGGGAGCGGCTAGGCCCGTGAGCCATGGCCGCTGAACCTGCGCGTCCAGAGCCTGTGCTCCGCAACGGGAGAGGCCACAACAGTGAGAGGCCCGCGTACCGCAAAAAAAAAAAAAAAAAAAAAAAAGGCTACTCTGATGTGCAGTGTCAAACCATACTGTCCCCCTGGGGCACAGGGAGCAACAGGTGATTAAGACTGGTCAGGTTGGGTTGGAGACCATACTGTGTAGAGATCCAAGTCCAGAAAACAAGGGATTAAAGTCTCCCCATTTTCCATGGTGAGAAACAAGCCAGGAAGTTTTGGAAGCAAATGGGGGCAACAGTGTCTGAGGTATCAAAAGTCAGGAAGGAGCTAAGGACCTGAGGACCCGTATATCATAGCACTGCTGAGAAAAAGGCAAAGTCTCAATAGTGAAGGCAAACAAAGGGCCTGGGAACATAGTAGGTCAGAGAGCAGAAGAGAGCATGAGTTTGAGCCTAAGGCAGGTTTCACTTGATTGTTGAGCTATTTGCCCTAGGGCTTAGAATATGAGTGAAGTACTTTCCATCTGAATTTCTCAACCTTGGCATTATTGACATTTGGGGCCAGATAATTCTTTGTTGGGGGTGGGGCACAGCTGCCCTCTGCACTGTAGGACTGTTGCAGCCTTAGCCTATGCCCACTAGATGCCAAAAAATGTCTTCAGACATTGCTGAGTGTCCCCTGGGAGGCAAAATCACCCCTGGTTGAGGACCAATGTTTTACCAGTGTTTGAATGAAGTGGCCGCTGTTGACTAAAGGAAGGGTGAGGGGGAACAGTGATTATATGTGACTCTGTAAATGTTACATCTTTTCATATGAATTCCAAAAGGAATCGGGACCAAAGGTAACCTAATCATGAACACAGGTTGGCAGAGATGAAATAAATACCAAGAAGAAGCTTTTGTATTTGCAAATGCATGAAATGTGAACTATTTTAGATAATAGCGAAGAAACAGTGTTTGGAGTAAGAAGATTGGAGTTGACATAATCAATAGCTTACAACTTAATATATAAGACAGATATGTAAATAAATTATTCATATTTAGACTGATTACAATCAGATTATCCCTATGTTATAGCTTTAAAAAAAAGAACTCCTTCCTCAGAATTGACAAAAATAACAGCCTCAAAATAAAAGTATACAGAATGAATGAGTGAGCAAATGAACAAGCAGATGGATAAATGAGAAATCAAACACCAAACTAGTAAAGCTTTTTTTGGGTCTTAGGCAAGGTGTGGTACATCATATAAATGAAAGCTTCATTATTCTACTACATCTCCTTTCATTTTCCTTAAATGTCATTCTCACTATGCTAATTGGTTTAGAATTTTTCTATAGAAATCATTTGGAATAATTTAGAATAATTCTATAACACAATCCATGCTGGAAAATCTTTGCTTCTCAGCTTTACAGATAATGAAGCTTCTAAATAGATCTAGGCCACTAGTCTGTGCACAGACCAGACTGATACTGGGCTAGAGTGCACCATACAGCCTCTCCAGATATACAGCCAGTGTCCATCTGATTGGTCAGTGCTTGTGCCTTATCAGTTGTTAAACAGTTTTAATATCATGTATGATTGGTACAGTTTCTCAATTTTAGAGCAACAGGATCGGTTCCCAAGAAAAGGGATCATAACTATATCACATTCTTTCTCCCTCTAAAAGTATAAAAATACTAGTTACCAACTGAGCTAGCACAACAGATCTACCGAGTTGGACTGATTCTGCCTTTAACACCTTGTTAATTCATGATGACAATTTATTCATATTTTAGTTGCTTTGAAATATCTGATGCTACCACTGAGATAATCTCCATTCCTCATGAGACGGAGTCATATAAAACTGGGTTTGAACCTGAGCACCATCAGGGTCTATCTGACCCTGCGCAATGCGATGTTTAACTTCTTTTAAGGTTGAAGTGTATATAGGACTTTAATCACATGCAAATGAGGGAAATAATACCTCATAGGCTTACTGTGAGAATCAATAAGGAGATGATAAATCTATGATTAGCATATACTAGGTGCTCAAAGAATACAAGCATTTCCTTTAATATAAATTTACTGAGCAAACTTATTTTACAGCTCTTCCTCTTTGCTTAACCTTCTTTAGATTCTTCTACTTTATCAACTTGTCATTCATTCTTTCATTTATTCGAAGTTACAAAGAGCATAAACTTATCACTGCCTCTCCTAAAACATCTCCCAGATATCTCTGGAATCCATAGTGAAAAGTAGAAATTATGGTTCCAAATTGGCCTTCACCCTGAAAAAACAGTTTGCCTTTGTTTTTAAGTGTCCCTCCACCATCTCTGACAATTTTCCAGCATTGAGGAAAGAACATTATTGGCTTTTAAGTCAGGCAGTCCTGAATTCCAAATCCAACTGTGTTTCTTACTTAGTCAAGTTACTTGGTCCAGTTACTAAATTTCTGAGTCTCAATGTCCTGTAAACTAACACATATATGCCAATGAGCACAGTGCCTACAAAATAATAGCTACTCTAGCAAATGATTTAATTTTTCTCAGCACTGAGGTTGCTAACCAAACCTATGTTCTCAGTCAACAATTTCTCTCAAAGATACAATCCAAAAAGATATAGTCCAAACCATATGCCATTACCATTCCCTGTTCCACAATTATTCACTCGTTTAGTTATTCAACAAATAATTTTCTGAATGCCTTATATGTTCTAGGAATAAAATAATAACATTTGTACAGCACTTTAAACGATAACTAAGCCAAAGTTTCAGGACTGAAGGAGCTCAGGGTCTAGTGGGAAGGCAAATATGCAAACCAACAATTACAATGCAGTATTCTAAGTGCTAAAAATAGAGATGTGGGGCTTCCCTGGTGGTGCAGTGGTTAAGAATCCGCCTGCCAATGCAGGGGACACGGGTTCGAGCCCTGGTCCAGGAAGATCCCACATGACGCGGAGCAACTAAGCCCGTGAGCCACAACTACTGAGCCTGCACTCTAGAGCCCGCAAGCTACAACTACTGAACCCGAGTGCCACAACTACTGAAGCCCGCGTACCTAGAGCCCATGCTCCACAAGAGGAGCCGCCGCAATGAAAAGCCCGCACACCACAACGAAGAGTAGCCCCCCTCTCTGCAACTAGAGAAAAGCCCGTGTGCAGCAATGAAGACCAAACGCAACCAAAAACATAAAATAAAATAGAGATGTGTACAAGGTGCAGGGATGCACAGAAGACAGAGATCAGGCAAAGTTTCCCAGAAGAGATGATTATGCTGGAATTGAGTTTTGGAGGATGAACAGGGCTTTGCTGAGCACACAAGGGAAAGATGGGTATTCTAGGGGGAATAACAATAGAAAGCACAATGATGCCTGCTGACAATGCCAAGTAAAGGAATCAGGTATGGCTGGAGGATGCTGTTGCAGAGGACTGGTGGAAAATGAGGCAGGTTGGAAGAAGCCAAATCACAAAAGGCCTCAAATGATACTCCAAAGAGTTTGGACTTTATTCTTTAAGCACTGGAGAGTCACTGATTTCTAAGTCAGAAAATAACATATTTTAAAACAATTCCTCTAATGTCAGAGGAACGAAAGGGGAGGAAGGGCTGACATTGGAAGGGGTGATAATGAATTGATGCAAGTGGTGATAATGAATGGATGCAAGCGGGAAGAGAAAGGGTCAAGGACGGCGCTGGGGTTTCTAGCTTAGATGAATGGTGCACAGTGGTTCCAGTAACACAAAGGAGCCATACAAGCGGCAGAGCAGAACTGTGGGTAAAGATAATGAACTTTTTGGAGTTTCACACCTCCACTGAGAGGGAGATGTTCCAAACACCATTGGGAACAACATGTCTGAAGTACAATAGAGAGGACTAAAGTTGAGATATAGGTTTATGATAGATATTTGGGAGTAATACTTTTTTAAAAGCAAGGAACATGCTTTTTAAAAGAAATGTAATTTGTTTAGACTTCTCTCTCGACTTCAAATGAAAAGATTACAAATTTAAAACCTTTAATTAGTCTATTGCACGTATATTAAACTTTAACATAAAAAACATGAAAAGACGTCAACATATTAATGAAAACAGTAAACCCCTACCAAAAATAAGTATTTTATATTCATTTACTTATCACTTTGTTAAAGCAGTCTACTAACTAGTAAAGACATTCATTCTCCTTACCTATAAAATTAATGTATTTCCAAAATAATGTTCACGTGGCAAAAAAAAAAATACATCATGCTTCATCTTCTGAATAAACAAGTGTGTTTAATTTCCTGAGTAAACATTACTTGTACTTGACACCGAACAGAGTTCAAATTCACTGAAGGAGTTAAGAAATTTCTAAAATCCCAGGAGCAATAAGCCTCACCCAGAGAATCTAGTCAAGAGATTATTGTAAAGAACTAAAAGTCAATGTCATACCAAAATTTTAAATAACATCATGCAACCCTCTATTTAATAAATTATTTCAAAATCAGGTCACAATTGACAGACACACTATCTTGGGCAGACGGGAGAGAGTAGATAAGCAGAGAAAATTTCCTTTTCTCTACTGAAGCATGTCCACCAACTGTCATATCTGGAAAACAGCCAAAATGAGCACTTTATTTGCAAAAAGAACATAAGACTCTTGAAATACTGGCAAAATGTGTGGTGTATAAAATATGGAATGTAGAGAATTCTTTTAAGATTAATTTTATGGATATTTGGAAATGTTTCTAAGACATAGATTAAAAGTATAAGTCCATCCATGTAACAAGCTCTAAAAGCCAAAGGTAGAGAGAGGCCTTGAATCCCTGGGGATAATCTTTACCCTTTTCTTCTAGATGGTGACTGTCTACCCAGGGTTAAGGTCCCCTTATGCACTTCCAAGGCAGATGTCTGGCCTCACAGATATTTACCTGAATTAGTCACATGAGTTACCTTGAGAAAACCATGGTAAAACTATGTCTCTTTCTCTTAACCTTCTTTTCCTTATGTTTCTTAACCTTTCAATTCTTCTTTTGTCATAGAGCATTTTCTAGTTTCCTGGCTACATGGCTTACCAGCGAAAGCTGACACAGATGAGTTGCTGAGAAAAGTAGCTGAACTATTAAGAAGGAAGAGAGAAAAGAGGAAGGGAACCTAGAAATGTTAACAATGAGAGTAAAACCCTGGACTTTGTCCGCATCTGTATAAACTTATAACTCTAGATTAGTGTTCTCAATTCAGCTCAGGGGCCATGGGCAACTGAGAGTCACCAAGGGTTTTCTAAATGGACTTCTCACTGAACTAAAATAAATACATACTAAAAATGTAATAGTAGGAGTCAGGATAATGTTCACAGCCAGCAACCAGGGAAAAGAGAAGTGTAAGCAATCATTTTGAGTACCTTTACTATTAGAAACTCCCTGGCAGTTATAACATTGCTACTAACAGCATTGTCATCTTGGATAAAGTGCCCAATTGTATCACAACGTATTCTGGCTCTTTAAATAAGTGAGGGAAGCATAACAGAGGGGAAATGGGAAAGGTAAGGTGAAGAAAGACTTCTGGGGACTTCCCTGGTGACACAGTGGTTAAGAATCAGGGGACACGGGTTCGATCCCTGGTCCAGGAGGATCCCACATGCCGCAGAGCAACTAAGCCCGTGCACCGCAACTAATGGCCCTGTGCTCTAGAGCCCATGAGCCACAACTACTGAGCCTGAGTGCCACAACTACTGAAACCCACGCACCTAGAGCCCGTGCTCTGCGACAAGAGAAGCCACCGCAATGAGAAGCCCACACACTGCCATGAAGAGTAGCCCCGCTCACCACAACTAGAGAAAGCCCGTATGCAACAACAAAAGTCCAACACAGCCAAAAATTAAGTATAAAAATTCTTTAAATTAAAAAAAATTTTTTAATTAAAAAACAGAAAGATTTCTGGTTTCGGTGTATTCTCTCAAGAAGTTCACAAAATAGTCAAGGTAATAAATTTTTATCCACATGACCTTTTTCTGAGATTGTGTCCCCTTTTCCCCCCCAACCATGAGGCTGAGCTCAAAGAGATCCAGCAGCCCCTAGTATATGCTATCTGCTCCTGCTGCCTTGATTCCTGGTCTTTCCAACTCCTGGCAGTTCAACTTTTACTTGATTCTACAAGATCCATCCATACTTGATTCTACAAGATCCATAGTATAAATTCCTATTTCAGTGTAAAAGAGCAAGCAAGCAAGATTTCTGAGGAAGGTTACATTAGATATGGATCTTATACTCTTTTCCTCAGCTACTTTCCATCAGAGAAACAATATATGGATTACATTACTGAGAAAATAATACCTGTCGATCCCAGATTCAAGAATTTGGGAAGGATTTCAAAGGGAATAGGGTATAGACAGGATAGATACTCTGTGTAGTCCCATGTTCTGCTAACAAATGTCACAAACTACAAAGTTCAAGAACCATTTCTATGGAAGCCCAAAGATTCCATAAAAATAGAAAGCCAAGATACAAAAGGAATACTATGAAAAGGTCATATGTTATTACAGGTATATTGATGATAAGAAAAGATAAAAAAGTAAGAAAAGAGTAGGAATCATGATCTCTTCAGATCCCTATTATCTTACACATTAAGTATGTTGTTTAAATCCAGGCCTGTTTGGTTCCATTACTAGGTAGTAAAACCAAAATTTTAATCATCCTTCCATTGAAGTTGTCTTCCTAGACCTAGAAAAGGAGAGTAGCAATTGATAATACTGCCTGCTGCTTATTTTTTCTTGGATTTGGCAGGAAAAGCTGAATGGTCTTTTAAAGTACATAATATAACTGCAATGAATTATTTCTGAAATGCTCCCAACTATTTTCTTCCCACTTTTTGCAAATAAAGAGGGTATTTTTCAGCTATAGCAAATGCTTATTAAAGAGCTTCCTGAAAGTTTCTTTGCTTAGATTTGTTTCAAGGAATTACAGAATCCTGAGAATAATTTAAAGTCTGAGAGATCCCCAGTATAAATTACCTACTCTCTTGGTTCATTTGCAGCAATAATCATTTTTATAAGACCTGTGAAGATTTACCATATGTTAAAATATACTTGGTCAATTTCCTAACATAATGTTTTTGTGACATCTTGAAAATCATAGTGGGAATATCATATAACAAGAAAAACCTACTTCACAGGGAACTCTACCTAATGCACTGTGGTAACCTAAATGGGACGGAAATCCAGAAGGGAGGGGATATCTGTAAGTGTATGGCTGATTCCTTTTGTTGTGCAGTGGAGGCTAACACAACATTGTAAAGCATCCATACTTCAATAAAAATTAACAAAAAGAAAAAATAGAAAAACCTACTTGCTAAAATCCTTATCTCTATCAAATTCTGCAAACTCAACTCCCTCAGAGAATGACAGTTTCTATCTCAGTGCTTTTATAACTTTTTTTTCTGCATTATCATCATCTTACTGAAATCCTTGAGAATGCACTTCGCTGACAATTATGAAAAAGAGTTTCAGCTAAACAGAGCAAAAAATACATAACGATTTTCTGTCTCTCAGTCAATCTGGACGCCTACTACATATCCACAACAATATAAATGAAAGAAAAGCTCATAAAAAATGCAATGTGCTGACCAGCCTAACAAATTATCATCATCTGTCCTCCAAAATGCAAGGAGAAATAGTGTACAAAGAACTGCCACACAGTACTCAAGCTTTGGTTATAATCTCCATGTTACCTAGAATTCTTAAATGCCAATAGCCTGATTTTCTTCCAAAACAAGACTACATGCACTGCTGACTTGGAGAGATTAGTAATAGTAGTAGTAGTAGTAGTAGTAGTAGTAGTAATAGTGTCATCATCACTGATTTTTTAAAAAAAGAGCATTATGTTACTCTCCTCTTCCATTTCCTCTTCCACTCTCCTCTTTTTCTTCCTCATCATTTCCCTTCTCTTCCTGAACAATTCAGTCCTTAGAGCCATTAAGTAGGGCAGAGAAAAGGAGGCATCCACACCAGAAGAAAGAGGGAAGCCGCAATGGCCTACAGTGAAGCGATAGAGCCCAAGCCAGGGGAGAAGGATGATGGGATTGGGGACAGCTGACCCATACTGGGGTGTCAGAGCTTAAGCAAGCTGGAGGAGGCATCTTCATACAGGAGTGGATGATGTGAGAGGGTCAGAGCCCAAATAGGGTGAAAAGGGTGTCCATGTAGTAGTGGCAGAGGGGAACATCCTGAAGTGGGGTGTCAGATTCCAAACAGGGTGAAGACTGTATTCACATACCAGGGTCACACCCAGTGCAGGCGGATTAGGCCCTAAGAAAAATTTAAAAGGTATCCCTCTGTAGATGCCAACTGGCATAAGGAGTCAGAGCCTGAAAAGGGCAAGAGGGTTTCTGTGTAGGAGACAGCCTAAAATGGTGGCAGAGCCTGAGTGGGGCAAGGAAGACAATGACACAGAGAGGGTAGGCAGTAGAGAGAAGGATTGGTTGCATACAGGGGAATTTATCAAATAAGTATATGTACTAAAGCGAAGTGAAGCTAAGTTTTCCACTACTGAAAATGTAAGTTACAAATATAGGAAGGGAGAAACTAAAATGAATCCTGCCTGTGGAGTTGGAATAGAATTAGACATATCATTGTAAACTCATGGGTTACAAAAAATGTAGATACAGATGTTAATATGTGTATCTTTGTATGTGAATATTTTTTTTCACTCCCTTGTGGAGATAATCTGAGATAGGTGCTATACCAAAAGCAATGAGCATACCTAGCACCCAAAAATCTTAGCTTCTAATTACCGTTTTCCAATAAAAGGAACCATAGTTTCTTGGAGAAATGGTTGGTTCAGTACTGAGGCAGGGAAAGATGAGTCTTCTAACATTTTATGATGCCAAAAGCAAGGAAATGATGAAAAGAAGTCAGCCTGAAAGGACTTGTACTGGCTAAGTTTGGGACAATATAAGTATCAAAATTAATAATGTCAATAATACATTATAACCCATGCGATAAAATAATAAACCATGAGTCCTTACGTATTTACAGGCATACCTCGTTGTATTGTACTTCACTTTATAGCACTTCACAGATACTAGATTTTTCACAAATTGAAGATTTGCGGCAACCCTGTTTCAAGCAAGTCTACCGGTGCCATTTTTCCAACAGCATTTGCTCAATTCATCTCTCTGTGCCACATTTTTATTAATTCTTGCAATATTTCAAGCTTTTTCATTGTTATTATATTTGTTATGATGATCTATGATCAGTGATCTTTGATGCTACTATAGTATCAATAATTGTTTCGAGGGAGGGAGACATTCAATATGGCAGAGGAGTGAGACGTGGAGATCACCTTACTCCCCACATATACATCAGAAATACATCTACATATGGAACAACTCCTACAGAACACCTACTGAACGCTGGCAGAAGACCTCAGACCCCCCAAAAGGCAAGAAACTCCCCACGTACCTGGGTAGGGCAAAAAAAAAAAGAAAAAACAGAGACAAAAGAATAGGGACAGGACCTGCACCACTAGGAGGGAGCTGTGAGGCGGAGACAGCCAGTGGGGGGGAGGGGAAGGGAGCTTCGGAGCCACAGAGGAGAGCGCAGCAACAGGGGCGCGGAGTGCAAAGCAGAGAGATTCCCGCACAAAAGATCGGTGCTGACCGGCACTCACCAGCCTGAGAGGCTTGTCTGTTCACCCGCCGGGACGGGCAGGGGCTGGGAGCTGAGGCTCTGGCTTCTGTCGGATCCCAGGGAGAGAACTGGGTTTGGCTGCGTGAACACAGCCTGAAGGGGCTAGTGCGCCCCGGCTAGCCGAGAGGGAGTCCGGGAAAAAGTCTGGACCTGCCGAAGAGGCAAGAGACGTTTTCTTCCCTCTTTATTTCCTGGTGCGCGAGGAGAGGGGATTAAGAGCGCCGCTTAAATGAGCTCCAGAGACAGGCACGAGCCGCGGCTATCAGCGCGAACCCCACAGACGGGCATGAGACGGTAAGGCTGCTGCGGAAGCCACCAAGCAGCCTGCGTGCAAGCACAGGTCACTCTCCACACCTCCCCTCCCAGGAGCCTGTGCAGCCCGCCACTGCCAGGAACCCGTAATCCAGGGACAACTTCCCAGGAGAACACACGCGCGCCTCAGGCTGGTGCAAGGTCACGCCGGCCTCTGCCGCCTCCGCCGAAGGCTCGCCCCTCATCCGTACCCCTCCCTCCCCCCAGCCTGAGTGAGCCAGAGCCCCCGAATCAGCTGCTCCTTTAACCCCGTCCTGTATGAGCGAAGAACAGACGCCCTCAGGCGACCTACAGGCAGAGGTGGGTCCAAATACAAAGCTGAACCCCAGGAGCTGTGCGAACAAAGAAGAGAAGGGGAAATCTCTCCCAGGAGCCTCAGGAGCTGTGGATTAAATCTCCACAATCAACTTGACGTACCCTGCATCTGTGGAATACTTGAAGAGACAACGAACCATCCCAAAATTGAGGAAGTGGACTGTGGGAGCAACAAGATACATTATTTTTTCCTTTTTCTCTTTTTGTGAGTGTTAATGTGCATGCTTCCTTGTGTGATTTTGTCTGTACAGCTTTGCTTTCAACTGTGTCCTAGGGTTCGCTCTGTCCATTTTCTTTTTTTTTTTTTAAAGTATAGCTTTTAGTGCTTGTTCTCATTGGTGGATTTGGTTTGGATGCTCGCTTCCTTTCTTTCTATTTTTTTCTGTTTTTATAACTTTAATTTTTTTTTAATTATTTTTTCTTTTAATAACTTTATTCTTTTTTTCTCTCTTTTTTTCTGCATTGTTTTCTGAGCCATGTGGCTGACAGGTTCTTGGTGCTCCAGCCAGGAATCAGGCCTGTGCCTCTGAGGTGGGAGAGCCGAGTTCAGGACATTGGTCCACCAGAGACCTACCAGCTCCACGTGATATCAAACAGCGAAAGCTCTCGCAAAGATCTCCATCTCAACAGTAAGGCCCAGCTCCACTCAATGACCAGCAAGCTCCAGTTGTGGACACCCTATGCCAAACAACTGGCAAGACAGAAACACAACCCCACCCATTAACACAGAGGCTGCCTAAAATCATAATAAGGTCACAGACACCACACACCACCGGACACAGACCTGCCCACAAGAAAGACAAGATCCAGCCTCATCCACCAGAACACAGGCACTAGTCCCCTCCACCAGGAAGCCTACACAACCCACTGAACCAACCTTAACCACTGGGGGCCAACACCAAAAACAATGGGAACTACAAACCCGCAGCCTGTGAAAAGGAGACCCCAAACACAGTAAGTGAAGCAAAATGAGAAGACAAAGAAACACACAGAAGATGAAGGCGCAAGGTAAAAATCCAGCAGATCAAACAAATGAAGAGGAAATAGGCAGTCTACCTGGAAAAGAATTCAGAGTAAAGACACTAAAGATGATTCAAAATCTTGGAAAAAGAATGGAGAAAATACAAGAAACATTTAACAAGGACCTACAAGAACTAAAGAACAAACAAACAATGATGAACAACACAATAAATGAAATTTAAAATTCTCTATAAGAAATCAATAGCAGAAAAACTGAGGCAGAAGAACGGATAAGTGACCTGGAAGATAAAATAGTGGAAATAACTACTGCAGAGCAGAATAAAGAAAAAGGAATGAAAAGAATTAAGGACAGTCTCAGAGACCTCTAAGACAACATTAAACCCACCAACATTCGAATTATAGGGGTACCAGAAAAAGGAGAGAAAAAGAAAGGGACTGAGAAAATATTTGAAGAGATTATAGTTGAAAACTTCCCTAATATGGGAAAAGAAATAGTTAATCAAGTCTAGGAAGTGCAGAGAGTCCCATACAGGATAAATCCAAAGTGAAACATGCCAAGACACATATTAATCAAACTATCAAAAATTAAATACAGAGAAAATATATTAAAAGCAGCAAGGGCAAAACAACAAATAACATACAAGAGAATCCCCATAAGGTTAATATCTGATCTTTCAGCAGAAACTCTGCAAGCCAGAAGGGAGTGGCAGGACATATTTAAAGTGATGAAAGGGAAAAACCTACAACCAAGATTACTCTACCCAGCAAGGACCGCATTCAGATTTGACAGAGACATTAAAACCTTTACAGAGAAGCAAAAGCTGAGAGAATTCAGCACCACCAACCAGATTTACAACGAATGCTAAGAGAACTTCTCTAAGCAGGAAACACAAGAGAAGGAAAAGACCTACAATAACAAACCCAAATCAATTAAGAAAATGGTAATAGGAACATACATATCGACAATTACCTTAAATGTAAATGGATTAAATGCTCCAACCAAAAGACACAGACTGGCTGAATGGATACAAAAACAAGACCCATATACGTTGTCTACAAGAGACCCACTTCCAACCGAGGGACACATACTGAAAGTGAGGGGATGGAAAAAGATATTCCATGCAAATGGAAATCAAAAGAAAGCTGGAGTAGAAAGCTGGATATTTTCTCATATTAGACAAAACAGATTGTAAAATGAAGACCGTTACAAGAGACAAAGAAAGAAACTACATAATAATCAAGAGATCAATCCAAGAAGAAGATATGACAATTGTAAATATTTATGCACCCAACATAGGAGCACCTCAATACATAAGGCAAATGCTAACAGCCATAAAAGGGGAAATCGACAGTAACACAATCATAGTAGGGGACTTTAACGCCCTACTTTCACCAATGGACAGATCATCCAAAATGAAAATAAATAAAGAAACACAAGCTTTAAATGATTCATTAAACAAGATAGACCTAATTGATATTTATAGGACATTCCATCCAAAAACAACAGAATACACTTTCTTCTCAAGTGCTCATGGAACATTCTCCAAGATAGATCATATCTTGGGTAACAAATCAAGCCTTGGTAAATTTAAGAAAATTGAATTTGTATCAAGTATCTTTTCTGACCACAACGCTATGAGACTAGATATCAATTACAGGGAAAATTCTGTAAAAAATAGAAACACATGGAGGCTAAACAATACACTACTTAATAACCAAGAGATCACTGAAGAAATCAAAGAGGAAATCAAAACATACCTAGAAACAAATGACAATGAAAACACAACGACCCAAAACCTATGGGATACAGCAAAAGCAGTTCTAAGAGGGAAGTTTATAGGAATACAATCCTACCTTAAGAAACAAGAAACATCTCAAATAAACAACCGAAACTTACACCTAAAGCAATTAGAGAAAGAAGAATTAAAAAAACCCAAAGTTAGCAGAAGGAGAGAAATCATAAAGATCAGATCAGAAATAAATGAAAAAGAAATGAAAGAAACGATAGCAAACATCAATAAAACTAAAAGCTGGTTCTTTGAGAAGATAAACAAAATTGATAAACCATTAGCCAGACTCATCACGAAAAAATCAGAAGACTCAAATCAGTAGAATTAGAAATGAAAAAGGAGAAGTAACCACTGACACTGCAGAAATACAAAGGATCATGAGAGATTACTACAAGCAACTATACGCCCATAAAATGGACAACCTGGAAGAAATGGACGAATTCTTAGAAAAGCACAACCTTCCAAGACTGAACCAGAAGGAAATAGAAAATATAAACAGACCAATCATAGGCACTGAAATTGAGACTGTGATTAAAAATCTTCCAACAAACAGAAGCCTAGGACCAGATGGCTTCACAGGTGAATTCTATCAAACATTAAGAGAAGAGCTAACACCTATCCTTCTCAAACTCTTTCAAAATATAGCAGAGGAACACTCTCAAACTCACTCTACAAGGCCACCATCACCCTGATACCAAAACCAGACAAGGATGTCACAAAGAAAGAAAACTACAGGCCAATATCACTTGATGAACATAGATGCAAAAATCCTCAACAATATACTAGCAAACAGAATCCAACAGCACATTAAAAGGATCATACACCACGATCAAGTGGGGTTTATCCCAGGAATGCAAGGATTCTTCAATATATGCAAATCAATCAACGTGACACACCATATTAACAAACTGTAGAATAAAAACCATATGATCATCTCAATAGATGCAGACAAAGCTTTCGACAAAATTCAACACCATTTATGACAAAAACCCTCCAGAAAGTAGGCACAGAGGAAAATTACCTCAACATAATAAAGGCCATATATGACAAACTCACAGCTGACATCGTTCTCACTGGTTAAAAACTGAAACCATTTCCTCTAAGATCAGAAACAAGACAAGGTTGTCCACTCTCACCACTATTATTCAAGATAGATTTGGAAGTTTTAGCCACAGCAATCAGAGAAGAAAAAGAAATAAAAGGAATCTAAATCGGAAAAGAAGAAGTAAAACTGTCACTGTTTGCAGATGACATGATACTATACATAGAGAATCCTAAAGATGCTACCAGAAAACTAGTAGATCTAATCAATGAATTTGGTAAACTACCAGGATACAAACTAATGCAGAAAAATCTCTTGCATTCCTATACACTAATGATGAAAAATCTGAAAGAGAAATTAAGGAAACACTCCATTTACCATTGCAACAAAAAAAATAAAATACCTAGGAATGAACCTACCTAAGGAAACAAAAGACCTGTATGCAGAAAACTGTAAGACACTGATGAAAGAAATTAAAGATGATACAAACAGATGGAGAGATATATCATGTGCTGGATTGGAAGAATCAACATTGTGAAAATGACTATACTACCCACAGCAACCTGCAGATTCAATGCAAGCCCTATCAAACTACCAATGACATTTTTCACAGAACTAGAACAAAAATTTTCACAATTTGTATGGAAACACAAAAGACCCCGAATAACCAAAGCAATCTTTAGAAAGAAAAACGGAGCTGGAGGAATCAGGCTCCTGGACTTCAGACTACACTACAGAGCTACAGAAATCAAGACAGTATGGTAGTGGCACAAAAACAGAAATATAGATCAATGGAACAGGATAGAAAGCCCAGAGATAAACCCACACACCTATGGTCACCTTATTTTTGATAAAGGAGGCAAGAATATACAAAGGAGAAAAGACAGCCACTTCAATAAGTGGTGCTGGGAAAACTGGACAGCTACATGTAAAAGAATGAAGTTATAACACTCCCTAACACCATACACAAAAATAAACTCAAAATGGATTAAAGACCTAAATGTAAGGCCAGACACTATAAAACTCTTAGAGGAAAACATAAGCAGAACACTCTATGACATAAATCACAGCAAGATCCTTTTTGACCCACCTTCTAGAGAAAGGGAAATAAAAACAAAATCAAGTGGGACCTAATGAAACGCAAAGCTTTCGCACAGCAAAGGAAACCATAAACAAGACGAAAAGACAATCCTCAGAATGGGAGAAAATATTTGCAAATGAAGCAATTGACAAAGGATTAATTGCTGAAATTTACAAGCGGCTCATGCAGCTCAACAGCAAAAAAAACAAACAACCCAATCCAAAAATGGCCAGAAGACCTAAATAGACATTTCTCCAAACAAGATATACAGATTTCCAACAGACACATGAAAGGATGCTCAACATCAGTAATCATTAGAGAAATGCAAATCAAAACTACAATGAGGGGCTTCCCTGGTGGCGCAGTGCTTGAGAGTCCGCCTGCCAATGCAGGGGACACGGGTTCATGCCCTCGTCCGGGAAGATCCCACATGCCGCGGAGCAGCTGGGCCCGTGAGCCATGGCTGCTGGGCCTGCGCGTCCAGAGCCTGTGCTCCGCAACAGGAGAGGCCGCAACAGTGAGAGGTCCGCGTACCACCAAAAAAAAAAAAAAATACAATGAGGTATCACCTCACAGCAGTTAGAATGGCCATCATCAAAAAATCTACAAACAATAAATGCTGGAGAGGGTGTGGGGAAAAGTGGACTCTCTTGCACTGTTGGTGGGAATGTAAACTGATACAGCCACTATGGAGAACAGTATGGAGGTTCCTTAGCAAACTAAAAATAGAACTGACATAGGACCCAGCAATCCCACTACTGGGCATATACCCTGAGAAAACCATAATTGAAGAAGAGTCATGTACCACAATGTTCATTGCAGCTCTATTTACAATAGCCAGGATATGGAAGCAACCTAAGTATCCGTCAACAGATGAATGGATAAAGAAGATGTGGCACATATATACAATGGAAGATTACTCAGCCATAAAAAGAAATGAAATTAAGTTATTTGTAGTGAGGTGGATGGACCTAGAGACAGTCATACAGAGTGAAGTAAGTCCGAAAGAGAAAAGTAACATATGCTAACACATATATATGGAATCTAAAAAAAAAAATGGTTCTGAAGAACCTAAGGGCAGGACAGGAATAAAGACACAGACGTAGAGAATGGACTTGAGGACATGGGGAGGGGAAGGGTAAGCTGGGACGAAGTGATAGAGTGGCATGGACATATATACACTACCAAATGTAAAACAGCTTGTGGGAAGTAGCCGCATAGCACAGGGAGATCAGCTTGGTGCTTTGTGACCACCTAGAGGGGTGGGATAGGGAGGGTGGGAGGGAGACGCAATAGGGAGGACATATGGGGGATATATGTAAATGTATAGCTGATTCACTATGTCATAAAGCAGAAGCTAACACACCATTGTAAAGCAATTATACTCCAACAAACATGTTAAAAAAAAAATTGTTTCGAGGTGCCATGAACCATGCCCATATAAGATAGCGAACTTAACAGATAAATGTTGTGTGTGTCCTGACTGCTTCACTGACTAGCCATTCCTGTCTCTCTCCCTCTCCTCGGGGTTCCCTATTCTGATACACAGCAATACTGAAATTAGGCCAATGAATAACCCTACAATGGCCTCTAAGTGTTCAAGTGAAAGGAAGACTCAGTCATCTCTTACTTTAAATCAAAAGCTAGAAATGATTAAGCTTAGTGAAGAAGATACATCAAAAGCTGAGACAGGGGCTTCCCTGGTGGCGCAGTGGGTGGGCGTCAGCCTGCCAATGCAGGGGACGCGGGTTCGTGTCCCGGTCCGGGAGGATCCCGCATGCCACGGAGCGGCTGGGCCCGTGGGCCGTGGCCACTGGGCCTGCGCGTCCGGAGCCTGTGTTCTGCGACGGGAGAGGCCACGGCAGTGAGAGGCCCGCGTACCGCAAAAAACATAAATAAATAAAAAAAGCTGAGACAGGCTGAAAGCTAGGCATCTTGCACCAAACAGCTAGCCAAGTTGTGAATGCAAAAAAAAATTCTTGAAGGAAATTTAAAGTTCCACTCCAATGAACACACAAATGATAAGAAAGCAAAACAGCCTTATCACTGATAAGAAAGTTTTAGGGGTCTGGATAGAAGATCAAATGAGCCACAACATTCCCTTAAGCCAAAACCAAATCCAGAGCAAATGAAGTCTGAGAAAGACGTGAGAAAGTTGCAGAAGAAAAGTCTGAAGCCAGCAGAGGTTGGTTCATGAAGTTTAAGGAAAGAGGCCATCTCCATCACATAAAAGTGCAAGATGAAGCAGAAAGTGCTAATGTAGAAGCTGTAGCCAGTTATCCAGAAGATCTAACTAAAATAACTAATGAAAGTGGCTACACTAAACAACAGATTCTTAAATGTAGACAGAACAGCCTTCCATTAGAAGACAATTCCCTCTAAGACTTTCACAGCTGGAGAGGAGAAGTCAACATCTGGCTTCAAAGCTTCAAAGGACAGCCTGACTCTCCTGTCAGCCTGTTAGGAGCTAAGGTAGCTGGTGACTTTAAATTTAAGCCAATTGTAAATCAACTATACTTCAATTTTTAAAATTAATTAAATAAAAATAAATTGAAGCCAATGCTCATTTACCATTCCAAAAAATCCTAGGGCCCTTAAGATTTATGCTATATCTACTCTGTCAATGCTCTATAAATGCAACAAGACTGGATGACAGCATATCTGTTTACAACATGGTTTACTGAATATTTTAAGCCCACTATTGCTCAGGAAAAGAATATTCCTCTCCAAATATTACTGCTCAATGACAATGCACCTGGTCACCTAAGAACTATGATGGAGATGTACAATGAGAGTAATATTATTTTCACACCTGCTAACACAATGCCCATTCTTCAGTCCACAGATCAAGGAGTAATTTCAACTTTCAAGTCATTATTTAAAAAACATATTTCATAAGGCTATAGCTGCCACAGATAATGATTCCTCTGATGAATCTGGACAAAGTCAATTGAAAACCTTCTGGAAAGGATTCACCCTTCTGGATGCCATTAAGAACATTCATGATTCATGGGAAGAAGTTAAAAGATCAACAGGAACAGGAATTTGGAAGAAGTTGATTCCAACCCTTATGGATTACTGAAGGGTTCAAGACTTTAGTGAGGGAATTAACTGCAGATGTGGTGGAAATGGCAAGAGAACTAAAGATGGAAGTAGAAACTGAAGATGTGACTGAATTGCTGCAATCTCATGATAGACCTTGAACAGATGAGAAATTGCTTCTTATGGAATGGCAAAGAAAGGAGTTGCTTGAGATGGAAGCAACAAAGGATTTAGAATATTACACAAACTTAGTTGCTAAAGCAGCAACAGGTTTTGAGAGGATTAACTCTAGTTTTGAAAGAAGCTCTTTTGTGGGTAAAATACAAAATAGCATTACATGGTACAGAAATCATTCGTGAAAGGAAGAGTCAATTGAGATGGCAAACTCCATTTTCTTATTTTAAGAAGTTGCCATAGCCATCCCAACCTTCAGCAACCACCACCCTGATCAGTAAGCAGTCATGCACATCGAAGGAAGACCCTCCACCAGCAAAAAACATTACAACTCACTGAAGGCTCAGGTGTTGTTTAGCATTTTTAACAATAAAGTATTTTTTTATTAAGGTATGTACCTTGTTTTTTAGACACAATGCTATTGCGTATTTAATAGACTATAGTATAGTGTAAACATAACTTTTATATGCATTGGGAAACCAAAAAATTCATGTGACTTGCTTTATTGTAGTGATCTGGAACTGAACCCACAGCACCTCTGAGGTATGCCTATAAATAAATAAATGAAGGCCTTCCCTGGTGGCACAGTGGTTGGGAGTCCGCCTGCCGATGCGGGGGACGCGGGTTCGTGCCCTGGTCCGGGAGGGTCCCATGTGCTGCGGAGCGGTTGGGCCCGTGAGCCATGGCCGCTGAGCCTGCGCGTCCGGAAACTGCGCTCCGCGGCGGGAGAGGCCGCAGCAGTGAGAGGCCCGCGTACCGCAAATAAATAAATAAATAAATAAGCGAAAGTTTGATGAGGAATGGGATACTCACATAGTTTAAATGTACTTCCCCACAAAATAGTTTTTACAAATGGAAAAAGAGTAATTGTATATAGGGAAGTCTGACAGACACTAGTAAAAATTAAAGAGAACATCATCAGAAATAGGACAAAATCAAAATCACATGCCATCTGATAGGATGCAATGAATAGAACACAGCATCCCTTCTGTGATATTCCTACCAAAATGCATGAGAAAACATCAGGAAAGCCCAAATGAGGGGCATTTTACAAAATAACTGGCCTATAGTCTTTGAAAAGTGTCAAGGTCATAAAAGTCAAGGCAAGACTGAGAAACTGTAGCATACCAAAGAAGTTTAAAGAGGTATGACAACTAAATGTAACGGGTGATTCTGAACTGGATCCCAATGATGCACACCACTGGCACACCTGTCAAAACCTGAGTGGGGTCTGGTGGTTATTTCCTGATTTTAGTGGATGTACTGTAGTTATATTGGGAAACATCCTTGTCTTTAGGAAATAACTAAATACAAACTAAGGTATTCTGGGGTGCTAGCACATTAGGTTGGCAACTTACTCTCAAATGGTCCAGGAAAAGAAACAGTTATTTGCCTTGTACTTCCAGGTTTTCCTCTAGTATGTGATTATTTTTTTAATTTTTTAAAGAAAAATATTTGAGAGTATATAGTTCTATCTTTAGCTGTTAAAGAATTACTTAAACCTGATTTATGATCAGATTCAGATCATATACTGGTATGCAGTGGAAGATGAGAGCCAAATGTTGACACTGGACTAAGCCAAAGAAAAAGTTGAATTTATGAGCTCTCAGACCCTAGTAAAATTAGACACTACTATATAGTTAGCTATCATCCTATGTGTGCAGTTTTTGTAAGGGCCTAAAGAGAAGTCTATTTTCTATCCTCCAAAGCACCATCATCATGGTAAATACACAGTACACACCCTCAAAATATTTGTCAATTAATAATGCTTTAAAAAGAAAAATAAGGAAAATATTAATGATAGGCTTATTAGGAACCCATTAACCACATGGATTATAGCAGAGCAGATACAACTCCAACAGAACACAATTTCTTTCTGTTCAAATTAGCTTTGTGAGGAATGTAGAAGATAAGAATAAAGGCTAAATCTCTGGTGACCAGAACCACTCCTAAAAGTAGGCATGAAAAAGTAATCCCTATCTCTGCAGTCACTAAGACTGGACAAATCATCATCCCCAATGGCCTGTCTTGGTGCCTATACCATTAACGATTTAGGCTAAGACAATGTCCTTAAAGAAGTTACCTATTAAAATGCAAATATCCCAGAGTTCCCATTGAAATAAAGATACTCTGAATCTATACAATTATTCCTTGCACAGCCATTAATGTCCTAGTAATAATAATAATCATAACAGAAGCATGCATTTGAGTCCTCCTATGTGACAGGCACTGTGCTAGGTACTTTATATAAATTATCTCTACTTCTTACAACTCTACAAGACAGGTATTATCATTTCCACTTTATAAATAAGGAGATTGAAGCCCAAAGAAGTGGAATAACTTGCCAAGGGCCAAAAATCCATTCAATGGCAGTTTTCATTCAACCCCAAGATTCAGACTTTTTCCATTACATCTTGCTGCTTCTTTCTACTATGCCATTTGCTGTTTTTGAAAATGGAGATCTAAGGCATGAAGGAATAAAATGTAATATAGGAAACTTTTTTTGGTACAGGGTAAAACTGAATGAGAGTTCTGAGTTCCATATAAAAGAAGCCAAAGAATGCCTCATAACCAAGACAGAAAGAAAGGCTCTGAAGAGGGACAGAGGTGCACAGAAAGAGGAGGTGAAGGTCCTAACTGCCTTGGTTCCTTGGTTTTTCTACACAGCCTAACACTAGATTTGATAAGGTCCCTGAGTTGTTAATGAGATCAGTTAAGAACTATGGGCTCAGATTTATCAGCTTGAAAGAGATAAACTATAAAGTTTATTAAGTGAGGACTATGGTGAACACTTTATTTTCCTCCTTTTGTAAGAGGGAAGAAATAAGGAGATATAAATCACACCCATCTGAATCACACCCATCTAACAAGTTATTAGACCACCTTTGAAGACAACAGAAGTTATATAACATCAAGTGCCTAGGAAATTTTGGATAAAACAATTCCACCCTGTTTACGGTGAAAATGATGACTGACAAAGAAATATTTTAAAACATCTTTAACTAACTTAACATTGAATTCAGTTTACTGTTTATGTGCCATCAAGAAACGAATGTAGGACTTCCCTGGAGGTCCAGTGGTTAAGACTCCGCACTTCCACTGCAGGGGTCGCGGGTTCAATCCCTGGTGGGGGAACTAAGATCCCGCATGCCACACAGCACAGCCAAAAAAATAAAAATAAATTTTTAAAAACTTGGTAAATAAAAAAAGAAACAAATGTAAAGCAAAATACTGCCTATAATGTGAAACTGTATGATGAGCAAAAGCAAAAATAATGAGAACTATGCAAGATCTGAAATACGTTACTATATAATTTTGTAGAAAATGTACTTTCTATTTATATACTGGAATAATATTGGCATTTTCATATTTTAACCAAGGACATACATTGGTCCCTATGGAACAAGGAAGCAACATGGCACAATAAAATGATCTCTGGGATCAGAAAGACCTGAATTTAAATCTTGGATCTGTCACTTACTAGCTTTGTAACTTTGGGCAAGTTATTCAATTTTTCTGCTCTTTTACCCCATATATAAATATGGAGTTAATAATAAATACCTTTCAGAATAGTAATTCCACTTCTAGAAATGTATATTAAGAATATAATTTTATGGAAAAGATGATTTGTATAACAATGTTCATCAAAATATTACTTATAATAATAACAAGTAAGTTAAAATATCCAAGTATCGAGTATTAAGGGAATGTTTAAGTAATGGTATATACATCACCAGATCAGTGGTTCTCACACTTTACAGAGTACACAGCAGTTAAACTAGGGAAGCTCGTAAAATGCATATTCCCAGACCTTATACCCCAAAATTCTGACCTAGTAAGTCTGAGATGGGAATAGGAAATGCATATTTTTAACAAACAACCAGGAGTGATTCTGATGGAAGAGGTCTATGAAAATTCTGCATTAAATGGAATACTATGGTGTGATTAAAAATATGATTATGAAGACTTTGGAATAACACTGAAGAAGTTTGATATATTACTAAACAAAAAATTCAGGATTCAAACTGTACACTCTATCTAACAGCAACTACATTAAACATAGGAAAAAGTTATTTTAGCAATAGGATTGGAATGATTTTTACTCTTCTACTCAATTTTCTGAAACACAGTCATGCTATTATCATAAATGAATAAGTAACATATCAAAATTTGAAACAAAAAGTCAATGGATCTCCATGGCCTTCAGATTAAAATTCAAACTCCTAAGGGCAGCACACAAGTACTTCAATCTCCAGACTTACCTCATATCCATGCTCTATAACAAACTACTTCTAATACCCCATATTATATATATTCTACATTTTCACACACAATTATTAAATATACTGTTCCTTTTCCCTAAAACACCCTTCCTGCAAATTGTCAACCTGACAAACTCCTACTCATTCAACAAGATTCAAGAATCACCTCCTCTCTGAAGTTTCCCCTGACTACTCCTCCAAACAGACTAAAGGTATCTCCTCCTTGCTGCTGGCATTCCTGTAGCATTGTTTGAGACTTCCATTACAGCACATATCACACTGTATTAACTCTTTGTTAAATATTCTCCCATTATTCAACAGGTATTTGTTTGTAATTCTTCACCTTCTCCATTATGTCTCCAAAGTTTCTATGAAATTCAGAGTAACAGACCACTGTGGTCACTGGCCAAAGCAAGCCAACAGGAAGCAACTCTGTTGCTACTCCACCATCATGTAGTTTACCATGCCAAAGAACATCTCTGCATAATTCCTGCAGCTCCCCACAAACTCCCACTCACTCCCATGCCTCCATACTAGAAGTAAAATATCTATACAAAACAGGGATAATTCTCTAAGTAAATACAGCAGTTTTTTAGTATATTCAAAACATAAGATACTAAATTTAGCATATTTATATGCTACATGAAACATTTCAAATGCAGATTAGTAACTAGAGGTATCAAACAAGGATTCAAAGTGGCTAAATACTTATTTGCGGGGGGGGGGGGGAGAAAAAAAGAAAAGAAAACTTTAGTGTGGAAGAATGCTAATTGGGATCCAGGTGACAGAACTTCAAACACCTCCCCAGTAGTGAAACATCGGTTTATGAAAAAACCTACATATTGAGTAAACTTACAACATGAATTTTTTTAATAACAAGAAAATGGATGTGGAAGAATTTGAATCTAAAACCACATTAGATATTAAAGCTCTTATACAATTCTATATCTTTGTAATAATAAATAAAAACATCTTAGGAATAATTTCTGGAAATAGGCAAAATATATACCATATGCTGATACCTAAGATCAGTATATAACAGATATCCAATAAAAAGTTCTAGGGACTAATTAAGTAGCAAAAAAAAAAAAAAAGGATTTTCCAGCACCAGCCCTATGCTATCCTATTTCTCTTGTCTCCAATCAAATCCCTTTCCCCTTCTACAGCACCAGCCTTGTAAGAAGAAAGGATAAATGACCACCTTTATCCAACCCACTCTTGCAAATCTGAATAATCCACTCCATCAACTCTGCCATTAGAGTTCCAAAGCTTTAGTATTTTGGCCTAAATGTTGTTTCCTCTTTAAATGAAAATACTAAAAGAGCTTCCTCTTCCTAAAAACCTTTACCAGTCAATCATACTTCAGTATGAATTGTCAGCACCCACAAATAATTGTTGGTGGTGGGGTAAGGTCAGGAAAGGCACAAGGGCACTGAGTCCATGACATGTGAGGAGAAATTAACATTGAGAGATGCAGGAAACTAGAGATGATGAAAGCAAACTCTGTAAACTCCACAATTTTTGTTCTTCTTAATCTACTTGTCACTATACACAGCCCACCCCAACTCTACTCCTCACACAAAATCTGCTACTCTTGAGAGGGGACAGTTGGCACAAGAACTAGAGGCAGGTTGAACCTGTACTAATTAGAATGGAGAAGAGACTTTCTTTCTAGAAAAAGAAATTTGAGCAGGAAGGATTAGAGGAAATGGGGTACAGGGAACAGAAATATCAAGCAGGCAGCAAAAAATGAGGTTGGCTGTTTATGCCCACAACGATCAGTCAAGAGATGATGCAATTTAAGGGCAACAAGTTTAGGCCAATTGTTTCAGCTCACTTAACTAGAAGTAATACCACTTTAAATAAAGCTGCTCTCACAACACAATAGAACCCAAATAATTCTACAGCACAACTGAATCAAAATTCATTTTATAGACAGATTCATAAAGATATGCTGTTAAATAATAAAGCACTATATATAAGAAACATTCTCAGAGGTGAACTTTGGAGATTACAGTAGAAGGAAATGAGGAAAACAAAATTTATCCTTTGAACGTATATTTTGATTCACCCTCAAAAAACCACACACTTGCAAGCCTCACCCAGGTTTAACACAAACGTAGAATTCACCCGCTGTCCTACTGACACAAAAGAAGAAAATCGGACTCTAAGAAGAGTTCTTAGATCTGTGTTACACAAAAAAATGCAATGGGCTGTCAACTGGCATTGTGCCTCTGGCTGCCATATGGTTTACATGACCATGTCATCACAAACTAGAGAAAGAGCTGGCACACAGATGAGTCTTTGTGTAAATTCCTGCTTTTTCAAATGTGAGATAATCTCTCATATCAACATATAATGAATAACCAAAACTCACCATATTTTAATTAATTAAAACCATGCTGCAATATGTTCAAAATGGAAACCAAAGACACACTGAAATGCATTAAATGTTAAATAGCTTCAGGTTCTGTAGGTTGAAATTAATCTGTTCTAACCCATGATTTGAATTAGAGTCAGCTTCCATTTCTAGTTAAATACTCAGGAAAATGTTCTAAAATAGGCTCTTTGAAAGAATTTTCCAAAATTACCTCAAATGCATAATTAAGTAAATTATTTCAGTATACAACTGAACTAATCAAATTGTGTTTACTGTCACCCGAGAGTTTAAATTGGTAAGGTCAGTAGGCACACTACTGAATACTGTAAGTTTCTGCATTCATGTCAGTGAAGACATACTTCACTCATCTGCAGCTCTAAGAAACCACTGAGATGCACTAGGAATTGGGCAATGTAAAAACGGACAGGTTGAGTAGTCACCAACTGGTTGTCCTAATTCCCTGCTATACATCAGCCTCACAGTTTTGAAGAGGGAGCTGAAAACCCTTTAGTTGAGAAAGAGGTCAACACCAAAATTCTCTCCTCACTCCCCATCATGCAGCTGGTACTGTTCACTCTGGCAGACACAGCTCCCTGAACATAATGGTGCAATCACCACTTCAAACACCATTACTATCTAAAATAGATAACCCACTTGCAACTTGCCTATTTTTATAGATATAACATTTCCATGCAGTTTAACTGCTCTATTTGTGATTTATTGCATTTAACTAATACAGTTTCCCTGGAAATGAGTACCTTATATCGGAGTCCCAATAACCACAATTGCCCAAGTAGTTGTGAAAATTGCAGTACTTCCAAGTTGCCTCTTACCTCCTTGTATCCATCACCAAAAACTTCATGAACTGAATCCTGAATCTGAAAAATTTATAAGCTCTCTGGTTTATATACCTTTGATAACAAGAAGATTATTTTTTCCTCAGTTCTTACTGATATACTTCTTCACATGGGAGTCTTTTGAACTGGATTCCTTATGTTCAACAAGAATTTACTAAATACACTTTACATAGTATTCGACTCTTTGAGGCATTAAGAAAATCAAGTAAATTTGAGGTATTAACAAACTTTTTACTGCTTTATCAAAGTACAAATAATTCTTAATCTAGACTGAAAAAGAAATAATTTAACACAGTTTAAATGGGAATTATTCTTGTTTAGATTAAAAGGTAGTTATGCCAAAGAGAGATTTTAAAAAGCTCTGCAGCTGTCTCATGAAAGATATGTTAAATAAAATGAAATTTCACATATAATATGAAGGAAGAAAAGGAGGGAAGCAACTCAATTTGAGTACTCTAATGAGCTCTGATGAGCTCAGATTTTTTTAAGGATGAAAGAGGGTGGCGAGAGGTCAAACTGAAAACAAACACAAAAGTGAACTTGTACACTTGCCCTAGAAAAAGGCTAATGTCCTTTCCAGCTAAGTTTGGAAAAAAGGAGGGAAGTAATAGAAGTTCACTGCTATGACAGCTAATGTAACTTCAATCCCTCACAAAGTAAAACTGTGGATCGTTTTAGACCACAAGAGAATTTCCTAAGACATCTAACAACACCAAGAATCTGATTCTTCCCAACTTCTACTTTGCTCTTATCCCTAGTGAGAATCGTTTTCAAACCAGAAAGGATAAACAAATAATGCTAGGAGATTACTGAAGCTCCAAAAAGACAGAGATCATAAGAGACACTGATGCTTTAAATGAATCTAAGTATCCAGACCCAAAAGAATAAGAAGCAAGGGGGTAGAAGGAATTTGCACAAAACTAGGCATCATCAATGGTTCGCCATCAGATACAACCTATAACAAAGTAGCCTAATTTTCCTGGAATTTATAGACTTACTACTACAGGGGTAGATCAAAGGAATGACAAACAGAACATAATGTGAATATAGAAAGGCAATGGATAAAATACCTCATAATATTCAAACAGATATATTGGAGAGAAACAGCTGGCTAATAGTTCTGTTAAGTGGCTTCGATGTTAGCAGGAAGACCAAGCATAAAGATTGCCATTTTTAAATTTATACCAACCTGAAGAGAGGTTCTTTAGAGGTTTTCATTACACAATACATGTTCGCTGTAGAATATTGGAAAATGCAGATAAGCCTAAATAAATAAAGATCACCCACAATTCCACCATTCAACAAAGAATACTATTTACATTTTGGTGTTTATCATTCCAGACTTCTTAATGTACAGTATAAATGTTCACACACACTTATTCTTTGTTAAAGAAAAGGATCATACTACAAATGCTGTTCTATAACTTTTTTTTTAATTCAAATATCCCAGTATATTCTACACTGGTCAAATGACACCTAGTGCATTTTGTTCATTTCTGGTCACCACATTTGAAGAGAGTCATTGAAAAATTTGAGAATATGAAAGAAGAAAAAGAGGGTAGTGAAAAGTATAAAAATGTAAGTTCTTACCACCTATGCTCTATTGCCACATGACAACAGGCTGCTAAAATCTTGGGAAAAGAATAGATTTATAAGAAAACAATATAGCTAAATATTAGCTAAAGAACTGCCCTGGCTACTTTGTATTGACTCATAAAGCCAAACTAGTACCAACTGCTGGAAATTACAGGGAGGTGAATTTCAGCTTAATAAAAGATGAATTTTTTTAATTATTAGAGCTGTCAAAAATGGAATGGATGGATCTAGCCATTGCAGGGTTTAACAGAACTGGAATAACTGGTAAAGGATGCTAGAGGTAAATTCTCTAAGTAAGAAGTTGGATGAAAAGGCCCCTTTCTATTTTAAGGTTCTGTGATTCTAATGGAAAACTTACTACAGAAATTTACTCCTAGTATAATGTAAAGCCAAACCCTTAGTAATTAAGGCCTTAAGACAGTCAACAAAATGGTAAGGAAATGGAGATACTTAGTCTTGATAATGAAAGTAGGAAGAGGTGGCAATAAAGACCTTAAAATTTTTGAAGCTTTGTTACATAGAAGTTGAGATTAAATTTATTCTGGAAAGCTCCAAAATTTAAAACTAAAAACAAAATGCAGCAGTTCAAGAAAGGAAGATTTCAGCTCAGTGGAAGGGAAGGGAAGGTTTACTAATAAATTAGAGCTTTCTAAAATGAAAAAAAAGAAGAAATAAAGTCAAGTGCTTTAAAGCTGTGTGAGAAATAACGGCACAATGATGAACACCAATGTGCATTAATTTCTTTATACCTCATTTAATCCTTACAACAGCCCCATATGATAGGTATTATTACTATTTCCACTTCATAGAAGAGCACAGTGAGGCTTAGAAACATATTTATATTTATTCAAGGTCATTTTTACTACTGCTAAAACCCACAGTGTCACCCAAACATACCTGACTCCCCATCATACAGTCACTGCTCACTTAGTAGATAATATGTGATCAAAAGCATCTTCAGAAAAGTCTTTATCTACTGATCCCTCAAAGGGCAGTTACAAGTTGTTTTGGGGGTTTTTTTAAGCAAAAAAAAAAAAATTTAAGGATTTTTAAATTAAATTATTATTCATAGCAAAAAAGTGTTCAGATTAGACTATCTAACTGGCCATGTACCTTAAACTTTTGCAAATAAAACAGATTCAGTGAGTAAGACTTAAGACGCAGTAAGGCAAATCTGAATCACAGAACTTAAAATCTTTGCCATTACTAATTATGTGACCTTAGGCAAGTTCTTAATCTTCCTATCTCTTTAGTCCTTCATCTAAGAAATGAGGACCAACATCTTAAGGTTGATACAAGAATTGAATGAGATGACACGCATTTAGCACAGGTTCCGACCCTATTACTACCCAACACAAGTAATAAAGTAGGGCAGGGGAGTACCAAACCTATTCCACAATTCATTCCAAAATAGTTTAAAATTTTGAAGTGCCATTATGTTTGAAGGAAAAGGGATAATTACCTATTATCCTGTAAATAAACTTTTGATGACAATCATTTGTGAAATAAAGTGACAACTAAATAAAATGTGCCTTCTTAGGAATTTCATTTTATGCAAAGGATCACCAAAAGAATATAATTTCAATTCTCATTTTCTTCAAAGGCACTGTTTTAGTTATTTATTCAGTATGAGATAGATAAATGCAAGTTTAAAGGTTATTGGTTTTGATTTTGATGTTTTACAGCTTGGTTCAAACTACTCTAATGAACACACTTTTTTTAGGTTTTTTGTTTTGTTTTGTTTTGTTTTCTATGTGCGTTCTCATTGTAGAGCTACTATTGCTACCTCTGACAAAACCAGCAAAAGAGAAAACCTCTCATTCAAGAAGTACATTGGGGTCAAAATTTTGGTGTTTTATTTATGTTTACCAACATTAAATAGTTGCTATTCTATTCCTAAAATTTGACATCTATTCTTTTTTTTAAATGGCACAACTGAGAAGGTATTTAAAAGATGTTTACCTTTAAGTTCTATCACAAAGATAAGCTTTTTAAAACACCATTTAGCTCAATGAAATTAACCAAAATTCTCACTGTTCTCAAAGAATTCTTTAGTGTTTTTCCAAAGAAATTGATTATTTTTAGAAACCTCTTTCAGGATACAGGTTTCTAGCCATAATTATTTTTATCACTGATATGGCCCACTGGCAAACATACTTATTTTACCTGCAATTTAAAACTATAGCCAAATAAACTGCTTCTGTATACACTACCTGTGACTAAGGGCAATTACTAGAGCTATAATCTGAAATATTACACATTGTCTAATTGTGATTTTTTGTTATGACTTCTAAGCTCTTTACGTGCCACAGTTGAAAACCAGAAGTACTTAACTTTCTTTTGACCCTTATTTGTATCATCAGTAAAATTAGAAATGATAAATGATACTCTATTCTTTGTCCAAAGTATAGAGCCAAATGAGAAATATACAAAGAAATTTGAAGTACATGTTTTAAAAACATATTTCAATTTGATACTTGTAAAAATTTTTTTGGAGGATGTGATTTAGCTCTTTGGCCAGTCTTTGTAGAAGACATACATACTCACAACAGCAATGACATCCAAACTCAGTCCTTCACCTTACATCTCCTTTCCCTCATATCTCCTAAAGAGAGCAATCTGGAAGGGCTGGCATTATTAGATTCAAAATCCCTGATGGAGTTACAGAGAGCTGAGCTATTTTGAAAAATTAAAACAGTGACATGGCAACAGTCCAGATAATAAAATGAGTCAAGGTTCTACAGGATGTAGAAAAAATGAAAAGTGCCATCTACTTCTGATTGAAAGTGAAAATTACTCAACAAGGGAGTACACACAAGAGTCATCACTTCTAAGACTTAATGAAAAAAATGTCCCATAAATATTCATTGTTCTGAAGTGAACTGTCATTCCAATAAAATGTCACTGTCAACAAGTATAGATGATCACTTGGAGTTTTCTAAAATCCTATCAACTATTTTCCAACTAAAGTCATTACACTGTAATAGAAATATTCTCATTTACCCTATTGGCCAGGACTGTAAATAACTGCTTTATCTGACCACCACAACATATGAAAACTTGTGTAAAGAACACAATGTCATCACCCAAAAGTTTGTATTAAGCACCTGTCAAGAGTAGCAAGAAACAGTTTTTAAAAACCAAGAAAATCACTTGAGCTTAAAAAAATTTTTAAAGTACAGCTGAGCTGTCTAAGAGATGTTTTAGGGTAAAGATATGAATGATGATTGATGCCTCCAAAAATATCCAGGGTAAACTGAATAGCCATGATTTTAAAAACTAAATAGCTTTCCTTGAATTTTATTTAGTGAATATTCTTCAGGCTTCCTCCCTCACAACTGATTTCATTTGCCCATCAATTCAACTTTTAAGTTAATTGTTTTTTCAAACATGCAAATCAACACTGCTATTTCCAAGGTACTGCCTGCTGAATAAAGACCTTGACCTTTTTTTAAATGTCATCTTAGAAAGATTCTCCAAGCAATATTAGTCTCACCTGGAACACCTTCCCATTAAAAGGCCTCTACTATATTCCATATACACTTTCCCAATCCCGACCTGGCATCCTTCATCCTGAGATATAATAACCAAGTTTCACTCAGCCATGTCCAGGTGGCTGAAAGTACTGCAGGGGCTGCCTAACCTGCCTCATCAAGTTTTACACACACCCTGTACTGATGACATCTCATCAGAAGGTTCACTTTCTTCATTTTGTGGGATCATATCCCACAGCACAGCAAATGCCTTCTGCAAGGGAAGGGTAGCAGCAACCAAAGGCTGTGGCTTTTGCAGGATAATTGCACGCACGCAATACTTCTTTGCCAATTTCATTTAAGTAGACAAAAAAAAAAAAAAAGGCCGGGTTCGAAGCAGAAAATATATAATAAACACTGATGTAAAGAGGGTGAAACGCAGAAATTCTTCCAGCAACACTAGTACATGTGTAAGTTCTGCACCACAGCTCAGAGAAAAGTAGCTACCGACGCATTGATGGAAGGCTATCTTAAAATTACTCAAAGAATCTAAGGCATCAATCTGACTGGGAGGTTCATGCCTCCTCTCCATACACACATTCTGTTTTCCTACCTAATTTAAGAATGAATCCCTGGCAGCCACCAGGTGCAATAACCATGAGGCGCAGGACGTAACCATCACGATGCACAACGAGGTGTGCAGACCCAGAGCCGGCTCCAGTCCTTACCTTAGCAGATTAGACAGGGGCAGGGGTCCGGATCCACCGCCCAGGATCCCTCCTTTCCTGCCAGACAGGAGTTTCTCCACCAGGGCCACATTTCCAGTGCGAGCAGCTTCCAACAGCTCCTGGTCCTTCCCCATAGTCTCTCACCGACTCCCTCACAGAGTCCTTTCCCCTTCGGGTCTTCCTCCCCGCCCACCCCCACTGGCCCCAAATCCAGGGCCCTCCCCGCCCCACCCTAAGATAATGCCAGAGCTTCAGCACCGGGAGATGCGTGCAGCCCCCAGCCGGGGACACCACTCTCCGCTCCTCTTCGGGGCGCAGCTTTCACAATGAGAATCAGACCATGTCTTGGAAGAGGGTCTGGCCGAGCTGGGAGCCGCGACGCGCCCTCACAGCCACTCCCCTGAATTCCCGAGGCCTGGTTCCCGCGGGTGGGGCGTGAGGGGGTGGGGACCGGGGGTGCTTTTGAGGAGCGGGAGGAGGATGCTGAGGAGTGAGGAGGTCGGAGGAGGAGACGGAGACCGTCCTCGCCTGAGCCCGAGCACCGCGAACGCCCGCGGCGGCGGCGGCGGCCCGCGCGCCCTCGCGCCCCGGCCCGGGTTCTCCTCAGCTTTCGCGCCCGGCCCGCTCGGCGGTTAAGGCGGCGGCGTCCGCGGCCCGCGGCGGAGAGGAGCGCGGCGGCTGTGGCTCTAGCGGCCGCGGCCCGCGCCGAGGCCGGGCGGTGAGGACGAGCCGCGGCGGGCGCTTGCCGAGGGCGGCGATGGCGGAGGTGGCTCGGGGATGGGATAGGGAGGGCGAACGCCCAGGTCCGTCGGCTGCGGCGGCGGCAGCTCTGAGGCCTGGCGCCCAGGGCGTGCGGGGGGCGTGTGCGCGCGGGCAGGTGCGGCCAGTGAGTCCGTCCAGAGTTGGGGGGGGGAAGAGATGGGGGGGGAGGAGATGGGGGCGGGGCGCCGGGACCAGATTCTCCTGGTTTTCGTGGGCGGGGACCCTCCCTCTTCCAGTCTCCTTGGGAGAGATTTAACCGTGTGAGGTCTGGAGTTCTCCGGGCCGCTGCGACTCCTCAGCCGGGCGGGCGCCGGCGCCACGCCTCGGGTCAGTCACGACGCTGAGGAAAATCCTCCATGTCCGGGATGGGAGGCTGGTGATGCTGGGAAGGAGCCCTCTGCCACCGCTTATGTCGGTGTCCGGGTGACTGGACCGGTTTTCGTCCTTCCGTTTACCTCCAGAGACGACTGAGACCTGCCCTTGCTTAGAAAGAAGAGGTTTGTTTTATTCTAGTTTCTGTGACACTGGCCACTGGAATGGTTTGTGACTGTTCCAGTTTTTCTAAGGTCTTTCATCAGTCCTCTATTTCAGTTGGGCTTTGAGGATCTGCTGACTTGTGAAAATACCAGGAAAAAGGCTCTCATTGAAAATTCTAACACATTCACACTGGGAAAAAATATAAATGAGCATGGATTAGACACCCACTTTAATTTGCATATTCATCAGCAATTCATTGTGCATGGTTGGCTTGATTTTGTTAGCTGCTCTCCTTGCCCGCGATGGAGAACACGCATTTATTTTCTTTTGAAACTTCCTGTGACACCCTGTGCGTTGCCTTGCCCTTGGAATAGACTTCATAAATGTTAACTTGTTGGTAATCAGTTGGGAGGAAAGGGACATAATGGGCACTTTCCTCACAACAGTTCAGTGAACTGGATATTACTACCATATATCCATTTTGGTAATGAGGAAATAGTGGGTCAAAGGGTTAATTAAATTTCTCAAGATGCTGCACATAGTAAGTGGCTGACAGAACTGGACCACAAAACTGACTCACTGCTAGCCCATGCTCTTCCCCATATACCTTACTGCCCCCATGAAAAAATAAAATGGACAGACAATAATCATCACAGACATTTGATGAGCAGTTACTAGGTACCAGGTACTATGCTAAGTTTTTTTTCATGTTATCTCAGCCTTCATAACAATCCCATGAGATGGGTACCATTTTTATCCTTATTTTACAGATGACGACGCTGATTAGCCCAAAATCATGGAGCTAGAAAGTGAGCCAAGACTCAAATCCATGACTGCCTGCTATAGGCGGAAATTTTAAGTAAATAACTGGAGAAAACTTAAAAGACATTCAAAGATAAGTAACAACAAATGTATATGTTAAAATATTTTAATGAAATTTAGTATTCTGAGATTTTATTTGAATGGTTCAAAGTGTTAGGTATATTATGGTTGCTTATGGGAGGTTTCCTGAAGGAAGTAGATTTTGAGCTAGTGGGTTTTTGTTTTGTTTTTGTTTTTGAATCTGTTTTAATAATAAGATGATATTATATATGATAATAATATGATCCCTGATATTCTGGGACTAGCAGACCAGTTAAAGAAACAAGAGGTAAGGAGCCATTAATTTCATTTTGAAAATGGCACACAGAAATCCTTCTTCCACTTTCCTAATGTTGCCACCTAAGCAAAACACATGTATCCCAGAATATACTATAAGTATTCAGTTGGTCAGAGCTAAAAAGAACCCACAATTTTGAGAAGCAACGTTTCATCATGGCTGAGTTAGTGATCAGAAGGGTCAACCCCCAATGGGAAACCATTAGTAATGATTTATTCCAAGAATCAGTTCCACAGTTCCAGGTACTCTAGTGGTATATGATACTCCAAGCCAGTTTTCAACTTCAAACTCTTTGTTTGTAGTTACATCATAGTTTCTTGTTGAAGAGGACAAAGGCTTGACTGCATGGGAACTAACATGCAAATTAAAAGTGAAAACATTTTTCCAAAAATCTGGAGAGGCCAAAAAAAAAAAATTCAGATTTTTTTAAACATCCAGATTTCATCAAGGTATTTTGCATCTGTGTGTAGTGGAAAGAGCCAGAAAATCTTGGGAACCAATTGCACAGGCTAGATCTCAGTTGGCACGTATGTAAAATGAAGTTATGTCTGATGCTCTCCACTGGCCTTATATTGTATGCCTATGATGAAATATGGTCTTAGTCCATTAAGTTATATGCATAATTGAAGCTAGAAATCAAGTATGGGGATAAATTGGAGATCAATTTCTATTCTGTTTTAATAACAAAAATAAAAATATATTTATTCTCCACATTTTTCTAATTGAACCTTTTTTATTCATCAAAATCTATCTTTGCTATTCTCAATGGACAGTATTAATTATAGTAAATGTATATATGTACCAGGAACAATACTAGAGTATTTTTTCTCTTTTTATTTATTTTTATATATAATATAATGTGTATATATACACGTTGTATATACTGGGTATATATATATCATTATGCATGTTTATTACATATTGTTAGATATTATTATATATATGTTTTATACACACATACAAACCAGTCAGGCTTAAATGAGACAAAGTAAAGAATCTAGTATTGTTCCTGGTACATAATAGCATAATATTATCTATATATATACTAGATATTATAATTCCTGCAGAAGCTCCGAATCCCTTACTCTAAAGTCTGATATACACAGATGTAATTCTGTATACTTTTAAGCAAGTTGAGAATTATTGCAAGTCACTCCTCTTGGGGTTGACTAATAAAAGAAGGGACTAGGGTTGAGACTAGAAAAGGGAGATAAAGCAAAAGACAAAGCAAGTATAAGAAGCCTTTGGAAACATAAAGTAAAGGAACATGAATCAAGATCAGTCTTAGAACTGCATACCAAGGTCTGTTTGCAGTGAGGAAGAGGAGAAGATGATGTCTTATAGCATCAAGTTATCAGCTGAGCTAAGATAGGATAACTCTGTGATTTAGGGAATGGATTTGGAAAATATCTACTTTCTCCATCTTGAGCTCTACAGTTACTCTGCATAACTGGGACTGTGATAGGCTGTGGGACAGAAGTTAGCAGCTCCAGGTTACAGAATACTATGAAGATATTAGACATCTGAATAGAACACCAAGTTCTTGCTTTCTGCATTCCATTTAAGTTTGTCTCCTCATGCCTACATGGCACAAACTTTGCCCTTCATCGTCTTCCTGAGGAAACCCAGACATCAAGCATATCATCATGTTTGCAGTCTTTCTGAATTTATGGTCATGAATGTTGAAGGCCATGGAATGTCAATCACCCATCTTCTCCAGGTTCTAACCGACTGAGAATAGACGCAAGGAACCAAATGAGCATCTCATTAGAGTGTCATCTTTATTACCTGGATGAGGTAAGTATCTAATATCCCACAAAGTGCAGGGATCCATATTAAAACTAGACTGAAAATGAGACTAGGAACTTCTTCTCTGTAAATGTGCATCCTGAGACCTGTCTGTGGAGAAAATTAGATCTGAACATTCATATAGCCGGCCAGCCTAAAGCATGTCTCACAAATGGAATCAGAAGATCAGAGAGAATGATAGGTTTCTAGGGCTGCCTTTGGAAAGCATCCTGAGACTGGTACTGATGCCCAAGTATGCCCACCATCTTGTTAGGTAGCAGAAGAAAGCCCACTGCCCTTCTTAGTGATCCATGAGACAGGCATTGCAAGAGAGAAAGCAAGCCAGCATTGAACCTGTATCTTGTTTTAAAGGAAAGTTTTCCCACCCACTGGTAAAGTGATTCCAATGGAAGCAAGTAGGGAAAGAAAGCAAAAGTGTTTGCTATAGTACAATTCCCTCTTGGAAAAAGGAGCAGAAGTTTCTTCCCCCCTAGGGAAATTTGATGTGGAAAAATAAGGGTTTCCCCCAAGACCATCACATCACACTGCACAACATTCCACCACCATCCTGCTGATTCTATCATTAACTTCCTCCTCTCTCAGAGCCCCCCTGCCTATGTGCTACGACCTTTGAAAACCTCTGTGCCCCACAGGTGACCCAGTACACAGCCCACTGAAAAATGTAGTCTTGTCTCCAAACTATTTCTCACAGAGAGAAACCCCTGAAATGCCAAAAAATAAATAATTTTTACCATCTCTATTTATTTTCCATTGAGGAAAAGAGCTAGCATCCTGATAAACCTATTACACAATATCTAGAGGGGTGACTAAGAAGACACAAAGAATGTAATATGCACTTTTGGAATCTCATCTATGTTTCTCAAGGGCTAATACCTCCTTCTTACGCCCCATCCTCTACTTCTGTCTTTCTCCTACACCTGGGTCACACACTTTTTCATTAAAGGGCCAGAGAGTAAATATCTTCAGCTTTGTGGGCCACACAGTCTCTATCACACTACTCAACTCGCCATTGTGGCATGAAAGTAGCCATAGGCAATATTCAAAACAGAGTGTGGCTGTGAACCAATAAAACTTTATTTATGTACACTTAAATTTGAATTTTGTATAATTTCCACGTGTCACAAAATATTCTTCTTTTGACTTTTTTTAAGCCATTTAAAGATGCAGGGGCTTCCCTGGTGGCTCAGTGGTTAAGAATTCTCCTGCCAATGCAGGAGGCACGGGTTCAATCCCTGGTGTGGGATCCCACATGCCGCGGAGCAGCTAAGCCCATGCACCACAACTACTGAGCCCACACGCTGCAACTACTGGAGCCTGCGTGCCTACAGCCCATGCTCTGCAACAAGAGAGAAGCCACCGCAGTGAGAAGCCCGCGCACTGCAACGAAGGGTATCCCCTGCTCGCCGCAACCAGAGAAAGCCCGTGCAGCAAGGAAAACCCAACGCAGCCAAAATAAATAAAAGAAAAAATAAAGAAAAGAAAAAAATAAAAATGAAAAAAAAGATTCTTAGTTTACTGGCCATATAGGCCATGGGTAGGTTTTGGTCCATGAGCCATAAGCCTACAGATTTAGGAGTGACTTATTCTAAAGCCCTTTTGGCGGATACTACTTCTTTGCTTGGCCTGATTGTTTAGAGGGGAGAGGAGGGCAGGAGCCTGGAATCAAATTATCCCCTCAGGCAGCCAAATATGCCCAGCCTGGGCAGAAAGGAATGCTTCCCATCAGCAAATCATCTCTAACTCTCTCATATCTCAAGAAAGATCCTTTCTTTAGATGAGCAGAAGACTTGTCTCCAGAGGAGATACTTAAACTGAGACTTGAGAGATATATGGCAAAGGGAAGCAGGAGGTGGAAAAAGAGTGTTGCATGAAGAACACTGTTTGGAAATCTGTACACTTTGCTCTTTAGAAGGCAGTTGGGAATTATACTCTCAGAACTAAATCCCTATGTTACCTCCTGCCATCTTTTCTTTTACCTCTGCTCCTATCTTGTAATAATTCACTCACACCTCCTAATCATGTTTGTATTGTTTATGGAATTTAAGTGTATTATTGTTATTGAATGTTCTTAATTTCAAAATTATATAAAGTATTATACAAATGCTTTTTCTAAAAATGAAGTTGTTTTTTCACTTGCATATATTCTCTGATTCTTTTTTTTTTTAATAGGAGTTCTTTTCCCATTTTTTTTTAAAGTCTTTATTGAATTTGTTACAATATTGCTTCTGGGTTTTTTTATGCTTTGGTTTTTAGGCTGTGAGGCATGTGGGATCTTAGCTCCCCCACCAGGGATTGAACCTACACCACCTGCATTGGAAGGCGAAGTCTTAACCACTGAACCGTCAGGGAAGTTCTTCTGATTCCTTTTTTAATTGATGATATTTGCCCACTTCAAAGGAGCTTCCCTCTTTCTTCATATGAAAAAAAAAAACAAAATAAATAAACCATGGCTTGTATGTTTTTTAATGTCTATGTATACTTTATGGATCAATGAATAAGAATGGGAGTTAGCTGCATGAAACAACTTGAAAATAAAGCTAAGCTGAATGAGAAAAAATGAATAGTTAATTCTAACTATAATCGTCCAGCATACATATGCTTTTTAATTCTATTACACTAACAAAGAAACATGTGCAACTAATTCTCTATTTATTTACCACAATCCAAAGTCCTCCCACCTTCCATATTCATGGACCATCTTCTTCCTATTACCCAGCTGAGGTCCAAGCCTGCCAACTGGGGGACCAAGCTGGGCTGGATTTTCAGCCAAGAACAGAAGGGGAATAATTGTGAGATTTTCCTGGACTCTGTAGCTAACATTATCTGACTAAATGTGTCTTCTTCTACGTTGGTACCTAAATGCTTTCCAAAGCACTTTTTCTGTTATACCACAAATTACGGTTTTGTAATTTAAACACACACACATACCTAGAACTGTGGTCAGAAGATCTGGGTTTCAATCCTGGTGTGACCTCTTCTTAGCTTAGAAAACTTCTAGAGCCATCAGTCCATAGACAAGTGTAATACATACCTTTACAAGTTCATCAGTTTGCTATGGCTGCCATAACAAAGTACCACAGACTGGGTGGCTTAAACAACAGAAATTTATTTCTTCACAATTCTGGAGACTAGTGTCTTCAAGTTGAAGGCAGGGTTGGTTTCTTTTGAGGCATCTTTCTTTGGCTTATAGATGGCCACCTTCTCCCTATGCTTCACATAGTCTTCCCTCTATGTGCATATGTCCTAATCTCTTCTTATAAAGACACCAGTCTTATTGGATTAAGGCCCATTCTAATAACCTCATTTTAACTTAACTACTTCTTTAAAGACCATATCTCCAAATACAATCACATTCTGAGGTATTGGGGGTTAGGACCTCAATGTATGAATGTAGAGGGGACACAATACAGTCCATAAGAGGGTTGATGGATGTTTTGTGGATCAGATTAAATGAGATTTAAAAAGTGAAGGCATTTGACTCTTAGTAGATATGCAATAAATGCCAGTTAAATCTAAACAAGTAATTTTTTAAATATCCATTTTATATTATTATTTAGTACAATTTTTATAGTATCCATATCTAATGTAATGTTATCCAGAAACATTTGATGTTGAAGGTAAATTTTAAATAAGAAATCTACTAGGGATACACAACTACAATTCTGTAATAAAGTAATCCAAGATGTTTGAGTTAATTCCTTCACCGCCTTTGAGAGTCAATAGTAATCAGGGAGAAATTACTTCCCTTCAGTATCCATGTGATCATATTGTTTATGAGGATCATAAAAATTTTCTCTTTGGGGGAGTTCTGAGTATTTTAAACATCCTAGTAATTGGAATTAATTTTACTCAAGGCTTTGTTTCTAAACTAGAGTCAAACTTTTAAGTTTCATAGCTTGACATAGAAATCCAAAATGTGTATAAACATGTATGTGTATGCATGTGTTTCCTACGCATGTAGAAAAACAGTAAAATTAGAAAAATACTGTGGTAGTATTAATAAATACATCAATAATCAATACTACATCAATAAATGCATTATTACTATAATTCATACATAAAAGTATATGAAACTCTCAGTACTTTTGCAGGGACCTAGTCTAAACAGGAAAGAGGAAAGATAAGGACCCCCCCCCAATACTCTCTCAATCATGGAATTGCTTTTCTTAAAAACTATCAGCCCATTTTTTTTGTTTTTTTTCTTGTGAAACATAAGCATTTAAAATATGTTATAATTTTGTAACTATGGTACAATATTTCTTCATTTTCAACACTTTGAGAGCTTCAAACCAAAAGCCAAATACAGATGGCTTAGCCTTCTCTTTTCTCTGAAAGACCATGACAAGTGGCAATTTCTATGTGTTCAGAAACTTAGAAGGAGCCTGAGAAGTCTGTGGCAACCCAGTTTTACGATGATTTTCAGTAGCTATGAAGTGTCCATTTAATAAACAGGATCACATGCACTAATAGAAAAGTACAGATATTTACTTGACTCAAATAAGTTTGCTCTAAGAATATGAATGAAGGAGAACAAAGAATTAAACCATTTACAGAATATGCGAACTGAAAGAAATATTTCACTTGTATGTTTCCTGGTTGGAATATGTTGTTTTAGGTGAAGGAACCTATAAGCAAAGATGATTACTGAAGCCCAGCTTGATAAGAAAAATATTGTAAACACCTAGAGTCTAGAAAACAATGAAATTATTTTCTAGTATCTATAATTATAGAAGCAGCATAGAGAAAATTCCAGAGAGTCCAGGGAATTTGGGAAGGATGGGGAAAGAAAATACTGAGACATTCAAACTGCTAGGGTAGGTAGGGACTCAGTGAACTACTTCTCTTAAAACACTATGAACTGGGCTTCTGTGGTGGCACAGTGGTTAAGAATCCACCTGCCAATGCAGGGGACATGGGTTTGAGCCCTGGTCCGGGAAGATCCCACATGCCACAGAGCAACTAAGCCTGTGCACCACAACTACTGAGCCCATGCTCTAGAGCCTGTGAGCCACAACTATGGAAGCCCACATGCCACAACTACTGAAGCCCGCATGCCTAGAGCTTGTGCTCCTCATTGAGAAGCCTGCGCACTGCAACGAAGCCCCAAAGCAGCCAAAAATTAATTAATTAATTTTAAAAATAATTATTAAAGTAATTAATTTTAAAAATAATTAATTTTAAAATTTATTTTAGTAATTATTTATTTTTAAAATAATAATTATTAAAATAGTTAATTTTTAAAAACACTATGAAAGAGATCAACACATTAAAAACACCCCCCACATAAAACATTTAAAACTCACTCCACTGTATAACCTTCTTCTCTAGATATACATCACTTTATACTTGTAAGAATGTGGTAAGATAAACAAAAAAATCCTCCTCTCCCATTCCCTTTTCCCTTTGTTCCTCACCTTCAGCAACCCATCTCCCACGATAAATAAATAAATAAATAAATAACGTATCCCATTTCTCAAAGGAGGTACCTGGTAAATAACCTCAAGTTCTCTTCCTGGCTTTTGGCTTCCAAAATCTTAGGCCCTTAAGAGAAGGATGAGGCATTTCAAATATGAAGAGAGGGGGAATTAAGGATAACAGGGTTCCTCACCTCACTCCCATCCTGGGATAGAAAATTGAGACCACCCACACCCATACAGCTTAAATACTGGTACTGATAACTGAGGTCACCTGTGTCAACATGACTTTTAAATTTACTCCAGGAAATTCTTTCCCAGGAAGACAATTCTATGAACCAATAAATAATTTCACTGTTTCCTTCAGGAACTTCCTTAAAATGAATTTATCTGAACAAAATCTTTGCTCATCTGGGTAAATAGCCCCTTCTTAGGATTGCAGAGGGGGGAATGTGCTTTAATGGAGAACTTTGCACTGTTTAGAGCACACTCTTCTGGGTTATGTGATTCCGATTATGTGGAGGTTCTGTGCCTTTTGTTGCCTGTAAGCTATTTCAGAACTCTGTGAGTTCTAGATAACTGATAGCAATGCAGAATAATTCTTGCCTATATACCTGCAAGTAAATTGTCCAATGAATGTCCACTACTGTTTTGGAGTAGAGATCTAGCAGAGGTGCCATCTTATAGGACTAAAGAGGTGTAGTATTTCATCTTCCCATTTTCCTATATTCCTCCTAATTCTTTTTTTAAATAATTTTTATTGGAGAATAGTTGCTTTACAATGTTGTGTTAGTTTCTACTGTACAGCAAAATGAATCAGCTATACATATACATATATCCTCTCTTTTTTGGATTTCCTTCCCATTTAGGTCACCACAGTGCATTAAGAAGGGCTCCCTGTTATTATACAGTATGTTCTCATTAGTTATCTATTTTATACATAGTATCAACAGTGTATATGTGTTAATCCCAATTTCCCAATTCCTCCCAATCCCCCATTCCCCCCTTGGTATCCATACATTTGTTCTCTATGTCTGTATCTCTATTTCTGCTTTGCGAATAAGATCATCTATACCATTTTTCTAGATTCCACGTGTAATAAATGCTGGAGAGGGTGGGGAGAAAAGGGAGCCCTCATGTACTATTGGTGGGAATGTAAATTGATACAGCCACTATGGAAAACAGTATGGAGGTTCCCTAAAAAACTAAAACTAGAACTACCATATAACCCAGCAATCCCACTACTGAGCATATACCGAGAGAAAACCATAATTCCAAAAGACACATGCACCGCAGTGTTCATAGCAGCACTATTTACAATAGCCAGGACATGGAAGCAACATAATGTCCATCAATAGAGGAATGAATAAAGAAGATGTGTACATATATACAATGGAATATTACTCAGCCATAAAAAGGAACGAAATTGGGTCATTTGTAGAGACATGGAAGGACATAGAGAAGTTTTGGTCCAGAACAAGAAGTAAATTAAAAAATGTATTCTTCTTCTAATAGTAGATGAAGCTAGGTAGAGGAGCCAAAGATGATGAAAGTAATAAATAACTATAGATTTATTCATTTATACATTTTTATTCCATGTGTAAATTATTCTATTAATTTTGGCAAATAATGTACTATATTTTTCGGGTGATTTAACCAACATTTCCCTTAAAAATATATCTGTAATTTTAAAGTATAGACATTGTGATCTCAAAATTAGCTGTACAAATACATTTTTGATTACTTACACATTCCTGAATTTGTTATAGACATATGAGATAAAGAGACAACTAAACTCCAAATAAATGACTTTTACTGGAAACTTTACTATTATATTAAATTCATAATCCCACAATTCATTGTCTGTTACTCAATTCATGATAGGTATCAAATTATTTACAATACGATTAAGATTTTTATTAAAACTGTACTGCACAGAGGTAATTATGTTTTGTAGAATATGTATTGTGAGGCTTTTTTTTTTTTTTTTTTTTTGCGGTACATGGGCCTCTCACTGTTGTGGCCTCTCCCGCTGCCGAGCACAGGCTCCGGACGCGCAGGCCCAGCCGCTCCTCGGCATGTGAGATCCTCCCGGACCGGGGCACGAACCCGCGTCCCCTGCATCGGCAGGCGGACTCCCAACCACTGCGCCACCAGGGAAGCCTTGTTAGGCATTTTTAATTGATGCTTATCAGCAACAAGTTATTTGCTGCATAGCAATCCTTTTTTTTTTTAAGAGAACCCCCCTTAAGGTTTAATGTATACACGTTTAAGATCATTTTGAAGCATATTTATATAACATAAAATTCACCCATTTTAAGTGTAAAGTACTATGGTTATAATGAGTGTATAGAGTTGTGCAACCACAACCAGAAATAAGTTTTAGAACACTTTAATCAACCCTCCAAATTCCCTTATGCCCTTTTGTGGTCAAGCTGTGCCTCACCCCCAGCCACAAGGCAAGCACTGATCTGCTTTCTGCTGTTACGTTTTTGCTTTTTTCCAGAACTTCATGTTCATATTTCATATGTGTTTTGTGTCATTCATTTTTTTTACTTATCATTATGTTTTTGAGATACTTCTACATTGTTCTGTATATCAGTAGTTTATTCTGCTTTCCTTGCAGTTGTATTCTGTTGAATGTATATGCCACATTTTGTTTATACATGGACCAGCTGCTAGATATTTGAGTTGTTTCTATTGTTTGGTTATTATGAATAATGATGCTATGAACATTTGGGTACAAATCTTTGTATGGACATATATTTTCACTTCATTTAGGTAAACCCGTAGGAGTAGAATTGCTGGGTCATGTAGTAGGTGTACATTTCAATTTTTAAGACACTGACAAACTGTTTTCCAGTACCTGCACCACTTTGCAATTCCACTAGCAATGTATGAGAGTTCCAGTTGTACCATATCTTCGCCAACACTTGATGTTTCAGTCTTTTTAAATTAAGAAATTCTGGGCTTCTCTGGTGGCGCAGTGGTTGAGAATCTGCCTGCCAATGCAGGGGACACAGGTTCGAGCCCTGGTCTGGGAAGATCCCACATGCCGCGGAGCAACTAGGCCCGTGAGCCACAATTACTGAGCCTGCGCATCTGGAGCCTGTGCTCCGCAACAAGAGAGGACGCGATAGTGAGAGGCCTGCGCACCGCGATGAAGAGTGGCCCCCGCTTGCCGCAACTAGCGAAAGCCCTCGCACAGAAACGAAGACACAACACAGCCAAAAATAAATTAATTAATTAATTTTTAAAAAAAATTAAGAAATTCTAACATGTGTATAGGAGTATCTTACTGTGGTTATAATTTGCATTTCCCTAATGACCAATCAAGTTGAGCATCTTTTTTTGTTAAGTACCTATACAGATCTTTTTCCTGTTTCTTAAAACTGAGTTATTTATATCATTATTGAGTTGTAAAAATTCTTAATTAGATGTGGACACAAGTCTTTTGTCAGACATATGCTTTACAAACATTTTTTCCCAAGCTGTAGTTTGTCTTTTCATTTTCTTAATGATTTTAACAAGCAAAAGATTTTAATTTTTTTGAAGTCTACTTAACATTTTTTAAATTTATGGTTCATGCTATTTGTGTGTTGTCCCAAGGTCATGAAGGGTTTTCTCCTATGCTTTGTTCTGTAGGATGTATGTGTTTTTGCCCTTACATTTAGGTCTGTGATCTATTTTGAATTAATATTGGTGTATGGTTTGAAGAAAGATCAAAGTTCATTTCTTTTCCATGTGGATATACAGTTATTCCAAAAACATTTCTTGAAAAGCCTATTCTTTTCCAATTGACTTTCTTTGATACCTTTACTGAAAATCAATTGACCACATAAGTGTGAGTCCATATCTGGATTCTCAGTTCTGTTTCATTGATCTATATGTCTATCCTTATGAATTCTTTCATTTTTAATCTTGAAGAATGGGATAATGTTTAGAGAAAAATAATCATGTTTGATAACTTCCATTGAAACATATAATTTATCTAAATTTAAATACAATAATAGGCAAAAAAGGATGATTAATCTTTCTTTAAAATGTATTCTTTACTACAGTTTAAAACAAAGATGATAATTAGATCATTTTGGATATTTTTACTGGACGTGGAAAAAATAGATGGAAAAGTCTGTTGTCTGAGGCAGTAAACTATTATTAACTACTGTGCTGCTTATATTCATTAAGAAAAATTTTCAAATTTAAGAGGGTTAAATAAACATGATTATGAGACAATTGAAGCATAGTAAGAATACACATATTTCCTTTAAACTGGTTACAGTCTTCAGCCATGGATGAATTACATCCATGGGTATAAAACATAGTACTAGGTGATGTAATGACAGAATCATTGTCAGTAATTTTGAGAAATGGAGAAGAACACAAGACTTGCCAGAAGACTGAAGAGGTACAGATGTTTCCATTTTCAAAACACAAAAAAATAGATTGCAGAAGCTAAAGGCTAATAAGCATGATACTGAAAGCTGGTAAAATTATAGAAGAGATAAAGCATATATTTTATCAACATCTTTTCAAATGATCACTAGAAGAAAAAATAATTTTTTTCACCAAAATTATTAAATTACACACCTGAAAATGGCTAACATAGATCCTGAATGACTGTGACTAGTAAATATCTTTTTTAAAGTAAAACAACCTCAAACCTTTCTCTGAGAAATCATACAATAGGAAGAAAGAAAATAAATGAAGTAAAAACTAATGGCATCCAAACAAAATTATTTTTAAAATATCACATGTAATTCTACACTTAAAAAATAGAAAATCTTGATGAAAGGTACTAATCTAAAATTATCAAAATTGATGTCTCCTTCTCTGTGCATGGTAAGCCTAGTGATGCCAAGGATAGACTAAGAAATACCCAGAAGTTGAATATATGAGTTTGGAGTCCAGGGAAGAGTTAACGTTAGTTGTATGAATCTGGGACTAGTCAGTGCATTTGTGGTATTTAAATCCATGAGACTGGAAGAGATCACCTAGGAAGTGAGTATGGACAGAGAAGACCAACAACTGTAGAAATTCTCTTTTATTTCCATCTTCACAGTGAAATAATAATCAAAGCCATGGGCTTGAGTGGAAGGAGAGGAGAAGGAGTGTTGGAGGTTTGTGGAAAGAGGAGGGAAGCATAAAATAGTTGAAGAGTAGACCTGTGAATACAGAGGGATTAGAAGGCAGCCCTGATGGCTTAGGAGTGTTCGGTGGCCATAAATTTAAAGCAAAATCAGCAGAAGGATCAGGAAAAGAAGCAAGAATTATTGAAATAACTGAAGAAAACTTTCAGTGTTAGAATTGAATCTGCCAAGTTAAAATGCCAAGGGCCAAGAAAAATAGAGACCAACGTCTATACATGCTGTCGGGACATTTTAAAATTTTAGATATTTTTAAAAATATTGCTAGCAGGACTTCCCTGGTGGTGCAGTGAATAGGACTACTCCGCCCTCCCAATGCAGGGGGCCCGGGTTCGATCCCTGGTCAGGGAACTAGATCCCACATGCAGGCTGCAACTAAGAGTTCACATGCCACAACTAAGGAGGCGGCAAGCTGCAACAAAGACCTGGCACAACCAAATAAATAAATATTTTTAAAAAGTATTTCTAGTAATCAGTCAACAAAACAAGTTATATTTCAAGGAACAAGAATCATGCTGACCTCATATTTCCCTGAAGAAGCAATGGAATAACATATAGAGTTAAAGTTATGTACCAGGAAATTTTTAGTTCCAAGAAATAGAAAACGCAACACAACTAATATAAACAATAAAGCAGATTTATTATCTCACATAAGAATTTCTAAACTGGCTCTGAGATTGGTTATTTTAGTAGTTTAAGGATCTAAGTTCTTTCCATCATTCTTTGCCAAGCTCAGGGGATCAGTCTTGCCCTGAGTTAATCATCCTCTTGTTCATAAGGTGGTCCTGAAGTTCCAGGCATTACATGTAGACATGACAACATCAAGCAGAAGAAGAATCTCACTGGTTAGTGTTGTGTCACATACCCTTTCCTAAGCCAATCACTTATAAGGGCAATGCAGTTGGCTTAGTTAGTATAGTGCGTGACGGGGTGGAGAACGATAGATTACCCAAACAAAACCAGAGTTCTCTTAATAAGGAAGAAGGGGAAATGGCTATTGGGTAGGCAACGAACAGTGCCTCTTTCATGAGAGGGAGAAAATATTGTAACCCCAAAATAAAAGCCCACTAAAAGGCACTAAAAGGCTTCCCTGGTGGCACAGTGGTTAAGAATCCACCTATCAATGCAGCAGACATGGGTTCAAGCCCTGGTCCTGGAAGATCCCACATGCCGCGGAGCAACTAAGCCACAACTACTGAGCCTGCGCTCTAGAGCCCGTGAGCCACAACTACTGAAGCCTGCACGCCTAGAGCCCGTGCTCCGCAACAAGAGAAGCCACCGCAATGAGAAGCCCACGCACTGCAACAAAGAGTAGTTCCCACTCACCACAACTAGAGAAAGCCCATGTACAGCAACAAAGACCCAACGCAGCCAAAAATAAATAAAAATTTAAAAAAACCCAACCCACTAAACTATGAGTTTTTATGAGGACATATTCTCAGACATAAAAATACTTCGAAAAACTATACTACCCATATACCTGTCCTGAAATTTTTTCTTGAAAATATTGCAGATGACTGAGAGAAGAATCAAAGCAACTCAAAAAGGGGAAATCAGGGCTTCCCTGGTGGCGCAGTGGTTGAGAGTCTGCCTGCCGATGCAGGGGACGCGGGTTCGTGCCCCGGTCCGGGAAGATCCCACATGCCACGGAGCGGCTGGGCACGTGAGCCATGGCCGCTGGGCCTGCGCGTCCGGAGCCTGTGCTCTGCGGCAGGAGAGGCCACAGCAGTGAGAGGCCCACGTACCGCAAAAAAAAAAAAGGGGAAATCATGTTATGAAAGAGCTGGTAATCAAGTGAAACAAAGTTAAGTCTAATTACTTGTTTTTGATAAGTATCTCTGCAAATTATATTAAAAACCAAAGGCTTAAATGACATTTCAGCTGCTACCTGAAAACAATGTTTAGACAGGTGAAGAATTGGGAGAAGAGCATTACAGACAGAAGGAACAACATGGGAACATTTCTTTAAGGCTGGAGATAAACACAAGTTAGATGAGGCAGGAGTCAGATTGTGCTGAGTCTCATGAGCCATGTTAGGGATTTGGAGTTTTATTTTAAGTATATTGAAAATCGGTGATATATTTTAAGTAGAGGAATGACATATCTGCATTCTATTTTAAGAAGATCATTCTGGTTGCTCTTTAAAACAGCAGATGGGAGGCAGGGCAAGGATGGAAACTGAGAGGCTATTGAAGGTAAGAAATCATATTGTTTGGACTGGGAAGAAGTGTAAATAAAAATGGCAAGCAATTGATAAATTGGAAATATGTGTAGAGAGACTCAATAGGACAAGCTGATGGATTGCACGTATATGAGGATAAGTTGAGGGAGACTGGAGAAACAAAGATCCAAACTTTTGGCTGAGTGGGTGGTAGTGCCATTTACTAAAATGAGAGACACCAAAAGATTATCATGTTGCATTTTAACGTGGGGAGAAGAGAAAGGGAAAGAGGGACCAAGAGCTCTATTTTGAACATTGTGTGAGATGCCTATGAAACATCCAAGTGAAGATGTTAAGAAGTTCAGAATAGTGGTCTGAGCAGGAGATATATTTTTGGAAGTCTTGGCATATAGAAGATATTTAAAACTACAGTAAATGAATGGCATTACCTAAGAAAAGAAAAATGAAATTCCAGCACACAAAGGTTGGATAGAGAAGAAAATAAAGGAGATATAAAAGAAACAAGCAATGAATTAAGAGGAAAACCAGGAGAGTGTTGGAATCATGGAAGCCAAGAGCAAGAAGGGAGTATTCAGTTGTGTCCAAAATTGCAAAAAGTCTCATAAGTTGAAGACATGCACATTTTCATTAGATATAGCAACATAGAGGCCAATGATAACAAAAACAGTTTCAGTTGACTAGTCTTGGTGGGGGTAGAACTTCAGGTTGCAGTGGAATTGAGAATAAAGAGAATGTGAGGAAGTGGAGACAGCTTGTTTTAGGTAACTCTTCTGAGAAGTCTGGCCATGAAGAAGATTGGAACAATATCTTGGAGATAGACTGGAGAGACACAAAGGCTCAAGTGAAGTTTTTTGTTTTTTAATTTAAGGATGGGAAATACAAGTATATATTTTTTAAAAGATGTATTATTTATTTATTTATTTATTTTTGGCTGCATTGGGTCTTAGTTGCTGGCATGTGGGATCTTCATGGAGGCATGTGGGCAGGATCTTTCGTTGTGGCCCACAGGCTCTTCGTTGCTACGTGCGGGCTTCTATCTAGTTGTGGCATGTGGGTTTTCTCTTCTCTAGTTGTGGCTTGCGGGTTTTCTCTTCTCTAGTTGTGGTGCGCAGGCTCTAGGGCACATGGGGCTCAGTAGTTGTGGTATGCAGGCTTAGTTGCCCCAAAACATGTGGGATCTTAGTCCCCTGACCAGGGATTGAACCCTTGTCCCCTGCATTGTAAGGAGGATTTTTTTTACCACTGGACCACCAGGGAAGTCCCCACAAGTCTATGTTTGAATGCTGATAAATGATCTGATAGTAAGAGTTTGAAGATGTGAGGGAGATGGGGTTTAATTGAAGGAGTGTCTTCAGAAGGCTTTAAACCCATCATTAGATTGAGAGAATGGAATTTTGATATTTTCACCAGTCAACATATTTATTGAGTGCTATGTGCCAAGCTCGGTTCTAAGCACCAGTGCTGTGAGAATGAAGAAGACAGCCAATAAACCTGCCCTCAAAGATTGTAATTTCTAGTGTGGAAGAATGAAAACATGTAAACAAGCAAATGAATATATAAGATTATTTTGAATATTGATAATTGCTATAAAGCAGTCAAGAGAGAGTCCATGTGTTAGAGCCAGAGCATGCTCTGCAAGCCTCCGTGTATTATCCATCAGCCAAAATCAAATGGGAGCTTCCAAATCTTATGGGATCCAGGCAAGACTACACTTCTCTTTCCTTTAAGACTCATAGCCTCACCACTGCCTTTATCTCTGGGACCCAAAGAACAAATATCCTTATACCCTTGATCCCTATTTATGTCATTCATCACAAGCCATGCTCTCCTTACACATCCCTCACTCTCCAGCCATTAATCCCTATACTGATCTGTACATCACCTTTCCTGATTCAATCTTCCATCTCTCTCCAGCACCCAAAACCTTTCCCCCGTGAGTCCTTCTGGAACTCAATTATCAGCAAAATCACATTTCCTTAATGTCGTCTTTAAATATTCCTTTTACTGACTTTATCTTACTGAAATCCGTCTCTCTCCTAAGGCCCCTGCGTCAAGTAGTGGCAGTTTTTCCTTCCACAGTCTTCATATCACAGAGCCTAGAGGTGGGGTAGGTGTTCTGTAATTTATTAATGCCTCCAGAACATTTTCCCTCCCTCCTCTTTTGAAAAAGTCACCTTTGAATCTTGTACCATCAGACCACAGCATCCATTACCCACTCTTGTTGATGTTACCTTCCAACCCCACAGTTTACTCCTCCTTGATCCTTGAACATTTTAGCTCCTGGATCACTTCACTCTAAGACTCCTCCTGTCGTTAATCTTGGGGATTTTAAGATTCTCACTGATGAACCATCCAACGCCCTGACCTCTCAGTTCTCTGGTCTCCCCTCTTCCATTGATATTGCCTTTCACTTTTTGTTAGCTACTCATTCCTAAAATCATTTTATTAATAGATCTTTCATTACCATTAATTAACCTCTACATAATCTCAATTTCAAACATTCCATCCTCCAACCTCTACGTTATTTCTAGAATCCCAACTCCAAACACCCTTCAGTACTACAGGGATCTACAATCCATTGATCCTACCACTATTTTATCATCTCTTACCCCCTCATGTCCTTACTTCTCTCTCTTTACTCAGATATTATAGGTTGAATTGTGTCCTTTCTAAAGATATGTTGAAGTCCTAGTACTCCCCAGTACCTGTGAATGAGATCTTATTTTAATATAGGGGCTTTGCAGATGTAATCAAGTTAAGATGAGGTCATTAGGGTGGGCCTTAATCCAATATGACTGTTGTACTTATAAAAAGAGGAAAATCTGAACACTGACACACAAGGGGAAGACAACCATGCAACAACAGAGGTAGAGATTTGAATTATGCTACCGCAAGCCAAGGAACGCCTGGAGCTACCAGAAGGTAGAACAGGTGCATGGCCCTGCCAACACCTTGACTGCACATTTCTAACCTCCAGAACTGTGAGACAACACATTTCTGTTACTTTAAAGCACTGTTTGTGGTATTTTGTTACAGAAGCCCTATGAAACCAATATCCCGGGTTAAACTATTGATATATATGGTCAGATGATGACATCATGATAAAAGTTATTAAATGGCCTAATGATGAAATAATTCCCGTGCATACACTCTGAGTTCCCTTCCCTTTCTCTTACTTTATTGCACTTGGCTAAACAATAAACCCTGATTAAATCCCATTTTCAGCTTTCTTCATGACCAGAGTTGCACAGTAAAACGTGGATTAAGAAAAACACACAACCATGTTGATCGATCTTACTTAAAACACATGGTGATTAAATGCAACTGGACCTGAATGGTGCTTGCAATCATATTGTGTTTGTCTACTCCATTCATTCTTTCTCTTATGAAACTTTTTCAGGGACTTCCCTGGTGGTCCAGTGGTTAAGAATCTGCCTTCCAATGCAGGGGACCTGGGTTCGATCCCTGGTTGGGGAAATAAGATCCCACATGCCGCAGGGCAACTAAACTTGTGGGCCACAACTAGAGAGCCTGCGTGCAGCAACTACTGAGCCCACGCACCACAACTAGAGAGAAGCCCGAAAGCCGCAACGAAGACCTGACACAGCCAAATAAATAAGTAAATAAATAAATCTTTTAAAAACAAAAACAAAAAAACAAAACCATTTCATATCTCTCTCTCAAAATCTCCAATAACTTCTCCCTAATCCTCATTCTTAGTAAATGTCCTCACTATTACAATAACCTTCATAAGAAAATTTCCACAAGCTCCCATGACATTATCTCATCTACGTGAGTTTGTCCCCATGTTCTTTGCCTTCTATCCATGCTCCTGGCTAAAACCAGCCTTTCCCTTTACACAATATACTATCCCCTCTTCCCTAATCAAAGAAATTGCTCTAAATATGTCCTTTCCCTCCTCTATCATAAAAATTTCCCTCCCTACCGATCATTTCTATTAGCTATTATTTCTCCCTTCTTAAAAAAACTAATCAACCACCATTTTTTCTTCCACTTCTCTTCCAGCCATAGCCCTCTGTCTCTCCTTTTCTCCACAAAATAACATTTATTTCAGTTTGCCATGACAGTTGCAGTTTACACTTAATTATTTAATTAAATCTTGGTTTAATTATTAATAGTACCCTTTTCAAATGTGTTCGTTTCGATTGTAAATTACGTAGCTAGCTTACCTTTTGATGTAAAACTCCTTGAAAGTGTTGTCTGTGCTCATTCTATCCAATGTGTCACCTTTCATTCTCTCTTGTGCCCCATTTCAAAAAGGTCTTGTCCACACTACTCCATTGAAGCTGTTTTCAAGGTCACCAAACATGTCCTTATCCTTAAATCTGATTGTCAGTTTTCACTCCTCACCTTTTTGAGCTTTGAGCAGCATTTAACATAGCCAAGCATTCCTTCCTTCTTAAACAATTTCTTCATTTGGCATTTAGGACACCACTTTCCGGTTTTCCTTCTGTCACTGCTTCTTGGTCTCCTGTCCTAGTTCTTCCTCACCTCTCTGAACTCTGAACAGTGGATCGGCAAACAGCTCAGTCTTTAAACTTCTGCTTTTTATCTATAATCATTCCCTCCTTACTCTTCTCCTAATCTACGTAGCAAAGGAACTGAAACCCATCACACCTCCCCCACAACACACACTCACAGTAAAGAGATGATAAAGCCACAGTAGATGGTTCTTAACTTTGTGTAAGGAAGAGAGTTATCTTCAGGGATTGCATTTTGCTGAATATGGGTGTGCAGCACAGCTGAATGGTTCAGCTGCAGAGATGCTGAACACTCCACTAGACATTTTGTTGTTGTTGTTGTTGTTATTTGTGGGCGACAGTTATTTTATTATAGAAGAAACAGATGTAATAAAACAATAAGTTATTATACAATGACAACATCACCATTTTCAAATCTCTAATGAAATAATGGATATAGGCAGGGACAACCAATCACTACTAAAGCCATTAGGTGAAAAGTCGATGAGAAAGTATAAATTTGAGAGATTAAGCTATGAGAATTTGAATCCACTAAGGAAAGTAAGTATTACTAAACGTGGGGTAAACAGGATTTATGTGCATTTGCTGTGATATAATATGAAGTATACAGAGCCACCTATAAAACATTTTTGCCAAAAAAGAAAAGAAAAAAATGAAAACAAGGACCCGAATTCAACCAAGACTCTAGCTCTGACTTCCAGTTTTGTTTTTTTTTAAATCCTTATTGGACTATAATTGCTTCACAATGGTGTGTTAGTTTCTGCTCTATAACAAAGTGAGTCAGCTATACATACACATATATCCCCATATTTCCTCCCTCTTGTGTCTCCCTCCCACCCTCCCTATCCCACCCCTCTGGGTGGTCACAAAGCACCAAGCTGATTTCCCTGTGCTATGTGGCCACCTCCCAACAGCTATCCATTCCACACTTGGTAGTGTACATATGTCCATGCCACACTCTCACTTTGTCCCAGCCTACACTTCCCCCTCCCCGTGTCCTCAAGTCCATTCTCTACGTCTGTGTTTTTATTCCTGTCCAGACCCAAGGTTCTTCAGAACCAATTTTTTTAGATTCCATATATACGTGTTAGCATATGGTATTTGTTTTTCTCTTTCTGACTTACTTCACTCTGTATGACAGACTCTAGGTCCATCCACCTCACTACAAATAACTCAATTTCGTTTCTTTTTATGGCTGAGTAATATTCCATCGTATATATGTGCCACATCTTCTTTATCCATTCATCTGTCGATGGATGCTGAGGTTGCTTCCATATCCTGGTTATTGTAAACAGAGCTGCAATGAACATTGTGGTACATGACTCTTTTTGAATTACAGTTTTCTCAGGGTATATGCCCAGTAGTGGGATTGTTGGGTTGTATGGTAGTTCTATCTTTAGTTTTTTAAGGAATCTCCATAATGTTCTCCATAGTGGCTGTATCAATTTACATTCCCACCAACAGTGCAAGAGGGTTCCCTTTTCTCCATACCCTCTCCAGCATTTATTCTTTGTAGATTTTTGGATGATAGCCATTCTGACTGCTGTGAGGTGATACCTCATTGTAGTTTTGATTTGCATTTCTCTAATGATTAGTGATGTTGAGCATCCTTTCCTTGTGTTTGTTGGCAATCTGTATATCTTCTTTGGAGAAATGTCTGTTTAGCTCCTCTGCCCATTTTTCAGTTGGGTTGTTTCTTTTTTTGGTATTGAGCTGCATGAGACACTTGTAAATTTTGGAGATTAATCCTTTGTCTGTTGCTTCATTTGCAAATATTTTCTCCCATTCTGAGGGTTGTCTTTTCATCTTGCTTATGGTTTCCTATGCTGTGCAAAAGCTTTTAAGTTTCATTAGGTCCCATTTGTTTTTTTGTTTTTATTTCCATTTCTCTAGGAGGTGGGTCAAAAAGGATCTTGCTGTGATTTATGTCATAGAGTGTTCTATGTTTTCCTCTAAGAGTTTTATACTGTTTGACCTTACATATAGATCTTTAATCCATTTTGAGTTTATTTTTGTGTATGGTGTTAGGGAGTGCTGTAACTTCATTCTTTTACATGTAGCTGTCAAGTTGTCCCAGCACCACTTAGTGAACAGGCTGTCTTTTCTCCTTTGTATATTCTTGCCTCCTTTTTCAAAATTAAGATGACCATATGTGTGTGGGTTTATCTCTGGGCTTTCTATCCTGTTCCATTGATCTATATTTCTGATTTTGTGCCAGTACCATACTGTCTTGATTACTGTAGCTTTGTAGTATAGTCTGAAGTTTGGGAGCCTGATTCCTCCAGCTCCGTTTTTCTTTCTCAAGATTGCTTTGGCTATTCGGGGTCTTTTGTGTTTCCATACAAATTGTGATATTTTTGTTCTAGTTCTGTGAAAAATGTCATTGGTAGTTTGATAGGGGTTGAATTGAATCTGCAGATTGCTGTGGGTAGTATAGTCATTTTCACAATGTTGATTCTTCCAGTCCAGAACATGATATATCTCTCCATTTGTTTGTATCATCTTTAATTACTTTCATCAGTGCCTTACAGTTTTCTGCATACAAGTCTTCTGTCTCCTTAGGTAGCTTTATTCCTAGGTATTTTATTCTTTTTGTTGCAATGGAAAAAGGAGTGTTTCCTTAATTTCTCTTTCAGGTTTTTCATCACTCGTGTATAGGAATGCAAGAGATTTCTCTGCATTAATTTGTACCTTGGTACATTACCAAATTCATTGATTAGTAGTTTTCTGGTAACACCTTTAGGATTCTCTATGTAAAGTATCGTGTCATCTGCAAACAGTGACAGTTTTACTTCTTCTTTTCCAATTTGGAGTCCTTTTATTTCTTTTTCTTCTCTGATTACTGTGACTAAAACTTGCAAAACTATGTTGAATAGTAGTGGTGAGGGTGGACAACCTTGTCTTGTTCCTGATCTTAGAGGAAATGGTTTCAGTTTTTCACCATTGAGAACAATGTCGGCTGTGGGTTTCTCATATATGGCCTTTATTATGTTGAGGTAAGTTCCCTCTATGCCTACTTTCTGGAGGGTTTTTACCATAAATGGGTGTTGAATTTTGTTGACAGCTTTTTCTGCGTCTATTGAGACGATCCTATGGTTTTTCTCCTTCAATTTGTTAATATGGTGTATCACATTGACTGATTTGCATATATTGAAGAATCCTTGCATTCCTGGGATAAACCCCACTTGATCATGGTGTATGATCCTTTTAATGTGCTGTTGGATTCTGTTTGCTAGTATTTTGTTGAGGATTTTTGCATGTATGTTCATCAGTGATATTGGCCTGTAGTTTTCTTTTTTTGTGACACCTTTGTCTGGTTTTGGTATCAGGGTGATGTTGGCCTTGGAGAATGAGTTTGGGAGTTTTCCTCCCTCTGCTATATTTTGGAAGAGTTTGAGAAGGATAGGTGTTAGCTCTTCTCTATATGTTGGATAGAATTCGCCTGTGAAGCCATCTGGTCCTGTGCTTCTGTTTTTTGGAAGATTTTTAATCATAGTTTCCATTTCAGTGCTTGTGATTGGTCAGTTTATATTTTCTATTTCTTTCAGTCTCAGAAGGTTGTGCTTTTCTAAGAATTTGTCCATTTCTTCCAGGTTGTCCATTTTACTGGCATATAGTTTCTTGTGGTAATCTCTCATGATCCTTTGTATTTCTGCAGTGTCAGTTGTTGCTTCTCCTTTTTCATTTCTAAGTCTATTGATTTGAGTTTTCTCCTTTTTCTTGATGAGTCTGGCTAATGGTTTATCAATTTTTTTTTATCTTCTCCAAGAAAGAGCTTTTAGTTTTATTGATCTTTGCTATCGTTTCCTTCATTTGTTTTTCATTTATTTCTGATCTGGTCTTTATGATTTCTTTCCTTCTGCTAACTTCAGGGGCTTTTTGTTGTTCTTTAATTGCTCTAGGTATAAGGTTAGGTTATTTGAGATGTTTCTTATTTCTTAAGGTAGGATTGTATTGCTGTAAAGTTCCCTCTTAGAACTGCTTTTGCTGCAACCCATAGGTTTTGGTTCATGTTTTCATAGTCAATTGTTTCCAGGGATTTTTTGATTTACTCTTTGATTTCTTTGGTGGTATCTTGGTTATTAAGTAGTGTATTGTTTAGCCTCCATGTATTTGTATTTTTTACAGACTTTTTCCTGTAATTGATATCTATTCTCATAGTGTTGGGGTCGGAAAACATACTTGATATGATTTCAATTTTCTTAAATTTACCAAGGCTTGATTTGTGACCCAAGATATGATCTCTCCTGGAGAATGTTCCATGAGCACTTGAGAAGAAAGTGTATTCTGTTGTTTCTGGATGGAATATCCTATAAATATCAATTAAGTCCATCTTGTTTAATGTAGCATTTAAAGCTTGTGTTTCCTTATTTATTTTCATTTTGGTTGATCTGTCCATTGGTGAAAGTGGGGTGTTAAAGTCCCCTACTACGGTTGTTTTAACTGTCGATTTTCCCTTTTATGACTGTTAGCATTTCCCTTATGTATTGAGGTGCTCCTTAAATATTTATAATCGTTATATCTTCTTCTTGCATTGATCCCTTGATCATTACCTAGTGTTCTTCTTTGCCTCTTGTAATAATCTTTATTTTAAAGTCTATTTTGTCTGATATGAGAATTGCTACTCCAGCTTTCTTCTGATTTCCATTTGCATGGAATATCTTTTTCCATCCCCTCACTTTCAGTCTCTATGGTCCCTAAGTCTGAAGTGGGTCTCTTGTAGACAGAATATATATGGGTCTTGTTTTTGCATCCATTTAGTCAGTCTATGTCTTTTGGTTGGAGCATTTAATCCATCTACATTTAAGGTAACTATCGATATGTATGTTCCTATTACCATTTTCTTAATTGTTTGGGGTTTGTTATTGTAGGTCTTTTCCTTCACTTGTGTTTCCTGCCTAGAGAAGTTCCTTTAGAATTAGTTGTAAGGCTCATTTGGTGGTGCTGAATTGTCTTAGCTTTTGCTTGTCTGTAAAGGTTTTAATTTCTCCATCAATTCTGAATGAGATCCTTGCTGTGTAGTCATCTTGGCTGTAGGTTTTTCGCTTTCATCACTTTCAGTATGCCCTGCAACTCCGTTCTGGCTTGCAGAGTTTCTGCTGAAAGATCAGCTGTTAACCTTATGGGGATTCCCTGTATGTTAGTTATTGTTTTTCCCTTGTTGCTTTTAATATTTTTACTTTGTATTTAATTTTTGATTGTTTAATATGTGTCTTGGATTTATCCTATATGGCACCCTTTGTGCTTCCTGGACTTGATCGACTATTTCCTTTCCCTTATTAGGTAAGTTTTCACCTATAATCTCTTCAAATATTTTTTCAGCCCCTTTTCTCTTCTTCTTCTGGGACTCCTATAATTCAAATGTTGGTCTGCTTAATGTTGTGCCAGAGGTCTCTGAGACTGTTCTCAATTCTTTTCTTTTTTCTTTATTCTGCTCTGCAGTAGTTATTTCCACTATTTCCACTATTTTATCTTGCAGGTCACTTATCTGTTCTTCTGTCTCAGTTATTCTATTGATTCCTTCTGGAGAATTTTTAATTTCATTTATTGTGTTGTTCCTCATTGTTTGTTTGCTCTTTAGTTCTTCTAGGTCCTTGTTAAACGTTTCTTGTATCTTCTCCATTCTATTTCCAAGATTTTGGATCTTAATTATCATTACTCTGAATTCTTTTTCAGGCAGACTATTTCCTCTTCATTTGTTTGGTCTGCTGGATTTTTACCTTGCTCCTTCATCTGCTGTGTTTCTGTGTCTTCTCATTTTGCTTCACTTACTGTGTTTGGGGTCTCCTTTTCTCAGGCTGCATGTTCGTATTTCCCATTGTTTTTGGTGTCTGTCCCCAGTGGCTAAGGTTGGTTCATTGGGTTGTGTACGCTTCCTGGTGGAGGGGACTGGTGCCTGTGTTCTGGTGGACGAGGCTGTATCTTGTCTTTCTGGTGGGCAGGTCTGCGTCCAGTAGTGTGTTTTTGGGTGTCTGTGACCTTGTTTTAGGCAGCCTCTCTGCTAATGGGTGGGTTTGTGTTCTTGTCTTACTAGTTGTTTGGCATAGGGTGTCCACAACTGGAGCTTGCTGGTGGTTGAGTGGAGCTGGGTCTTAGCGTTAAGGTGGATATCTCTGTGAGAGCTTCCACCATTTGACATCACATGGAGCCAGGAGGTCTCTAGTAGACCAATGTCCTGAGCTCGGCTCTCCCACCTCAGAGGCACAGGCCTGACACCCGGCTGAAGCAGCAAGTCCCTGTCAGCCACATGGCTCAGAAAAAAAGGGAGAAAAATAGAAAGAAAGAAAACTACAAAATAAAATAAAATAATTAAAATAAAAAAATATTAAAAATTAATAAAAATATAGAAAAAAAAGAAAGAAAGAAGGAAGACAGCAGCCAAACCAAACAACAACAAATCCACCAATGAAAGCAAGCACTGAAAACTATACTAAAAAAAACCCCAAAAAACGAACAGACAGAACCCTAGGAGAAATGGTAAAAGCAAAGTTATACAGACAAAATCCCACAAAGAAGCATATACATACACACTCAGAAAAAGAGAAAAAGAAAAAAAAAATATATATATATATATAAAGGAAGAGAGCAACCAAATCAATAAACTAACCTACCAATGATAATAAACTCTAAATACTAAGATAAACATAAAACCAGAAACACAGTAGATGCAGAAAGCAAACCGCAAGTCTACAGTTGCTCCCAAGCTGGGAGAAATTTCCTTCTCTTCTTTGTTCGCCCACCTCCTGGGGTTCAGCTCTGGATTTGGCCCCGCCTCTGCATGTAGGTCACCTGAAGGCATCTGTTCTTCGCTCAGACAAGATGGGGTTAAAGGAGCAGCTGCTTTGGGGGCTCTGGCTCACTCAGGCCGGGGGGAAGAAGGGGTATGGAATGCAGGGCAAGCCTGCAGCAGCAGAGGCAAACATGACATTGCAACAGCCTGGGGTGCGCTGTGTGTTCTGCCAGGGAAGTTGTTCCTGGATCATGGGAACCTGGCAGTGGTGGGCTGCACAGCTCCTGGAAGCAGAGTTGTGGATAGTAACCAGTGCTTGCACACAGGCTTTTTGGTGGCTGCAGCAGCAGCCTTAGCATTTCATGCCCATCTCTGTCATCCACATTGATAGCCACAGCTCGAACCCATCTCTGGAGCTCATTTAGGCGGTGCTTTGAATCCCCTCCCCTCCCACACCCTGAAACAGTGGTCTCTTGGGCAGATCCAGACTTTTTCCCGGACTCCCTCCTGGCTACCTGTGGTGCACTAGCCCCCTTAAGGCTGTGTTCACGCAGCCAACCCAACTCCTTCCCTTGGGATCTGACCTCTGAAGCCCGAGCCTCAGCTCCCAGCCCCCACCCGCCCTGGTGGGTGAGCACACAAGCCTCTCAGGCTGGTGAGTGCTGGTCAGCAGCAGTCCTCTGTGCGGGAATCTCTCCACTTTGCCCTCTGCACCCCTATTGCTGTGCTCTCCTCCGTGGCTCCGAAGCTTCCCCCCTGCCACCCCCCATCTCCGCCAGTGAAGGGGCTTCCTAGCGTGTGGAAACTTTTCCTTCTTCGCAGCTCCCTCCCAGAGGTGCAGGTCCCATCCCTATTCTCTTGTCTCTGTTTTCTCTTTTTTCTTTTGCCCTACCCAGGTACGTGGGGAGTTTCTTGCCTTTTAGGAAGTGTGAGGTCTTCTGCCAGCATTCCATAGATGTTCTGTATGAGTTTTTCCAAATGTAGATGTATTTCTGATGTATCTGTGGGGAGGAAGGTGATCTCCATGTCTTACTCCTCTGCCATCTTGAAGGTCTCTCTTTTATTTTTAAAATTCTCAGTCTTGATGGTTGTAATTCAGTATTTGAGTTTTTTGTTACATCAATAAAACAATTCTCCTAAGTGGTTGCAAGAAGAGGGTTAATCACCTCACTGTACTCTCTTAAACTCCAAAACGCTCAGGTATATTTCTTCACCTAAACAATCAAATATGTCTTCACATAAAAGTGAAGAATTAAAGTCAAGAATGAGAAATTTTACTTACCATTCAATCAGCTTAATATAAGTTATTGGAAAGAATGAATTGACTTTTGATTGGTGACACAAGCAAAGTGAAAATAAAACCTAATGTATAATTTATTTACTATTGCCTTTTAATCTAAATGGTTTCAAAATCTTTTAAAACCCTGATTACTCCTCTTGGTGATGTAGTGATACATTTTTTTTTTCTAAGACTAGAAAAAACTATCATACTATGCAAATAGAAAAAAAAGACATTTAGTTGATTTCATATGTCTTAAAATTTTTCTCGTAAAAGAGTTTCAAATCCTCAGACCTACCAGCCCAGTAGTGTGGGCAGCACTTATATTGAATTTCAATACTGTAACATTAACATGAATTTCCCTCCAGTGTACAATGATCTATTAGTTAATATCTAATGGTTTATAAAAATCATCATGCTTACATTTTTGCTTCACGTTACCTTAATTTTTGTACTTCTCAAAAAAGCAGCAAAATTTTTTTTAAATGTCAAGTATTATAATTTAATGAAGAAATCAGTGTTTAAAAACATTACTTCTTTAATGTTTCTATATATATCCTGCATAATTCCATCTTTGGGTATTTTATTCTAAAAGGAAATTGAAACATAGCTCAAAATTTATTCTCTTTAGCATCCCTGGGTGCAAGGTAAAATGAGACTGTTAACACCTTAAGGAATTAGGCACAACTGATCCTGTGTATCAATTTCTCAAAATTGAAAACTATTTCAGCCACTACTTTTTTGGCCTTATTTCCATTCTGTTTAGCTGACAGGACTGGCAGATCTCAACAGCCACAACACCATATGTTACAATCAAAGCCAGATGACATTCTGGCAGCCTGTATGAATCGATGTGCTAATTTTCTCTTTTGTGATGATTTGTGATAAATCATCTAGAATTTCAGGTATTTAAAATTCAGAAGGACATAATATGGCAAATTTATCCATTTTCCATCTTTTTCTTTCCCTATGGACTCAAGTAGTCTGCCACTTTTAATAACTACCACCTCCAACTTTTATGCCTATGTTCCATTTCCCCTCAATCCAACTGAGGGGAAGAACTCAATACCTGAAAAACATCTTTGATACCTCATCCATTCATTTTATTCTTTCAACAAATTTATTGAGAACCTACTATGTGCCAGGCACTGTATGAGGCACAAGGAATACAAAGTTGAACAGTGGCAACAAAAACACACACAATTCCTGTCCTCATGGAGTTTACAATGTAGAGGGTCTACATTAATCAAAAACATATAAAATTACAAAGGTGTTCAGTGCTAAGTAATGGTATGTGTTCACGTGATAATGTATAACAGTGGGTCTTATTCTGGTGAAAGAAATTAGGGAATGCTTCCCTGAGGAAGTGATGAATGAGCTGAGATCCAAAAGACAAACAGGAATTAACTAAGCGACGAAAGTACTTCAAGCCAAAGGAATAGAATGAACAAAGGTTCCTATGGTGGAAGAGGCACTTTGATTCTCACTTATTCCAGATAGTTAAAGTGCAATGAGGGTAGAAGACAAAGAAAGTAAAACATGGTGCAAAATGAAACTAAGAAGTAATAATAATAACTAACCTCATGCTTTTCAAGGTGATGTGCCAGTCATTGTTTTAATGTTTTGAGACATTAACTTTTTCAACGTTCATAATTATAAATAGTGGCCCTAATACATAATCTCATAGGCAACATATTTTTGTTTTAATCATAAGAGCAATGAAATGCCATTAATGTGTTTTAAGCTAGAGGTGAAACTGGGGTAGGTGGGTTGCCTTGATTAAAACTGCACTTCAAAAAAGAGAATTCTCCCTGCCTATAAAAATGAATCAGGAAGGCCAGAGTAGCTTAGGAAGACCAGTTACGAGTCGACTGCAGTAATGCAGGTAAAAAGTGCTGATGGTAGCTTAGATTAGGAAGGTGGTAAGTGAAGAGAAGTACACAAATTTACAAGGTAAAATGAGAGGATGCAGTAGTGAACTAATTTGGGGGTGGGGGGTTGCAGTTAGGGAGAGGAAGGTGTCTAAGAGGAGTTCTAGGTTACCAGCTTGGAAACCAGGGTGATGGTGGTACCTTAGATTGGATACGTTAATAAAAACATAAAGAGGAAGTTTTAACCCCTGTACTGACAAGTACTGAATAACAATAACTACAATAAAAATCCAAAAGGAGTTTCTGGTTAATTTTTTCACATATATTTGCCTGCAATCCTATATAGCCATTCTTACATGGCTTAAATAAAAATAATGTTTCATTACAACTAGTGTCACATGGTGATCTTTTGAATTCTAGGATAAAATGAGAAAAGAAAAAAAATACAAGATGCCAAGAAAATGTTTTTCACATATGTAAAATTAAAAAGGAAAACACAAGTATCATTTTCTTCCCCTGATTAACATCTCTGCTAGGGATTTAGCAAAGACATGGCAACTTTATATCTAATTTGTGGTCATTTAAAAACTCTGGTAGGTTGATTCCTGTATTTCTCACACAGCTAAAAAGGTTGGGGTTAACTTAAAAAAAATTCTCCCCGTATCTTTTAAATAGTTTGAGTAATACACACATCATACACACACACACACTTTAAAAGTATTATTATTTATGTTTAAAAGAAAAACAGATAAAAGACCAACAAGTGATTCCTTTCCCCACATCAGGAAAAAATCTGTGAAATAAGGAATAAGATAAAATAAAAGCATATAATTGGGATGTAAGTAAAAAGAGCAGGTTATTGTGATTTCCGTCAAGTCACTTGTTCTTTCTGAGCCTTAAGGTTTCTATTTAACTTTTAAAATGTTAATAATACCTACCTCCCAGGTTTGCTGTGGGAATTACATAATGGTTTTGGAAGTGTTTTATTAATTTTAAATCTCTATAAAAATAGTAATCACTATAAATTTTAAAAAATCTAACAAAGCATACAGAATGTTCAGATCCACATTAATTACCATCTCTACTGTTTACATGATTTTCTTGAGAAAGCCAAATAAATTGAAAATAAGAAAAACATTCAGCATCTATAACACTAAATAATTATAATATATCATAAATTTAAAATTCATATAGAGCAAATAGCTCAAGTCTGAGAAACACTGCAAGCTCTGAAGAAGTTAATGTCCCATCAATCCAGGTTTTCTATAATAGAGACTGCTTTTGTTGACTATATACCTACAGATCAAAAGTACTCTACTAAGGATATAAGCTATACATTTAAAATATTTAATTAGACCTTTGCTTTTAATCTAAAACTATATAATAGTCTTAGATTAAAATGGTTTATCAGGATTTTTAAAACACTCTGAGGTAAAATAATAACAATTTAACTTGTTCTTTGCTGTATCCTTAGCTCCCAAAACAGGGCCTGTATTTTAAATAATGTTAGTTAAAATGGACATTATAGAAAAAAAAAAAAAGCCAGTACCATTTTCAATAAAATCTAAAATCACTCCAACACTTAATGTAAAATGAAAGATGTATTTCCTTCCAAGTACTTAGATAGAGGGATGGCTATATAAGTCATACCAAACAAGCAAAGCACCATAAAGTGTCCGAACGTGGTTGAAAAATTTCAAGTATCTTAAAGAAAGAGCAGTCCAGCTAGTTCATGTTCTATCTTGGATATATTTATGTTTAAGAATGTGAATTTTAAAATAGACCCCACTTAGTTTAATTCTATCAGAAATATATTTCAAATTGTTAAAAGCCTCTGTTTCTTAAATACTCATAAACTTTTATTTCATAATGCATGATTGAGATTCTCTCTCATGTTGCTTTCAAACTTAACAATCCCTAGAAAATAGAATTCAAAATTTACCAGTTTTTCTTATTATAGAAGATAATATATAAGTCATACAGAACTTTAATCAAAACTAGCATTATAAATTTGACATGTGCAAACATCCACCTGTTGTGATATTACAGGAATGGTATGAAATTGTTTTATGTATGTGAAAAGAAAATTCTCTGAAAACATTCCCTTCCTTAAATAAAGGAAAGATGAAGGTAAAGAACTAATATAAATAGTATTAGTTAAAATTCTTACAGTTACAAATGCTAAATTTAGTAGGATAGTTAAATTACTCTTTTACTTCTAACAATAAATGTTTAAAGGAATGTACAAATAATGCTTTTTAAATCAGTTGGCCATATACTCTAATGTCTTGCTTTTTTACAGTTTATGCTTTTTATTTTAACATTTGTGCCATCTTCTTTGTTGAAAATTATAGCTTCAACTTACAGTTTACCCATCACTTAAAATGATTCTTTTTCACATTTTCAAGTTACTTCATAAGTGCAGTAGGGTGATGATTTTCTAGAATTTTCAAACTGAGCCATTAGATATTTATTAATTTGATTGGACTTTTTTTTACAGTAATTAAATACAGATTTAAGTACATAATTTTAATAACATTTAAAATGTAAGCCTCCTTTTATTTTACATTAGCCCTAAAAGCATCTGAATCTTTGTAAATAATAGTAAATTATTAACAAATAGTGATAAATAGTGGGAACACATAGATTTTAACTTTTCTTTTTAAAAAATGCCTATAATGTAATATCAAAATTAGGAAATGACATCTTCTATTCATTAGGCAGGTAATTATTTTACAGTATGCATTGACTTCCTTATATCACACCAGTTTAAAAGAGGGTTTAAACCCCAAAACACAAAACAACCAAAAGATTGTAATGCCCGTACCTAGTATTTTCTAAACTGGCTTTGGAATAGTCACCACTTCATCACATTCTATTTCATTTTATTGTCTTTTCATGAAAAGGAAAGTCTTCCACTAACTGGAAACATCACATTATAAATATAACCACCATACTCCAGAGCTATAATTTGAGTTTCTGACTGCCACTCCTGCTATTCAACTGTCATCTTCTTTATATGATGGAGAAGAGCATCTTTTTCCAAGTGAGCTTCTGCAAGAGCTGTTTTAGCTTTAGCCAATTCCTGTTTAAGAGATTCATTCTCTTCCATGAGCTGAAATGATAAATTTGGAAAATAAGAAAACTTAACCATTTTCAGAAAACACAAACTATTTATACAGTATCAAAGGTGTGACACATGAGTCAGTAAAATTACCCAGTGCTGGTGAGGATGAACTTAAGCCGAAAACTGCTTTGAGAAGTTATTTGGAAACACATACCAAGCACTTAAAAATGTCCGTAAGTTTTGACCCAGCAATTCAAAACACTAATTAACTTCTAATTTCCAAATCTAATAGTGATTTTGTTTAATTTCAATTTCTCTTAAGATGCTGCTGCCTCACCACTCCTTGCTAAGCCTCTCTCCTCTTTTGCCTTTTATGCTACAGTTCTTTCTTGTTTACCCCTCTCTACCTATGGACTTTTCATCTCTTCATCAGCTGTTTAATAACCCTTAAATTTTTCATATTCTATTAAATTCCATAATTGGTCACCTTCTCTTATCACTGGAGCCACTCTCTTAGATGATCTCATCTACTCCTGTGGCTCCAATAACTGTAGATAGCCTGATGCAGCACAAGCCTCTCTCTGGAGCACCAGACCCACATTCTGAATATCTCATTAGACATTTTCATCTAGATGTCAATAGGTCTCCCCTCATTAAGACTCGGTTCAAGCATTTTATCCTCTTAGAACCATTCCCTAACCCCTAACCAGGAAGATGTGATAAAACTTTCTCCACAGGAAAACACATTTACACAGATATATTAAAATAAATTCGTTCAATTTCAGAGTTCTCAGACCTTTTAGTACCAGCTTAAGAATGCCTGCCTTACAGACCAAGTTGGGTATTTCACTATACTTCCCAAACTCTAGTACATATAACACATGTTCTGACTACCGTTTACATGCTTCTGTCTTTCCCACTAAACTTTGAGTTTCTTAATAGACAGGGAGTGGTATACTGTTACAATTCTATATCCTTAGCTTAGAGTTGACATCCAACAAATCCTGTTAAACAGATGAATGAACTCATTCCGTGGTTCTATCATAGAGAATTAAAATTCTGCTGGACAGAATTTGATAACAGCAAAAAATAAAAAGCAACTCAAATATTAACAAATGTTAAGAGGAACCTTTAGAAATGACAATACGTCCACACCCATATTAATCTGCCATTAACAATAAATATGAAGCATCGACTATACTTGAATTAAAAAAACAAATAAAATACATATATGAAGCATATGTAGTAATATGGAAGATATCTGTTAAACAATGTTATGTAAAAAAAATACAGTTATATACACTAGAATAGTAATTGTTTAGAAAAATTACTAAAGAGCCTGGGAGGCTCTGGAAAGAGCCTGGGAGGAAAAATTTAAAAATACTGACAGCACTGTAGGAGGTTACAATATGTTAGAGTTGTTTTAAAATATTTTTCCAAAGTTCTGAAACGTAACAATACTTTTGCAACTTAAAAATAAGACATCAAAATGAATATATCTTCCAAGAAGCCTTCGTGGATTCCAGAAACTGGCACTGTCTCACACTTACTCCTTTATCTTCCATCAGACTACAAACTCTGTGAAGGCTGGGGATGTCCATACCTTGCTCAACACTGTATCAACAGCATCTAACACAGTGCCTGGCATATAACAAGCACTCAACAAATGTTAAATAAGTAAATAATGTCTTAACTATTTAATATTTAATTGCTGAAACTGAATGAGAATGAACTAGTTTTTCCATTACCTGTTCCCTAGTAAAGTCAAAGGAGCACTCAGGAAAGTTGACTGACTGAGAAGGCCAAGGAACCTCTGGGCTCGTCTGAGTGGCTTGAGTGACACTGTGTTGTTTTTTCAGATCACACTTTCCACTGGTAAGCAGCACTGAATCACTTTCGACATCTTCTTTCAAATCATTTTTTGTGTTAAGCATCTGAGAATCTAATACAACAAATAAATACTCAGATAACATTTCTAAATACTTGATAAATCTTAAGTTCTCTTGTGAAAAACTAATATAAAAATGAGTATCTCTATTAGTAGGAAGACATTATGAAACAGAAAAACAATAAACTCAATAAAACAAAAAAGCTCATTCATTGAAAAGATGAACAAAATCAAAACCAAAAGCTCATCTGTTGAAAAGATGAATAAAATTGATAAAACCTTAGTTAGATGGACCAAAAAATAAAAAAGGAAACAAATTACTAGAATCAGAAATGGAAGAGGGGACGTTACTATCAACCTAACAGAAATAAAAATAATTGTAAAGGAATACTGTGAAGAACTGTATACTAATAAATTAGACAGCTTAGACGAAACAGAAAAATTCCTACAAAGACACAAGCTACCAAAATAGACACAAATACAACAGGTAAAGAGATTAAATCAGTAATCAAAAACAAGTGATGGTGCTTCAGGTATAGCCAGATACTGAAATTCATATGATGTCCTCAGGAGTGTCAATTTAGGAACCTGACTCTCTCTACTTCTCAGGTCCACTTTTCCTCTCTTCTGGGTTAGTTCAGTCATATCATGGCAAAGGTAGACTCTGGTGACCCCAAACAAGTAAGTTTTACAGCCTGTGACCCTTCTCTCTCAGTGTCCTTTTCAATTCACAAAAAAAGACTCAGAATGCTTGGGTCACAGTCCATTCATGTATCACTCAGTGTCCCAAGGGCTGAAATCTTTTGACTGACCCTGCTGGGTCCCATCTCCATTTTTGTGATAGGGTTATATGATTGCTAAGTCCACCAAAATCACATGCAACAGTCATGATAGAAAGGCAGTTCACCATATCAAATTACACTGAGCAGACAAAAGAGTAATACTGCTCAAAATAATTTTTCCCCTTAAAAAGATTTCCAGGGCTTCCCTGGTGGCGCAGTGGTTGAGAGTCCGCCTGCCGATGCAGGGGACATGGTTCGTGCCCCGGTCCAGGAGGATCCCACATGCCGCAGAGCGGCTGGGCCCGTGAGCCGTGGCCACTGAGCCTGCACGTCCGGAGCCTGTGCTCCGCAACGGGAGAGGCCACAACAGTGAGAGGCCCGCATACCGCAAAAAAAAAAAAAAAAAGATTTCCAGAAGGGGTTAGCTAAGTCAAAGAACAAAAATATTTTTTAAAGCTTTTGTTCATATTGCCAAATTACCCTCCATAATGGTTCCATCAATTTTACCCCTATTCTGTATATATAAAAATGGAATAGTTCCATCAACATGGATAAATGACATCAAGTTGAGTTTTGGTTTCTTCTTGGGTTCATTATATTACAGTGGTCTCAAATCAGAAACTACTTTTTATAATATTGTCCTGTACTGATTATGTTTTAGTACTACTAAAAAATGTAGGAAAAAAACTACAAAAACTGTTGTACTGGTTCAGACTAGCATACAATTCAGCTTGGCAGTGACTGTAAGAGAAATTCTAAAGTACTATGCCATGGAAAAGCCAACTTCTCCACTCTTTCAACCTCAAAAAATTAATAACACCGCTAAAATGCTACTTGATTACAAATTTATAACATACTTTTGTTTTTCAAACTTGTAGAGGAGCAAAACTCTTCTTTTAAATGAAATCTGACATAGAATGCTAATATGAACTAAAAAAAAAAAAAAGCTGAGTTACATAGGCTGTAGTGAGAAAAATAGAGGGCCCAAGACCCATTTTATTTAGCCTATATCTCACTACTCATGGGATCCTAAGAATAAAGAAAAAACCACTGACCAAACAATTCTGAAACTCATTTTATTTCGATCACTAGCAGGTGGAATGGGGAGAGAAAAGGGAAGGAGAGGGAAAGAAGAGAAGAGGAAGAAATATGGGAAGAGAAAAAGAAGGAATGAAATAGAGGAGGAGGGAGGAGAGAGAGCTAGAGAGTGGAGGAGACAGAGGAGTGAGGATGGGAAAAGAGGAAGAGGGATGTAGCTGTAACTGGAGATAAAGACGGAGAGTTAACTGTGAGTCTGCTTTGCATATACACTCATTTGTAGTACCTAAATTTTAGATTCCACATATAAGTGAAATCATTAGTATTTCTTTTTCTCTGTCTGACTTATTTCGCTAAGCTTAATATTCTCTAGGTACACTCATGTTGCTGTAAATGGCAGAATTCATTCTTTTTTATGGTTGAGTAATATTCCACAGTGTGTGTGTTTATATATATATATATCTATCTATCTCATATCTTCTTTATCCATTTGGGTTGCTTCCATATCTTGGCTACTGTAAAGAGTGCTGCTCTGAACAGAAACAGACTCACAGATACAGAAAACAAACCAGTGGTTACCAAAAGGGAGAAGAAAGCAGGGAGGGGCAAATGAGGAATATGAGACCAAGAGATACAAACTACTAGGTATAAAATAGATTAAAATAGATAAACAACAAGGATATATTGTATAGCACAGAGAAGTATAGGCATTATCTTGTAATAACTTTTAATGGAGTATAATCTATAAAAATATTGAATCACTATACTGTACACCTGAAACTAATATAATATTGTGAATCAACAATACTTCAATTAGGGAAAAAAAAGAGGGAAAGATAAGTAGGGAGAAGCAGGTAGGAAGGGAAAAGGAAGAGATAAGAAGGGGAGGAATGAGGAGGAAGAGGCAGGAAGAAGCAAGTGTAAAGATGGGAGGGACTGGAAAGGGATAGGAAAGGAGAGAACCTGTAACTGACAAGGGTAATTGGAGTCTATTACTATAGAAAGACATATTTCCTTTTATTTACTTTAAAAGAGCTTCTTTCTAGCTCTTTCTAGAGCTTTCAAGCTTCTTTCTTGTTTTTTTTTTTTGCGGTACGCGGGCCTCTCACTGTTGTGGCCTCTCCCGTTGCGGAGCACAGGCTCTGGACGCGCAGGCTCAGCGGCCATGGCTCACGGGCCTAGCCGCTTCGCGGCATGTGGGATCCTCCCGGACCGGGGCACGAATCCGTGTCCCCTGCATCGGCAGGCGGACTCTCAACCACTGCGCCACCAGGGAAGCCCTTCTTTCTAGTTTTTAAGACAAATTTTGATGAACAAATCCATGCCCCTCATGGATGAAATGTGCACCTTACGACAATGTACACTTTTCCCCTCGCATAGGCTCTGCTAGTTACTTTCTAGATCTTGTACCTTGGACAAGCCATTCAACTTATCTAAACTTTAATTTCTTCATTTGCAAAAAGGAGAGGATAAGAATACTTGCCTTAATTATCTCAAAGGGTTATGGTAAGAATTAAGTGAGTCAATATTTAATGTAAAAGAACTTAACAAACTGGAAAGCATTATTCAAATATTAACTGCTGTTAGTACCACAGCAGGTGTTCAATAAATACTTGACTCTAAATCGAGGTTTTAACAGTTCTCTGTTTATTCAGACAGAAGATGTCTATTCATTTGTCTTCTCTGAGTGTCATACAGGCACTCTTCCAAGTTTAGGTTTTACACTACTCCTTAGGTTTAGTAATTTAAAAATTCTTCCCTCATTCCCAGTGAGGAAGTATTATGGCAATGATTCTAAGGCTGTATATGGCAAAGAGTTGTTCATCACGGACCGTTAAATATACAATGCCCCATCCTACCCCCAACATTCCAATATAATCTATTGGGAGGTACTCCCTCACAACACTTTTGCTGGGAGTCAATGCCACAATGGGCACTCTCTCAGATGGGAGTATGCCAGGTCCTAGGTGTGTTGGGTGCAAGACATGTTGAGAGACAGGACACTACTATTAAAATTAATTAACAGCACACGCATAGGATATACACACATACTATATATATATATATATATATATATACATATATACACACACACACACCCCCACATACACAACAAACATTTTCTATCTTTTTCTCTTATAATAGTGTTATTAAGTTACTCAATTAGTCATATTTCACTGGAGCAACAAGAAATTGTAGTATACCTTTGTAATTTTCTGAAAAATTATTTTAACTTTCTCTTTACTGAAAAACTAGTCTTTCCCAAGAAGTGTGGAGTACTATGATAAGTGGCAATAAATAAATAAAAACAAAAAAACACCTATTCCTTCATGATGAACTTTATTTAATCACATCCAGAGCAGCTGCAAGTATACCTCATAGTACACTAAAAGAACAGGAAGGAGTAAAGAAAAATATTAGGTAAGCTGCTATTATCACAGCAACAAACACCTAAAACTAATTTTTGAAACACCTACTAGTCAGATTATTCTGAATGCTCCTGTTGGCTAAATAAATTTGTTTTAAGGGAGAAAAAATCAGCATACCTCAAAATTTCTTTCCTTATTTTTCTTTTTTGGCTGTGCCACGTGGCTTGCAGGATCTCAGTTCCCCAACCAGGGATTGAACCTGGGCCACGCAGTGAAAGCACCGAATCCTAATCAATAGACCACCAGGGAATGCCCATACTTGAAAATTTCTTAAAGAGCTACTTGAGAAAGTAGGGCCATTCAAATTATTTACCCAAAGTGCTTCAAAATTCTAAGAAGCAAATAAAACTGTTAAATACTTGTTTATCATGGCTAATATATTAATTTGAGTAGTATTTATGATACATTATCATACAAGCTTTATGTGCGATACATTAGACTATGTGTTACATTACGTACATCATACACCAAAGAATTCATTTCCACATGATAAGAAAAATAACATAATGTAATCTGCTTCATGATATTGCGCTTAGGAATACACTGAAATAAAACATGAGACACTCTGTATAAAACAAAGCATACTTGCTTATGCTTAAAACATGTTGTTCTTTCCAGAGACAATGGAAAACTACTTTAAAATAAATTGTCTTAAATTTTGTACAATTGCTAATATCCTGAATAACACAACAAACTTTTCCATCGTCTCAATGAGCTTTTGAAAGGTACATCAACAATTTACAGGACTTCCCTGGTGGCACAGTGGTTAAGAATCTGCCTGCCAATGCAGGGGACACGGGTTCAAGCTCTGGTCCAGGAAAATCCCACATGCCGCAGAGCAACTAGGCCCGTGCACCACAACTACTGAGCCTGTGCTCTAGAGCCTGCGAGCCACAACTACTGAGCCTGCGTGCCACAGCTACTGAAGGCTGTACACCTAGAGCCCACGGTCTGCAACAAGAGAAGCCACTGCAATGAGATGCCTGTGCACAGCAACAAAGAGTAGCTCCCACTGGCCACAACTAGAGAAAGCCTGTGCGCAGCAACGAAGACCCAACACAGCCAAAAATAAATAAATATTTTTTTTTAAAAAGTAATGCTTAAAAAAAAATTTTATATACATGAGTACTGCTGCTAAATTTAAATAATACCCTGAGTTTTGATGCCCACTTAAAGAAAATCTAGGATATGCTTTTCTCTAACATTTCATCACTACCTAAATGGCTTTGCTGAAAAGATCCAAGTGTCACTGTAAAAACATGAAATAAGAAAAATTATATTCCTAAAATGTAAAACATTTGATAAGGAGCAAGAGTTTTCAAAAATGTAAGAAATGAAGTGTATAAATATGTGACATATTCTGAAAAGATAAATATGTGATTTTTCTTTTTGGCCACACCACGGGGCATGTGGGATCTTAGTTCCCCGACCAGGGATCGAACCTGCGCCCCCTACAATGGAAGCGCAGAGTCTTAACCAATGGACCGCCAGGGAAGTGCCTCATATGTGATTTTTTTTTTTTAACCCATACAACTTTAAAGACAAATCCAAATGGAGTTTCCATACTGAAATGATCTTGCAAATATATGCCCTTGCTGTATCAGTGATTCACTTTTGCCTTAGCTACTACATTAAAATACAGTTCACAATTGGTAAAATATGTATTGATATTTCACTAATTGTAAAATATAGATAAGCAATATAGGGGAAAATACAGAGAAAATTTTTTCAAAGCACCTTGATTTTAAATTAGTTTTTACTCATTAAATTGATGTTTATTTAATTCTTTATTTCTCCATTATGTGTATGCAAGTGGATATTTTTCTTTAGATATTATAAACCTCTCATTTAAAACAAATATTTGTTTTTGTTTTCTTTAGCAAATAGTAATTAATCTCACTCAGTTGCCAATAAATCCCCAACAGTTAGAGCAAGGATTGTTTTAAATTTTGTCAAGTATAGATATTTTATTTGGGACTTCCCTGGTGGCGCAGTGGTTAAGAATCCACCTGCCAATGAAGGGGACACAGGTTAGAGCCCTGGTCTGGGAAGATCCCACATACTGCGGAGCAACTAAGCCCGTGCGCCACAACTACTGAGCCTGTGTGTCACAACTACTGAAGCCCGTGTGCTTAGAGCCCGTGCTCTGCAACGAGAAGCTCACGCACTACAACGAAGAGTAGCCCCCACACCGCAACAAAGACCCAACGCAGCCAAAAATAAAATAAATTAATTAATTTAAAAATATTTTATTTTCTGGTACATTTTTATGTCAATGACAAACTTTATTGCACTGATATCAGAGAAATGGTCTGCATGAACTTTATGTTTTGGAATCTGTTGATATTTTCTTTGAGACTGAATTAATAGAGAAGTTTTATGGGTATTTGAAATTACCCATTTGTTGAATTCAAATATATATATATATACATACACATACACACACACATATTTATATTTATGTATCTATACTTGTACTCTGAGAGGCATGTAAAAGTTTCTCTATGATTGTAGCATCTCAATATGATATGATTCCATTTCTCTTTACTTCAAATAGGTTTGCTTTATATTTTTCAGTTATGTTGTTAGATGGATAAAGGTTTATGACTGAGGTATGTTTTGGGGGATCTTTTATCAATATGAAATCTCTCTCTGAGGCCAATGACTTTAAGAGGCACCTCACGAAGATATATAGATGGCAAATCAGCATACGAAAAGATGTGTACATCATATGTCATCAGGGAAATGCAAATTAAAACAACAGCATACCACTACACACCTACTTAGAATGGCCAAAATCCAGAACATTGACAACACCAAATGTTAGTGAGAACATAGACCAACAAGAAATCTCATCCACAGCTGGTAAGAATGTAAAATAGTACAGCCATTTTCTTACAAAACTAAATGTACTCTTAACCATAAGATCCAGCAATCACACTCCTTGGTATTTACCCAAAGGAGCTGAAAACTTATGTCTACACAAACACCTGCATGTGAATGTGTACAGCAGTTTTATTCATAACTGCCAAAATATGGAAGCAACCAAGATGCCCTTCAGTAGGTGAAATAAACTGTGGAACATTCAGACAATGGAATATTATTTGGCTCTAAAAGGAAATGAGCTATTAAGCCTTGAAAAGACATGGAGAAACCTTAAATCATATAACTAAGTGAAAGAAGCCAATCTGAGGGCTTCCCTGGTGGCGCAGTGGTTGAGAGTCCGCCTGCCGATGCAGGGGACACGGGTTCGTGCCCCGGTCCGGGAAGATCCCACATGCCGCGGAGTGGCTGGGCCCGTGAGCCATGGCCACTGAGCCTGCGCATCCGGAGCCGTGCTCTGCAACAGGAGAGGCCACAACAGTGAGAGGCCCGCGTACCTCAAAAAAAAAAAAAGAAGCCAATCTGAGACAGCTACATACTGTATGATTCAGGTCTGACTCTGGATATCTCTTGAAGGTAGAGCTGATAGATTTTAGGTGACCTACTATTTTTTACTTCAAAGATCAGGCTTTTAATTTTCAAGGATTTCTAACTGGTTATTTTCCATAAAAGCTTGTTCTTGTTTTGAGTTCAAAATCCTATCATCTGTCTGAGGATATTAATTATAATTCTTTAAAAGTCTCAACTTTTCTTCAGCACTCTGAAGCACTGGAACACCCTGTTCTGGTTTTGTGTAAGACAGACCTGCAGTTTTGGGATATAAAGCATCTGGGAGCAAGAGCCATATAACAAACCTAACTTCTCACACCCGAGCTATCTTCACCTGAGCTTTTATCAGTAATGAAGATGACATTTTTTTTTAATTAATTTATTTTTATTTTTGGCTGTGTTGGGTCTTCGTTTCTGTGCGAGGGCTTTCTCTAGTTGTGGCAAGCGGGGGCCAGTCTTCATCGCGGTGCGCAGGCCTCTCACTGTCATGGCCTCTCTTGTTGCGGAGCACAGGCTCCAGACGCACAGGCTCAGCAGTTGTGGCTCACGGGCCTAGTTGCTCCGCGGCATGTGGGATCCTCCCAGACCAGGGCTCGAACCCATGTCCCCTGCATTAGCAGGCGGATTCTCAACCACTGCGCCACCAGGGAACCCCAAAGATGACATTTGATCTTCGTTGGCCTGACTTCTATGTTTGCTGTAGCTGTTCCCCAGCTCCAGAGAGGAAGGACTCTTCAGTCAAGAGTGCCCCACAAACTGCTTCTACCTCAGCAATAGTCTTCTCTTTCATGGTTTCTGGCTACAGATTTTTCTGGTTTGTCTCTTATCAGTCCCTTACATTTCACCCTCAAGTAGCTACTAACAAAGTGAGGACTAGAATACCTAGGTCTACCAACTCAAGCTCTTTCCACTACTCCACACTACCTTAGAAGACACAGTCCTTACATTAGAGACCTTAGAAATCTTGCTAGAATGGAGATACAAGCACTGAAACAGAACTAAATACATAGCAATATACTGTAAGTAACTAAGGTATGGAGAATAAGTACTCAAGAATTTTAAGAAGTCACATCAAGTTATAGAGAAGGGTTCATTGAAAAGGAGAAGATTGAGATAACCCTGGAAGGACTTCATTCAAAACACCTTTGTAGAACAGATACTAAATCAATTATAGATGAGTTATTCCTGAGCTAGAGGTTCATACATGGATGATATTTTATCACAATGTACTCACAGTGTCCCTAAATCATCTACTACTACATATGCATACACATATAAAATAGTATATAAAAAGTATGAGTGAAAAAAAAATAATCAGCATACTAATAATGACATATTTCAGTTAAATGTTCACTTAAACTGTTTTCATATGTACCTCTGATATGAAAAGAGCCATCATCATTTCTCTCTACCACAAGATGATCAATATGAACAGTTACAGGAGCTGGTTCAAAGGATACTGTATTACTACGAGGACTGTCATCCTACAGGAAAGATAAATAGTATTGGCATGTTGTTATTAAAGTAAAAGATAAAATTAATCATCTTCAATTAATCATTTTCTTAAACATTACTTCAGCCAATAATATTCTTAATGAGTCTGAAATATATCTTTAACATGCTTTAGTTCATACAGTGAGAAAACTGCTCATTTTATTTTGATATTTTCTAATTTCTATGAAAAATCTCTACACCATCACCACAAAGACCAACCAGTTCATATTTCTAGACATGAATCAAAGTCCAGGTAGGCAAAGTGAACATTTATAACATGAAAATATAAAAATATTTGTTAACATACTTTTAAATTTATTTTTGTGTTAGAAACTTGTATCTTCATTGGCATCACTGTTGCAACAGTTTCATCTTCCAAAAAATGTTGAATATTCATAAGAGAAGATATAAGAAACTCAGTGCTAAAGTTTTCTATATGGCACTGCAGAAAGCCATTCTTTTCTGCAAGCAAAGAGTGTATTACAGCACCAGGCCCACTTTCAAATCTCAGAGTAATCTCAGGAGAGGATTTAGAATGAATTACAGCTTTATGATCTGAACCTATGAAAAAAGAACAAATAAAAATTATAACTTTGTAGCACTACTCAGACATGTCACTCTCAATTACCAGTCATTATTGTCACTTTGTACAATGTTAAAGCAATAATAAACTTTTAATATTTACTCTTAAAATAAGATATTTACAGTACATGTACCTCACCTTAATTTTCCCAATTTTCATTTTTATAGACAATCTTCTACTGCAATAACACTGTCTTGTCTATACTTTTCTAAAATATTTATTTATTTATTTATTTATTTATGCCTGCGTTGGGTCTTTGTTGGTGTGCGTGGGCTTTCTCTAGCTGCGGTGAGCAGGGAGCAGGGGCTACTCTTCGTTATGCTGCGTGGGCTTCTCACTGCAATGGCTTCTCTTGTTGCGGAGCACGGGCTCTAGGCATGCGGGCTTCAGTACTTGCGGCACACAGGCTTAGGTGCTCCACGGCATGTGGGATCTTCCTGGAGCAGGGCTCAAACCCGTGTCCCCTGCATTGGCAGGCAGATTCTTAACCACTGTGCCACCAGGAAAGCCCTGTCTTGTCTCTACTTTTATATATATTTTTTGGTAACATGGAAAAACATGCCATGATATAAATCTGATGATGCATAACTCAGATATTTGGAGTGTGTCTGAGTGTGTACATAGCTATACATTTATTATATAATGGACAACTGTGATGAAGAAACAGTCATGGCATTTAAAGTGACTCAAGCCATTTCTCAAGTAGTGACAAAAGCCTGAAGTTTTGTACATTCTTCATTAAAATTAGGCCCTTAAATAACTGGAAAGGTAAATAGAGAAGACCCCATTAACACGTTACTACTAGAAGACAATTTTGAAACTAAAATTATAGCAAAGGAAATATATTTATGTTTATATTTATATTTACATTTATTTATGCCTTGGTCTTGCTCCAAAACAGAATTTGAGGTGGCTTACAGAGCTATAAATACTCAAGTTCAAAACAAATTTCTTTAATTTCAATAAACACCCATAAAATATCTTTAAAAATAAAAGTTCCTAGTGGAACTACTTAAGTGAATTGGCGCTCATGGTAACTATTTTGTTTATTTTACATTACCTAGCTCTAAAAAGAATAGGAGAAAACATGCACATGGTATAATCAGATTAAAAAAATAAGTAGGGGAGAGAGAGGGAAGATGGCGGAAGAGTAAGACGCGGAGATCACCTTCCTCCCCACAGATACATCAGAAATACATCTACACGTGGAACAACTCCTACAGAACACCTACTGAATGCTGGTAGAAGACCTCAAACCTCCCAAAAGACAAGAAACTCCCTACGTACCTGGTTAGGGCAAAAGAAAAAAGAATAAACAGAGACAAAAGAACAGGGACACGACCTGCACCAGTGGGAGGGAGATGTGAAGGAGGAAAGGTTTCCACACACCAGGAAGCCCCTTCGCGGGTGGAGACTGTGGGTGGCGGAGGGGGAAGCTTCGGTGCCGCGGCGGAGAGCACAGCAACAGGAGTGCGGAGGGAAAAGCGGAGAGATTCCCGCACAGAGGATCGGTGCCGACCGGCACTCACCAGCCCGAGAGGCTTGTTTGCTCACCCGCCGGGACGGGCGGGGCTGGGAGCTGAGTCTCGGGCTGCGGTCGGAGCGCACGGAGAGGAATGGCACTGGCAGCGTGAACACGGCCTGCAGGGGGTTAGTGCACCATGGTTAGCCGGGAGGGAGTCCGGGGAAAAGTCTGGACCTGCCGAAGAGGCAAGAGACTTTTTCTTCCCTCTTTGTTTCCTGGTATGCGAGGAGAGAGGATTAAGAGCGGTGCTTAAAGGAGCTCCAGAGACAGGCGCAAGCCGCGGCTTACAGCGCGGACCCCAGAGTCGGGCATGAGACGCTAAGGCTGCTGCAGCCACCACCAAGAAGACTGTGTGTGAGCACAGGCCACTCTCCACACCCCCTCTTCCGGAGAGCCTGTGCAGCCCGCCACTGCCAGGGTCCCGGGATCCAGGGACAACTTCCCCGGGAGAACACACAGCGCGCCTCAGGCTGATGCAACGTCACGCCGGACTCTGCAGCCGCAGGTTCACCCCGCACTCCATACCCCTCCCTGCCCCCGGCCTGAGTGAGCCAGAGCCCCCGAATCAGCAGCTCCTTTAACCCCGTCCTGTCTGAGCGAAGAACAGACACCCTCAGGTGACGTACACGCAGAGTCGGGACCAAATCCAAAGTTGAACCCCGGGAGCTGTGCGAACAAAGAAGACAAAGGGAAATCTCTCCCAGCAGCCTCAGGAGCAGCAGATTACAGCTCCACAATCAACTTGACGTACCCTGCATCTGTGGAATACCTGAAAAGACAACGAATCATCCCAAATTCAGGAGGTGGACTTTGAGAGCAAGATTTATGATTTTTTCCCCTTTTCCTCTTTTTGTGAGTGTGTATGTGTATGCTTCTGTCTGAGATTTTGTCTGTATAGCTTTGTTTTCACCATTTGTCCTAGGGTTCTATCCGTCCATTTTTTTTTTTACTTAAAAAATTTTTTTTCTAAATAATTTTTTTTATTTTAATAACTTTATTTCATTTTACCTTACTTTATTTTCCTTTATCCTCTTTCTTTCTTTCTTTCCCTTCTCTTTCTTTCTTTCCCTTCTCTTTCTTTCTTTCCTTTCTCTTTCTTTTTTCTTTCTTTCCTTTCTTTCTCTTTTTTCTTTCCTTTCTCTTTCTTTCTTTCTTTTTTTCCTCTCTCTTTCTTTCTTTCCCCTTCCTTCCTTCCTCCCTCCCTCCCTCCCTCCCTTCCTTCTTTTTCTCCCTTTTATTCTGAGCCGTGTAGATGAAAGGCTCTTGGTGCTGCAGTTAGCAGTCATTGCTGTGCCTCTGAGGTGGGAGAGCCAACTTCAGGACACTGGTCCACAAGAGACCTCCCAGCTCCACGTAATATCAAATGGTGAAAATCTCCCAGAGATCTCCATCTCAACACCAACACATAGCTTCACTCAATGACCAGCAAGCTACAGTGCTGGACACTCTAGGCCAAACAACTAGCAAGACAGGAACACAACCCCACCCATTAGCAGAGAGGCTACCTAAAATCATAATAAGTCCACGGACACCCCAAAACACACCACCAGATGTAGACCTGCCCACCAGAAAGACAAGATCCAGCCTCATCCACCAGAACACAGGCATTAGTCCCCTCCACCATGAAACCTACACAACCCACTGAACCAACTTTAGCCACTGGGGACAGACACCAAAAATGGGAACTACGAACCTGCAGCCTGCAAAAAGGAGACCCCAAACACAGTAAGATAAGCAAAATGAGAAGACCGAAAAACACACAGCAGATGAAGGAGCAAGATAAAAACCCACCAGACCTAACAAATGAAGAGGAAATAGGCAGTCTACCTGAAAAAGAATTCAGAATAATGATAGTAAAGATGATCCAAAATCTTGGAAATAGAATAAAGAAAATGCAAGAAACATTAAAAAGGACCTAGAAGAACTAAAGATGAAACAAGCAACGATGAACAACACAATAAATGAAATTAAAAATACTCTACAAGGGATCAATAGCAGAATAACTTGGACAGAAGAACGGATAAGTGACCGGGAAGATAAAACAGTGGAAATAACTACTGCAGAGCAGAATAAAGAAAAAAGAATGAAAAGAACTGAGGACAGTATCAGAGACCTCTGGGACAACATTAAACGCACCAACATTCAAATTATTGGGGTTCCAGAAGAAGAAGAGAAAAAGAAAGGGACTGAGAAAATATTTGAAGAGATTATAGTTGAAAACTTCCCTAATATGGAAAAGGAAATACTTAATCAAGCCCAGGAAGCACAGAGACTCCCATACAGGATAAATCCAAGGAGAAACACGCCAAGACACATATTAATCAAACTGTCAAAAATTAAATACAAAGAAAACATATTAAAAACTGCAAGGGAAAAACAACAAATAACACACAGGGGAATCCCCATAAGGTTAACAACTGATCTTTCAGCAGAAACTCTGCAAGCCAGAAGTGACTAGCAGGACATATTTAAAGTAATGAAGGAGAAAAACATACAACTAAGATTACTCTACCCAGCAGGGATCTCATTCAGATTTGATGCAGAAATTAAAACCTTTACAGACAAGCAAAAGCTGAGAGACTTCAGCACCACCAAACCAGCTTTGCAACAAATGCTAAAGGATCCTATCTAGGCAAGAAAACAAAAGAAGGAAAAGACCTATAATAACAAACCCAAAACAATTAAGAAAATCAGAATAGGAACATACATATTGATAATTACCTTAAGTGTAAATGGATTAAATGCTCCCACCAAAAGACACAGACTGGCTGAATGGATACAAAAACAAGACCCTTATATATGCTGTCTACAAGAGACCCACTTCAGACCTAGACACACATACAGACTGAAAGTAAGGGGATGGAAAAAGATATTCCATGCAAATGGAAACCAAAAGAAAGCTGGAGTAGCAATTCTTGTATCAGACAAAATAGACTTTAAAACAAAGATTATTACAAGAGACAAAGAAGGACACTACATAAAGCTCAAGGGATCGATCCAAGAAGAAGATATGACAATTGTAAATATTTATGCACCCAACATAGCAGCACCTCAATACATAAGGCAAATACTAACAGTCATAAAAGGGGAAATCGACAGTAACACATTCATAGTAGGGGACATTAACACCCCACTTTCACCAATGGACAGATCATCCAAAATGAAAATAAATAAGGAAACACAAGCTTTAAATGATACATTAAACAAGATGGACTTAATTGATATTTATAGGACATTCCATCCAAAAACAACAGAATACACATTTTTCTCAAGTGCTCATGGAACATTCTCCAGGATAGATCATATCGTGGGTCACAAATCAAGCCTTGGTAAATTTAAGAAAATTGAAATTGTATCAGGTATCTTTTCCGACCACAACGCTATAAGACTAGATATCAATCACAGGAAAAGATCTGTAAAAAATACAAACACATGGAGGCTAAACAATACACTACTCAATAATGAAGTGATCACTGAAGACATCAAAGACAAAATCAAAACATACCTAGAAACAAATGACAATGGAGACACGACGACCCAAAACTATGGGATGCAGCAAAAGCATTTCTAAGAGGGAAGTTTATAGCAATACAATCCTACCTTAAGAAACAGGAAACATCTCGAATAAACAACCTAACCTTGCACCTAAAGCAATAAGAGAAAGAACAAAAAACCCTCAAAGTTAGCAGAAGGAAAGAAATCATAAATATCAGATCAGAAATAAATGAAAAAGAAATGAAGGAAACGATAGCAAAGATCAATAAAACTAAAAGCTCGTTATTTGAGAAGATAAACAAAATTGATAAACCACCAGCCAGACTCATCAAGAAAATAAGGGAGAAGACTCAAACCAATAGAATTAGAAATGAAAAAGGAGAAGTAACAACTAACACTGCAGAAATACAACAGATCATGAGAGATTACTACGAGCAACTCTATGACAATAAAATGGAAAACCTGGAAGAAATGGACGAATTCTTAGAAATGCGCAACCTGCCAAGACTGAACCAGGAAGAAACAGAAAACATGAACAGACCAATCACAAGCACTGAAATTGAGACTGTGATTAAAAATCTTCCAAGAAACAAAAGCCCAGGACTAGATGGCTTCACAGGCGAATTCTATCAAACATTTAGAGAAGAGCTAACACCTATCCTTCTCAAACTCTTCCAAAATATAGCAGAGGGAGGAACACTCCCAAACTCATTCTACGAGGCCACCATCACCCTGTTACCAAAACCAGACAAGGATGTCACAAAGAATGAAAACTACAGGCCAATATCACTGATGAACACAGATGCAGAAATCCTCAACAAAATATTAGCAAACAGAATCCAACAGCACATTAAAAGGATCATACATCATGATCAAGTGGGGTTTATTCCAGGAATCTAAGTATTCTTCAATATACGCAAATCAATCAATGTGATAACACCATATTAACAAATGAAAGGAGAAAAACCATATGGTCATCTCAATAGATGCAGAGAAAGCTTTCGACAAAATTCAACACCGTTTATGATAAAAACCCTCCAGAATGTAGGCATAGAGGGAACTTTCCTCAACATAATAAAGGCCATATATGACAAACCCACAGCCAACATCATCCTCAATGGTTCAAAACTGAAAGAATTTTCACTAAGATCAGGAGCAAGACAAGGTTGCCCACTCTCACCACTCTTATTCAATATAGTTTTGGAAGTTTTAGCCACAGCAATCAGAGAAGAAAAGGAAAGAAAAGGAACCCAAATCAGAAAAGAAGAAGTAAAGCTGTCACTGTTTGCAGATGACATGATACTATACATAGAGAATCCTAAAGATGCCACCAGAAAACTACTAGAGCTAATCAATGAATTTGGTAAAGTAGCAGGATACAAAATTAATGCACAGAAATCTCTTGCATTACTATACACTACTGATGAATAATCTGAAAGTGAAATCAAGAATACATTCCCATTTACCACTGCAACAAAAAGAATACAATATCTAGGAATAAACCTACCTAAGGAGACAAAAGACCTGTATGCAGAAAATTATAAGACACTGATGAAAGAAATTACGGATGATACAAATAGATGGAGAGATATACCATGTTCTTGGATTGGAAAAATTAACATTGTGAAAATGACTCTACTACCCAAAGCAATCTACAGATTCAATGCAATCCCTATCAAACTATCACTGGCAGTTTTCAAAGAACTAGAACAAAAAATTTCACAATTTGTATGGAAACACAAAAGATCCCGAATAGCCAAAGCAATCTTGAGAACGAAAAACGGAGCTGGAGGTATCAGGCTCCCTGACTTCAGACTATACTACAAAGCTACAGTAATCAAGACAATACGGTACTTGTACAAAAACAGAAATACAGATCAATGGAACAGGATAGAAAGCCCATAGATAAACCCACACACATATAGTCACCTTATCTTTGATAAAGGAGGCAGGAATGTACCGTGGAGAAAGGACAGCCTCTTCAATAAGTGGTGCTGGGAAAACTGGACAGGTATATTTAAAAGTATGAGATTAGATCACTCCCTAACACCATACACAAAAATGAGCTCAAAATGGATTAAAGACCTAAATGTAAGGCCAGAAACTATCAAACTTCTGGAGGAAAACATAGGCAGAACACTCTATGACATAAATCACAGCAAGATCCTTTTTGACCCACCTCATAGAGTAATGGAAATAAAAAGAAAAATAAACAAATGGGACCTAATGAAACTGCAAAGCTTTTGTACACAAGGGAAACCATAAACAAGACCAAAATACAATCCTCAGAATGGAGAAAATATTTGCAAATGAAGCAACTGACAAAGAATTAATCTCCAAAATTTACAAGAAGCAGCTCATGCAGTCAATAACAAAAAAACAAACAACCGAATCCAAAAATGGGCAGAAGACCTCAATAGACATTTCTCCAAAGATATACAGACTGCCAACAAACACATGAAAGAATCCTCAACATCATTAATCATTAGAGAAATGCAAATCAAAACTACAATGAGATATGATCTTACACTAGTAAGAATGGCCATCATCAAAAAATCTAGAAACAATAAATGCTGGAGAGGGTGTGGAGAAAAAGGAACACTCTTGCACTGCTGGTGGCAATGTGAAATGGTACAGCCACTATGGAGAACAGTACGGAGGTTCCTTAAAAAACTACAAATAGAAGTACCATATGACACAGCAATCCCACTACTGGGCATATACCCTGAGAAAACCATAATTCAAAAAGAGTCATGTACCAAAATGTTCATTGTAGCTCTATGAACAATAGCCAGGAGATGGAAACAACCTATGTGTCCATCATCAGATGAATGGATAAAGAAGATGTGGCACATATATACAATAGAATATTACTGAGCCATAAAAAGAAATGAAATTGAGTTATTTGTAATGAGGTGGATGGACCTAGAGTCTGTCATACAGAGTGAAGTAAGTCAGAAAGAGAAAGACAAATACCGTATGCTAACACATATATATGGAATTTAAGAAAAAATAAATGTCATGAAGAACCTAGGGGTAAGACAGGAATAAAGGCACAGACGTAGTGGAGAATTGAAGACACGGGGAGGGGGAAGGGTAAGCTGTGACAAAGTGAGAGAGTGGCATGGACATATATACACTACCAAACGTAAAATAGATAGCTAGAGGGAAGCAGCCACATAGTACAGGGAGATCAGCTCGGTGCTTTGTGAGGACCTAGAGGGGTGGGATAGGGAAGGTGGGAGGGAGGGAGAGGAAGAGGGAAGAGATATGGGAACATATGTATATGTATAACTAATTCACTTTGTTATAAGGCAGAAACTAACACACCATTGTAAAGCAATTATACTCCAATAAAGATGTAAAAAATAAAGAAAAAAAATAAGTAGGGAATGGAAAAGTAAAGACAAGTGGTAAGATTATTAACTTAAAATACATTATTTAAATTTCTGTGCCAAAGGTAGACCAAAAATAACTTCCTAGCAGCAAAAAGAAAAATACGATCAGTTTCACACACAATTCATAGAATCCGTGAGTTAAAAACAAACTGTTCTGGAAAGGTGAAGCTGCTTCAGTTATTGAGGGTCCAAGTTATCTGTCCCATGGGCCCTCATAAGAAGACTTCATTTATCAAATTCATGATAGAAAGATGTTTAATTTTCCTCAGTATGCGTGTGAATACTCTAGTCTTACAGAAGTGAAATGTATATATATTTATGAAGGGGAGAAAGGTGCAAGAAATTAAAGATACTTATATATATGCAGCACGGATAGATCTCTACATGCAACATATAGTGGAGAGTTGTTTTTAAAACTTTTATTTCAGGTAAAAATTGATATTTAATTAATGTTAGCACTATTTATTAACAATTCAAAATAAATAAATGGTATAGATACTAGAAAAGATTAAAATACTCCTAGGGAATTCCCTGGTGGTCCACGTGGGACTTAGCTGCCAAAAAAAAAAAAAAAAAGAAACCCAAAGAATTCTTTTAACAATTAAGAACTCGATATTCTAATTTTTTTAAATAGAAGGTAAAAGAAATGGTCACAAACTGATCATGGTTAGTGTTTTTTCCTGTACCAAGAAAAATAAGAGTTAACTAACTTGTCTACTTAATACTAAGAGCAACTGAAAACAAACAACTTGGTAAATGTGATTTTATTTTGCCTTTTATCTATCTGTATATCTATATAAGTCTATCTACACACAAGCATACACACACACACACATACACACTACTCACTCCAGGGAGCTGAGAGCCATAAATAATTTCAAACGAAAAAGAGTATTTAGAACAGAGGTAAAACAAAACAAAATTCTCGTTAGTCAAAAATCACTCCTGCTTATTATCTTTTATGCCATGAAACTTACATTAAGGTCTTCCTATTAAAGGAATCCAAAGTCCACCCATTACAGAAAAACAAACAAAAGCAAAAACAACTTTGCAATTTTTTTTCTTTTTTTTGTGGTACGCGGGCCTCTACTGCTGTGGCCTCTCCCGTTGCGGAACACAGGCTCCGGACGCGCAGGCCCAGCGGCCATGGCTCACGGGCCCAGCCGCTTCGCGGCATGTGGGATCCTCCCAGACCGGGGCACAAACCCGCGTCCCCTGCATCGGCAGGCGGACTCTCCACCACTGCGCCACCAGGGAAGCCCCAACTTTGCAATTTTAACTGTTCATGCCAGAGTGACAGTGTATATAAACTGTAGATCAAATACAATCTTTGTTCATATGGCTTACTGTTTTAAATGTTCAAGCTATTTTTTTCTCCTTTTCCCTTTATTCCCTTTCCCTTTCCTTTCCTTTCTTTCTTGTTATTTTGTTTATTTTTAAACAACCAAGACAGCTGTGAAAAAATAAGGTATTAGACAGCACTGACTGTATACCCCATACATATAAGGCATTTCAAAATGATTTCTGCAGTCAGGAACAACATGAAACAAAGTAATAAGTGGGCCATGGTAATAAGTGGGCTATAAGAAGGAGTAAAAAACTGTGCAAAAAAGTGTTTGTGTTGGGTATAGAATAGGGTCTAGCTTTGGAAATTTTATGTTCAATCTTTTTTTGTTGATTTTTCATTGACTACAAAACCTTTCCAACTATATACTTATCTTCCTCCATTTTGTATGCTATTCGGATTTACACTTGCTAATATGAAATTCTTGAATTTTTTTTTTTAGGAGATACATTGTAAACTGCAAGGCCTACACACAGAAAAAAGCCAGGAGCCAATTTTTTTCTATGATGCTAGTTTATAGACAAATTACTTGCAATTCCCAGGATGTGAGGTGATAGCATACTTATTTGATATCATGCAGGACTATATGTATTTCAACATGTTATATATCAGATATAGCATTCTGTGTATATAGCAAAGAAAAATATTCCAGCTCAGTGACTTTTTAATAGAACATTGTCATTTAAATTTCTTAGTATAACTATTTTAATAAATTCATTTCTTTAAATAACTGAAAACCGTGAGTGATAATTCCACGTAAAGTTTGAGAAAGGGCTGGTTTAATGTGGTATTCCTCGTCATACACTGTATATTTTGTTGCTTATATCCCTCTATGTCTAAGTGAATGTGTTGATCTTAGAATGAAAAACCACAAAAACAGGATACGTGATTTTACCAAATATCAAGTAACATGCCAGACTCCGAAAATGTTTGCTTATAAATAAGATAATAGAATACAAAAACTGACACTCATTCTAGTGTGGAACTAACTTTGACCTTTCAGGATTACTTTATCACTCTTTTTTTTTTTTTTTTTTTTTTGCGGTATGCGGGCCTCTCACTGTTGTTGCCTCTCCTGTTGCGGAGCACAGGCTCCGGACGCGCAGGCTCAGCGGCCATGGCTCACGGGCCCAGCCACTCCACGGCATGTGGGATCTTCCCAGACCGGGGCACGAACCCGTGTCCCCTGCGTCGGCAGGCGGAATTCCAACCACGTCGCCGCCAGGGAAGCCCCTATCACTCTTTTAATATAGAAAAGACTTTAGTTTTCTCAGACCTATCATCTCAAAGAATGGGACAACTGAAAAAGTAAAAGATGGAACTTAACAGCAGAAACAAAGATAAATGAGGAAGTACCTCTTCAACAGGTTATGTTTCTAATAACTTAAAGTACTTTATTGAAATATGGTAATCTAAAAGAACAAATCTCTTGCATTATTATAAATAAATGTCATTTTCTGTGAATGCATTTATATCAAAGACAGAATTGCTGATAAATCATATGGGTAAAAACAAAACAAGTTTAGGCTTTCTTGGTGGCACAGTGGTTAGGAATCTACCTGCCAATGCAGGGGACACGGGTTCAAGCCCTGGTCCAGGAAGATCCCACATGTCGCGGAGCAACTAAGTCCGTGCTCCACTACTGAGCCTACAAGCCACAACGACTGAAGCCCGCATACCTAGAGCCCGTGCTCCACAACAAGAAGCCACCGCAACGAGAAGCCCGTGCACCGCAACAAAGAGCAGCCCCCTCTCGCCACATCTAGAGAAAGCCCCCACGCAGCAACAAAGACTCAACTCAGCCAAAAATTAATTAATTAATTAATTTTAAAAAATTAAATTAAAAAAAGTTTAAATCACGTTAAAGTCTTACCTACTGGACGATTACAAAGGTAATGCCGTAGACTGATATTGCCTAACTGATCTGGTGTCACTTGGTCTACTTGAAGACAGATTTCCATATCTTCCCCTCGGATGTCAATTTCTCCATTAACACCAATAATTTTAAACACCACAACTGACATCTAAGAAGGATTGCATAAATAATATTAGTATACCAAATAATTTAAAACAAAATTTAGGAAATAACAAAGGAAACTACTATAACCTCTAAAAATACAACTGTGACTTAATAAACCAAAAATATATTTGTGATCAACAGAAAGCAGTTATTGCACTACAGTGATAAACTTCCACTTCCTTTCTTCCTACTTAGTCAAGAGAATATTTTTAGGTCACAAAGATTAATTATATGACATTTCTGAGTGAAATTATTTTCACTCAATGCTGAACTTATTTTCTAAGTCATCCATAAGAATATTTCACTGGGTGAAGATGGCTTAAAATAAACCAGTAACATTTCTTTTGTAGACAGCCCCTCATAAGGACTGACCACCATCTTTACTATCAAACTTTCTCAAAGTGTATTTAAATTGAACTAAGATCAAAATATAAAGAACTGAAAAAAGAAACATAGAACCTTCCCTCCTCAATACAAAAAAAAACAAAATTAGAAAAGTGAAATTCAGAAAAAAATGATTCAGTAAGAGCAAAGGAAAAATTTCAAGAGTAGAAAGAGCAAAGTAAATCACCCACAATCTAAGTCAATTCATTTTACATATTAATGTCTTTAAATGTGTACATATTGGATATGAGATAAAGTTGGTGGCATTTCTCTTCATAGAATGTCTCAAAAGATTACCAGGTCGTCATGATTTTCTTGAGCACCCTCTGAATTTGTACTGATGGCATCTGGAGAGGTTTCACCATAATTCTGTAGGTTTTCACTGGCATTTGCCCGATCTGCTGGGCTCTGGTAATTTGTAGTTGAGTTCTTTTTAATACCTGAAATAATACAGAAATAATTAAATTAAATTAAAATCAGTTTACACATGGTCCAACAATGTTACATTTATCTAACCAAAACAGATTTCTTCAACACTTTCTCAAGCACAACCATGTTTAAAAGACAATAAGCAAAGAAAAATTAAACTGTGGTTAGTTAGCAAATAATAAGAAATAACTTTCCACAATAAAACGTTAGAGATACTAAACCCTAAACTTAGACAGTATGAAAAGAAATCTACCACAGCCGACCACAATCTGTGTTCTTCCCATTGCAGGTGTGGTGCTGGCATTACTAGCAGGTTCCTGGTCAGCCAGCTTTGCCTCCTCTATTCTACCCAACATTCAGTGGTCCCAGTCTGACCACTTCATTTCCCTTTTCATTCCCCTTCATCTACATGAAGTTAATGCTACTATTGTCAATGTGATTGTTCTCCATCCTTATCGACCTGCCTTAATTTCTCAACATGCTATATTTCAATATTTCTCAAACCGTCTGTGGTAAAAGGCAATTTAAAAAAAATTTTGTGTCCATAACACATCAATACTTTAAAAAAATACTATAAAAATAACTATTGAAAATGAATCTAGAAAAATCAGAAGAACCAAAGACACAAAACAAAGCCTCAATTTTTTTGCACTTCAATCTTGCATGGATTCTGACTTTATATTTAAAAAAAGGCTAATAATTCTGAAAATGATTTCAAGGATTAATTCACTGAAGGATACAAGCAATCAAGTTACTCTTTCACTAAATCCTTTTGCTTAAGCAATAGTATTTTACAAAGCTTTACTTTGTTGCTGTTGTTGTTGTTAGAAACATCTTTGTTATGTCTTCATAACACTTCAGTGCATGCATTATAAAATGAGTATCACTTCCATTCACTGAAAGAACACTCTGCTGAATGCAGATTCCAAGTAGCTGGTTAAAAATTTCTTTCTTTTCAGATGTACATTATAATTTGATATCTGTATACACTACAAAGTGATCACCACCAAAAGTCTAGTTTACCATCCATAACCATACAATTGATCCCCTTCATCCATTCTGACCATTCTCCTACTCCCTTACCCTCTGGTAACCACCAATCTGTTTTCTGTATCTATAAGCCTGGTTTTGTTCTGTTTTCATTTGGGATTTTAAAAAATATATCTCACATATGAGTGACATCATGTAGTATTTGTCTTTCTTTGTAATAATTTTTTATTATTATATTTACTACTATATAATTAGGTTCTAACCCAGTGCCTGACAAAACAGTAGGTGCTCAATAAATTATTTATTGAATGGATGAATAAAATGATTTTTAGGGCCAGGGAAAATGCATAAATACAATTGTGGTATGAGGAGATAATAAACTCCCATTTCACAGGGAATTCCTAACATTGCCAGAGGTTAAGATTTCACAGATAAAATAATATTTAAGCTAAAGTAAACAGAAAGAAAAAAGAACACTCTAGGCACAGGTACAAAGGCTAAAGAAGTTTGTCATAGTGAAGAGATTGACAGAAAGACTGAAATATACTATAGTATAATTAAAGTGTAGTAAGCACGTGGGAAAACAGCAGAAAAGGTAAGCTGGGGCCATATCACATGGAGCAACTGTCAGTAATGTTAAGTTTTTTAAACTTAATAGCCTTATAGTTGTTAGAAGTTATCAGGACTAAAATGGAAATTGACATGATAGTATATACATTTTTAAAAGAATATTCTGCCTGTGGAATGAAGTATGAACAAGAAATTGACAAGAAGAGAATTGGGGAGACTAGTTAGAAGCCTGTGGTGGAGTGGTACTCCAGCTACACATTTGTTCGTTTATAAATATGCATGTATATTCAAAAATATGTACTCACAATATACCTATGTATGTATATGTGTATGTGTATATGTATGTGTGCATTAGTGTGCATATGTATAAACATGAATGTATATAAAAACACACAGAAAAAGGTCTGGAATTATGTCAATATATACCAAAAGTCAATGGTAGTTACTTCCGGAATGGGGAATGGTATCAGGGCAGAGTAAGGGTGGTATTAAAGTGATATTCTAGATATCCCCATGACATCTGATTTTTTTTTAAAGAGAAAGTATTCATATATTTCTTGTAAAATTAAAACAAAACAAAAGAGAACTCAGAAAAAACAAGTCTTTTCCCAATGAAAATCAATTCCTTTGACAGAAAATTATTACAGTTCAGGAGAATAACGAATATACAGTCACATATCGTCTAAGTGTTACACATAAAATTAATGCCCTTGTATTTTTCAAGATCCTAAAATCAGCCTACTGCTGGAATCTATTCTAAGACAGTTATTAGAAATGAAGACAAAAATTTATGAACAATGATATAATTATAGCATTTTATAGCTGTGAAAAAACTATAAACAATCTAAACATCCAGTATCAGGGAAACAATTAAAAGGTGAGGGTACATTCTTATGACAAGTTAATATAGACAAGTGATAAAAAGCAGGTTGAAAAACCATATATGTGATGTAATACCAAATATACATATATGTGAATACATACATATATATATATATATATATATATATACATTTATAAGATAAATTATAATCGATAGCTCTAGATTGTGGGACTTTTGGGTTATTTTATTTTCCAAACTGTAGTTGTTTATATTTTCCAAGTTCTCCACATTGAGTGGTAGTCACTTTTATTAATTATTTAATTTTCAGAAATAAGAAGAAAATCACTGATGCTTTTTACGAGTAAGTAGAGATATTTTCTAGAGGAACTGTTTTTGAAGCATCATTTGATCACAAAACAGAAATCCTCTATTAAAGTAGAATTTTAAGCCATAAGGGGGCAAGGGAACTAGGCAATAGAGCTATCTGTGAATCTAGAATAGATTTTTTGACCCATACCAGTAACTTGTCTACATTTAACTGGTAAAGTATGCTGGAAAGGGGTTTGCTATGAATTGCCTATAAAAGTGTTGGGTTAAGGCTTTTAGTTTACATATAGTAATCATTTCCCAAGTCTGGGGTACTAGCATAGCATACTGGTTGGTTAAAAACTGAGGTTCCTGAGTCAGACTAGCTGAGTTCCAAATCTGCCTCTATTACTTCCCGACTGTATATTCATTTCTCTAAGCTTCAGTTTCTAAAGCTATGAGCCTTTCCTTACCTAAGCTGTTTTCAACTACATCAATAGGTTTATTACTCTTCATATACAAAGTAATTCACATTTGCCTCTGGTCTCTTATGCTTTAGGGTCTGTGGCAACTATTCTCTGGCTATGGTCCATGGTTTTATTCCTGTTCACAAAGTCCCCAATGCCTTAGTGATGGGGATGCATCTAATACTAAGTCATTCCTAGTGGTCTGTACTAGGGCATTAGTTGCTTCTGAATAAAATAGGGGAACCATGTAGTTCCATCATACACTATCATGTATGAAAGAGAATTCTGGTTATGGGAATCAACAGATCCAGTCTGGAAAAATTCCAGTCATAGGACCACATAGTTGAGAATTCATCATGCAAATTAAGCCTACCTAATCAAAATTCCAGATATAGGAGTCCCTGTGATAGAGGCTAGTAGAATTAATGTTGTCTGCTTTACGATCTAAATGACTGTATATAAATAATTGCTGGATGTCGTCCATAAAAAGGAAGGAGTATCTGGTCAAAAGAAGCAATGAAACAACCATTAGAAAGTTAGGTACAATGCTCTTTGTATTGTGCATGTATGTGTGTATAAATAAATAAGTCTTTTTGGGCTGTGATTGATTATTGAATATAAATTAAAAAACTTAAATACCACTTCTAAGATTTGTGTATATATAATATGAATTCTTAAACTGTATTGCTTTACCTTTTTCCAAAAATATATGACTATCACTTCCATCACTTTCTAACAACTGTTCTTCCAATATCATGCTGTCAAGTGAAATGGTGTCCAGTGAGGTTTGTGAGGGGCTTCTTCTCATGTTCTTGTAAGAAACAGAGAGTGGAGCCATGTTGGGTGGGCAACGTTCCTTAGGCTTTCTACTGTTAACAAACAAAATTATCAGAAAATCATCACATAAAAGGAAAAGAATTCTTTCTAAAGAATACTTCAAACAAAATAAATACATATTTATATAGTATACACAATTTTTAAAATTATATAAGCTTAAAGTATTTTCATATTTTGAAAACCCTACTCTTCCATGTGTTAACTCTAACAATGCCACATTTATCATGGTTTTCTGTCCAAAGCCAAAATATACTCATAAGTACATGCACATGCGTGTGTGCACGCGCGCACACACACACACACACACACACACACACAAATAAAACAAACCCCCCACCCCAAATTCTAACAGTCAGTTGTTACCTTAAAGATGACTGTGATGTAAGTGTTCTGACTGTGGGTGCTTCTTCTTTACTGATTTCCATGTTCTCAGAGAGTGAAACTGTTTCTGGAAGCAAATCTTCAGCTTTAAAGATTGACTCTATGGTTTCATTTCCTTTACTAGTTAAACTATTTGAAAGCATGTTCTGATTACCACCATTATCAACTGACAGGATACTTGAGTCTTCTCTGTAGTTTAAGACACCATTTGAATCTGTATAAGACGAATCCTTTTTGCCACTTGTTTCTGATCCAATTTCTCCTGAGCCACTTTTGCAAACAATTCCACTACTTTCATCTTCGCTTATTTTCCCTAAATTTTTATCTGATAAATAATCCACAAAAGAAATACCTTTCTGCAGATTTGTATCACTAGCTGATTTAAAAAGCAAAGAATCCTTCAAAGGGACATGGCTAAGGTCAATACTCATAGATCTGTTGTCTGACATATGATTAACAGTTACACTTCTAATTTGTTTTATACCACTATTAACTTGTTTTCTTTTTGAAGACAAAAATTCTCCACTTTCTGTAGGCAAATAATCAGGAACCACTGGACTCACACTTTCAGAAACAGGAGACTTAAGACTATTTGCTTTATCTACTGGATGAAGCAAAAGAGCCACTTCCGCACTTTTAAGTAAAATTCCAATGCAAATGGATGTCTGACTAGCTGGATTGCCAGTCACAGCTTCTACATCTTTCCTTAAATTCTCTGAAAGCAAAATAAGTGACTCATGGAGGAAAAGCAGGAGCAGATACTGGTAGTGATTGATCTGCATACTGACATGTTTATGAATGTGAACCAGGACATGAATATCTGCATCTGATGATGAAGAGGAAAATCTTAAAAATGTATCTGAAGGTTTCTGACTACCATTTGTCAAGGGATCAGACTCTGTACTATAATACTCCTTCAAGAGCTTTTTCCGCTTCCATCGGCCAGTCAGATCACTAGACTCACTTTGTGAGGTATTTAGAGATATTTGATTACAAGTCTGCAGCAATTTTTGTGACAATGCATACCTTTTTGGTTGACAAATCCAGATGGAAAGAGGGAAAGAATCTACAAAATTTATTGGTCGTCCTTTTCCACTTTTCATCCCTTCATAATCTATCCAAAATTGAGAAAAGTACACAGCCCAAACATCCGTGGCAGCAGAAGTTTTAAGAGTGTATTTATTCAACTTAGGAGTAACATTTCCTTTATAAACTTCATGCAGTTTGGTATCTTGTTCATGAGCATGTCTCTGGAAGATTGGATGCAGAAGATTAAAACTGTCACCAGATTTGGGGAAACTGGTATATGTTTTACTGAAAAAATCACAATCTTTGAAGTCTTGAAACAAAGCTTCTAAATCAGAATGTCGACAGTTTGAACAGTATCTTGTATTTGTAGCAATCATTTCTGAACTCTGAATAGAAATTGCATGTGGTTGATCTTGATGACATTCAGATTTCATTTCAGAAGGAATGACAAACTAGAAGAGAAAAAACATTAATCTAGTCTGACTTACAAATCCATATATCTTGAAGATAAAATAATTAAGAGCATGACTTGGTTCAGGAATTCTTTTTGACATTTTGCCCCAAAACACTAATTTTCTATCTTGACATAAAATACTCTCCCTCCCAAAGCTTATTAAACCAAATGAAAAAGGCTTAAATGATTAACAACTAAGAAAACAACCAAAGGAAAAAGCCCAATAAATAATGAATAAAGTACATAACACACACATACATATTTGTAGACAATATATCACAAAATAAAAGGAACAAAACTGAATTAAATGCTTACTATGCCCTGAGTATATATACACCCTGAGTAAATAAGAAAGCACAAAGTTTGGAAGAGATAATTTTTTGATATGATATTTTAAATCCAAGCAATTTGGAGGATGACTAGATAAGTAAATGGAATGACTGGACAACTGTCATTAGAATCACTTTTCTGGGATAAAACTATTAATAAAATAAACTTAGGAGTATAGGTCAAACGATTTAGTAAAATTATTTTCTACAGATAATTAAGCCCAGTCCTCAAAATATTCACAACAAAGAGTTCAAACTGACTGGTTTTAAAACTCAAACTGCCCATATTCACAAAATGTAAAGATCATCATGTAATTGTTTTAAATTATAATTATAAATGTTATAAAGTGTGTCTTTATATTGAATATTTTAAGGTCTTTGAAACGATCTTTAAAACATTTCTGCAATGCAACCGTTGAGTATTATTAATCTCATTTTACAGAGAAGAAATTAAGGGTATGTAAATTTAGGCTACCAGCAACAGAGCTAGAAAATGAAATATTCATCCATGCCCAAATCTTACTCTATTTACTACACTATACTGTTTTTTTTTTTTTTAGCTTCCTTCCTTTAAAGTTTAAATATCCATGGAATTCTGATTATCAACTACTTGGCTATAATAAAACACAACTTTCTTTTATCTTTGGCATTACACAACTTTCTTTTATCTTTGGATATTAATAACAGAATAAATGTAACAAATAAAACCCAGATATAACTTAAAAGTGTCACTGTATTATTTACCCTTCTTAAAAAAATTTTATCAGATCCAGCAAGAAGTAGAAAAAAAAAGATATTTAAATTTATTTCTACTGCTTACCTCCAAATGGATGAGCTCCAGTAAGAAGTAGAAAAAAAAAGACATTTAAATTTCTACTGCTTACCTCTAAATGGATGAGCAGGGGGAAGAAAAGGAAGAAAAGTAGAGAAAGGGGTGGAGAAGGGTGGGGAAGCAGTCTCTTAAAGCTTCCATAATTGAAAACTGATATTAAAATTCAAATTTCAAAATCAAAATTAATATTGCAATGAAGTTGACTTATATTTGAGCACCCATCTTAAATCCTGGAAATAACTTTTCTTCTGTAAAAATGGTTTTGTTCTCACAGCCACTTGTTTATATGGTACCTTTAGCATTAAGCCATCAACTCGAATATCAACATGCTCATCAGATTTTGAATTGTCATTCAACTTGTACACAGCCATAAACTGATTAAGACTCTGTTTCAAATCCAACAGAAACTGATTTAACCATAGAATACTTCTTTCATCCACAGTAAACTGTAGTGCATTCAGCTGGCTATAAAGGTTGGGAGATGGAACTGTGGAGAAAAAAAATTTTTAAAGATTTTTAATAAACTGATAGTTTTAAATCTTCCCTGAGAAAAGAAAATACATTTTAACCAAGTTTTATTCTTCTTAAATTAAGATTAAAAGATTTTGCAATGTTATTTACAAAATTAAAGTGATACTACATGTAGATGATAGCAAACACATTTGGAGAGACAGAAAACATCTTTCATTGCTTCACTAATGGAAAAATATGCAGTTTAAATGCAAATCAATTAAGAAAATGGTAACAGGTACATATAGACAACTACCTTAAATGTAAATAAATTAAATGCTCCAGACAAAAGACATAGACTGGCTGATTGGATACAAAAACAAGACCCATATATATGCTGTCTACAAGAGACCCACTTCAGACTTAGGGACACATACTGACTGAAAGTGAGGGGATGGAAAAAGATATTCCATGCAAATGGAAATCAAAAAAAAGCTGGAGTAGGAATTCTCATATCAGACAAAACAGACTTTAAAATAAAGATTACAAGAGACAAAGAAGGACACTACATAATGATCAAGGGATCAATCCAAGAAGAAGATATAACAATTATAAATATTTATGCACCCAACATAGGAGCACCTCAAAACATAAGGCAAATGCTAACAGCCATAAAAGGGGAAATCAACAGTAACACAATAATAGTAGGGGACTGTAACAACCCACTTTCGCCAATGGACAGATCATCCAAAATGAAAATAAATAAGGAAACACAAGCTTTAAATGATACATTAAACAAGATGGACTTAATTGATATTTATAGGACATTCCATCCAAAACCAACAGAATTCACTTTCTTCTCAAGCACTCATGGAACATTCTCCAGGAGAGATCGTATCTTGGGTCACAAATCAAGCCTTCGTAAATTTAAGAAAATTGAAATCGTATCAAGTATCTTTCCTGATCACAACGCTATGAGACTAGATATTAATTACAGAAAAAATCTGCAAAAATACAAACACATGGAGGTTAAACAACACGCTACTAAATAGCCAAGAGATCACTGAAGACATCAAAGACAAAATCAAAAAATACCTTGAAACAAATGACAATGAAAACACGACAACCCAAAACCTATGAGATACAGCAAAAGCAGTTCTAAGAGGGAAGTTTATAGCAATACAATCCTACCTTAAGAAACAAGAAACATCTCAAATAAACAACCTAACCTTACACCTAAAGCAATTAGAGAAAGAAGAATAAAAAAACCCCAAAGTTAGCAGAAGGAAAGAAATGATAAAGATCAGATCAGAAATAAATGGAAAAGAAATGAAGGAAACAATAGCAAACAACAATAAAAATAAAAGCTGGTTCTTTGAGAAGATAAATAAAATTGATAAACCATTAGCCAGACTCATCAAGAAAAAAAGGAAGAAGACTCAAATCAAAAGAATTAGAAATGAAAAAGGAGAAGTAACAACTGACACTGCAGAAATACAAAGGATCAGGAGAGATTACTACAAGCAACTATACACCAATAAAATGGACAACCTGGAAGAAATGGACAAATTCTTAGAAAAGCACAAACTTCTGAGACTGAACCAGGAAGAAATAGAAAATATAAACAGACCAATCACAAGCACTGAAATTGAAACTGTGATTAAAAATCTTCCAAGAAACAAAAGACCAGGACTAGATGGCTTCACAGGCGAATTCTATCAAACATTTAGAGAAGAGCTAACACCTATCCTTCTCGAACTCTTCCAAAGTATAGCAGAGGGAGGAATACTCCCAAACTCATTCTACAAGGCCACCATCACCCTGATACCAAAACCAGACAAAGACGTCACAAAGAAAGAAAACTACAGGCCAACATCACTGATGAACATAGATGCAAAAATCCTCAACAAAATACTAGCAAACAGAATCCAATGGCACATTAAAAGGATCACACACCAGGATCAAGTGGGGTTTATCCCAGTAATGCAAGAATTCTTCAATATATGCAAATGAATCAATGTGATACACCGTATTAACAAACTGAACGAGAAAAACCATATGGTCATCTCAATAGAGGTAGAAAAAAGCTGTCAACAAAATTCAACACCAATTTATGATAAAAACTCTCCAGAAAGTAGGCATAGAGGGAACTTTCCTCAACATAATAAAGGCCATATATGACAAACCCACAGCCAACATCGTTCTCAATGGTGAAAAACTGAAACCATTTCCACTAATATCAGGAACAAGACAAGGTTGCCCACTCTCACCACTCTTATTCAATATAATTTTGGAAGTTTTAGCCACAGCAATCAGAGAAGAAAAAGAAACAAAAGGAATCCAAATCAGAAAGAAGAAGTAAAGCTATCACTGTCTGCAGATGACATGATACTGTACATAGAGAATCCTAAAGATGCTACCAGAAAACTACTAGAGCTAATCAATGAATTTGGTAAAGTAGCAGGATACAAAATTAATGCACAGAAATCTCTTGCATTCCTACACACTAATGATGAAAAATCTGAAAGAGAAATTAAGGAAACACTCCCATTTACCACTGCAACAAAAAGAATAAAATACCTAGGAATAAAGCTACCTAAGGCGACAAAAGACCTGTATGCAGAAAATTATAAGACACTGATGAAAGAAATTAAAGATGACACAAACAGATGGAGATATATACCATGTTCTAGGATTGGAAGAATCAACACTGTGAAAATGACTCTACTACCCAAAGCAATCTACAGATTCAATGCAATCCCTATCAAACTACCAAGGGCATTTTTCACAGAACTAGAACAAAAAATGTCACAGTTTATATGGAAACACAAAAGACCCCGAATAGCCAAAGCAATCTTGAGAAAGAAAAATGGAGCTGGAGGAATCAGGCTCCCTGACTTCAGACTATACTACAAAGCTACAATAATCAAGACAGTATGGTACTGGCACAAAAACAGAAATACAGATCAATGGAACAGGATAGGAAGCCCAGAGATAAACCCACACACCTATAGTCACCTTATTTTTGATAAAGGAGGCAACAGTATACAATGGAGAAAAGACAACCTCTTCACTAAGTGGTGCTGGGACAACTGGACAGCTACATGTAAAAGAATGAAATTAGAACACTCCCTAACACCATACACAAAAATAAACTCAAAATGGATTAAAGAGCTAAATGTAAGGCCAGACTCTATAAAACTCTTAGAGGAAAACATAGGCAGAACACCCTATGACATAAATCACAGCAAGATCCTTTTTGACGCACCTCCCAGAGGAATGGAAATAAAAACAAAAATAAACAAATGGGAACTAATGAAACTTAAAAGGTTTTGTAGAGCAAAGGAAAACATAAACAAGACAAAAAGACAACCCTCAGAATGGGAGAGAAAATTGTAAATGAAGCAACAGACAAAGGATTAATCTCCAAAATTTACAAGCAGCTCATGCAGCTCAATATCAAAAAAACAAACAGCCCAATTCAAAAATGCGCAGAAGGCCTAAACAGACATTTCTCCAAAGAAGATATACAGATTGCAAACAAACACATGAAAGGATGTTCAACATCACTAATCATTAGAGAAATGCAAATCAAAACTACAATGAGGTATCACCTCACACCAGTCAGAATGGCCATCATCAAAAAATCTACAAATAATAAATGCTGGAGAGGGTGTGGAGAAAAGGGAACCCTCTGGCACTGCTCGTGGGAATGTAAATTGATACAGCCACTTTGGAGAACAGTATGGAGATTCCTTAAAAAACTAAAACTAGAACTACCATATGACCCAGCAATCCCACTACTGGGCATATACCCTGAGAAAACCATAATTCAAAAAGGGTCATGTATCACAATGTTCATCACAGCACTATTTACAATAGCCATGACATGGAAGCAGCCTAAGTGACCATCGACAGATGAATGGATAAAGAAGATGTGGCACATATATACAATGGAATATTACTCAGCCATAAAAAGAAATGAAATTGAGTTATCTGTAGTGAGGTGGATGGACCTAGAGTCTGTCATGCAGAGTGAAATAAGTCAGAAAGAGAAAAAGAAATACCATATGCTTACACATATATATGGAATCTAAAGAAAAAAAAGATTCTGAAGAACCTAGGGGCAGAACAGGAATAAAGATGCAGATGTAGAGAATGGACTTGAGGACACAGGGAGGGGGAAGGGTAAGCTGGGATGAAGTGAGAGAGTGGCATGGACATATATACACTACCAAATGTAAAACAGACGGCTAGTGGGAAGCAGCCGCATAGCACAGGGAGATCAGCTCAGTGCTCTGTGACCACCTAGAGGGGTGCGATAGAAAGGGTGGGAGGGAGACGCAAGAGGGAGGAGATATAGGGATATATGTATATGTATAGCTGATTCACTTTGTTATGCAGTAGAAAGTAACACACCATTGTAAGGCAATTGTACTCCAATAAAGATGTTAAAGAAAAAGTATGCAGGGCTTCTATGGTGGTGCAGTGGTTGAGAGTCCGCCTGCCGATGCAGGGGACATGGGTCCGTGCCCCGGTCCAGGAAGATCCCACATGTCATGGAGCGGCTGGGCCCGTGAGCCATGGCTGCTGAGCCTGCGTGTCCGGAGCCTGTGCTCCGCAACGGGAGAGGCCACAACAGTGAGAGGCCCACATACCGAAAAAAAAAAATGTATACAGTTTAATCTAAAACTAACTGTATAAATAAGAGGTATTGTTTTGATTTCTTTTCCTATTGTTACAGTCAGCAAGAAGCAACCTTCAAAAACTTTCCCTTCTTGGGACTTCCCTGGTGGCGCACTGCTTAAGAATCCCAGGTTCAATACCTGGTCTGGGAAGATCCCATGTGCCATGGAGCAACTAAGCCCGTGCACCACAACTACTGAGCCTGTGGTCTAGAGTCTGCGAGCCACAACTACTGAGCCCGTGTGCCGCAACTACTGAAGCCCACGCACCTAGATCCCGTGCTCTGCGACAAGAGAAGCCAACGCAATAAGAAGCCCTCACACTGCAACGAAGAGTAACCCCTGCTCGCCGCAACTAAAGAAAGCCCACGCACAGCAATGAAGACCCAATGCAGCCAAAAATAAATAAATAAATTTAAATGTATATATTTATATATATAAACAGAAACATCTTATTGGGATGTGGAGGTGCTTATCTCTGAGGATAGTAAGGAAGTGGGTTGCTGAAGCGATCATGTCAAGGGAAGAAAGTGGAGGGAATCTCAAATATAGATTGAGTGATGATGGCAGCCACAGAGAGAACTAGAGAGCAAATGTAGTCCAGGATAGAAGAACCCTGACTGCATATCCTGGGATGGAGGAAGAAACCTGCTACACTAAGCAGTAGAGAGATCTACCTGCAGTTTCTTACAGGGGTCTACTTATGAAATAGATTATTACATAGCTATTAAAGATATTTAAAATGAACTTGTAGAAACTAGGATCATTAAGGGAAAAGGACAGGATGTAAATCAAACATGTTAAAGAAACGCATACATTAAAAACAGGACTAACAACACTATACTTATTGTTATGGTCTGAAATGCATCCCCTCAAAATTGATATGCTGAAGTTCTAACCCCTAATACCTCAGAATGAGCTGTATTTGGAGATAGGGCTTTTAAAGAGGCAATTATGGTAAAAATGAGTTCATATGGGTGGGCTCTAGTCCAATATGACAGGTGCCATAAGAAGAGCTTAAAAAATGGATACACACAGAGGAAAGACCATGTGAGAAGACAGCCATCTACAAGCCAACAAAAGAGGTCTCTGAGGAAACAACCCTGTCAACACTCTGACCTAGAACTTCCAGCCTCCAAAACTGTGAGGAAATAAATTTGTTGTTTAAACCACCTAGTCTGTGGTATTTTATTATGGCAGCCTTAGCAAACTGATACACTTATGTTAGTAGAAGTTGTCTCTAAGTTGTAGGCTCACAGGCATTTTTTAAATTTTTGGCATTTTCTCTTTTTTTTTTAATATAATGAATGTATGTTACATTTACAATTATAAAAAAAGGTTATATATTTTTAAAGTTGGATCGCTTAACAGAAAGACGAAATGTGAGGACTGAAAATGGATCCCTATACACAGGGATTCAGTATACTATGTTCTTTACTTTTATATCTGTTTGAAATTTTCCATAATAAAAAGTTGAAAACAGTTAAACGTAAGCAACCGATTTCACTCCTAGGTGGCTAAGATTTACATTGCTGGGAAGGAGTTTTATATTTTTATCAGAAAAAATCATATAGATTATAGAATGGGATTATAATTCCCTTGGTGCATGTTAACAAAACTGATAGAAATAAACCTAGATTAGAAGTCTGAAATCCTGGAAACTATAGGCTTTAGTCTGAAGAAAAGTTACTAGTTCAATGAATGAGACATTATTTGAGGAAAACAATTTGGGGGGTGGGTGTTGGAAACAATGGGATTATCCAATTACAGGTAAATAGTTGTGAATAACCTGGGGAGGCAGTGAAATATAGTTGGGGGGAAAGGGTAAGAAGAATTTTGATTTAGAAGACCTATACTTGAGTTTCAGCTGTGCCATTTTATTCTTCATAAAGGTGCTGAGCAAATGCCTTAACCTATCTTAATTTTCTCACTGTTCCAGTCAAGGAGGTAGAAGAGAAAACAAATTTGAAATACACAAAAGAATACTGAAAAGCATGAAGATGGTGAGGAGATTAGATACTAAAAGGTCATTACAAATGAGGATTAAAATGATAAAATAGTTTGACATCTCTTTCTCCAAAGTAATTTCTTTCTCCAAAGGATATCTTTTTTTTAATTTAACAACAAAGGCATGAGCATCAGAAATTCCCTTTGAAACTAAAAACCTATATTAAGTGAATATTAAACAAATGAGCTAAGTAGGTCAAAGAATCTGGAGTTCTACTTAAAAAATTTTTTTTTCCTCAAATAATATAACCTATTTCATTTAAACACTTTTTCTCAACTATAATTTTCAACCAAAATAATGAAAAAGGTACCACATAAACAAAGGTAAATTTTAGTTTGAAGAATTAGATGAACTGAGACAATAACAAAGAATACAAATGTATAATCATAAAGTAGCTTACAAATAAAAATTCATGTAATTCAATGTTTCTAACAAAAGACAGTGCCAAAAGTTGTCCAAGGTATACATTTGGGTATCAAAACCTAGCCTCCCAAATTCTCTATAACTAAAAGGCTGACTTCACTATTCATTTTTTAATGAAATAGAGTTTTATGTAGCTGAAATATAAATGAAGTTTTACTAAAAAAAAAAAATGACCTTATTCTACAATAACCTAACTTTCATTCATTCTTTCATTTAACAACAACGACTGAGAACAAAAATGAGTCAAACCTCAGGGATAAAATGAAGCATGAATACTACATGGTTCCTGATAACAAGGATGCTACAAGCTAGTAAGGGAAAAGAACATATGAACAAATAATAAGTAAGTAAAAATGCTATACTAGAGTTATATACTAAACACAATGATTACAAGGGCAAAGAACAATGGACTTTTTTCTTTTTTCACATTTATAATACTTGAAAACTTAGCAAGAAAAAATCAACTTCCCAAGTAATGGACAAACAATACCAAAAAAGGAAACTCTCTTACTTGGAAAATCCTTTCCATCTGGATAGTAATATTCTGTGAATTCTATATAGACAGCTGACATTTCTTGTGGAAGATACAGGGATTTTTTATTGCAAGAAATCATACTTTTGGGGGAAGAACGACATTGTTCTGCTGTAGAGACCTGAAAAAATAATTAATTTTATTGAAGTAACACTAAACAAAGCCCTTTCCAAAGAATTTATGCAACATGGACAGTACTTCAAACTCTTAAAACTACCTCCAATAATTAATTAGTTAATTGCCAATGTAATCTTTATCATATATTTAATTTCATATTAAATTATTTTAAAATAATACCAATTAACTTATTCATAAAACTATAACCTCTTTGGATTCTTATTACAAAGTCAACTCTGTACAATTTTCTTTGCAAACTTACTACTTTGAGCCTTACAATAACAGACAGAATATTTCTGTAAGACAATACAAATAAGTGGCAGAGTCAGGACACAGATACAAGTCCTCAAGACTAGACTGCTTCCCAACTATGTACTTTATAATAGTTCTTTACCATAATTCATTATTATGAAAAATAATTATATACAGAATGTTAGTTTAGAATAACAGAAAAATTACAGAGACAGACAGTGGTGATGGTTGTACAACAATGTGAATATACTTAATGCCAATGAACTGTACACTTAAAAATGGTTAAAATGATAAATGTTATGTCATGTATATTTTACCACAATAAAAATTAATTTAAAATTAACAGTACACTATAAATGCTCCTGTCAAATAGTTTAAGCTCTTAAATTATTTTTCCAAAAAGACTATTAGTTTTAAGATTCATGTTACACATTTTTCACTCTCTGCCCAAAACAGCTAATTTATAATCACATCAAAAACTTGTATACTAATTTCTCCAAAGTTCAACCAATAGCATTTTATCAGTTTCACTTATTTATGCTTGTTTAGCAGACCCAGGGATATATCTCAATGTTATTTTTTTTCATTCATTCAACACACATGTATACTTCTCATGTGAAGTGGAATGACTCTTCAATGTTTTACTTGTTTCCCCTTGTATAAATTGTTAATCAAACCTTTGATTATTTGTACAGTCTTCATAAATTTAAGTCAGTTCCTTACATTGTCTAATAAGAAGCTTTTCTCTGCATGCATGGAAACAAATTCTTTTCAACTCCAGAGTGTCAAGTTATTTTATACAGTAGACAATAGCTTTTTTCCTTTTTCTTTTAATAGTTAAAAAGTTATTCAAATTGGGATGAACATACTATCTTATTTTCTTCCAGTTACTTTTGTTTGTTTTGTTCTGATGTATTCGTGTATGTCGGATTTCTTTATTGTATTTCATTCTCAATCATATGGGATTATGGGTGATTCCCCTTCCCCATTTCCATATGAATTTATTCAAATATAATGCATTATATAGAGAACATAAAGAAAGAAGCAATTGCACAATAAGAAAGTAACTCTTAAATCAGGGTATCTCAGAATTGGCACTATTGATATTTGGGGCCAGATAACTTTGTTATGGGGGCTGTCCAGTGCACTGTAGAATGTTCAGCAGCAACACTGATCTCTACCCACTAGACATCAGCAGCAACCCCCTCCAGCTGTGACAACAAAAATTGTCCTCAGACATTGCCAAATGTCCTCTGGAGGGTAAAACTGGTCCCAGTTGAAAACTACTGAGTAAAATGAAACCTTTCCAGATAAAACTAAGTCTCAAAGACACAGACTTATCAAAATATACACACAATTCACAAATGATAATACATACTTGAAATCCTTTATTTAAAAAAAAAAAAAAGGGTCATATTTTTACCGTGTTGGTCTCAAGGATTGTGATGTCAGACCATGTTGTACCGATTATAGCCTGAATAAGAATGTTAGTATAAATAGGACAGAGTTCTTAGCTATAAAATTATGTTCACAGTGTAGTCAATACTTAGTAGTTAATTAAGCAAATATCGTGTTCTAGTTTATTCCACTAAGACCTTTGTGAAATAAGGAATCTGGCCTACAAAGAGAGGTCTGGCCTTTGTCCCTACTCTTGGGAGGTAATTCTTTTTTTTTTTTCATGTTTTCTTCTTAAATTTTTTTTTGGCCGCATTGCATGGCAAGTGGGATCTTAGTTCCCCGACCAGGGATCGAACCCACGCTCCCTGAAATGGAAGGCAGAGTCTTAACCACTGGACCCCTGGGAAAGTCCTGGGAGGTAATTCTAAAGTCTTGGAATTTCCTATTCATGGTAGACCCCTGAGACCACAACTGATAGTTTATGCTCACAAAATGACTCAGAATGGGACTGACCACACTTGATAGTCTTAGTAGTGTTTAAGACCACCTGTAGAGACTGAGTTCAACTACGTGGGCAATATTTCATACATATTGTTACATGTTCATTCTGGGAGGCTAATGTGTCCTAGGGACAAGGAAATTCTGAATTTGGAGCCCTTTGAAACTCCACTCTGTGCTCTCTTCCTATGGCTGGTTTTAATTCGTATTCCTGCCTTGTAATAAATGTGCCTCTGAGTATAACTGATTACAGCGAGTTCTTTGAGTTTTTCTAGTAAATTCTCGAATCTGAGGGTAGTTTAGGGAAACCCCAGAAACTACAGTGGTGTCAGAAGTCTTGTGCAGACTTGGCAGTCTGGCAAACTGTGCCCTTAACCTCACAGTTTGCCTAATTCTGGGTAACCATATAAGTGAAAATTAATGAACTGTATTTTCTATTCTGTCTAATTTAGTCATTTCACAATACTGGTCAAGATGTTTTTAAATAAAATGGTGGCACTGGTTTATAAGAGTTGTTTGCAGGAGATACTAAAGGTGTTTATCAGAAGATTTAAGAAATAAAACATACCTGGTATATATTGAAATCTGCAAGTCTAACCACAACAGAACTAGACATTAACTTAACTTTGGATTGTTGAGGTAACACTGTAGGCGTTTTGGAAGTCCCTTTCAGAGTTGAGTCTTTCTCTGTGGGAAACAAAAATTCCTTTTAATTTATAGTAAAATTATTTTTACCAGTCACTCTTTTATTACTAAGACAGCTACTAGAAATATAGATGAACCCTAATTTCTCAAACAAGGTAACATATGTGGAAATACTTTATATATAAACTGATATAAGAACATAAGTTATTATGATGATTACTCTTTTATTTTGTGATAATTCTTCTTTAAATGGGAATCATATCACATTGAAGAAACTCTCATACAATAACTTTTGGGTGGAATTCTTGTTAAAAAGAGAAATCTACCTGTCATTTAAGAGTTTGAAATATTCTACATGGGTATTACTTTTATTAGTCATATTAATTTATAAAGTGCTTTGATCTATAAGCCTATGATCCGAATGAGGTACAGGCTTTTTAGACATTAATTAAACACCATATTTATTTACAGAAAATACCATATGGTGAACATACACACACACTCACACACATACACACACCCAATTAATATCAGGGGAATGACATAATGTTGTTAGAGGTAAAATACCTGTTTGTGTGTGCTGGGGAGAGGCATGTGTTGGGGATTTAGGAGGTGAACCTACATCATGATCCTTTACAGCCTGTTTAAGCATTTCAACGTTGCACTCAAATTCATGTAACAACTCGTTGGCCCAACCATTTTTTATTTTCGTTGCATCACTAAAATACATCCAATGATTACAACTATCTCCTGTAAAATGAATAACAAGTATTTCACTGAAAAATGTACACTTTTCATTTATTCAATTATAGCAGAGTTTCTAATGATAAATATTCATTTTCTCAAGGGACTCTTTAACCTGCTAATAAATTTGAAGCTTTCACCTACTACAGACATTAATCTTCCTAGAAAATATGAGTAAAACATTTAGAATGGAGGGAAAGAGTGTCAAAAGCAAATAACCTGGGAGGGTTTCTGTCTAGAACCCATCTTAGGTAGAACATCACTCAAAGTTTCAATAAGAAGCAGCAATGCTGGTCAACCTTCACTGAATGCTCAACCCCTGGCATGCCTCCATTGAATAGAATCCCAGTAAATACCATACAGGAAAAAGTCTCTTCATCAGAGATTTGTTGCAAAGTGAGTAAATGCAGCCATATATATATATACATATATATATATGTATATATATATATACACACACACACATATATATATATGTATGTATATGTGTATATATATATCACATACAGGATTTTAGGAGGAAAAATTTTAAATCAGGATTATTAGGTTTATCTGTAGCAATTAAGAAAAGTAGTATCTACATAAAAGGGTTAAGAAAATAAAACCTACTTTATGACTAAAAGTTTTACCTTCTAAATAGGAATGATTTCTATGGTAAAAATTATTTTCAGTATATGTAAGTCACTTATGAATCAGGAGGTCAAACTGTAAGACAAAGCCCTTCAAACAAAACTCTAAACAAATAGTACAACCTTTAAATTCTACCAGGTACTGACACAGAAATGACAAACACTGAGAAATTGAAATCTGTGAAGAGAAAAATTTTATCATATTTTAAAAGTTCTAGAAAACTCATTATAGTTATTTGTTTTTTTCTTATTTGTATGAATTAAAAAATAAAAAGCCACATATCACCAAAATGCAGAGATGGGCATAAGGTCAAATTACTTAATTTGGCCATAAACATACATATTTTTGTTTTTATTATTTGGGGGGAAAGTGCCTATCAATATGTGATTATTAAAGAACCTATTAACTCTTATCTATTGATGAAATTTAGAAAATACAAAAAAGTTTTTAAAAAAAGGTTCCTGGGGCTTCCCTGGTGGCGCAGTGGTTGAGAGTCCGCCTGCCGATGCAGGGGACACGGGTTCGTGCCCCGGTCCGGGAAGATCCCACATGCCGTGAAGCGGCTGGGCCGGTGAGCCATGGCTGCTGAGCCTGGGCATCCGGAGCCTGTGCTGCGCAACGGGAGAGGCCACAACAGTGAGAGGCCCGCGTACCGCAAAAACAAAAACAAACAAACAAAAAAAAGGTTCCTGGAATCCTACAATTTAACTAAAATCACTGTTATCCTTTTGCTTTATTTTCTTTTTTGATTTTTGAATATATATAATTAAAAAATTCAAAACATTAATAACTTGCTTTTGTCATAATTAACAAAATAGCACAAATATATGTCTTCTATCTTCTAATTTTTTAAAGTTTTAAATCAGTTTACAATATTTTCAATTTCTAACAATTATATTTACTAATAATCTACATAAACCTCAATATAAGATTCATGAATATTTTCCATGGCAATTACATTTTCTTGGTAAGATACTGTCAGGGTGGGGAGGGAAATAATAAATGCCTTGATCTCTTTTCTCCTTAAAAAATTAAAACAAAATAATAAAATAACAACAAAACAAAATAAATTGGCTATATAATTTAAAAGCAAGATTTACATCTTTTAAATAAACTGTTATACAAACCTGCTTTGTGATAAGGATAATAATCTATAGTTAGCTGTGTAAAAGACAGTTGCATAGCCCCTCCAGTAATACGTCTGTTTGACTCTGGGAAAAGAAAAAGATGAAATTGAAAGAGAGACAGAGAAAGAAGTATTAAGCACATATAAGAAACATTTCATTTACCATACCTGCAGTCCAAGCAGTGATAACTGTCTCTCTGTTACCAAGGTTAATACAACAAGGATTTTAAGAAATGCAATTCAGGGATTTCCCTGGTGGTCCAGTGGTTAAGAATCTGCCTTGCAATGCAGGGTACACCGGTTCGATCCCTGGTCCGGGAACTAGGTTCCCACATGTCGCAGGGCAACTATAAGCCCTCATGCCACAACTAGAGAGCCTGAGTGCCACAACTACAGAGCCCATGCGCTCTGGAGCGTGTGTGCCACAACTAGAGAGAAGCCTGTGCACCCCAACTAGAGAGAAGCCTATGCACCCCAACTAGAGAGAAGCCTGTGTACCACAACGAAAGATCCTACGTGCCACACTAAGTCCCAATGCAGACAATAAATAAATAAATAAATATTTTTTTGAAAAAGAAAGAAATGCAATTCAACCTAGTAAGTATTTATTGAGCCCCTATCCCCTGCAAGGTACTAAGCTAAAAGGTGAGGATACAAGAATAGCAGAACTTTTATATTTACAGACCTAACCATATGCCAAACATTGTTTTAAATTTTTTAAGTGTGCTTATTCATTTGCTCTTCATGGCAATCCTATGAAATAGATACCATTAATATTATGCCTATTTTCTAGATAAGAAAATTAAGTAAATAGGCCAAGGTCATACAATCAGTTAGCATAGGGCTGGTTTTGAAACCAGGAAATCCTAACCACTACCTTATATCATCCTGCCTCTTGTTGAAGAAGCAATTGAATCTACTAGGTTAGGTAAGTTTTCTAAAGTCACACAGCTATGTTAAGATTGGAAGTATCCAAAAAAAAAAATTTTTTTTTCCATTTCAAATGTTCTAATTCTGTAAATATTTATTGATATAATCCACGTAAAAAAAGCTCTTGAGGTTCTTAATAGTTTTTGAGAGTGTAAAGTGGTCCTGAGACTAAAAAGCTTGAGAATTACTAAGCCAGGCTTATCAGAAAAACTTAAGATTGCTAGTTTTTTACTGCCATTTAATTATGGGCATATTATAATAGAGCAAAAGCATGGATCCTCACTCTTAGAATAAGCTTCTGTCATCTAGTTGGGCAGAAGCTTAGATAATTTCTTAGATATGGTATGTGGAATAGAATCTATGCTTTTAGAATCTATCAGACAAAAAATAAAACAACCTCCCCAAAACACCCTTAAGTAAATGTAGTTGGTCTTATTTAAATGCCACTGAATAGAATGTGGCATTAATGTTTGCCCCTTTGTTTAAAATGTGATTCTTCAAAATAAAATTTAGAGATCAAGTCTTCTCACATTTTTGAAATAAATGCTATTTGGCAGGGCTTCCATTTGTCCTAGTCTTTCTATTGCTTTTTGGGATGTCAAAACACCCTTAAACAGCTCTTTAGGGTTAGAAGTTTTCTTTTTTTGGCACTTTGCCTTCCCCTCTAATGCTACTAAAGGTTGGATCATTAGAAAGCTGACCGATAGATATATTCCACCCAAGGTTATCACCTCAAGATGAGGTTATGAAACTCCTTATATGGATAGCCATATTCCTTCTACCTGAAAATAGAGCTGTAGAAAAATAAAACTTTAGGGCTCTGTACAACAAGGTTTGTACCACTTATTATATTCCAAGTAATTTTCTAGATGCTTTACAAATGTTGACCCATTTAAATCTTGTAACAATCTTATGAAGGGCCAATGAAATTGAAGAACATAGAGGTTAAGTTACTTATTCAAGGTCACACAGCTGTTGCATGGTAGAGAGTCCAGACAATCTGACTTCAGACATGTGTCATTAACCAGGATAGTATGCTGAAATAGTGCTTTAATTGGGGATAATTTTAAAAATAATATTTCAAATGAAGAGTTGCTTTATTTTGGTGGACATAATCTTAATTAAATTTACTTGTGCTTTGGACAAATACGCTTACGCTTATAAAACTTCTGAGAAGAGATTCAGGAGCAACTGAAGGCACAGGGGATAGAAGTTGCAATGATTTGGAGTTGCCAGAAATCTAGTTATGCTGCTCAAACTCTGCCAGTAAAATACCCAAGAATGGCAGTATGAGAACCTGGTTCTCTGGTACTAGTGACAAATGTCTTTGAAATTTCATGCTTTCTTTTGTAAATGTTCTTGAATTCTGCAAACTATAATACTATATTTTAATACAAAAATCATGTTTTAAATGACTCCTCATTGAAAATAAATGATGCTCCAAGAAAAAAAAAAAAAAAAGATTGGAAGTATCTAAAACTGTTTCTGTTTTGTTATGTCTGTTCATTTATTTTGTTTTTTAGATTCCACATATAAGTGAAATCATACAGTATTTGTCAATAGGTGATTGCCAGAGGGCAGGGGGATAGGGGAAGAAGAAAAATAGGTGAGGGAGATTAAGTGGTACAAACTTCCAGTTGTGAAATAAATGAGTCATGGGTATGAAATGTACAGTGTGGGGAATATAGTAAATAATTACATAGTATCTTTGTACGGGGACAGATCATAACTAGACTTATCACGGTGATCATTTTGAAATGTATAGAAATAATGAATCACTATGTTGTGTAATAGGAACTAACATAGTGCTGTAGGTCAACTAAACTTCAAAAGCAAACAAACTCATAGAAAAAGAGATCAGATTTGTGGTTACAAGAGGCAAGGGGTGGGGGAAGGGAGAATACGATGAAGGCAGTCAAAAGGTACAAACTTTCAGTTATAAGATAAATAAGTACTAGGAATATAATGTACAACATGCTAAATGTAATCAACACTGCCGTATGTTGTACATGAAAGTTAAGAGAATAAATCCTAAGAGTTCTCATCACAAGGAAAATTTAATTTCTTTAATTTTGTATCTATATGAGATGATGATGGTCACTAAACTTACTGTGATAATCATTTCATGATGTATGTAAGTCAAATCATTATGCTGTATGCCTTAAACTTATACAGTGCTGTATGTCAATTATACCTCAATAAAACTAGAAGAAAAAATAAAAATAAAAAAAGGTAAAAAAGAAATCCGAAGTAGATGAAAAGTCAGTGTAACTCCAACATAGAACTCAAACACTAAAACAGCATACACAAATCAAATACAAATTAGTATAGAGCTATGTACACTCTCTATATTAATTTGTTAACTGCAATTTATCTCAACCGGCAGAATTTCTAGTACAGATCTACAACCCCTTATTTAAAACCCTTGGAGCCAAATGTTTCAGAATTCAGAACTGTTTTAGATCTTATTAAAGTAATGTACGTATATCTGTGTATACATACATATATATGTATGTATATAAACACAACACTGCCAGCAGGTTCTGAAGCAGCACTAAGTAACAAAAGATAGTAATTCTGCAGCAAAACTCAAGTTTTTACACTAAGTGGGTATAAGAAAGATGATAAATAGCAACGTGCTCATTTAGATGAAGTTTTGCCAGCAAATGAATTCTTTACAAACTTATGAAAAAGCATTTCAGACCCTTCTGGATTTTAGAATAGCAGAGAACTGATTATAGATCTTTAAGATGAGGAAGCTATTTTGGTGGAGGGGTTTTCTCCTTAAATAACATCATTTAGCTTATTCTATGAGGGAATATAGAGGGAGGAATGTAAAAGAGCTGAGAAAACACTTTTCTGGTTTTTTGCTGATCACTTAACCTTGACCCCTCATATTGTTATTTTGGTTTGTTTTAACTTTTTTGATTTTCCTTTCAAATCACTAAAGCAGAAGATGCCAACTACAAGCCAAATGACACAAAGGTAAACAAACAAAAGACAGCAAATCTCTCCCCAAACTCCAAATCTTCCTTACCTTTGCTGCTCCACCCTTTTATCTGGTAGCTGATATCTGGCTGCCCTTTCTGAGAAGGCAAGGTAACTTCCATTGCTAAGTATAGGAGCAACAGAAGTTACAGGGGTTGGTCTCAATATTCACTCTCTCAGCTTTAAAAATTCAGAGCAACAACTCTCATAGACATAGATTCTGATTCAGGTCTGAGGCCCCAGGTTGGATGTCTCCATTTAAAAAAGATTCTCAGCTTGATTCTCATGCTCACCAAGGTGTGAGAAACACTGTCCTAGAGGCAGGACTACCTGACGAGTCCTTCCAACACTTATGGGCCAGAGACACTCTCTGGAGGAGAAACAGAAATGCCCAGCACCTAGAGTATGGAACCACAGATTTTCAAAGTGACCAAGAGCAGCTCCCTGTTAACCACATTACCTGTGTTTACTAAATAGGGAAAAATAAGAGAACCAAAAGCTAAAAGGAAAGAAAAAACCTTCCTAACTGGGATTTAGCTTCCTGACCAAATTTAGGGAGGATCTGGAGTAAGGAGACACAAGAAATGTTAAACAGCCACATAGTTCTGTTTATATGCACATAGGGTCAGAAAAATGTAGATAAACCATCATGCTGAAAATGCATGTGCATCGCTTTTCGGCCTTTTGGCTAAGATCAAGTGAAAATACATGTGCAAATAATTATGAATTGAGTGTGCACTAAAATTTAATTTACAATTTCAAAATTATGAAAAAGTTAATTCAAAGGCTAGTCTAATTTTTCATCAACCTCTAAGGATGTCAGTCGTGAAAAAAAAAAAACAACGAATTTTACCATTAGCATTGACAGCTAACAATTAATTATGTTGAGGTACTATTAAAGCAAAATAAAATTTTATACCAATACAATGCTTAAAATTATACCTTTCATCTACATACCTCAATGAATGATAAAATTATGACTAGTTATCTTAAGAGTACAGACTATATATTGCATATGATAAACAATCCAGATGTGTAGTAAGTTCTAGAAAAACCAAAAATAGTTTCAAATAGCAGCTTTTATTATTTATTACCTTTTTCTTTAGCATGAATATCATCGCATATGTGTAGATCTAGATGAGAAATCACTAAATGATGGGAGGTTTCTTTAACATCAAAGTCATTGAATAGTTTCACAATTGCATCATTTAGATCAGGAGCATTTGAAGTCTGTGGTGTCTTCACTTGCTGGGTAGATGGGGCTACTGTAGAGCTCTAAAAGATTCAAAACTGCCTTAGCACTGCAAGTTAAATATTTGACATTCCTCACTCAAAAAAACTGAAATATTTTTAGTAATAAAGTCATAAAAAACAAGCAAATACATTTTCTTTTGTATCAGTAACTCAGTTTCCTAAAATATTTTCTGAATTATGTAGGAATAAAACTAAAGCCTAAAAACTGGAGAACTGTAAATAATTTGAATATGAACCCAATACGTTTTAGTAAATATCTGAATAGCTATATTTATAGCCCTTCCTGTTTTAGAAAATATATTTTTAACTATTAAAGGCAGCTTATTTAAATATTATTAGTTTTATATATTGAAAAAGAAAACAAATGTGAGCCCTGTATACATCAGCTATATACACTATTGTATGTCCTGTAGAAATAAATCATTACTTTGTAAAAGCACTTGTGATATTATTTAGTACTATACGTGCTCTCATGCCTCTTAAGAGGTGTGGTATGTCCTCTGAACTTGGATATCTGAAGAAGCCAGAAAGCAGAAGAGATTTATAACAGATTGTGAGTTCACATTCTTTTCTCCCCAAAGAGAAAAAACAGAATACTGTTGAAGTATAAAGATATCTGTGAACCTCCAACAGCCTAAAATAACTCTGCATACATAAGAATACTGTGAGATGATACGTACATGTTAGCCATAGAACTATACATGAAACTCTGGTAACAATTAACAAAATGAAGACCAGATTTTTTATTAAAAATATTTAAAATTTTTCTAATTAAGAACAGTTCATTAAAAGTATAGTTATTTACAGAAAATTAAAGTACTATATACATATAGCTTGTATACAATATACATATTCTTAATAGTAAGAACTATGGTCATACTGTAAAAGAATTTCAAAGTGTACTCGGTAAATGAGAATCTCTCAATGAAAATGATTGGGGCCCACAGTATTTAAAGAAAAGCAAAGATGAATATAGTTGTGAAGGCTTAAATTCTAGGGGCTCAAGTAAGCTTTTTTACTAATTAACTGTTAAACTGATTTCCATCAGAAAAATCACTTTTTCTTATGTTTTCCCCCATCTACTTTCAAAGCCTTACAGACTATTATTTATGTCTATGATGGTACTGTTTTGAAAGAAAACACTCTCCTGTATTTCTTTAATCATGTATCCTCTTTTTCATCAAGACAAATGCTGATACAAATAAAAACATAAGCATTAATCTCCCTACAAACACTTTTCTTCATATTGAGGTAGATTTAGGTTTTCGGATGACAATTGTGGGGGGAAAAGTGGGTCACTATAAATTCTTTTGCCTCATGAATAATCTTAAAAAACTTAATTTTCAAGTTTGTAAAGCTCTCAAGTTATAAAGTTGAGCAAAGGAAAACTGTCACCTATTTCACTCTCTAATGCACTCTCTTGGTACCTCAAGTGATCAGGACATTCTGTATGATAACTAAAGTAGTGACGTGACAACTACTACCCAAGAAAGAAACTCCACAGTAATGTGAATGGTTAAGTACATCTACTATAAAATATTATGGTGTGACAAAAAATACTAATTACAAATACTAATGACATGGAAGAAAACTATAGCCATTTGCTACTACATCCTTACTAAAACTAGGAAAAAATGCAGATGCTTAGGCAAAAAATCTGTAAGGAAATACCTCAAAATGATAACACTGGTTTTGTTATGGTGGTAGGATTATAGAATTTTGTCCTTGTTTCTAGTTTCCTAATCTGTATCTTTATCTAGCTTCCTAATCTACATTCTATTTTATATAATCATATCCACATATTGCACAAGTAAGAACTACAGTAACATCAACACTTTGTCTATTGGTCTTTAATTTCAATTACCATCTCTGTTAATGACTTCCTAAGCTACATAAATCCTTATTGCAAGCCTTAACAGACTAGTGTTTATGTCTATGATGGTAAAATTGTAAAATATTATCTCCTGTACTTCTTTAATTATTTTTCCCACTCCAAAATGGAACTCATTATTACCTTTTCTCAGCCTTACCTCCCCTAATCAAACCTGCTTCCTTCTGCATTTATTCTATTGGCCAATGGAATTACCAATTATTTGAAAAGTTTCAACTCTTCTCTCTTCTTTATCCTCAACTGGTGAAAGACTCAGATGTCTTTCCCCAATTTGGCTTGTTTTTTCTTCTTTCAAACCATTACCAGAGGTCCAAGTCCACTCCTCCCCTAGAATAGCAATCTTCCTACTCTTCAGTCTACCCTCTATAATACTACCATGTCATACTTGACTTTTGTTTCCTATTTAAAAACTTCCATTGGCTTCTGCATGCCTATAGGAAAAGTAAACATATAATGCTCATCATGTCTAGTTGCCACTTACTTCTGCTTAAACTCAGGCTACCTGCCTAGGAAAACTCTATTCTACGCTATGGTCCAGTACTCTGTTCATCAAACTTTTAAAATTAGGTTCCCTTGAAGAATTATGAAGACATCTTATTGGATAAATATTAATTATTGGTAGAATGATACAGGGTTCACCATCAATTCTCTGTTTTTATCGTTTAAAGCTCTGGGAAACTTTGTTATCATAAATAAGTAGATTAGAATGAAATGAATTTTGTTTTAGCAATGTGACACGATTCTTTGAACTCTTTCAAGTTACATGCCAGGATTCACAAAGTGATCTATTGTAAAAAATTATTTTTAATAGTCTAGCAGCTGACATTTATTAAACTTCCTTCAAATGTGTTGAAAGCAAAGAAGTGGGAATCACCTAATTTGTTAGTCTGTCATGGGTCATTCACTTCCAACATGGACAGCAATATTTCAAATTGCCTGTCTTATTTTCCAGAGGTTTGAGTCAAAACCCTCCCTTCCCAACCCCCCACCCCAACAAATCCATCCGAGTAAGAATGAGGATGAGTAAGAAGAATGCCTTTCATTTGTAAAGTAGGATACTAGGATACGAGAAATTATGGAAAGGGAGAACCAGTCTGACATCTTAACACAAGAACATTCTCACGTAGCCCAAACTTAAGAAAGAGTACACATCAAAATGGAAGATGTGAAACAATTTCTTTAAAGCTTAGAAAGTTGTCATATATTCACAAGGCATGTGTACCTCACTCTCAAAAATAATGCTCTAGGAACACCAAACCCCTTATTTTTATCAGAAAATACCATGCTCCTTAACACCATCATACTTTTGCAGATTCTATTTCCTCATCCAAAATACCCTTTCCCTCACCTGGAAGCTTCTACTCATTTTTAAGACTTAACTTCATTATCCTCTTTGTGAAACCTTTCCAAACTCCATAAGCAGTTGATTAAAACTTCTCTGTGCTTCTATAATCTCCTCATTCCCATTTTTAATTCTGCACTCTCGCATATACATTGAACTGCAATGATTTGTTTTATATTTGATTCCCCATTACACTGAGATCCTTGAGGGCAGGATCAGACAATATTTATTTTTACATCCACAGCAGGTAGCCCTGCACCTTATGACAAAGCAGACAGGCAGTAAACAATGCCAATCTGATAGTCACAGGAAAGCCCATGCACCAGCCAGATCACCAACAAGCTATATATCTAAGATGTAATTACTCTGTTTCTAATGAAATAATTCATAGAAGTATGATTTCACAATATCCTTTAAGTCTTTATTGGATAGATATAAAAAGTCAATCGGACTTATAAAATTATCAAAAGACACTACACATTGGGATTTTCAATGTCCCTTCTACAAAAATCTTCATGTCAAATTCTCAGAATTTACTACTAGGAAAGATTAGAATACCTCTTTCTTTTAAGAAAAAACTAGTAATGCATCTGATTTTAAGAAAGTGATCAATAAATAGCTTCCCCCATTTTCGTCCCAGCCATCAGACAATTCTAACAGTTTTGTGTTCAACTTCAGCAATTCCCTAGGGCTTTAGTTTCCTATTTTAATATTAATCCTTACATTCTTTCCCTTGACTATAATTACCCAGGTTTTTACCTTTTGCACTTACTTTAGTAATTTTTAAATTGTATTTTTTAACTTCCTGAAAGGAAGTATTTATAACATCAAAATACTTTTATGTTATCAGTAACTCTGATGCCAAGCACAGACCTCCAAACAAGATAAGTACTATATAGACAGAAATACATTTAATATATGCTTTCATATAGATACCATGTAGGTAAAATTAATATAGCAAGATATATAAGAAGATTCTTGGACTCAAAGTATTATAATCTATTTTGCATAAAGAAAACAACCAACCATTCTGATTTTTAAACCATTTACATGTAAACTGAAGTGTTTTTCCTATTAACATATAATAGCATACCTGTGTAGGTTCAGGAGCCATACTCTTCCTTTGGTCTGTTGATTTTTCTATTGCTTCACTAAGAGATTTTGCATATTGTACCATAGCCTTCAACTGGGAATCCGTTAAAACCCATAATAAGTCATCCAGCATTAGAACTAACTTTGTTGCAATGACATTGCAATCCTTTAACTGTCAGGAAAAAATGATTCATAAAATTAAGCCAAGAAATAAAACTTATAATGCACTTGTATCTTTTAAAAGTTTTAAATTTTTCAATGGTTTAAATATGGATCCTTCCTTATTCACCAAATATTTATTGAGTTCCTATAATATGGAAGGAATATCTCCTAGTATTGGAGACACAGTGGTAAAAAAGACTGATAGATTCCTGTACTTTAACAGGAACAAGTTATATAGGTACAAGTATTTATATAATTTAATTTTTCATTTATAGCTAATAAATCATAAAATTACCTATGTTAATTCAACCCCAGTTGACCCTTGAACAATGCGGGGTTAATGCATATAACTTATAGTCGGCCCTCTGTATCCAAATTTCCTCCATATCCAAGGTTCCTCCACATCCACAGATTCAACCAGCCTCAGACCATGTAGTACTGTAGTATTTACTACTGAAAAATATCCACATATAAGTGGACCCATGCAGTTCAAAACTGTGTTGTTCAAGGGTCAACTGTAATTCTAGTAGAAAAAGGGGCATTAAAATTAATTAAAGGGACTTCCCTGGTGGTCCAGTGGTAAAGAACCTGACTTACAATGCAGGGGACGCTGGTTCGATCCCTGGGCGGGGAACTAAGATCCTACATGCGTGGGGCAACTAAGCCCATGCACCACAACTACCGGGCTCGCACGCGTCAACTAGAGCCCACGTGCCGCAAACTACAGAGCCCATGTGCTCTGGAACCCACAGGCCACAAATACAGAGCCCACGCACCCTGGAGCCTGCGCGCCACAACTAGAGAAGAGAAAACCCGCAAGTCATAACTAGAGAGAAGCCCGTGCGCCACACAAAAGATCCCACATGCCTCAACTAAGACCCAATGCAGCCAAAAATAAATAAATCTTTTAAAAAAAATTTAATAAAAAACTGAAATGCTATTTTAACCATATTTCACATTTTAGAATATCTGTATTGTCATACTCTGAAAAATTCTTTTCAATTTAATTTAGTACAGTGATTTGTGTCTAGTACTAGAAAACATATCGTTGAGATTTTAATTGAGCCAAGTTTTTTAAAAAGTCGTTACTCCCCCTCATTAAATTTCATCACAATCCACAGTGGACTCTCAAATACTGACATCCTTAAGTAACTATCGTCCCTATTTATCTAAATTACCAGTCATACCTTAACCTTCTAAAACTAGTCGTTTTGGTTACTAATAGTGAAGACTTTACCGTTTACCCACTCCTGAGCAAGATTCAATAAGGAGAAGTAAAATTATAAAACAGTTAATGTTCAATAAATATTTGATAACTGAGAAATCTATTCAATTTATCAAAAATAAAAATCTGTGGGCTTCCCTGGTGGCACAGTGGTTAAGAAACTGCAGGGGACATGGGTTCGAGCCCTGGTCTGGGAAGATTCCCACATGCCACGGAGCAACTAAGCCCATGCACCACAACTATTGAGCCTGTGCTCTAGAGCCCATGCTCCGCAACAAGAGAAGCCACCGCAATAAGGAAGCCTGTGCACCGCAACGAAGAGTAGCCCCCACTCGCGGCAACTGGAGAAAGCCCACGCACAGCAACGAAGACCCAACACAGCCAAAAATAAATAAATTAAATAAATAATTTTTTTAAAAAGACCCTATTTCCGAATAAAGTCACATTAAAAAAAAATCTAAATATTAAACTTAGAAACCTGAAAAATGTTACCATTACATTAGATTTCTTCAAATATTGCTTGAGGCACTATATTTCCTTTTATTTTACACTGTTTTAATATGCCAATATTTCAGCTAAAAAATAATTTAAAATTTCCCATCAATTCTAATAGCTATCGCATAAATCATAAGGGTAACCCTGTTGACTTACTCTTCTTTTAAGTGTGACTCTGATTTTTGATTGGTTGGTTATTAATCGAACAGGAGCACACATAATTTCAAGATGTGAGCTTTGGGTAGCATCTGCCTCTATTCGAATCATCTGCCAATTTATTTCCTTAAAGGTCAAAACCTAAAGAGAATATAGAGATTAGCTTCACTTACACAAAATAGAATAAGAAAAATGTAAATTTGTAAAAACAAAATTATTATAAAAATGTATTTCTTCACTAATTTTCATATGACATTCTAGATCTATTCACTATGCTTTGATTTTTTTTAATTGTAGAATTCCAAATTCAGTAACACATCTTCATAATTATATTCATCATCTGTAAAGCTGTTAACAGTTTTATTCTAAGTAATTTAATTTTAATATAAAGCACAAAGAACATTTGAATTATGTAACCAAGAAGAATTTTAAAAACATATTTTAGTTATGTATATTTAAAATTCAATTCTGAGAAGCTAAGAAGTTAAAATAGGACTCATTAACTCTGTAAGTTGAAATATTACAGTAAAAACATTAAAATATGCACATTATATAATTAAATGATTAAAAGTAGTACAGAGAAAAGTATAGTTAAAGGGCAAAAGTAAATCTAGTAGTATGTGAATATAAGCAACCATAAAAAGTAATTATTTTAAATATACTTTTTTTAAATTTATTTATTAAAAAAATTTTTTTTAACATCTTTATTGGAGAGAGTGGTATGGACTTATATATACTACCCAATGTAAAATAGATAGCTAGTGGGAAGCAGCCGCATAGCACAGGGAGATCAGCTCGGTGCTTTGTGACCACCTAGAGGGGTGGGATAGGGAGGGTGGGAGGGAGACCCAAGAGGGAGGAGATATGGGGATATATGTATATGTATAGCTGATTTACTTTGTTGTAAAGCAGAAACTAACACACCACTGTAAATGTACTTTTATATTAATCAATGACTAAAACATTTTTTAAACAAAGAAAGAAAAGGAAAAAATCTTTACCTCTCCTCTCTGTGGATCCTGAATACGAGCAAATCTTAAATCTCCATGTTCCCAGTTCGCATTTACACTATAGATCCGTAGCTGGGAAAGTTCAAAGGATGCATTGAAGGCTTTTGCTCCAATGCGGATGACAATGGAATTTACGGAAACAGTAATTCCCTCAACTACTTTTTCAGCAAAGCCGTATTCACTGGGAAAACAAAGCAGAACAAAATATAATGCACTAAAACCAAAATAAAATCATTAGAAGTGAAAAAGTTTTGTTAATATTCTCACACAAGTACACAAACTGCCATAATAGTATTCATTTTTGTTTAACAAAACACATTTTTGTTAAAACGATAATCTAGTCTGGTTACATGTAAGTTACAAAAAAAAATGTTCTTCTCAAAATGACAAAAGGTTTTTAAAATTGGAAGTTACTCTCTAAATTATTAAAATCACCTTCCAAAGTTGCCTAGTCTCAAAAAGCATTAGTGCAGACAACTGGCATCAATGTTAGTAAGTAAGAGGGCTAAATTCTTGACACAAAGAAGGTTGTAGAGGCCAAGTGGAATATAATCTCATAATTTAGAAATAAAGTCAGAAAAAGTTCACATTCTCTAATTCAATTCAGCAAGTATTGAGCATCTACGATGGGGACGATGCTAGGACATAAAGAAAAACAAAGTAGAGTTGTGGCGTTACAGGGTTTGCAAGTTACTTGGGAAGGAAAAAAAAACACATATCCTAGCAACTGAAACATGAGGCAGTCTGTAATTAAGTGTTTTCAAAAAGGAATCATCAGTACACTTGGTAGAGGAAGAAACTGTTTATAGTTAATGAGAAATATATCCAGGAAAGAAAGATGAACTTTCCTCAAGGAGGGATGAAAAGGAAGGGAAATCTTAGAATAGGGAAAAGCATGAGCAAAGACATGGAGAAAAATAAAGTAAAGGTCACATTTCAAGAATGGTAAGTACAGTATGACTTGAATATAGACTATTAGTATATTTTGGCAGGGGGGTGGTGAAAGTTTGCCAAATTGGCACCTTACTTCAATTATGACCATTATTCCTAAATCTATATCACTATCCAGATCTCTTGTTGTAACTTCAGACTGCAAAATTCAAATGTCCACCAGACAGTTCTACCTGGCTGCCTCTCACACATTTCAAAGCCAACACACATAAAAGTGAGGCCATCATTTTTAATGATCATGCACACTGCTCCTCTATACCTGCTGCTATGCTTCTTGATTTACTATCTTAATGAATAAATAAAATTACTCTTTTCTAAAATTTAGATGACATCTTTTAAATCAGGATACACTTTGTAGGTTATGTGTAGATTGCATGAAATAATGCATATGAACCACATAGCCCATCTCTGGACTCAAAATACTGAAAAAGATATAACTGTTATTTATAGTATTATAAATAGTAGTATATTATTATTAATACTACTGAAAGTCTCTGAGTCTCAGTTTCATCATTTGTAAAATGAGAATCATACCTATTTCAAAAGGTTGCTGTGGTCCTTAAGTGAAATGGTGTATGTGTAGTAATTTATACGGTCCTTGGCTTGACTGAGGTAATTTTGTTATAAAAAAAAAGGTGGTTGTCTACCTGGGGTTTAGAAAATTGAGAACTGAAGAGGAAGAACTCATCAGCATCCTAGGGAGGAGTTGCTGTGATCCTAAGGACAAATACTGGTCACTTAGACAGAAATATTCCTGGAGTTGGAAGAATATTTCTATAATAATTATCTGGGAATACCCTTTGGAATATCCAAATCCATCTAATCTAATCTATGCACATTAAAAAGTGCTACAATTGTACTGGACAATTTACCATCAGAAGGGTGAAGGCAGACTCAATGACTAATGTCTACATGTTTCTGGTTTATGTCATCCATTATAAACGAAATTTCAGTTTACAAATAAGTCTCTTCTGAGTTTGGTTAATCTTCACGTAGATGTTTATCTCCTTCATGTGAAGTGATAAAATCAAATTTCTGAATTTACAAAGTTTCGTAGACCATCAATCTGTGGGAGCATTGTTAGCCTACAGGTTCTGCACAGAAGGAAGGGTCACCCTATTAATCGTTAATTTCCCTGTATTTTAATCTCTTAGCTAGAAATAAAATCAAATAGATCAGTGTTTCCTTAAATTGCATGACTATAAAGAATTGTTGAAAATACATATGCATATTCTTGATAACCATTCTAGACCTAATGAATCCTAATTTTAAAGGAGGAGCCTAAAATACTCTGTGAATTTCATAAGCACCCTAAATGATTGCTACAATTAGGCAAGTCTGGAAAACATAGAAATAAAGATACTACCATACAATATAAGGATTACCATCATATGATTACAAAGCCAAAATTATAAAGCTTGTTGACACTACAAAAACATGAATTGGGAAGAACAGTATCAACTACACTTAGCATACAATAAGAAAATACCTAATTTCTGCCACACCTAATTAAAATAAATCATTTGTTTATAGCAACTTTCCTGATCTTCTTTTGCCCTTTTAATAGTCTTATAAACATCTCAACTTTTTCTCCAATTTTCTGAGTCTAGCCAATTTTAAGATCAACTGCTCCAACCTACTCTATCTAACCTGAAATCATAATCTAAACTTTAAAATCTCAAATTGCTAGAAAATACGTAAACTACAAAGAAGTTAATGTGAAAGCTCTTTTCCCCATCACTATTACATATAGTCCAAATATAAACTGTATATCTGAAAAATCTGGCCTTCAGTCAACTCTCAGCAGTGGATGGATCACCATTTGATTCCCACACGAAAAGCCACTGATCAGACTGCAGGTATTCTCACAGAATGCATTAATAATGGTGGCTCAACCTTGGTGAAAGAGGAGGAAAATATGAGAGTGCAAGAAACAGAGTATGTGTGTGTATCTGTATGTGTATGTTCATTCTCAAGAAGAGTTTATCACTGGTTTTATACAGCACCCAGAATACTGTAAATGTTCAGGGCTGCCATGTTGTACAACTTGAGGAGGCACTAATCACATTAAAATCAATGTAAACTTTTTACGTGAATAGCTGCACCATCCAAAAATAGTACAGAAAACCTGTTTTGAGGAAATGATATACAAGATCCAAATTTACTGAATGCAAAGATGAATAGGCAAGTTTTTGAAGATCTATTTTTTAAGAACTATTCTAACTTCTCAAGGCAGCTTTGTGAAACGCTCCCCATGCTCCTACTTTATTAACATCTGATTTTTATCTATCAAAATTCAATCTGTGTAAAGTGTGAGCATTCTATATTTAATGAATTTTAGAGTAATCCGAAAGGTCTATAATTTTTTAAGGCATCAACTTAACTCTTAAGAGTCATAAAAATTCCACTGATGCATAGAACAAATGTTATACAGAGAAACCAAGTAAGAGACTATCTGATTTAGAATGCCTAAGCTCTTCTTTTATTTTCTGCTACTGCTCTGCATTTGACTGATCATTAGTATTTAATATCAAGGAAAACAAGATGAATAAAAGAGGCTAAAAATCAATTCTGCTACTTTTGCAATGTATTTACTAAAACTGTAAAATGTTTGATGGGAGAAGTAACTAAAATAGAAACTGAACTTAGGAAATTTTACTTTATGTCCCATTACTGCAGATAACAGAAAAAAAAATTCCCTTTGCCAGTCATACAGATTAATGGAAAATAGCTTACCTTTGTCCTGAAGCAGTTGCAATTGGTGATGGGCCATTTGGGGTTCGTGGTTCTTCACATGTACTCATTTCCATTATTACTTTATCCAAGGACTAATAAAAATATATTAAAAATGTAAACATTAGATATTTTATTTTATGTATATTACGTAGATATTATTTAAGACTATTTTCTCTTTCATTTCTTTAGGAGCAAAGAAAACAGTAAGTAAGCAGAGTTATTTTAAATGTTTCTCTAGAGGTCTAAAAAGAGAAATACTAAAAAAAAAGTGCTTAGTCCTTTCTCAAAGCACTTATTATCTGGTGGAAAAGCTTATTACAGGAGTACAGGAGAAAAAAAATATAAGAAGTAACCATATACTGATGACATCATCAAGTTTTACAGACATATAATCGCTAATCCCAGAGTGTACTACATTATTAATTGATAAATTAGATTATTTATTAATAAATAGGATTAAACCACCTCTAAAAGCTTAAACCTGAGCTTTAATTAAAACCTGGGCTAATTAAAATAAATAGAACCAATCTAAAACCTGAGATTTAAGATGTGTAACTAAGAAAAATGCAAGAAATATGAAAAAGTAAATACTCTCATAGTAAAAAAGTTTCTTTCTCAGTCCAAGTTTTTTCTTGAAGGAAGATCAAATGTCCTTAGTAGTCATCACTAACACATCTCCAGTCATTCTTCATTCTCTATTTAATATTGTACTTATTATCTGAAACTGTCTTGTTTTGTTTACTTGTTGGTTGTCAGTCACCTTGTAAAAATATGCTCCCTCAGGGCAGAGGGGAGGTGCTCAGTAAATATTTGTGGTATGAATGAATCAATAAATGACCAACTGATCAGTTTTCCTTAAAAAGTAAAGTATATTAAAGAATGTATTATATTAGATCAGTAAAAGCAGAAACACAGAAAGTCTGGACCAAACTTTATTAAAAGAAGAATCTCATAAATAAAGTATAATATAATCAATAAAAAGTTAAAAAATGCAATAAAATGTACCAACTTACAATATAATATTCTAGACCTGAAAAACTTTAAAGACCCTCTCATTTTAAAGTTCAAACATCTCATTTAAGAACTGATAAAACTAAGAACCATCAAAATAGAATGAAAGATAACTAGCAGAGAAGCCATGAGATTATGTTTCTATGAAACAAAATATTAATATTTTGTTTAATATTAGATTTGTTAGATTATATGCATATATAAGAGTTTATTTCTGAAGCAATTCAGAACTTACCAAACAGATGGGATGTGTTTTCAGTTTTGTCCATGGTATCTACAAAAGAAAATTTTTCTTTCTTTAAAATGAATCATTAAAAAAATAATATAAAACAGTAATCAACACAGATACTCTCTTAACATAGTGAAAGACATACCAAATTATATCAGATGACTTTTTTCTTAAATTGAAAAATAATAAACTGAGCAATTCATTCATACTCTTGAAATCAGCTGCACCTATTTTCTATTAAAAAAGACTACTAGCCTTATTTTCTTGGTCATCTTTTTAAATAAAAATTTCAGGTTCTCTTAATATCTTTTTTCCCCAGTTCTGAAAACACACTTTAATTTTGTAGCTGAAGAATTCCTAGCAAAGCATAATCAGTGTTTTGTTTATTTAACAATTTTTTAAATTCTAGAATTCCAACCAATCTCCTTGTAGGTATTCAAGACAAATACAAAAGTGAGACCATTAATGTTAAATACAAGTAACATCAAATAAATAATGTTCAAATATACCCTGCACTAAAAATGTCATGTTTTTAGACATTTGGGCTTATGGAGGATAGAACAAAAATTAAAGGTTACCATCAAAGGATACAGCAACTTTTCTACAATCTTTTCTTTGGAGCCCAATTTTAATTTTATGAAAAGTTAGCGTGCAGTATTTCTACTGAGTAGGCTCCCAAACTAAGCCTAATCTTTAAGAGAAGGAAATGATATGATGTATGATTAGAGCCAAAGATAATAAGAAAGCTTAAGTTTTAATAAGCAGAACTAGTATTAAAAGAAAACTTTAAAAACCTCAAAATAAAAAACAAATGAGGAAAAGAGACAGAATTTCAAATAAAAGTATAATGTCCAGAATAAGATAACTTATCAGTCCTTATGTCTTCATTTGAAGTAGTGTTTACTAACTACAAATTTAAATTGTCCCTTTTGACAATAAATCGTGTGAAAAAAATTTTAAATATGTACCAAATTATTTTATTAATAAAGCATCAACAATTTTATTTAAATATTAATATTAAATTTTAATAAAACTTAAAACCTATAAATTAATAAACATATATTAGCATTCAATTAAATTCAAAAGGCACACATTCATGCAATTATTTACAAGGTATCTGTCTTTTAAAATTATGTTAATAAAAATGCTTCTTTTCAGAATTACCGAAAACAAAATATTTATTTTAAAAGATAGGGATGAAATAAACAAAATGAAAACAGAAAATGCCTTGCACAGATATCAAAGTCTCACCCTAATAGATGCTTTATTACAAAAAACTTTGTTGATAGCAAGCCATGTTGGCAAATCCAACATATTCTGGAGCACCTCTTCATCCAACTCCAAATTCTTCAGTTCACCTTCTCCTTTAAGGGTACTTAGATTTATCTTGTCAGGAGATAAATTTTTGGTAAATCTGAAAGAGAATATATATTGACATTTATTTTAGTGTTAGTTACTGTACCCCTGACTTGTTCTTGCAAATATACAGAGCATTAAGAATGTAATAGCAGCACTAAGAAACACAAAACCACAATGATAGGCTCTACTCTAATCCGTGTTTTTCAATGTGGTTTTGTTATTATTGTTTTGATCTCCCTTGTCCATAGCTCTCTTACACAAAGTCTACAGTATTTTTGGTATACATTTAAATATCTTATAACCAGACACAATCAAGCTCTAGTTCTTACTGTCTTTCAAATTTATGAATACTTAGTATCCACTATTTTTCAGGAACTATGCAAGGCTTTGAGCCATCCCCTACAACATTTTGTTCACTTCACTACAGACAATATCACAGAAGTGGATATTCCTATTTCACTAACCAATATACAAGTAAGGTAAATGGGTGGACCTTTAGAAATAGTCGCAGCAGCAGCTGCCACCACTGCCATTCATCATGCCAAGAGCTTAATGAAAGTGCCAAAAGTCACATAGGAGACTGGACCCTGAATTCTAATTAAAGAACTCAAATTCTCTATAATGATTTAGAAAGGAAAGTTCTTAAACTCAAAAGAAAAGATTGAAAATAATAATAGTTAAAATAACAGTGACCATTTTCCAAGGGTTTACTGGATACCAAGCTCTTCTCTTTGAGTGCATGCGTTACTAATTTTCATGATAACCCATTAGGGTCAATACTATTTTCATTCCCACTTTTTTTTTTTCATATTTATTTATTTGGCTGCACTGGGTCTTAGTTATGGCAAGCGGGATCTTCGTTGCTGCGTGCAGGATCTTTAGTTGCATCGTGCGGGATCTTTTAGTTGCAGTATGCGGGCTCTTAGTTGCAGCATGTGGGATCTAGTTCCCTGACCAGGGATCGAATCTGGGCCCCCTGCGTTGGGAGTGTGGAGTCTTAACTGCCGGACCACCAGGGAAGTCCTTATTCCCACTTTTTACAAGAGTAAATATAAAGAGAAACTAATTCATTTGCCCAATGTCACAACTAATAATGATGATAATAGTAATAATAACAATAAATTACACATGCACTTTAAAGAACTTTCGTATATGTTAATTCTTAACACAATCCTACAAAATAAAAAATTGCTAACTTTACCCAGCCTTACTTTTTCAAAAGTGAAACTATTGAAAAAGTTAACTACTGGCTAACAAAGGAGTTATTAGCCAGTCTTCTACCATTTTTTGATATTAAATATTAAAGTAACAAAATGTACTGGGTTATTTACATGCCCTACACATCAACAAGAATCAATATGCACATGCTTCTGCACTGACCCTAAACCAGAATTTCTTGAGCCAGATCTTATCTGGATTCCTATCTTCTCACAAAATGTCAACACACTGACTTTCTCAACATAAAGCTCGTATTTAACCCATATTTGACCAAAGATGCTGAGCTGTTTCTCACTTACTACCAATCATGTTTCATTTAAGAATATGAAGTTTCCTGAGAGGCTGCCATTTCTAATCATATAGGAATGACCTGCCACTGCCTCAAGGCAGAATATTAATGCAGAAGGGAACATTCAATAAGTACTTACTGAGGATTCACTATTCTGACACATACACTGGCAAGCAGTATACTCAAGGTTTTTGCCTTTCTGAAATATTCAGTTTAGTTGGTGAAGAGTGAATACAGGGGTTCTTAATCCAGATCTTCTTTGAAATAGGGACTTTTGAGCTGATATCTAAAGGATGAGTAATAGAAGTTAACTAGGCAAGGAAAAGAAGGGGTCAGGAAATAAAGCGTATTCCAAGTAGAGGGAATAAAACATATAAAGGTTCTGAGGCAGGAGGGAGCATGGTATAAAGTGGAAGTGAAAAAGATCAGCATCTGGCATGTAGCAAGAGAGCCAGGGGAGCAGAAGATAACTCTGGAAGGACAAAGAGAGGACTGATTACACAAGGCCTTGACCATTTTATTCATTCATTCATTCAATAAATTTTAACTGATTACCTATAATTTAAAAGGCACTAGGCAGGGCGGGCTTTCCTGGTGGCACAGTGGTTAAGAATCCACCTGCCAGTGCAGGGGACAGGGGTTCGAACTCTGGTCCGGGAAGATCCCACATGCCGCAGAGCAACTAAGCCCGTGCGCCACAATTACTGAGCCTGCACTCTACAGCCCACGAGCCACAGCTACTGAGCCCACGTGCCTAGAGCCCGTGTTCCGCAACAAGAGAAGCCACCGCAAAGAGAAGCCGGTGCACCGCAACGAAGAGTAGCCCCCGCTCACCACAACTAGAGAAAGCCTGCGTGCAGCAATAAAGACCCAATGGAGCCAAAAATAAATAAATATTTTTAAAATAAATAAATAAAAGGCACTGGGGATTTGAGAGTAAACAAAATAGATAAAAATCTCTTCCTTCATGGAGCTTAACTGGGGGGTAGAACACAGAGAATTAAGAAATAAGTTAAATATATAATAAGTCAGATTCAAAGTGAAGAGGTACTCCTTATAGTTGAAATAAGAAATACAAATTTAAGTATATTGTTTAACCTCACAAACGTAAGCAATGGAAAAGCTAACAATAGTGATATAATTTATTAGGTATTGTAGGTCGGTAAAATTTGGAGTGGTTAATTTAGTAAAATCCTTACCTATCTTAACAGTAAGTGAGTATGCAAGATCTAACACTGATACATCTAGAATGAACAGCATAGATATATAATTTAGAGCTAGTAGGGTAACAGTGAGGTAAATGCGACTGCCACTGGGGAACAAGATTGGAGGGATCAGGAAAGGATGGGTTGGAGGCTTGTTGCTTTTTGTGTTCAGCCCACTTGAATTCATTCATTCATTTATATAACAAATATTTGTTGTGTGCCAAAAATGTGCCAGACACATAAATGAAACATGAGTGGGGGAGACAGGGTATTTTCTACCACAACAATGCCAAAATTTGAAACTGAATATTAGGCAGCCTTGTTCTTAAAATTTTTTATTAGGCAATTGATGCCAACATTTTGCTCCCCTCTTCTCTTACCCCTCCTCTTACACTGTCATTCTGTAACACAAACTTTTCAGTCATCTGGTGCCCACACCCAGTCTTGTTTTTTGGTGTTGTGGGGAACTTATGAATGGGGCAGTAAAGGAGAACTCTTACCTGTCCTACCTTTCCCCTCCAGTGGCATGGCTAGGAGAGGTCCCAGGATTTCTGTGGGGGGGATTTGTGGTTGTTGAGTTCCAGGGAGTTATGAGACACTGCAGTGAGCTGAGGCAGCAAGGATGATAAGCATACTGAGCAGACTACTTTGGAGCCGGAATGAGAAAAGCTGTCTCTTTTTCTATATATTCAGGTACCAGAGCAGTGCATATAGAACCACCTGGGAGTGCTTAAAAAACTCAATGCCCAGGCACAACCCCCTCCCTTCCCACCCTCACCACTACCAATTAAATTAAAAAGTCTCTGGCAAAGGGACCTCAGACACATGATTCAAATCATTAACATACAGTTCATAAGCGATTTCTGCACAGTTGATTGAGTTAAAAAATTAGAGCTTCAAACCACCTTTCATCCTGATATTCATAATATAAAGTCCAAGAAAGAACAACACTGACTTCCTTGACTTTATAATACATAGTTATAGTGTAAATAGAAAATGTATAGCTTTTATTTCATGAATAAGGTTAATTCTGTGACCAAAAGCCCCCCCACACACCAACAAACATACTAGTTTACAGTTCTAATCTCACCTCTTACCCTCAGTGTCCCCATGCTGTTCTCCAAACATACCAGGCAAGCTCTCCTCCTTAGAATTTTTCACTGGCTGCTCCTACTGCCTGCAACACTACTTCCACCATATCCATAAGGCTAAGTCCCTTACCACCTTAGAGTCTACTCAAATATTACCTCCTCAATGAGGCTGCTGATGAAACAAAATTATTTTAAGGCAGGAAAAGAAATTTAACGTGAAATTTTCTCTGCTGTTTGAGCCACTATACCTTCTCCTTAGTGTGCATTGTGCATCTGCATTATACATTAACTAGATTCCCTAAGAAGACACAGGAACGTCTACACACACACACACACACACACACACACACACACACACACACACACACACACACACACACACACACACACACACACACACACACACACACACACACACATCAATTTCCTGCTGGCACCAGCAAGGAAACTCCTTAGGAGATAGCATTCCCTCCGTTATCATGTAAGGGGTTATGATGACCCACTACTCACTTTGTTGAACTATGTAAACTGTCAATGCCACCTTGATGTTTAACCCTTTGATGTATAACCCTTTGTCTCAAAAACTTATATAACTGTGCTTAGACCTCTAATGGGCAGAACAGTCCTCAGAGCTTTCTGAAAGACTATCTCTCTAGTTATAATTTTCAGATTGGCTTGAATAAAATTTCCCATTTCTTTCTTGAAAAAAAAAAAAGTCAGATTCTGATAACTGTGGAAAAAACAAAGCGAAAGTAAGATAGGAGGTGCAAGCAGAGGACCTTTTAATTTTTAAAAGAGTAGACAGGGGGCTTCCCTGGTGGCGCAGTGGTTGAGAGTCCGCCTGCTGATGCAGGGGACACGGGTTCGTGCCCCGGTCCGGGAAGATCCCACATGCCGCGGAGCGGCTGGGCCCGTGAGCCATGGCCGCTGAGCCTGTGCGTCCGGAGCCTGTGCTCCAAAATGGGAAGGGCCACAGCAGTGAGAGGCCCGCATACCGAAAAAACAAAACAAAACAAAACAAAACAAAAAAGAGTAGACAGGAAAAGCCTCATTAAAAAGATGACATTTGGGCAAAGATCTGAAGAAAGCCAAGGAGCTAGCTATGCAAATATCTGGAGGAAGAATGCTCTAGGCAGAGGAAAAGCTAAGGGCAAAAACTGAGGTAGGAACATGCTTGGCAGGTCTGAGGAATAGCAAGAAGGCCAATGTGAGTGGAGGAAATGAACAAGGGCAAAAATGAAAGGAGATGAGGTTAGAGAAATAACAAGGGCCAGATCATGTGAGGCCTTTTAAGCCACTCTAAGGACTCTCTGGCTTTTACTCTGAGTAAAAATGAGAGTGACTGGAGATGGTTTTTGACAACAACAGGGAGTTTTAAAGGATGGCTCTATTGAGAATAGATAAAAGAAGGACATGGACAGAAGCAGGGAGCCCAGACAGAAGGTTATTGCAATAAGACAGGTAAGAGAAGATGTTGCCTTGGACCAAGATGGAAGAGTAGGAAGTGGTGAGAAGGGAACAATTCTAGACATATTCTGAAGGTAAAGCCAACGGGATTTGATAGTACAGATTGAAGTCAAGGATGGCTCCAAGGTTTTTGATCTAAGCAAACAGAAGGATAGAGCCACCATTTATTGGGGTAAAGAGACAGAGGGAGAAATAAGCTTGGGATTAAGGATCAGAATTTAGGCTTGGAATAGTTTAATTAAGAGATGCTTATTAGATATCCAAGAGGAGATACCAATTAGGTAGCTGGATATTCAAATCTTATTCAGTAGTTGCAGATACAAATTTAATAATCACCAATGTTATATATGGTATTTACAATTGCAAGATGGAGACAAAAAATGAAATGGCTCAAGGACTGTGGTCAAGGACCAATAAGAGGCCAAGTAACCAATAAAGGCGATTAAGAAGGAAGGGCCAGTGAGGTAGGAGAGAAATCGTTTTTGTTAGGTGAGAGAAAATTCAGCAGGCTTGTATGTTGATGACCATGATGCAGAGAAAAGAAAACTACTGATGGACAGACAATGGATGTAATAAAATCCTTGATTAGAAGACAGCACATAGAGTACACAAGAAGAGGGACTGGCTTTGAACAGTTTTGATTTTGGAAAGCATATTAATACTCTATATATGCAAAAAATAAAATAAGAAAGAATGTGAAGAGGGGAAATGCCTAAAACTGAAAGCGACCTGAAACAAATGAACCTAATTGTATTAAAAAATACTGTAACCATATTCAAGGGGAAGATAGGAAGAAAGGACAGAGGGATAGATGGACAAAAACGAATCTGATTAACTCATGAATACAACATTTGACTATATATCCTTAGTGTTGGGCAAGGAGGGGTGATTAGTGGAGAAATCAGGCAACATCTTAATGGTCTATGGTACAAGAATGTTCATCTCAATGATATTTACAAAAGGAAAAAAGTGAAAGCACTCCATAATAATCCCTTTAATTATGATACATTATGCCTACATATATATCAAGCAATACGTGTTGAGAATTATATAAAGAAATGGTTATACTATAGCGCCTGGTGAAAATTCAAGGTTCAAAATTATATACTGTGATTTCAATATGCAAAAGTGGAAGATGGAAAGATTAAAATGTTATTCACAAGAAATTCTATCTTCAATTTAGTTCATACCAAAGGGACAACATGTGCAAGGAGCATGGACCTTATTTAAAGTCAGACAAACAAATGTGAATTCTAGTTTAGCCACCTACTGTGACACCCCTCTGCCTCAATTTCCTCATCTGTAAAATGGAGAAAAAACTCAAAAAATGTGCAACTCAAAAAATTTTAGTGAGGATTAAAGATAATATGTAAAGTATTAAAGATAATATGTACAGTATCTGATACAAAACAGATATCCAATTAAGAGTTCTCTTTCTCCTGACCTGCTTTTTATTGAGTTTAAATTATGAAGGCATTGATTATAGTTTTAACAGGAGCAATATCAAAAGTTCAAGCTTGGGGGGACTTCCCTGGTGGCGCTGTGGATAAGACTCCGTGCTCCCAGTGCAGGGGGCCCAGGTTCGATCTCTGGTCAGGGAACTAGATCCCACATGCATGCCGCAACTAAAAATTTGCATGCCACAACTAAGGAGCCCACGTGCAAGGAACCAGCAAGCCGCAATTAAGGAGCCCTGGAGCCACTACTAAGAAGCCTGCCTGCTGCAACTAAGACCCAGTGCAACCAAATAGATAAATATTAAAAAAAAAAAAAAAGTTCATGCTTCGGAATTCCCTTGTAGTCCAAAATCTGCACTTTCACCACCGAGGGTGCGGGATCAATCCCTGCTCAGGGAACTAAGATCCCGCAAGGGGTGCAGCCAAAAAAAACCCAAAAAAGTTCAAGCTTATCCAAACAGGACTTTAAAATGGCAGAGCGGTGGAGCTAATCTTGAAACATATTAATACTGCTCATCTATTAAAATATTTTAAAGAGGAAGCTGAAGATGTATTGGTAACTGTCACATCCACAGCTATTAGAGAGTTGGTTTCTTATACTGGGTAGGCCGTGGACATATCAAATTATTTATCTTCTATTATTCATACATGAGGCTTTCATTTAACATATATTTCAGTTTTACACAAATATTTCCCAATCATTTATTAATATAATTATGTTCCTTCCAAAAACAGAGAGAGGAGGATGGTTTTTCAGTCACATTTGTTAACTTAATTGATAGAGGAAAAGCACACTTTCAATAAGTAAACAAAGGGACTAAAACCCACAAAATAACATTAAGGCATGGACTAGCTATGTGTCTACCTATGCTTTGTCCAAGTGTTGCTATAGGCTCTTTGGACTAAATTGCCATGTGAAATTTCCAGATAATTGTATTATTCTACTAAATATTCTACTAATATTAGAACGGTTATAATACTGGGCCTGATCCTAAAGAGAATAAATTATTATCCAAAGTAAACCTCTTCAGTTCACTAAAGACTCATTTAAAGTTCTAAAAGTTATATAAACATTTTAAAACAAACTTTTTAAAAAATGGTAGAAATCTAGGTCAATGAATTAAACTTCCAAATAATTAATTATTTGGTGGAGATAAGAGTGGAGTGGGAGAATGGAAGCATGAAATCTATATAAAACCGAAGTAGACATGTTAAAGACTCAAAATGAGGATAAAAAAGAAAGCTGATTGACTTGAATATGTCAAAGTCATAACAACTGTACAGAAGAAAGTCATAACACATAATAAAGATAAACCTGGCACAATTCTTACTGAATTTTTTATTTTTAAAATTCAGAACACACAATAATGTTCCATTACTATGTACATTATGGCATGTAAAGAGGTTTATTTTAAAGTAAACATGTGTTCTTTATTTTAACGTTAGTATTATATGAAATAAATTTTAAATGTGGATGTACATATTTTATTGGTTAACTATATTTTTAACAATGTAACAATTTTAAAGCTAACTTAAAACATGCAAACAGGCTTCCATTTTTCCAAAATCTTCTTTAATTACATGTAATACATGAAAATAAATTTACTAGGTTTTTCATTAGTAATAACAAAATAGCTAAGTAGAGGAATAAAATTTCCAGGCAAATGGAAAGGAAAGGTTTGATTTAGATTACACATTTTACAGTTAATACATAATTAGAGTCTAAATTATGTGTAGAGCATTGTACACGGTAAAATTTAGGGCAAAACAAGTAAGTCAGTCCATATAATCAAGATTTATAATTTGCTTAAGGGAACACAGCACAAATGCACGAAAAGTCAAGAATCGCTCTGCAAGAAGAAAAATGCCACTTAACACTTAACCTCTCGTGGATGACCTAGAGTCTGTCATACAGAGTGAAGTAAGTCAGAAAGAGAAAAACAAGTACTGTAGACTAACACATATATATGGAATCTAAAAAAAATAAATTAAAAAAAATGTTTCTGTAGAACCTAGGGGCAGGACAGGAATAAATACGCAGACGTAGAGAATGGACTTGAAGACACGGGGAGGGGGAAGGGTAAACTGGGACAAAGTGAGAGAGTGGCATGGACATATATACACTACCAAATGTAAAATAGATAGCTAGTGGGAAGCAGCCGCATATCACAGCGAGATCAGCTTGATGCTTTGTGACCACCTAGAGGGGTGGGATAGGGAGGGTGGGAGGGAGGGAGACTCAAGAGGGAAGAGATATGGGAACATATGCATACGTATAGCTGATTCACTTTGTTATATAGCAGAAACTAACACAATAATGTAAGTTATTTTTTTATGTAAGTTATTTTTTAATGTAAGTTATTTTTTAATGTAAGTTATTTTTTTAAAATAACTTTAAAAAAAATTGCATCCCCCTTCAAAAGGAGATGAGGTTAGAGAAATAACAAGGGCCAGATCATGTGAGGGCTTTTAAGCCACTCTAAGGACTCTCACAAATCCAACATTTAAGAACTTAAAGATACCATAAAGATTCTTAACCCATCATTGTTCCATTCTCTCCAGTTGGGCCTAACTAAAACCGTTGAAATGAACTAGTAATTGAAATCACTAGCTAGTATCTCAAGACTGTGCACCCCTACAAGGATTGTGTTCTCACTGCATATGAAAAGATATAAAAAGATATAAAAAGAACCAAAATCTTTATGTAAGCAAATCTAACAACAGCTTCAACTTGACTTTATTAAAAACAATATTTCTAGAAGAGAAAATACCTAAAGACCACATGGTAAAGCTGTACGAGAGAACATGTTACTGGAGCACGTTCCGAAAATCTGATAGTCTGCCAAGTCCTTTGGCTAAAAACATTAAGTTATTAATCTGCACCTAATTACACCCTTTCACAGACCATGGGCTTCATCATGCAGCCATAAAGATTCCTCCACTTAAAACTAAGAAACAGGGCTTCCCTGGTGGCGCAGTGGTTTAGAGTCCGCCTACCGATGCAGGGGACACGGGTTCGTGCCCTGGTCTGGGAAGATCCCACATGCCACGGGGTGGCTAGGCCCGTGAGCCATGGCCGCTGAGCCTGTGCGTCCAGAGCCTGTGCTCCGCAGTGGGAGAGGCCACAGCAGTGAGAGGCCCGCGTACCGCAATAAAAAAAAAAACAACTAAGAAACAAATGAGGTGTTTCTAAAGAAACCCCTATTTCCTTTCTGCCTTACCCAACACCCCAGTTGCACCTCCTTTAACCTGGCAACCTCCTCTTAAGTCTAGTTGCCTTCTTGCCCCACTCTATGCCTCATTGTCTTCAGGTTCAAGAAGTGAATTAATTATTTTCAAAATTTTGGATATGAGATCAAGAAATAGACTTTACAATCCAGTACACACATACAAAACAAAAATTTCTCAAAGTGATAGTTTAATACAGTCTGATATTTTCCATTCTATTTCCTCCTTTCAAAATGGTGATTGACTACACTATTTTCACAAGGCAAGCTATGACCCACAGTTTAAGAAACAATACATAAGAAGTACATACATCATGACCAAGTATTTATTCCAGTAATGAAGGTTGGTTTAACATTCAAAAATCAACTAATATAATTCACCACATGAAAAGTAAAATCACATCGTGATCTCAATAGAGGCATAAAAAAGCACTGGACAAAAGTTAACACCATGCATGGAAAAATAATTCTCAATAAACTAGGAACAGAAGAGAACTTCCCCAAAACTACAGGGACTTGTACAAAAACCCTACAGTTGCAATCATACTTAATGATGAAAGACTAAAATGCTTTTCCCCTAAGACAGAGACAAGGCAAGGATGTCTGCTCTCACCACTTCTATTCAACATTGTACTGGAGGTTCTACCTGACACAGTAAGGCAAAAAAAAAAAGAAATAAAATAATATAAATAAAAGGCATCCAGTTTAGAAACGAAATAAAACTGTGTTATTTCCCAGATGACATTATCATCTATGTAGAAAATCCTACAAATCTTAAAAAAAACCAAACTACCAGAACTAATAAATGAGTTTAGCGAGGTTACAAGATGTAAGACCAACATAAAAAAGAAAATTAATTAAAGACACAAGAGCCATATGAAAGAGCTCCCAATAGCCAAAGCTGGAAAAACCTGGGCAACAAAATAAATTAAATATTATTGGATTATAACTCAAAGTATAAAATAAATATACATCAGTCTACACAGATAAAAAAACATGACTGAATAAGTAAATAACTGGGAGAAAACAGATTAATCTCCCACACAGAAAATTTTTAAATAACTTAATAAGATATTCAAACCTTAGGGAACTGCAGAATTCCTCACTCATTTTGTGTGTGCTGCACATAGTATTTCCTTCCTTCCAAAATGTACAGTATGAAAGTGGGGAAGAGAGTAATTTTATAGTGGATAACCTGACAAACACTACATCAGCCAGGTGATCAAGGTCAATGTCAACAATAAGAGATCTAAAGACACATACAGACTGAAAGTGAGAGGATTAAAGAAGGTATTCCACGCACATGGAAATCAAAAGAAAGCCAGAGTTGGGCTTCCCTGGTGGTGCAGTGGTTGAGAGTCCGCCTGCCGATGCAGGGGACATGGGTTCGTGCCCCAGTTCGGGAAGATCCCACATGCCGCAGAGCGGCTGGGCCCGTGAGCCATGGCTGCTGAGCCTGCACGTCCGGAGCCTGTGCTCCACAACAGGGGAGGCCACAACAGTGAGAGGCCCGTGTACCGCAAAAAAAAAAAAAAAGAAAGCCAGAGTAGCAATAACTATAACAGAAAAAATAGACTTTAAAACAAAGACTGTAACAAGAGACAAAGAAGGACATTACATAGTGATCAAGGGATCAATCCAAGTAGAAGACATAACAACTATAAAGATATATATGCACCCAACATAGGAAAACCTAAATATATAAGCAAATATTAACAGACATAGAGGAAGAAATTTACAGTCACACAATAATAGTAGGGGACTTTAACACCCCACTTACATCAATGGACAGACTATCCAGACTGAAAATCAATAAGGAAACACTGTTGTTAAATGACACATTAGACCAAGTGAACTTGATTGATATTTAGAGAGCATTCCAACTGAAAGCAGCAGAATGCATATTCTTTTCAAGTGCACATGGAACATTCTTCAGGACAGATCACATGATAGACTACAAAACAAGTTCATTAAATTTGAGAAGACTGAAAACATATCAAGCATTATTTCCAACCACAATGCTATGAGACTAGACATCAACTACAAGAAAAAAAAAAGTACAAACGTGGAGGGTAAACAATATGTTCTAAACACCAATGAATCACTGAAGAAGTCAAAAAGGAAACTGAAAAAAAAAACCTGGAGACAAATGAAAACAAAATGATCCAAAATCTATGGGACTCAGCAAAAGCAGTAATAAGAGGGAAGTTTACAGCTATACAAGCTTACCTCAGGAAACAGGAAAATCTCAAATAAACAACCTAAAGAAACTAGAAAAAGAAGAACAAATAAAACCCAAAGTTAGTAGAGGAAAGAAATTATAAAGATCAGAGCAGAAATAAATGAAATAGAGACAAAAAAACAGAAAAGATAAATGAAACAAAGAGCTGGTTATTTGAAAATTTAAACAAAATTGATAAACCTTTAGCCAGACTCTTCAAGGAAAAAAAGAGGGCCCAAATCAATAAAATCAGAAATAAAAAAGAAATTACAACTGACACCACAGAAATACAAAAGATCATAACAGATTACTACAAACAATTGTACATCAATAAAATGGACAACCTAGAAGAAATGGACAAATCCCTAGAAATGTACAATCTCCCAAGACTGAATCAGGAAGAAATAGAAAATATGAACAGACCAATTACCAGTAGTGAAACTGAGTAAGTAATTTCAAAAACTCCCAACAAACAGAAGTCCAGAACCAGAGGGCTTCAAAGGTGAATTCTACCAAACAGTTAGAGAAGAGTTAACACCTATCCCTCCAAATTATTCCCAAAAATTGCAGAGGAAGAAATACTTTCAAACTCATTCTACAAGGCCAGCATCACCCTGATACAAAAACCAGACAAAGATACCACAAAAAAAAAGAAAACAGAAAATTCCAGGCCAATATCACTGATGAACATAGATGCAAAAATCCTCAAGAAAATATTAGCAAACCAAGTTCAACAATACATTAAATGTATCACACATCATGATTGAGTGGGACCTGTCCCAGGGATGCAAGAATGGCTCAAAAATCCACAAATCAATCAATGTGATAAACCATATTAACAAACCAAAGAATAAAATCATAAGATCATCTCAACAGATAAAGGAAAAGCTTTTGATAAAATTCAACATGTGTTTATGATAAAAACTCTCAGTGAAGTGGGTATAGATGGAACAGACCTCAACATAATAAAGGCCAAATATGACAAACCCACAGCTAACATCATACTCAATGGTGAAAAGCTGAAAGTATTTCCTCTAAGATCAGGAACAACACAAGGATGCCCACTCTCCCCACTTTTATTCAACACAGTATTGGAAGTCCTAGCCACAGCAATCAGACAAGAGAAAAAAAATAAAAGGAATAAAATTGGAGAGGAGGAAGTAAAACTGTCAGTTTGCAAATGACATGATACTATACATAAAAAAATCCTAAAGACACCAAGAAAAAAATACTAGAACTCATTGATGGATTCAGTAAAGTTGCAGGATACAAAATAATATACAGAAATTTACTGCATTTCTATACACATATATCAGAAAGAGAAATTAAGGAAACAATCCCATTTACCATCACATAAAAAAGAATAAAATACTTAGAAATAAACTTACCTAAGAAGGCAAAAGATTTGTCCTCCAAAAACTAAAAGACAATGCTGAAAGAAACTGAAGACAACACAAACAGATGGAAAGATATACTGTGTTCTTGGATTGGAAGAATCAATATTGTTGAAATGACCATACTACCCAAGGTAATCTACAGATTCAATGCAATCCCTATCAAATTACCAATGGCATTTTTCACAGAACTAGAACAAATAATTTTAAAATCTGTAAGAAAACACAAAAGGCTCCAAAGAGCCAAAACAATCTTAAGAAAGAAGAACGAAGTTGGAGGTATCACACTCCCTGATTTCAAACTATACCACAAAGCTACAGTAATCAAAACAGTACAGTATTGGCACAAACACAGACACATAGATCAATGGAACAGAGTCCAGGAATGAACCCACACTTACATGGGCAATTCATCTACAACAAAGGAGACAAGAATATACAATGGGGAAAAGACAGCCTCTTCAATAAATGATGTTGGTAAAACTGGACAGCTGCATGCAAAAGAATCAAACTGTACTAATTTCTCACACCATGCACAAAAATAAATTTAAAATGGATTAATAAAGACTTAAATGTAAGAACGGAAACCATAAATAAAACTTCTATAAGAAAACATAGGCAGTATTGCTCTTTGGTCTTAGTAATATTTTTTGGATATGTCTCCTCAGGCAAGGGAAACTAAAGCAAAAATAAACAATGAGACTACATCAAACTAAAAAGCTTTTACAAAGTGAAGGGAACTATCAACAAAATGAAAAGGCCACCTACTGAACAAGAGAAGGTACCTGTAAATGATATATCCAACAAAGGGTTAAAACAGAAACAAAGAACTCATACAACTCAACATCAAAAAACAAAAACCAATTAAAAACCGGTCAGAAGAGCTGAATAGATATTCTCCCAAAGAAAGCAGACAGATGGCCAGAAGGCACCTGAAAAGACGCTCAGCATCACTAATTATGAGGGAAGTGCAAATCAAAACCACAATGAGATATCACCTAATACCTGTAAGAATGGCTATTATCAGAAAGACCACAAATAACAAGTATTAGAAAGGATGTGTAGAAAAGGGAACCCCCATGCACTGCTAGTGGGAATGTAAATGGGTGCAGCTGCAATGGAAAACAGTAGGGAGGCTCCTCAAAAAAATTAAAAACAGAACTACCATACAATCCAGCAATTCCACTCCTGGGTATTTACCCAAAGAAAACTGAAACACTAATTATAAAAGATATATGCACCCCTATGTTCATTGCAGCGTTATTTACAATAGCCAAGATATGGAAGCAACCTACCTGCTCATCAATGGAAAATTACTCAGCCGTAAGACAGATACTGAGAATAAACAGGTGGTTGCCAGAGGGGAGAGGGGTAAGGAAGAAGAAAAATAGGTGAGGGAGATTAAGCGGTACAAACTTCCATTTGCAAAATAAATGAGTCATGGGTATGAAATATACAGTGTGGAGAATATAGTCAATAATTATGTAATATTGCATGGGGACAGATGGTTAACTAGACTTATTGTGGTGATCATTTTGAAATATATAAAAATATTGAATCATTATGTTGTGTAACAGGAACTAACATAGTGCTGTAGGTCAATTATACTTCAAAAACAAACAAACTCACAGAAAAGAGACCAGATTTGTGGTTACCAGAGAGTGGAGGGAGGGGGAATTGGATGAACGCAGTCAAAAGGTACAAACCTCCATTTATAAGATAAATAACACTATGAATGCAATTTACAACATGATAAATATAATTAACACTGTTGTATGTTATATATGAAAGGTGATAAGAGAGTAAATCCTAAGAGTTCTTATCACAAAGAAAAAATATTTTTTTCATTTCTTTCATTTTATATGCATATAATATAATGGATGTCCACTATTACCACTATTGTGGTAACCATTTCATGATGTATGTAAGTCAAATTATTATTCTATACACCTTAAACTTATACAGTGCTTATACAGCACAATTATATCTCAATAAAACTGGAATAAAAATAATAATGATAAAATATGCTGATAATATGTACCCTTGATATGACAATAAAAATGCCACTTTACCTTTGTGGTCTTCTTGCCAAAAACCCATAACCTATTCAAATTAAGAGAAAAAGATTATACAAATCCTGTTTGAGAGACACTGAACAAAATATCTGACCAATACTACTCAAAACTCTCAAGGTCATCAAACACAAGGAAAGTCTGAGAAACTGTCACAGCTAGGAGGAGCCTAAAAAGAAATGATGACTATATATAATGTGGTATTCACAATGGGTTCCTGGAACAGAAAAAGGACATTAGGTAAAAAGCTAAGGAAATTTGAATAAAATATGTGCTATAGTAAATAATAATTTATAAATATTGATTCACTAATTGCAATAAATGTACCATACTAATGTAAGATGTTAACAATACAGGAGATGGAATATGGGATGTATGAAAACTCTCTGTACTATCTTTACAACTTTTCTACAAATCTAAAAGTATTCTAAAATAAAAATCTTATTTAAAAATCATTGAGCTGCATATGGAAGGTTTACCTCAATAAAAAGTTACTGCAATAAAAGTGCTGATTGTGTTTCTATATACTAGCAACAAACAATCGGAAATTGAAAATTTTCAAGTACTGTTTACATTAGTATAACAAGTTTGAAATTTTTAGGGATAAATCTGACAAAGGGTGTATAAGACATACTGAAAACTACAAAATATTGCTGAGAGAAATTAAACAAGACAAAATAAAATGGAGAAATAAAACATGTAATAGACAGAAGACAGTATTGTTAAGATGTCAATTCTCCCCAAACAGATTTATAGTTCCCAAGCAAATATCTAGCAGGCTTTTTGGTAGGAACGACAGGCTGATTCTAAAATTTATATGAAAATGCAAAAGACCTGGAATGTCAAAATAACTCTGACAAAGATTAATCGAGTTGGAGGCCTGTACCACCAATTTCAAGACTTACTTAAAAGCTACGGTAATCAACAGTCTGATATTGGTGTAAAGATAGGCAAATAATCAATGGAACAAAAGAGAGTCCTGAAATAGACCCAAGTTTATAGTTAGCTGATTTTCAACAAAGGTGCAAAATCAATTCAATGAGAAAAAGATGATATTTTCAATAAATTGTGTTACAGCAATTGTATAGCCATATGCAAAGAGAAAAAAAAAGAACCTTGACACTTACCTCACATCACAAATAACAAATTAACTCTAAATGGATCACAGACTAAAACCTAAGAACAGAAACTACAAAACTTCTGTAAGAAAATACAGGAGAAAATCTTGGTGACTTTGAGCTTGGCAAAGATTTCTATAACACAACAAAAAATTCACAAATCAAAACAGAAAAAAATCAATGTTATACTTTATCAAAATTAAAAAACTCTGTGCATCAAAAGACACTGTTTCTGGGACTTCCCTGGTGGTCCAGTGGTTAACAATCTGCCTTCCAGTGCAGGGGACACAGATTCAATCCCTGGTAGGGGAAGTAATATCCCACATGCCATGGGGCAACTAAGCCTGCGCGCCACAACCACAGAGCCTGCACACCATGACTACTGAGCCCATGAACCACAACTAGAGAGAGGCCCGTGCGCTGCAATGAAGAGCCCACATGCCACAACAAAATCTCCTGCATGCTTCAACTAAGACCCGTCGCAGACATAAATAAATAAATAAATATTAAAAAAATTTTAAAAGACACTTTCTAAAGAACAAGCCACAGACTGGCAGAAAATATTTACAAAACATATGTCTGGAAAAGGACTTGTATCTACAATATATAAAGAACTCTTACAACTCAAAAATAAGACATCCCATTAATAAAATACGCAAAAAATTTAAACAGACCCTCAAACCAAAGAGGGCATACGGGTGGTGGATAAGCACACTGAAAGATTCACAACATCACCAGTCAATAGGAAACTGCAAATTAAAAACCACAGTCAGCGGCTTCCCTGGTGGCGCAGTGGTTGGGGGTCCGCCTGCCGATGCAGGGGGCATGGGTTCGTGCCCCAGTCCGGGAGGGTCCCGTGTGCCGCGGAGCAGCTGGGCCCGTGAGCCATGGCCGCTGAGCCTGTGCGTCCGGAGCCTGTGCATCCGGAGCCTGTGCTCTGCAACGGGAGAGGCCGCAGCAGCGGGAGGCCCGCATACCGCAAAAAGAAAAATAAAAAAACACAGTCAGATACCACTACTTACCCACTAAAACAGGTAAAATTAAAAAGACTGACTATACTGAGCGTTGGTGAAGATACGGAGCAAGTGGAACTCTCATATGCTTGCTGGTAAGAATATGAAACATACACCCCAGAACCACTTTGGAAAGCTGTAAAGCAGCTTCTTAAAAAAGTTATATATGTTGCAGAGAATTCCCTGGAAGTCCAGTGGTTAGGACTCCATGCTCTCACTGCTGAGGGCTGGGTTTCAATCCCTCGTCTGGGAACTAAGATCCCACAAGCCACGAGGTGTGGCCAAAAAAAATTTTTTAATTTATACATATCAGGAATTCTCTGGCAGTCCAGTGGACTTGGTACTTTCACTGCCAGGGCACGGGTTCAATCCTGGGTCAAGGAACTAAGATCCTGCAAGCTGAGTGGTGCAGCCAAAAAAAAAAAATAGAAAAAAAGTTATATATGCACCCACATATAACTCAACCATTCTACTCCTACATATTTATTGAAGAGAAATGAAAAGCATGTGTCCTCACAAAGACTTATACATGAATGTTCATAGCAGCTTTATTTGTAACAGCCCCAAACTAGAAACAACCCAAATGACCATCAACAGTTAAATGGATAAAGAAGTTGTGGAACATACACAATGGAATATACTTAGCAATAAGAGAGAATGCATAGCACTCCCTCGTGTGAAAGCACTGGAATCATAACTGACTGCTGAACAATCATCGACAGGAAAACACTGGAACTCACCAAAAAAGATACCCCACATTCAAAAACAAAGGAGAAGCTGCAATGACACGGTAGGAGGGGTACAATCACAATAAAATCAAATCCCATAATTGCTGAGTGGGTGACTCACAAACTGGAGAACACTTATGCCACAGAAGTCCACCCACTGGACTGAAGGTTCTGAGCCCCATGTCAGACTTCCCAACCTGGGGGTCCACCAACAGGGGCAGGAATACCTAGAGATCAGACTTTGAAGGCTAGCAGGATTTGATTGCAGGACTTTGACAGGACTGGGGGAAACAGAGACTCCAAAGAGCCAGGAAGGCTCCAGTGCTGGGTCACCTCACGCCAACCAACCAACAGGGAGGGAACCAACCCCACCCATCAGCAGACAACCGGATTAAAGTTTTACTGAGCTCTGCCCACCAGAGCAACACCCAGCTCTGCCCACCACGGGTCCCTCCCATCAGGAAGCTTGCACAAGTCACTTAGGTAGCCTCATCCACCAGAGGGCAGAGAGCAGAAGCAAGAACTACAATTCTGCAGCCTGTGGAAGTAAAACCACATTCACAGAAAGATAGAAAATGAAAAGGGAGAGAACTTGGTACCAGATGAAGGAACAAGATAAAACCCCAGAAAAACAACTAAATGAAGTGGAGATAGGCAAACTTCCAGAAAAACATTTCAGAATAACGAGAGTGAAGACCATCCAGGACCTCAGAAAAAGAATGGAGGCAAAGATCAAGAAAATGCAAGAAATGTTTAACAAAGACCTAGGAAAATTAAAGAACAGAGATGAACAACACAATAACTGAAATGAAAACTACACTAGAAGGAATCAATAGCAGAATAACTGAGGCAGAAGAACGGATAAGTGACCTGGAAGACAGAATGGTAGAATTCACTGCTGCAGAACACAATAAAGAAAAAAGAATGAAAAGAAATGAAGACAGCCTAAGAGACCTCTGGGACAGCATTAAACGCAACAACATTCGCATTAAAGGGGTCCCAGAAGGAGAAGAGAGAGAGAAAGGACCGAGAAAATATCTGAAGAGATTATAGTCAAAAACTTCCCTAACATGGGAAAGGAAATAGCCACCCAAGTCCAGGAAGTGCAGAGTCCCAGGCAGGATAAACCCAGGGAGAAACATGCTAAGACACATAGTAATCAAATTGACAAAAATTGAAGACAAAGAAAAATTACTGAAAGCAACAAGGGAAAAATGAAAAATAACACACAAAGGAATTCCCATAAGGTTAACAGCTGATTTCTCAGCAGAAACTCTACAAGCCAGAAGGGAGGCAAGATATATTTAAAGTGATGAAAGGGAAGAATCTAAAATCAAGGTTACTCTATCCAGCAAGGATCTCATTCAGATTCGATGGAGAAATCAAAAGCGTTACAGACAAGCAAAAACTAAGAGAATTCAGCACCACCAAACCAGCTCTAAAACAAATGCTAAAGGAACTTCTCTAAGTGGGAAACATAAGAGAAGAAAAGGACCTAGAAAAACAAACCCATAACAATTAAGAAAATGGTAATAGGAACATACATATCGATAATGACCTTAAACGTGAATGGATTAAATGCTCCAACCAAAAGACACAGGCTCGCTGAATGGATACAAAAACAAGACCCATGTATATGCTGTCTACAAGAGACCCACTTCAGACCTAGGGACACATACAGACTGAAAGTGAGGCAATGGAAAAAGATATTCCATGCAATTGGAAATCAAAAGAAAGCTGGAGTAGCAATATTCATATTAGATAAAATAGACTTTAAAATAAAGAGTGTTACAAGAGACAAGGAGGACACTACATAATGATCAAGGGATCAATCCAAGAAGAAGATATAACAATTATAAATATATATGCACCCAACATAGGAGCACCTAAAAACATAAGGCAACTGCTAATAATTATAAAAGAGGGAATCGACAGTAACACAATAATACTGGGGGACTTTAACACCTCACTTATACCAATGGACAGATCATCCAAAATGAAAATTAATAAGGAAACACAAGCTTTCAATGACACAATACACCAGATAGATTTAATTGATTGATATTTATAAGACATTCCATCCCAAAACAGATTACACATTCTTCTCAAGTGCACACAGAACATGCCCCAGGACAGATCACATCTTGGGTCACATATCAAGCCTTGGTAAATTTAAGAAAATTGAAATCATATCAAGCATCTTTTCCATCACAACGCTATGAGATTAGAAATGAATTACAGGGAAAAAAACGTAAAAAACACAACACATGGAGGCTAAAGAATACGTTACTAAAAAACCAAGAGATCACTGAAAAAATCAAAGAGGAAATCAAAAAATACCTAGAGACAAATTACAGTGAAAACACGACAATCCAAAACCTATGTGATGCAGTGAAAGCAGTTCTAAGAGGGAAGTTTATAGCTATACAAGCCTACCTCAAGAAACAAGAAAAATCTCAAATAAACAATCTAACCTTATCCCTACAGGAACTAGAGAAAGAAGAACAAACAAAACCCAAAGTTAGTAAAAGGAAAGAAATCATAAAGATCAGAGCAGAAACAAATGAAATAGAAACAAAGAAAACAGTAGCAAAGATCAATAAAACTAAAACCTGGTTCTTTGAGAAGATAAACAAAATTGATAAGCCATTAGCCAGACTCATCAAGAAAAAGAGGGAGAGGACTTAAATCAATAAAATTAGAAATGAAAAAGGAGAAGTTACAACAGACACTGTAGAAATACAAAGCATCCTAAGAGACTACTACAAGCAACTCTATGCCAATAAAATGGACAACCTGGAAGAAATGGACAAATTCTTAGAAAGGTATAACCTTCCAAGACTGAACCAGGAAGAAATAGAAAATATGAACAGACCAATCACAAGTAATGAATTTGGAACTGTGATTAAAAATCTTCCAACAAACAAACGTCAGGACCAGATGGCTTCACAGGTGAATTCTAACAAACATTTAGAGAAGAGTTAACACCCATCCCTCTCAAACTCTTCCAAAAAAATTGCAGAGTAAGGAACACTCTGAAACTCATTCTATGAGGCCACCATCACCCTGAAACCAAAACCAGACAAAGATATTACCAAAAGAGAAAATTACAGACCAATATCACTGATGAATATAGATGTAAAAATCATCAACAAAATACTAGCAAACAGAATCCAACAACACATTAAAAGGAACATACACCGGGCTTCCCTGGTGGCGCAAGGGTTGAAAGTTTGCCTGCCGATGCAGGGGAGCCGGGCTCGTGCCCCGGTCCAGGAAGATCCCACATGCCACAGAGCGGCTGGGCCCGTGAGCCATGGCCGCTGAACCTGCGCGTCTGGAGGCTGTGCTCCGCAATGGGAGAGGCCACAACAGTGAGAGGCCCGCGTAACACACACACACACAAAAAAAGGAAGATACACCATGATCAAGTGAGATTTATCCCAGCGATGCAAGGATTCTTCAATATACGCAAATCAATCAATGTGATACACCATATTAACAAATTGAAGAAGAAAAACCATATGATCATCTCAATAGACGCTGAAAAAGCTTTTGACAAAATTCAACACCCATTTATGATAAAAACTCTCCAGAAAGTGGGCATAGAGGGAAACTACCTCAACATAATAAAGGCCGTATACAATAAACCCACAGCCAACATCATTCTCAATGGTGAAAAACTGAAAACATTTCCTCTAAGATCAAGAACAAGACAAGGATGTCCACTCTCACCACTATTATTCAACATAGTTTTGGAAGTCCTAGCCACAGCAATCAGAGAAGAAAAAGAAACAAAAGAAATACAAATTGGAAAAGAAGAAGTAAAGCTGTCACTGTTTGCAGATGACATAATACTATACATAGAGAATCCTAAAGATGCCACCAGAAAACTACTAGAGCTAATCAATGAATTTGGTAAAGTAGCAGGATACAAAATTAATGCACAGAAATCTCTTGCATTCCTATACACTAATGATGAAAAATCTGAAAGAGAAATTAAGGAAACACTCCCATTTACCATTGCAACAAAAAGAATAAAATACCGAGGAATAAACCTTCGTAGGGAGACAAAAGACCTGTATGCAGACAACTATAAGACACTGATGAAAGAAATTAAAGATGATACCACCAGATGGAGAGATATACCATGTTCTAAGATTGGAAGAATCAATATTGTGAAAATGACTATACTACCCAAAGCAATGTATAGATTCAATGCAAGCCCTAAGAAACTACCAATGACATTTTTCACAGAACTAGAACAAAAAAGTCACAATTTGTATGGAAACACAAAAGACCCTGAATAGCCAAAGCAATCTTGAGAAAGTAAAATGGAGCTCGAGGAGTCAGGCTCCTGGACTTCAGACTATACTACAAAGCTACAGTAATCAAGACAGTATGGTACTGGCACAAAAACAGAAATATAGATCAATGGAACAGGACAGAAAGAGATAAACCCACGCACCTATGGTCAACTAATCTATGACAAAGGAGGCAAGGGTATACAATGGAGAAAAGACAGCCTCTTCAATAAGTGGTGCTGGGAAAACTGGACAGCTACATGTAAAAGAATGAAATTAGAACACTTCCTAACACCATACACAAAAATAAACTCAAAATGGATTAGAGACCTAAATGTAAGACCGGACACTATAAAACTCTTAGTGGAAAACATAGGAAGAACACTCTTTGACATAAAACACAGCAAGATTTGTTTTTATCTACCTCCTAGAGTAATGGAAATAAAAACAAAAATAAACAAATGGGTCCTAATGAAACTTAAAAGCTTTTGCAAAGCAAAGGAAACTACAAACAAGACAAAAGACAACCCTCAGAATGGGAGAAAATATTTGCTAACGAGGCAACTGACAAAGGATTAATCTCCAAAATATATAAAGAGCTCATGCAACTCAATATTAAAAAAACAAACAACCCAATCCAAAAATGGGCAGAAGACCTAAATAGACATTTCTCCAAAGAAGATATACAGATTGCCAACAAACACATGAAAGGATGCTCAACATCACTAATCATTAGAGAAATGCAAATCAAAACTACAATGAGGTATCACCTCACACCAGTTAGAATGGGCATCATCAGAAAATCTACAAACAATAAATGCTGGAGAGGGTGTGGAGAAAAGGGAACCCTCTTGCACTGTTGGTGGGAATGTAAATTGATATAGCCACTATGGAGAACAGTATGGAGGTTCCTTAGAAAACTAAAAATAGAACTACCATACCACCCAGCAATCCCACTACTGGGCATATACCCTGAGAAAACCATAATTTAAAAGAGTCATGTACCACAATGTTCATTGCAGCTCTATTTACAATAGCCAGGTCATGGAAGCAACCTAAATGCCCAATGACAGGCAAATGGATAAAGAAGATATGGTACATATGGAATATGTAATGGAATATTACTCAGCCATAAAAAGGAATGAAATTGGGTCATTTGTAGAGAAGTGGATGGATTCAGAGACTGTCATACAATGTGAAGTAAGTCAGAAAGGGGAAAACAAATATCGTATATTAACGCATATATGTGGAATCTAGAAAAATGGTACAGATGAACCGGTTTGCAGGGCAGAAATTGAGACACAGATGTAGAGAACAAACGTATGGACACCAAGGGGGGAAAGAGGCGGGGTGGCGGGTGGGGGGGTTGAGATGAATTGGGAGATTGGGATTGACATGTATACACTGATGTGTGTAAAATAGATAACTAATAAGAACCTGATGTACAAAAAATAAATAAAATTAAATTTAAAAATTAAAAAAAAGAATGTCTATATGTGTAAAACAGTCATTCTGCTGTACAGCAGAGATTGGAACAACCCTGTAAATCAACTACACTTCAATAAATAAAGGTAATAATAAAATATGGAAAGAGAATGCAGTGCCAAAACTGGCCTGAACGCTTACAAAAAGTAATCAGACAGAAAGTCTGAGTGTGGGGCAGAGAATACTCCTCTATATTAAAAGACACTAAAAAGACCTAACAACCAAACATGTGAACCTTGCCTCCTGAACTGAAATAAAAATGCTGTAAAGACATTCTTGAGACCAGTAGGGATGACACGACTGACTGTTTATTTCCTTGGATTTGATGTGGTGCTCTAATGGTGTAGAGTGGGGTCTCTCAGCCTCAACACTTAGGAGACAGAAAATTAATTCTCTCTTCTGGGACTTTAGCAGCATTTCTGGCCCCTGCCCACTAGGTGTCAGGAGCACCACACCCGTTCAGGAGCAATAACCTGAAAAGTCAGTGCTGGTTTAGAATTAGGAATGAAGGTTGCATCACATCATAAATTTACTAAAGAAACACCTTAAAATGGTTAAATGGTGAATTTTATGTTACGTGAATTTTTTTTCAATAAAAAATGTAATAATAGAAAAAAAAAAGCGCATAGGGCTTCCCTGGTGGCGCAGTGGTTAAGAATCCGTCTGCCAATGCAGGGGAAATGGGTTCGAGCCCTGGTCTGGGAAGATCCCACATGCCAGGGAGCAACTAAGCCCGTGCGCCACAACTACTGAGCTTGCCCTCTAGAGCCCCCGAGCCACAACTACTGAGCCCGCGTGCCACAACTACTGAAGCCTGAGCGCCTAGAGCTGTGCTTGGCAACAAGAGAAGCCACCGCAAAAAGAAGCCAGGGCACCACAACGAAGAGTAGCCCCCACTCGCCGCAACTAGAGAAAGCCCGTGTGCAGCAATGAAGACCCAACACAGCCAAAAATTAATTAATTAATTAATTTTAAAAATATTATACTTAACATTAAGTACACAAAATAAACTCTTTAAGTCCTTCAGTGAATTGATCAAAACATCCTCATTATCAAAAGAGCCTTCATACTTCATTAATTAAATTAGACTATGATGCCTAACCCATTAAAGAGTAGATAATGCTAATTACTATTTTCAAATAGCTGACTATAAGTTTTAAAACTCACTCATGCAACATCAGAAAGAACTGGTTATAGCTTTAAGTGCATTGCCAAACCTTATATACTAGAAGACATTCTAAGAGAATTGCATGAGCCTGTAGCTACATGGTAAAAAAGAAAAAAAAGAAAAAAAAACCAAACAAACATAAAGTCGGTGCCTGACAAAAAGAAGAAGAATCAGAAAATATTCTCAAAGTATCTTTATGTGGGGCATAGTAAGTGCTTGCATCTACAGAAAGAAAAAAAAAATGGGGAATAGAAGAATTACCTGAGGGCAGGAAATTCAGACAAAAGGTCCCTACTCGTGGTGAAAGCAAGTAGTCAGTTGCCAGGGTTTCTTAGACTCCTCTGGTACTCATTTGGGTGATTATGAAATTCACAGCACACCAATCTCCACCACAGCCAGCAGGGATCGCTGCAGGGAATGGGTACACAGGGGACACAGAAGGGAGCAAGTTTAAGGGAAGGAAGAGGAAAGGAATGATATGATAAAAATATTTAGCTCTGATGCACTTTAAAGAAAATACAGTTGTATTTCACACTGGATTAACTAAAGGCAAATGCTGCTTAAATTCTAAGATAAATTAATCATTTATGATTTTCTTCATTCTCTCTACCACTGGTAGCACTACTACTCTATTAAATCAGTATTTTAAAATTTTTATATTAAAAATAATATTTAACAAAAATGAGATAGCTATATTGTACAAAAGTTATACAAAGACTGTACAATTCAACATTAAATGAAACCAATTAGCACAAGCACTCTAAAAGACAAGCAACCTATAAATACAAATTGTCAAAATTTTAACTGCCGTAAGGCCCAGTTAAAACTATAATCCTCATTTCATTTCATAGAGAATACTAAAGAGTAAAGTTACCTATGAAAAATAACCCACAAAACCAAGAGATCCAGCAATAAACTACATCTATATACTCAAAAGTAAATTGGAGAACTAAAGTATTAAAAAAAAGTTTTAATTTAAACTTTTTGGATATAAATCAACTTTTCATGTTTCTGAACAACTACTATATACCACAGTACTGTGGCAGATGCTAAAGATACAATGGTGAATAACATAAGCATAGTTACTGCACTCAGAATTCAAAGCCTATCAGGGTTATTCTACCCTTAAAGAGATGACAGTCTATGGAACTAATAAACATGAAGCTTTTGTTTTAATAAATAGACAACAGTAGAGGAAAACAACACGATGCTATGATAGCAGTGGCAAAAAGGAGCCAGAGATTCCTCTCTTAACGGTATTTTTGGGTAGAAAAAGAGTACATTATACATATAGCTAAAATGAAGTCTTAAAGGATAGACTAATATAGAGATTCAAAATTTACACACAACATTCTCTTTGGCTGGGAGAAGTCTCGAAATAAGTCAGTGAATTATGAGACAGATCAATAGTAAGTCTAATGCCTGAAAAAAAAACCCAAACAAACAATAAATTACCATATCCTGAGTCAAATTTGCTCAGCTCTTAATTTTGTTTTAATAACTTGGTCTTGATATGATAACTACTTATATTTCACTTGTGGAAACAGTCATAAAGCCTTTCACTTGTAACTTATGTTCAATGTGAGCTAATACCAACTTGTAAATACCAATATTTAATAAATATTAAATTACTCATCCTAAGTAACATAATATGCAGACTTTAAAACATATAAACTGATAAGAGATCAACTTACTAAGGAAACGTTTAGACTGGAAACTGCAGTATTAAGGCAAAGTGCAATATTGCAAAAAAGTGATATTGCAAAAAAATTATGCAAGTAAAAAGAAATAAATGGAGAAATTGTCCTTCCCCAACTTTAAAGAATTGCTGAGTCAAAAGACTATGTTTCCCAAGCTTCAAAGGACTGCAAAGTCAAAGTATTCCCAAGTAATAAAAGAATCTCCTAAGGGATATTGCAGGAGGATGATAAAACACCATAAAAGAGTAATAAGGGAAATGCCAAAAACTAAAAGAAAAGCAAACTGTTAGGTGGGAACAACAGCCTGAACAGGTAGTATAGAATAATCAGATTATAAGGGTGCTGGATCAGTGACTTAACCACTCAACACTACCTGTTAAACCTTGGGAAAGTCAAAAACCTCAATGTTTTAATAACCTCCTTCTAGGAGACAGGAACAAATACCTTCTGATAGGATTATAATATTACAACATCCAATGGACCAAGCATCCAATCTCCATTTCACCTGAAGTTTTCAAATCAATCTCCTAAAAGTAACTTTTCCAAGAACCAATATCTTGGTTATAGTTGTAAATTAATGTGAAAGAAATGGGCACCTTGCTCAATTTCAGATGCTTCTACATAGTGTACGTAATAGAAAAAAGGAAAAATCCACCCCCTAAAATTCAACTCACAATTCACTTTTCTGTAATTATCCATTGCATAAGCCAAAGGATAACCACACACAAAAAACACTGACATTGTTGTTGCCCGACTATAAGAGATGCAGTCTAAATTAGCTTACAAATAAAAGGGATCTCCAGTAAGATACTTAATAGGCATCCAAATTAATGTATCCAGAGCCAAACTCCCGATCTTCTTCCAAAAGCCTGCTCCTCCTCCATATCTTCTCCAGCTTAATTAACAGCAACTCCATCTTGTCAGTTGCTTATGTCAAAGTCATCCATAACTGTTCTCTTTCTCAATGCACATCTTATCAGCAAATCCTGAGGCTCTGCCTTCAAAACACATCTAGAACCTATGTATCCCAACAACTCTACTGCATCCACCTAGCTCCAAGCCAATATTTTTCTCATCGGGATAGTTATCACTTTTCATTGGGCTCTTCTTCTGCCCTTGCCCTCCTATTATTTATTTCCCACTTGGCTGCAGTGATCAATGGCTCAAAGCCTTCCAGTGGCTTCCAATCTCACTCAGGGTAAAAGCCAAAGTCACTACAAGGTCCCACAAGATCTGGCCCTTGTTTTCTCTTTGATCTCATCTTCCTCCACTCACCTCACTCCTCACCTCACTTCACCTATATCGGCGGCCTCGATATATTTGCCAAAAAATGACAAGTAAGCTTTCACTTCTGGATCTTTGCATTTGTTCCCACCCCCACTTTCAGGTCTCTTCTCAAATAACATCTTCTCAATTAAGCCTTCTCCATCACTAGATTTAAAATTGCAAACTCTGTCCCCGCCTCCTTGCACTTCCTATCCCCTTTCTGTGTTATTTTTTTCAACAGCACTTACCACAAATTGATATAATGTACTTCACTTATTCATTTAATTACTCTCAGCCTTCTCTGATTAAAATGTAAACTCCATCGAGGGCAGGGATTTTTGCCCAGCACTATGGACCAGTACCTGGTACAAAGTAGCACTCAGTAAACATTTGCTAAATAAACAACTAGTATATACAGGATTATTGGAGTAAATCAGCATTATTGGAGATTATTTTTAAAACAATACAATTTAAGTAACCAAACATTACTTCAAAAAATCCCCAAAATTATAAAAGTAAATTTATTTATAATCCTAAAAGGTAATATTTAACTCACTCTTCTCCCAGTTGCCTCATCCAAGTAAACCAAATCTCACAAATTTGATATGGCAGTACAGTTCTAGAAATAGGTTACATTTAGTGATCCTATTCATGCTTCTTATGCCAGAATAGGAATCACTGAAATTTTCCAAGAGTTGAGACCATGTATCTCTAATGCCCAGTTCTCAATAACCTGGTACATATAAACTCTCAAAAATTATTTATTGAACTTTAAAGTGAAAAATGTAATAATTATATGTCAATAATTATATGAAATTATAATTTGAGAAAATAATTTCTTTTTTTTAAAGCTTTTTATTTTAAAAATATTTTATTTATTTATTTATTTATTTATTTTTGGCTGCAGTGGGTCTTCGTTGCTGCGCACGGGCTTTCTCTAGTTGCGGCGAGTGGGGGCTACTCTTCATTGCGGTGCGCAGGCTTCTCATTGCGGTAGCTTCTCTTGTTGAGGAGCACGGGCTCTAGGCGCGTGGGCTTCAGTACTTGCAGCACGTGGGCTCAGTAGCTGTGGCTCACCGGCTCTAGGGCACCATCTCAGTAGTTGTGGCGCACGGGCTTAGTTGCCGGACCGGGATCGGACCCGTATGCCCTGCATTGGCAGGCGGATTCTTAACCACTGCGCCACCAGGGAAGTCCTGAGAAAGTAATTTCCAACAGTCTAAATAATCTATGTTGTATTTCTTTTTAAGAATGTCTGATACAAGAAGAATTATGGACCCAGTGGTATTCATCTCCAATTACATGCACCTTAACTTCTCTTCAGCAATGCACTTCCATGGCCTTTTCTGATACCTTGCCCTAAACTAGGCTTACTCTAAAATCTTTTTTTTTTTTTTTTTTTTTTTTTTTTGCATTACCTGGGCCTCTCACTGTTCTGGCCTCTCCCGTTGCGGAGCACAGTCTCCGGAAGCGCAGGCTCAGCGGCCATGGCTCACGGGCCTAGCCGCTTCGCGGCACGTGGGATCTTCCCGGACCGGAGCACGAACTCGCGTCCTAACATCTTAAACTTTAACATATATGACACTTTCAGACAAAACATCTAATCCTTCCAGTTTTCTCATTTGTTCTTCTCAACTGCTCTTCTAGTAGATAAAATTTCCAATCTTTTGAGGGTTTTTTCCTTTTCTCCCCAGGCTATCATCGGCTGCCCCACCCCCCTTCTAGCCTTATACAGCCTAAGCCATCCCAATCAATACACTGTGAAGCACTGGAAACTCACTTCACTTTGCCATTCAGTCACAAGATCATGCAAGCCCTCAACCCTTCCTAATCTCCTTAACAAATATTCCAAATATTTAACAATCTTCTCAGGCCACCCTCCCTTTCTACTTGTTCCTTCCCCTTTATTTAGGGAGCATGTCTTGTTGAGACTGTCAAGTAGTTTCTCTTACCTAGATCCTTGGAGCTGACCTGTATCCAAGCCCTTCCCAAGTCTGTTTCTCTAACCTTCCCATAACCTCTGTGGTACACTGATATCCTTCTACATTACTTTTCTACTTAAGTTAATCAGAGCCCCTCTAGAGACTCTATGTTTCCACCCCAGACAACTGCTCCTGAACCCTGGACTCCAAACCAAACTGATAACCATGCACCTTTAGTGATCATGTCCCTCTTTTGTCAGGAACTCTTTATTAGCAGTCACCTCCTGGGATGAAGTTCAATTTCAATTTCCTTAACATAGCAAATGAGGCCCTCTGAAATCTAATTAAGTTCAGTGCCTATTAAAGACACCAAATGGAGCAGCAAAGCCTGACTCAAAATAGTTCTCCCCATGACCATATTTTTGCTCTATAACCCTTTGCCATTGTTAATTGATCCATAGATAAACAGAACTGGGCCAACCATTTTCTCTCCCAGGAATCTGAAACTTGACAGGAGATCAGATTGGGAGTTATGAGAGATGGGACAGCACCCTAAAGCAGTGGTTCTCAACCAGGAGCAATTTTGCCTTCCAGGGGACATTTGGCAACGTCTGCAGACATTTTTTCATTGTCAAGACTGTGGGAGTGCTATTGGCATCTAGTGGGTAGAGACCAGAGATGCTGCTAAACATCCTACAATGCACAGAGCAGCCCTTTACAACAAAGAATTGTCTTGTCCAAATGTCAGTAGTGCTGAGGTTCAAGCACGCTTCCAATTAGGCCCTAGGAGTTGTCTAGTTCCAGATTCTGTAACCCACCCCAAGAGCTTTCTGTTACATTTCCTTTTTCAGCCTAAGTTAAACAGAACAGGTTTTTGTTGTCTGAAGACAATATAATCTTAACTGGCATAGTATCCTAGTTTAATAATCTGACATACATGTGTATACTTTAAACCAGTTTCTCAACCTCAAAACTATTGACACATAGGCCAAATAATTCTTTCTGTGGGGGACTGGGCTGTGTACTGTAGGATGTTTAGCAGCGTCCCTGGCCTCTACCCACTAGTCACCGCCCCACCCCCACCCCTGCCAAGTTGTGAGAATCAGAAATGTCTCCAGACATTGCCAAATGTCCCCTGAGGGGTAAAAACACCCATATTTGATAACTACTACTTAAAACGATACAAAGACTGTACCCAGGTGTGGTGTATGTCTGTCCTGCCAAACCCCCAGTAAACCTTGTGCCCAGCATAATATGCCTTGAGCCAAAGGAATAGTGGGGAGCATTTGTATCTAAATCTTCCCCACCCCTTTTCAGGTCCTGGCTTAAATGTACCCCATCTTCAAGCTTCTATTCCCCCCCTCTGCCTTTGCTGGAGCACGCATGTACACATACCACAGTAACAGGTAATGAGGCCTTGAGCTGAAAGGTAGCTCCTGCTCTTATTTCTTTTCTTACACTTGTTTTAACTTTTCTTTAGAAGTTTCCATTTCCTTCTGAAAAAAATACTCTCCTAGAGAAGCCTCCAAAACATATTTTATGCTGATGATGGTATGAAAGATCAGGGTAAATTCTCCTTCAAAGGCTTTTCCTGTTTCACTTCTCTTAAAACGCAACTACTCCAACCCCCATATCCAACACACACACACACACTAACTCTCCCTCTTCAGTACTGTTTTCATTAACAATGAAAGAGATGCTTGGAATACAAACTAAACAATTAGGCAGGGAACAAGTATATAGATTTACACTTCTCAAATAGTTCAGCGTTTGCTTAAAGCATTTGTTAATCTCTTAAGAATAATTCCCCTTTCATACTTTTCCAATACACCAGTTTCTTAAGCCCCTGTATCTAAGTAAACCTGGTTTTAACCTTACAATTTCACCATACTTCAATCTCAAGGCTCAGAGTTGGCACTCTCTTTCTCCTGTTGCTTCCTAGATAGTCTTCCTTACTGGAAAACCCCTTATATAAAGGGTCATTTTCCTAGTCCTTCCTTTCCAGGACACCGGCACCACATTTATTCAATGATTCAATTGCCCATTATTCCCTAAAACCACAGGAAAATAGGTCATGCCCAATATCTGCAATAATATTGGTGGCTTATAGTCTTGCCTTAGTTAAAAAAAACAGCAATGTGAGGGAGAGTCAGTTCATTGTTGTCATTCATGCATTCATTCAAAAAATAGTCGTTGAGTGCCTACATTATTCTAGACTCCGAAAAACAAACAACAACAACAAAAATCCCTATCCTCATGGAATTTACATACAGTGGAGAAGACAAACGAACTGCAAATAAATAAGTATATATTATGACTGATGAGAATGAGCGCTACAGAGAAGAGTATGGTCAGGTAAGGCCTCCGTTAAGAAGGTGCCATGAGTTCCATTCACTGGCCATAAGAAAGGTATTGGAAGGTAGTATGTTCTAAGTGTTTCCTATCAAACTGTGTTCCAGATGATTAGATCAGTATAGTGACATCTTCATTACTGAATAACCTGTAAAATTAAGCTTGACCCAGGTAATTTCAAAAGTTCATTCCTATTTGAGTAACTATAATTTATCACAACATCCACCTTGTTTCTTCTACTGTCATCCTTTATGTTTATAAATAACTATTTTTCTTAGGAGATGACAAATGACAGCAACAGCAGTAAGATTAATATTTTAACCAAGAATATGAATTTGATGCTCTTCAGTTCATCTGACTTAAGGAAGTTTTGAAATGTGAAATAACTGAAAACTCAAGTGCTTCAAAAACTCATCTCAAAAAAATCATTGTTATTTACAACACAGCTATTGAAAATCATACAGATTAAAAAGTAATCCTCGAGAGTAGCACTGACATATATACACTACCAGATGTAGAAGAGATAGCTAGTGGGAAGCAGCTGCATAGTACAGGAAGATCAGCTCGGTGCTTTGTAACCACCTAGAGGGGTGGGATAGGGAGGGTGGGAGGGAGACGCAAGAGGGAGGGGATATGGGGATATACGTATATACGTATAGCTAATTCACTTTGTTATACAGCAGAAACCAACACACCATTGTAAAGCAATTATATTCCAATAAAGATGTTTAAAAAATAAAACAAACAAACAAACAAAAAAGTAATCCTCAAGGCTCAATTCTGAATGTGTCTATTTTGTGAAGTTAGCCATTACCTTTACAACTAATTTTTAAGAGTCCTTCCAAACTGGAGTTCTACAAGAGAATTAAACTCTAATGCCCTAAGGCACTCACTGACAGAACAAACTTTTCTCCTAGGCATCTAGAATGGAACTAGCTAAGTACTATCATCCTAGGGAGAGTGAGAAAATAGAAATTCAAATCATTTTCTATAGGTCTGAATTTTCTTGTAGGAACTGAGTATGAGAAAGGCTGGAGGACATCTGATAAGTCAGATCTTACTTAAATCATAAAAAATAATAATAAAGATAAAATCTTCCAAAGTGAGATAATTCATTATTGGACTATACGGACAATTTTAAAAGAAACTTTCCAATTAGTGATAATGTTAAGAAATGTAGATTCATAAATGCTGCTATAATTTGTTACTTTAAAAAAATATATCTTATTCAATGTTATAAGTGAGAAAAATATTTGCTGAATCACAGAAATAATTATTTTGTTCCCTAATATATAACCTGTGGTATACAACGATTTGGAAAATCAAGAATTGTTTGTATTACGAAAGTATATCATCACACCCAAGTGTTTTCCTAAAATCAGTTAAAATTAATCATTAATTTACAGACAAATAACAGAGAAAAGGGTCATAACTAAGCAGTTTGAATTCGCTGTTAACAACTTGCAAACAAGATCCTACATTTAGCCTGTGTCTTGAGACAAATATGGAGAAGTCAGGGGCAGTAACAAACTGCCAGCTTTACTGAGTCATGATTCCGACTAAAACCACGTTACGAAATGGAAAGAATGACAAGTCTCGGGTTTATTACCACAGATGTTGGCTCCCTGAATTTATGGGTCTTAGATTAAAATAAAGCAAAAAACAAACAAAAAAAATTGCTTTGTACGAATGATGTGGGGCTAAAACGACTCCAGAAAGAACTCGCCAAAGCTGGTAACTCTGATTATTTACCTAAAACAAATCCTAACTGTGCAAACAGGCACACCCTCTAATGCATTAGACTGGGAACGGCGAGGTAAAGTGAATTCAGAACAATAACAAGGTTAACATTTCAGTGAGAAAACAATTCTCAGCCCTAACAGTCCACACTGCGCCAGACGCCCTCGGTTAACGGAACCACTCAGCTCCGAATGGAGGCGAGCAGACACCGGGCACCTGGGTGACAAACCATCTGCAGCCTCCGCGCAGGACCGCCCGAGAGGGGTCCTCCAAACGCCCCCAGACGCCGTGTCGGCAACGATCCCAGTCCGCCGCCTCCCCCGGCAGCCCAACACGCTCCTCCGCGAGCCAGCCGGGAGAGAGAACCCGTCCAGGGACGAACCCATCCAGGGACGAACCCGTCCGGGGACGAACCCGTCAGAGGACTCACTCGTGAGGCCAGTCTTGGGCGCCGCAGGCGACGGGAGATCCGGGGCAGCGACCTCTGCCCGGACTGGAGCGGGGAGCCCGAGGGTCGCCTCCCGCTCGGCTGCCAGTCCCCGCCGCCCCCGAAGCCGCAGGTTGCCTCTGATAACCAACTAGGGCGGAAGCGGACTAGCGCCCACGCCCGAGGCTCTGACTGACCTGGAGAGGTGCTTCAGGATCTGTTTCTTGATGAGCCCAGCCATGGTGCCGAAGCGGGAGTCGCCGCGCTCTCTCTCCGTTCCTCACTGCCTCCTCTCTTCGTGGCCGTCTCCTCTTTGTCTGGGTTAACCCGGCCGGAGGAGAGGCGCGTGAGCACTCACGCCCAGGACAGACCTGAGCCCCCTGCCGAGGCCACATCCGCCACCGCTGCCGCCAAGGACCGGGAGCATTCCGCTTAGGTAGCCGCGGCCGCCGCCGGCGCCATCTTGGCTGCAGCATCACCTAAGAGATCTGGGGGAGGGCCGGAGCGGGGCGGGCTCGGGGCGGGGCGGGCTCGGGGTGGGGCGGGGCAACGCAGGCTCCGGACAGGCTCTTGCTGCCCCGCCTCCCTCCCTGGGACTAGCGCGCTAGTGCCCCTGACACTGTTGGATGCTTTGACTCCCAACCCCAGAAGCTTCTTGGGTTTTAGACCTCTGTCCCCACGCTCTAGTCATGTCCCCGTCTCCATCACTGAGTTCTTCATACACATCTTCTCTTTTTCATTTCCCTGTCAGAATTTGCTCTACAAACGGCTCTAATTGCTTTGCTTTCTTTACCTACTCAGCTTTTTTCATATTCTTGCCTCAGTGTCTTATCCTTTGCTTAGATATTCTGCTTTTCCCCCGGCTAAATGCTATAATTTGATGTTTCCTCTAGAAATTCTAAGAGAAGTAAAAGTTGATAATGTGTCTTAATAGAACCCAGGACCTGGGAATTAGAAGGCCTAAATTTAAGTCCTGGCTCTAGTATTTTCTAGCTGTGTTAAGCTGGAGAAAATAATTTACTTACGTTTAGCTTCAGTTTAATCTTCTATACAATAGATTAATAATATCAGCCTTACCCAACTCACTAGGTTGTTGTATCTAAAGAAATAAGGATTTTAAATTTCACTTAAAAATTTCTATGTGGGCTTCCCTGGTGGCGCAGTGGTTGAGAGTCCGCCTGCCGATGCAGGGGACACGGGTTCGTGCCCCGGTCCAGGAAGATCCCACATGCCGCGGAGCGGCTGGGCCCGTGAGCCATGGCCGCTGAGCCTGCGCGTCCGGAGCCTGTGCTTCGCAACGGGAGAGGCCACAACAGTGAGTGGCCCGCGTACCAAAAACAAAAAAAAAAATTCTATGTAAACGAAGGAAATTGTTGAAATAGCAGGGAGAACTATTACAGCTCTGCACCTTCACCCCACCCAGCCCCAAACCAACATTTTACAGAGGTGAAAATGACCACTCTGTTTACAGAGGTGACATCTAAAAGTGGGGGGGGGAGAATAACACTACCTCTGAGGGATGTATCAGAAAATGCTGTGGGTGTCTATGGGGATGGCCAGGGGATAGTTTACACATATAGTCCAACACCTGAGCCTTTTCAAGCAAGGGAAAGGAGATATATGTGGATTGACTGTTTACTCACTTAACATTTATAATGTACTATAAATGAGGCACTATTCAAGTAACTAGGTAGCCTAAACAAACAAAACCTGTTCCTGCCATCAAAGAGTTAACAGCCTCAGAGGGAAGCTAAATTCCTAGTGCTAGGACCTTGAGCTCTATCATTACACTCTTGTTCAAAGCCTTGCTCGACCATTTTGTAGCTGTGTAAACTTGGGCAAGTTATTTCACTCTCAGCCTCAGTTACCTCATCTATTGGAGATAATAGTACCTAACACAATTTTGTGAGGATTAAATGAGATTATGCATATATAGTGTTGAACAAAGTGCCTAGCATATGTCAAGCTCTTAATAATGCTATTATTATCCTTAGCATAATTGAAAATAGAAGCAAAGTGCTATGAAAACACAAGGGATGGAGTGATTCTATCTTGTTTAGCCAGAGATGGATTTACAGTGGAGATATTATTTCAAAGGTGAGAATGTCAGTTTAAAGTTAAACGGACTGGCCCTGAAGTCAGACTTGGATTGGAAACTTTGCTCTGTGGATTTTTAGCTATGTGGTTGTTGTGAGGATTAAGCTAATGAAGTTTAAGTACTTAGAGAATGCCAGACACAACTGTGGTTTAAATTTACATTTTTGTTAATTGGTATTTAATTCTCAAAGTATGATTTTCAAAAAGTTAAAAATGTGACTGTCATACAAATATATAATGAATGTGCATCAAAGATTTGTTAACTCATATTGGCAAGAACCAACAAGATAGGGTATAAAGTTAGTTCACTCATTAATGTGACTTAAATCTGTTGCACATGTTCATTATGTATTTATATCAGAGTGATATTTTTAACTTTTAAAATTACACATTCTCAAAATATACATGTATTTGAAAAGTAATAGTTACATGCTTGAGATTCTTTGTACTAAAACCTGGGAGGGGAGAGTGCATGGTGTGAAGGTGAATAGAGTCAGGGCTTTTACTGAACAGTCTGTGCTGAAACTGGCTTATACTGGCTCATGAGAACCAGTTGTGCACATCTCTTCCCAACTCTGTGTTCTGGTGTTTGATGAGTTCAGGAAAGCTTGAAAACAGCCATTGTGACAGTATTTTCACCACAGAAAATGGTAAACACTACAAATCAGGACTTTTTTCTTGGAGATCCGGTTGTTAAATATTTACCAACACAGTGTAGGATGGGTTGAAGGGGGATGAGATTGCAAATGTATGGACATTATTTCATAGGCAGTGTCAAGTCTTGGGAGACTTCTTTGGTGACTGAATTTGGGGAAGATGATCAGATTTCTGATTTAGAAAAATAGTCTGATAACCATACTGGCAGTACAGATGACAGATCATGAGAAGAGAATGGAGACAGGAGCCTTGAGAAGGCGGCAGCATTACTATTTTTGGTGAAAGATAAGGCAGTATCAGTAAAGGTAAATAAACAAAAAAGGGTCAAGGACAAATTCCAGAGATTAATACAAGGATTGGAGTTGAAGTTTACTGAGGTTTTTAGTTTGGGGCACCGGGTAGATATTGGGGCACACCACTAATTGAGACAAGTAATATAGGTGAAACAAGCAGTTTTGGAGATAAAATTGTTTTGGATTTGTTACCTTTAAGGTTATCTCAGGACCCCTGGATAGAAACATTCAGGTTGCAGGTGGGGGTAGAAATTCTTCTTTAGGATTTATTGGTATTCAATGATAGCTGAAGCCAAGAACAAAAATGATCTTGATCCAGGATCAGGTAAATATGAAGGAAAGCGAAAAGGGAAGCTTTTTGAAAGAGCCTATTTTAAAAGATGAGAGGTGAATAGAAATGATGGTTACTCTGTGATGTAAGACTGATAAAATATTTTTTACATGGGGGATCCTATCAATTTAATATTGTTAGAGAAAATAGAATGACTAAAATTGGACATAACTAATTTTGGACTTTCAATGACTTTTTGATACAAAGGAATATAGACACTATTGGTGTCTATAGTTTGCCATGGCAAAGGTAACAATGATCACATGATAAAAGGATGACGATGATGATAATTACTAACAGGTACTTGACTTTTATCATTTACTCTTCATAAAATAATTCTGCAAGGGAGGATTATTATAGTATTCCATTTTACAGATGAGGAAGCTAAGGTGTAGAGAGGTTAACTAACCTGTCCAAAACATGTAGTTAGCCAGGATTTGACCCAGGAGTTTGAATGCAGAGACTGCACTCTTAACTACTATCTTTGATTTCAATAATAGGACCTACTTCATAAATTGTAAAGATTAAATTAGTAAATATACATAAAGCTCTTAGAACAATTTAACCACATGCATTAAGCCCTATCTAAGTATTAACCCTTATCTTTATCGCCCAAGGTTACACAGCCATTTTGTGGCAGAGTCCGGATTCCAACCTAAAATTCATTCTCTTAACCATTACGATATAGACAAGTGAGCCCAAGACATTAAGGGAACACATACGAGGAACACCTAATTTCAGGAAGGGGAAAGGAGGAGTGTGTCATAAGTCTAGAAGCTTTTTGAGATAAGACACAAAACTCCGTGCAGAAGAACAAGCAGACAGGGAAGACTGTGAGTTAAAAAAGCGAGGCGGTTGACGTATTGACGTGTTCCGTGTTTGTAACAGGGTGGTTGGATCCAACAGTCAGAATGGCAGTGGTGGGCAATAAAGCTGAAGAGTCTTCATATCCAATTCCGTGCTGCGTATGGCTTTGCAATTTATTCTTCAAAAGACGTTACTGTCTGAACAATATTATTCGAACACACACACACCCACAACCTTCCCCCCCAACCCCCCCCAAAGATGGTTCGTTATAGGGGTTAGAAGAAACTCCCAAGAGCGACTCAATCTGCAAAAGTAAAGAACAATCACACATTGGGCGAAAAAAAACAGCGTTTTCTCTCTTATTGGATCTGGCCAAAACGTAAACGGGTTGAGACAGGAAGCACGTTACGACTCTTGCTGGCAGGCTGGGCTGCAGTGCAATCTCTGCCTTCCGGCGTCCTCAGTTGCTAAGGGAGAGCGGAAGCGCCCTTACGCTCCGCGGGTGCCACCATAGAGTGCCGGAAAAAGCGTGAGCAGAAGGGTCGGGAAAAGAAAGCAACTGCGGTTAGTACTAAAATGACGACCTTAGTGCTGGATAACGGAGCCTACAACGCCAAAATCGGTTACAGCCATGAAAATGTCTCGTAAGTGTTCGCTTCCTCCGAGGGACAAAGCATATATGCCTAGTAGTTACGTATATTACGCTTCATCTTGGGACGTCTGTAAACTGCAAACGCCCCCGCGCGGCCCTCAGGCAGAGGGATGCTCTGGTTGGAGTTGGGTAGTTTGAATGCTTTGAAGTGAGACATGGTTACTAACTTTGGGCTACGTGGCCCCGGAAGTGGGACGTGTTTCGTTTCGTAACAGGAAATAGTTCAGGAAAATAGGCTTCTAAGGAAGCGGTTCCCGAAAGAGGGGTCCGTACACAAAGTTCATGAACCCTCAGGAATCGTGGGCAACGTTTTTGTGTATATGCATTTTTGGGGGGACGCGATCATAGCTTTCATCAGATCCTTAAAGGGTTCCATGGCCCCCAAAAGTGTAAAAACCACTGTTTCAGTGGCTGTAGACTTTGAAGGCTTTGTACTTTAGCCGTTCTAAGTGCTCATTGGCTGACCTGGTTAATCAGACTCAAACAAATACTACACTGGCTTTCATAAACTATGTTTGAGTAGAGACTAAGCAAATTAAAAGACACACTTTTGCTCTAGAGTATTCACAGGGGACTTTTCCCCTTCCTCCCTCCTTTCCTTTTTCTTTTTTAAGAGGACAAACTGCGTAGGAATGTATATTGTTACAGTCTTATTTTGGCAATGTGTATCATTGTTCTCATCCTTTGACAGCAGTTCTATTATCAGTTACTTAAGGAAAAATTTAGAAGTCTTGATAAGAGTGCGGAATACTCTATTATCATGTATAGACATTGTGTATGGTGACACAAAGGTGTAGGGAGAAGCAAGCTAAATATTCAAGAACAGTAAATTGACTAAAATTGTAATACAGCCAAGATTGACTACAAGGCAGGTTTTAAAATTATGTCCTTGGGCTTCACTGGTGGCGCAGTGGTTAAGAATTCGCCTGCCAATGCAGGGGACATGGGTTTGAGACCTGGTCTGGGAAGGTCCCACATGCTGCGGAGCAACTCAGCCGGTGAGCCACAACTACTGAGCCCGTGTGCCACAACTACTGAAGCCTGCACGCCTAGAGCCTGTGCTCTACAACGAAGAGAGTAGCCCCCAATCGCCACAACTAGAGAAAGCCTGTGTGCAACAATGAAGACTTAATGCAACCAAAAATAAATAAAATAAATAAATTTTAAAATATATTGTTTTTATGTCCTTGAAGACTATTTAAACATAGAGAAAATGACAGCATAGTAAGTGAAATAATCAGGTATAAAACATTTTTACAGTATTATCCCAATTAATGCAAGGATTTTAATCACCTTTAGTGCAAAATAATCCTTATACCAAAGTGGAATGTTTTGGGGTGACAAATTATGTTCCCCTTCACTTTATCCCTTTCTCTGTATGTGTGTGCATATATATGCACACACACACGCATACACACACATACATGTGTACACATGTATGATGGATAATGGTTCTAGTTTGTCTTCCTAACCAGATTGTAAACCCATGGTGCGCAGAAACTATATTTAAAACTACTTCCTACATCTGTACCTTATAGCATCTTGCTGATTGAAAATCTTTGACTCCATGGAAACTTAATTTTATGGTCAGAATTTTGAACTTGGATTTTTTTTTTTTCTTACCAGAATGGTATTAAGAATTTTCCAGGAACTTTATTTACCTCAGCCCCTCTTCACCTCTGTGCAGTGGCAGAACCAATACCCACCCATAAGGGTGTCCTGAAGATTATCTGAGAAAGATAATGGGTCCAGTACAGAACTGGTATATACTAGAACCTTAAAAAAAAAAAAGGCATGTAAAAATTTTTTGAAGACAGAATGAGAAACACTGGTTTTGGATATTTTTTGACACCAAGGGTGGTGGTTAGGTAAATGTATTTTTAGGAACTAAGTATTTAGGGAATAATTACATTATTTGTTTCTTTGTTTATAGAGTTATTCCTAACTGTCAGTTCAGGTCAAAAACGGCACGTCTTAAAACTTTTACTGCCAACCAGATAGATGAAATAAAGGATCCTTCTGGACTCTTTTATATTCTTCCTTTTCAAAAGGTAATTCAACTATGTCATTTCTAGCATTAAAGACCTAAACTGAAGGATAATTTGGAATGTATATTTAAGATTTTGTATGTATGAAAATATTTTTGAATCTCTGAGAAAAAGTTATTTTAATTAAGATCTTATTAAAACCAAAAGTTGAATTTAAATTGTCATGTTAAAAAATTGACCATGATTAATTATACTTCAATGAAAAAAAATCAACTATACTTCAATAAATAAAAAAAAAAATGACCATGATTTAGTTACTGATTGTGGGTACTGAATTTTACTTGTTTATGTTAAAGCTAAATGAAACGAACACATTAAAGAAAAAGAGTATAGAGAGGCATCTCTACATATTGGTGTGTCTTTTGAACCCTTGATATTTTGGTTATTGTTAATTTGTAATATTTTGAATTTCTAAAAGGAGAAAAACATACCAATATAATAGGTTTCAAATTCAAACATCATTAGACTGGTGAATGTGACCATAAAGAGATAAGAATCAGTGATTTAGAATATATTAATCTGATTTTTAAAAAATTGTTCAAATATTTTTGATAATTAAATTCATAAAACAAATTTTTTAGGGCTACTTGGTGAATTGGGATGTTCAAAGACAAGTCTGGGATTACCTTTTTGGAAAAGAAATGTATCAGGTAACAAATTGGAGTATGTATTCAAATTTCTATTTCCATGTCTTATTCAAATGAAAAATTTAAATCTGTGCTTATATCTTAAGATTTATAAATTTTTGAATACGTTTCTTATATATATTTAAGTCATTTAATCTACTGTGCTTAACTTTGATTTTCAAATAAGTGCAGGTGAATGGAATTTCCATTGTGAAGTGGAATTTGAAGTTGAGAAGAGATAGTCTGTATGAAACTTAAGATTAAAATTTTTACGTCAGATTTCTGCTATTCTTAGACCAATTCACTGTCTAATTTTTTTCACAATAAAATATTTTTGCTGATATATCTGAATGTGTGAATGATACAATGTTAAAATTTTGTGCTTTTAATATCTTTAGTGTGACTTTAGGTATACTGAGAAAATGTTCAAATTTTAATGCTTCTTAAGAGTGTGTGGGAGAGAATTATGTAAACATTAAATATTCTAAAGCTTCTCACCTTTTAACTTTTAAAAACAAAATAACAGTCCCAGTGCCTGTAGTTGTATCATTTATTACTTTTGCATAATTATCTTTAAACAATTTGACAGTACCATTTTATCAATGCTATCATTAAGAGAGTTAAAATTATATAATAGTTAAAGTGCATGTATTCTGTAACCAGACTTCCCAAGTTCAAATCCTAGGTATGTCACTAACTAGTTATATGGACCTTCGTAACTCATTCAACACTATTGTGCCTCAGTTTGCTCACCTTTTAAAAGGGAATAATAGTAAGACGTGTCTCCTAGGGTTATTGTGAGGGTTAAATAAATGTGTTTATATATATAAAACAAGTACTTATAATTATGACTACAAAGTTACAAAACTTTGGGAATTTTTTTCCTCACATAGGTTGATTTTTTAGACACTAATATTATTATCACAGAACCATATTTTAACTTCACTTCAATTCAAGAGTCAATGAATGAAATCTTATTTGAAGAATACCAGTTTCAAGCAGTATTAAGAGTAAATGGTGAGTTAAAGTTTTTATTGAAATTGAGTTATGTGAATATGAATATGAATAGAGTAAAGAAACACTTAAGGTCCAAGAATATTGGGTGACATTCTTTTTGATTTGAAGGAAATAAAACCTGGAATTTAAAAACTAGATGGACCCTTAGAGATTATCTAGTCAGACTTCTCTCACTTTATCTTTTTACTGATATGATATTTCTCCCTAATGAAGTTACTAGCCACATTTCTAATCTCTGAAAGATTATTGTTTCTGAGTTAGTTGTCTTTTCTGTCACTGATGTGTCTGCTATTGTTATTATTATTGTTTGAAATAATGTTAATAGCTCAGGCTGCCAATATGAGGGAAAATAATCTGTAAATATTATTTAGAAGTAAGTTTATTAAAGGCTAGAATCACATTACATGACTGTACAAAGAAAGTATTCACATATTTAGCTTGTAGAATTTAAGTCTGTATAAGCAACAGTATACTGTAATGGTTAAGAGCATAATCTCTAAACAGTGTTCTCAACCAAGGGTGATTTTGCTCCTGGGGACATTTGACAAAGTCTGGAGACATTTTTCGTTGTCACAACTGGGAGGGTGCTACTGGCATCTAATGTGTAGAGGACACAGATGCTGCTAAACATCTTACAATGCACAGTAAAACCCCCAACAACAAGGAGTTATCTGGCCCAAAATGTCAGGAGTTCCAAAGTTGAGAAACCCTGCTCTGGAGTCACACTGTCTATGTTTGAATCCTAGCTCTGTTACTTTCTAATCATGTGACCTTGGGCACATTATTTAACTTGCCTGTGCTTCACTTTCTTCATCTGTGAAATGGGATTGTTGTGAGGATTAAAACACACACACTCATGGAGTTTAGAATAGTGCCCAGCATGTAATAAATTCTCAGTAAAATCATCTGCTATTAAAATAATTATTATAAACTGTGAAGTGAATATTTACCTTTAAAAGTTGATCACAAATTTTTTATCATTTTCCACAAAAATATCATGTTTTAACGTTTAAGCATTATAAAGAGCTTGTGACAGAATTAGGAATGTTATTTTAAATTAGCATTTTTCCTATAAAGTTTTTGTCTTTCTGCTTGTTTTAGTTTGCTACCTTTCTTTATTTATTGCTTTAAATTAGTTATACTCTTATTCAGTGTGTTTATTTTTTCTTTATCTTTTTTTTTTAAATAGCTGGGGCTCTCAGTGCACATAGGTATTTCCGAGATAATCCTTCTGAATTATGCTGTATCATTGTAGATAGTGGATATTCCTTTACACATATAGTTCCTTATTGTAGAAGTAAAAAGAAAAAAGAAGCAATTATTCGGTGAGTTGCATTCAATTTTCATCTTATTTCTTAGAATAAAACTGAATGAAATGTGTAATAAACTGAACCAAATTTGAATTCTCCCCTTTTAGGATAAATGTGGGAGGAAAACTCCTAACCAATCATCTAAAAGAGATTATATCTTACAGGTAATACTTAACTTTGATTCTTTGGGAGGATGGGATGCTGGGGGTGAACTTTTTAAAGTAATTTAAAATTATTCCTTACCTTTAGTTCTAAGTTCAGGTGGCAATTCTATATTATTGCTTAGAAGACTATATCACATATATAAATACTAATGATGTTCAAGTTGAAAAGCTTTCTAACATATGAAATGGTAGTGTCCACCAAAAGACATTTCCAAATTCTAGAGAGCTTAATACTTAATAATATTTTAAAATGACAAATGTATATGTACCTCGTAAAACAAATTTAAAAATACGTATAAGGAAATAAGGATCCAAAAAGAAAATAAATCTCTGCCTTCCCTTTCCATTTCTCTTGTCAGTTTTACTCCATACACAGCATAATATTTCAACTTTATTATCTTTTACTCTTTTTTAATCTCTATAAGCCTTAATAATATATTGATATGTTTCTGGATTAGCCAATATTAGTTGACTGTCCACTATTAAAAGATGAAGAATTAGTACTTAATCACGTGCCAACTCTTCTCCTGCCTCCTAAATTTTATTAATGCTATTATTTTTAGTTTTATTGTGTTTAAAAACATAAGTAGAATTCTTAAATCTCAGTTTTTGCTACATTAACTTTGACCGGTATGATACTGTCAGTATCTCCTGGCTTCCCTCTGTGTTATATATGAAAATAAGTGCATCTACATTTTCTTCCCTCCTTTTCTTTCTCTCAGATGTATCATTACTTTTTTAAACAGCTTTATTGAGATATAATTCTCATACCATACAATTCACCCATTTAAAGTGTACAGTTCAATGGTTTTTAGCATATGCATCCATCACCACAATCCCCTTAGAGCTGTCTTACCCATCTCTAGCGCATTTAAAAAAAAAACTTTTTATTTTGAAATACAGACACAGGAAGTTGCAAGAATAGTACACAGAGCCCTGTGTACCCTTATTGACATTTTATATAACTAGTACAACATAAAAATGATAAAATTGACGTTGGTGCAATACTGTTAACCAGACTACAGATTATATTCAGTTTTCACTATTTTTTACGTGCACTAGTCCGCCTCTAGTTCTGTGTGGTTTTTATCCCATGTATAGACTCATAAACACCGCCACAGTCAAGATACAGAACTGTTCCACCATTACAAAGGAACTTCTATGTGCTCCCACTTTATATTTGCTCCCCCACCTTGTCCCAGTACCTTGGCAATTGCTAATCTGCTTTCCATTTCTATAGTTCTATTATTTCAAGAATGTTAGAGAAACAGAATCATATAGTATGTAACCTTTAGAGATTGACTTTTTTCATTGCTATACCATTTCTTCTTAATTATTGAAATTTATAATATTTACATAATGCTCTTTACTATGGTTAAGTCTTCTTGCCTTGATAGTAGATTAATTTTAAAAATAGAAAACTTATAAATAGTATTTACAATATTATGATTACGTGAATGTTACTCATTATGAAACCAAACAGAATTAGGCTCAGCTTCAAAAAGTTTAGTTGTTTAATTCCCTTTCCCAGAAACAGCAAATTAGAAAGGTAAGGGAAGGCTGATACAGATGAGGACATTAACCAAGACCCACGCAGTTTCAGTCCAAAGCCTATATACTTAGTCCTTCTGAATGAAACACTGAATGAAAAAAAATTCATATGTTTTTAAAAGCAAGGCTGTTGAAGTCCAACTTGAAGAGAAGAAGCTGGCAGGAACAACTAGAAATACTGATGAAAAAGAATGATAATGAAAAGAGACTTCTCTAGTAGATGATTAAAAAAATTAAAACTAATAATTAAATTAAGGTGACACTTGTATAAGAATTAACTGACAGGGACTTCCCAGTGGTGCAGTGGTTAAGACTCTGTGCTCCCAATGAAGGGGGTCTGGGTTCGATCCCTGGTCAGGGAATGAGGTCCCACATGCATGCCACAACTAAGAGTTCGCATGCCACAACTTAGCATCCCACATGCTGCAACTAAGACCCAGTGCAACCAAATTAAATAAATAATTTTTTTTTTTTAAAAAAAGAATTAACTGACAGATCAGTGACACTGAATTGTTAATCCTAAATCAAACATTATATGTTAAAAAAAAAGTAATTACATATTAAACAAAGCATCAGAAACCAATGAGGAGGGGAGTAACTGTTCAAGAAAAGATACAGGTAAAGTTCCCTGTTTGGAGAAAAATTAAGATTTTACTTTGCCTTATACACTGAAGTTCAGATGGTTGTAAGACTTAAATATAAAAATAAAACCACAAGAAATATTTAACTGAGTTGCTAAGCATAAAAACAGTGGAAGAGGGCTTCCCTGGTGGTGCCTGCCAAGGCAGGGGACACGGGTTCGAGCCCTGGTCTGGGAAGATCCCACATGCCGCAGAGCAACTAAGCCTGTGCACCACAACTACTGAGCCTGCGCTCTAGAGCCCGTAAGCCACAACTATTGAGCTTACGTGCCACAACTATTAAACCCTGCACTCCTAGAGCCCACGCTGTGCAACAAGAGAAACTACTGCAATGAGAAGCCCACGCACTGCAATGAAGAGTAGCCCCCGCTCGCCGCAACTAGAGAAAGCCCACGCTCAGCAACAAAGACCCAATGCAGCCAAAAATAAATAAATTTATTAAAATAAAAAAAGTGGAAGAAGTAACAAAGGGTGTATTTTCTTACAACTTCTTTTTAAAATAAACTTTTTATTGAAGTAAAACATATATAAAAAGAAGTTTAAGACCATGAGTGTACAACTCAGTGAATTTTCAAAAAGTGAATACACTCATGTAACCAGAACACAGTTCAAGCAGAATATTACCAGCACCCTTAGCCCCCCTTTTGTCTCTGTTTAGTCTGAAAACAACTGACTTAAGGACAGGATAGATTTTGCCAGCTTTTGTTTTTTAACTATGTAAAAATTTTAAACCTTATGTACATCAAAAGCCTTTGTAAGCAAAACTAAAGTAAACAATCCTGAGAAATAAACCTAAAAGAAATATGACACAGGGTTGTTTTCTTTAATATATTAAGAGCTCTTATCAATCCATAAGAAAAACACTACCCCAGTATAAAATGGTTAGATAATTTTCAGAATACAGATGGTCAGTGGCACAAATAGATAATAATTGGAGAATTACATGCTGTCAAAGGTTATAAAATGGATAATTCTCAGACATAAAAAGTGTTAAACATCTGTAGTAATCACAGATTCAATTGCGATATTTATTGAGCATTTATTTAGGAGCTTGGGCTGCAAAACAGAAAAGAATTCCTCTTCCTCATGGCACATTCTAGTACAGAAAATGCAAATTAAAATACTACTCTTACAATCCAAATTAATAGAATTTTTTCAAAAGGTGTTGTAGATTTGTGATATGGACACTCTTATTTGCTGCTGGTCAGAGTATAATTTGAAATAACTTTTCTGGTAAACAATTTTGCAATATACCAAGAGACTAAGTATTTCATATTATGTGTCCTAGAGTATGAATAAATAATGGGATAATCAGAGATATCGATTAAGATGCCTATATTTCAAATACAGGGACTATGCTAAACACTTTACATGTATGATTAGAATTATTTACTTCTTGCAGCTGTATTAAGTTGGTGAACTTATTACCCTTTTAGAGTTGAAGAGATTGAGTCCCAAAGAAATAAAGTAATTTGTCTACTAAGTTTTGATTAAGCCTGTCTCAGACTCCAAAGTCCATGTTTATAAACACACGAGTATTTTTCCTCCTGATCTAAACTTTCAATATTTGGAATATGGATAAATACATATTAATAGATCCCTCTGGTTGAAGTATGATAGGGCAATAAGAACCTGCTGTATAAAAAAGTAAATAAAATTAAATTTAAAAAGAAATATGATAAGGCATTAAATCATATTTTTAAAGAATATGTAATAGCATAAGAAAATGTTCATGAGATAACGTTTGGCCTAACACATAAAAAGTAAAAATCTATGTGCAGAGAAAAATATTCAAAGGAAATAACCTCATATTTTTGTTTGTTTTTAAAAACATGTTTATTTTCTACATTAAGCCTGTGTTGTCTCTGATTCACTCATCAAATATTTAAGCATCTACTTTTTTTTGCTTTTTTTTTTTTTTTTTTTTTTTTGCGGTACACGGACCTCTCAGTGTTGTGGCCTCCCCCGTTGCGGAGCACAGGCTCTGGACGCGCAAGCTCAGTGGCCATGGCTCACGGGCCCAGCTGCTCCGCGGCACATGGGATCTTCCCGGACCGGGGCACGAACCCGTGTCCCCTGTATCGGCAGGCTGGCTCCCAACCACTGCGCCACCAGGGAAGCCCTAAGCATCTACTTTTTGCTAATTACTGTGTGGTGCTGACTAACAGTCCTTGTCTAATAGGAAAAGAAAGTGCACATAGTTAAGGCATTTTAGCAAGGTTCTATTCAGAATGGTTGGAAGAAAATGTTTCCCTTTAATTGGATAATCCTTGCCACTTAAAACCTCTCTTTTCAATTTCCTTCTGCAAACTGAACTGTTTGCCCTTAGAGGGATAATGGGGAGATTAAATAACATAATGGAATGGGTATTCCATAAAGTAAAAAATATTTTACACATTCAAAAATTTAATATTTTTAAAAAATCAGTTACCTGAAAATTTAATTCCAGAAAAATATTTTAAATGATAATTGTAAGTTATGGTTAAATTTTCTTTTTTTTATTAGTCATCAGTTTTATACACATCAGTATATACGTGTCAATGCCAATCGCCAAATTCATCACACCCCCACCACCCCCACAGCTTTCCCCCCTTGGTGTCCATACGTTTGTTCTCTACATCTGTGTCTCAACTTCTGCCCTGCAAACCGGTTCATCTGTACCATTTGTCTAGGTTCCACATATATGCGTTAATATACGATATATGTTTTTCCTTTTCTGACTTACTTCATTCTGTATGACAGTCTCTAGATCCATCCACGTCTCTACAAATGACCCAATTTCGTTCCTTTTTATGGCTGAGTAATATTCCATTGTATATATGTACCACATCTCCTTTATCCATTCATCTGTCGATGGGCATCTAGGTTGCTTCCATGGCCTGGCTATTTTAAATAGTGCTGCAGTGAACATTGGGGTGTATGTGTCTTTTTGAATTATGGTTTTATCTGGGTATATGCCCAGTAATGGGATTGCTGGGTAGTATGGTAGTTCTATTTTTAGCTTTTTAAGGAACCTCCATACTGTTCTCCATAGTGGCTGTATCAATTTACATTCCCACCAACAGTGCAAGAGGATACCCTTTTCTCCACACCCTCTCCAGCATTTATTGTTTGTAGATTTTCTCGTGATGCCCATTCTGACTGGTGTGAGGTGATACCTCATTGCAGTTTTGATTTGCATTTCTCTAATAATTAATGACGTTGAGCAGCTTTTCATGTGTTTCTTGGCCATCTGTATGTCTTCTTTGGAGAAATGTCTATTTAGGTCTTCTGCCCATTTTTGGACTGGGTTGTTTGTTTTTTTAATATTGAGCTGCATAAGCTGTTTATATATTTCAGAGATTAATCCTTTGTGCATTGATTCGTTTGCAAATATTTTCTCCCATTCTGAGGGTTGTCTCTTCATCTTGTTTATGGTTTCCATTGCTGTGCAAAAGCTTTGAAGTTTCATTAGGTCCCATTTGTTTATTTTTCGTTTTATTTCCATTACTCTAGGAGGTGGATCAAAAAAGATCTCTCTGTGATTTATGTCAAAGAGTGTCGTTCCTATGTTTTCCTCTGAGAGTTTGATACTGTCTGGCCTTACATTTAGGTCTCTAATCCATTTGAGTTTATTTTTGTGTATGGTGTTAGGGAGTGTTCTAATTTCATTCTTTTACATGCAGCTGTCCAGTTTTTCCAGCACCATTTATTGAAGAGACTGTCTTTTCTCCATTGTATATCCTTGCCTCCTTTGTCATAGATTAGTTGACCATAGGTGCATGGGTTTATCTCTGGGCTTTCTATCTTGTTCCATTGATCTGTGTTTCTGTTTTTGTGCCAGTAGCATATTTTCTTGATTACTGTAGCTTTGAGGTATAGTCTGAAGTCAGGGAGTCTGATTCCTCCAGCTCCATTTTTTCCCCTCAAGACTGCTTTGGCTATTCGGGGTCTTTTGTGTCTCCATACAAATTTTAAGATGTTTTGTTCTAGTTCTGTAAAAAATGCCATTGGTAATTTGATAGGAATTGCATTGAATCTGTAGATTGCTTTGGGTAGTAGAGTCATTTTCACAATATTGAATCTTCCAATCCAAGAACATGGTATATCTCTCCATCTGTTGGTATCATCTTTAATTTCTTTCATCAGTATCTTATAGTTTTCTGCATACAGGTCTTTTGTCTCCCTAGGTAGGTTTATTCCTAGGTATTTTATTCTTTTTCTTGCAATGGCAAATCGGAGTGTTTCCTTAATTTCTCTTTCAGATTTTTCATCATTAGTGCATACGAATGCAAGAGGTTTCTGTGCATTAATTTTGTATCCTGCAACTTCACCAAATTCATTGATTAGCTCTAGTAGTTTCTTGGTGGCATCTTTAGGATTCTCTATGTATGGTATCATGTCATATGCAAACAGTGACAGTTTTACTTCTTCTTTTCCAATTTGTATTCCTTTTATTTCTTTTTCTTCTCTGATTGCCATGGCTAGGACTTCCAAAACTATGTTAAATAACAGGGGTGAGAGTGGACATCCTTGTCTTGTCCCTGATCTTAGAGGAAATGCTTTCAGTTTTACACCATTGAGAATGATGTTTGCTGTGGGTTTGTCGTATATGGCATTTATTATGTTGAGGTAGGGTCCCTCTATGCCCACTCTGAAGAGTTTTTACCATAAATGGGTGTAGAATTTTGTCAAAAGCTTTTTCTGCATCTATTGAGGTGATCATATGGTTTTTCTTCTTCAATTTGTTAATATGGTGTATCACATTGATTGATTTGTGTATATTGAAGAATCCTTGCATCCCTGGATAAATCACACTTGATCATGGTGTATGATCCTTTTAATGTGTTGTTGGATTCTGTTTGCTAGTATATTTTGTTGAGGATTTTTGCATCTATATTCCTCAGTGATATTAGTCTGTAATTTTCTTTTTTTGTAGTATCTTTGTTTGGTTTTGGTATCAGGGTGATGGTGGCCTCATAGAATGAGTTTGGGAGTGTTCCTTCCTCTGCAATGTTTTGGAAGAGTTTGAGAAGGATGGGTGTTAGCTCTTCTCTAAATGTTTGATAGGATTCACCTGTGAAGCCATCTGGTCCTGGACTTTTGTTTATTGGAAGAGTTTTAATCACAGTTTCAATTTCATTGCTTGTGATTGGTCTGTTTATGTTTTCTATTTCTTCCTGGTTCAAGCTTTGAAGGTTATACCTTTGTAAGAATTTGTTCATTTCTTCCAGGTTGTCCATTTTATTGGCATAGGGTTGCTTATAGTAGTCTCTTAGGATGCTTTGTATTTGTGGTGTCTGTTGTAACTTCTCCTTTTTCATTTCTAATTTTATTGATTTGAGTCCTCTCCCTCTTTTTCTTGATGAGTCTGGCTAATGGTTTATCAGTTTTGTTTATCTTCTCAAAGAACCAGGTTTTAGTTTTATTGATGTTTGCTATTGTTTTCTTTGTTTCTATTTCATTTATTTCTGCTCTGACCTTTATGATTTTCTTCCTTCTGCTAACTTTGGGTTTTGTTTGTTCTTCTTTCCCTAGTTCCTGTAGGTGTAAGGTTAGATTGTTTATTTGAGATTTTTCTTGTTTCTTGAGGTAGGCTTGTATAGTTATAAACTTCCCTCTTAGAACTGCTTTTGCTGCATTCCATAGGTTTTGCATCATCGTGTTTTCATGGTCATTTGTCCCTAGGTATTTTTTGATTTCCTCTTTAATTTCTTCAGTGATCTCCTGGTCATTTAGTAACGTATTGTTTACCCTCCATGTGTATGTGTCTTTTACGTTTTTTTCCCTGTAATTCATTTCTAATCTCATAGCGTTGTGATGGAAAAGATGCTTGATATGATTTCAATTTTCTTAAATTTACTGAGGCTTGATTTGGGACCCAAGATGTGATCTATCCTGGACAATGTTCTGTGCGCACTTGAGAAGAAATTGTAATCTGCTGTTTTGGGATGGAATGTCCTATAAATATCAACTAAATCTATCTGGTCTATTGTGTCATTTAAAGCTTCTGTTTCCTCTTTTTTTTTTTTTTTTTTTTGCGGTATGCGGGCCTCTCACTGTTGTGGCCTTTCCTGTTGTGGAGCACAGGCTCCAGACACACAGGCTCAGTGGCCGTGGCTCACGGGTCCAGCCACTCCGCGGCATGTGGGATCTTCCCGGACTGGGACACGAACCCGTGTCCCCTGCATCGGCAGGCGGACTCTCAATCACTGGGCCACCAGGGAAGCCCCTGTTTCCTCATTTATTTTCATTTTGGATGATCTGTCCATTGGTGTAAGTGAGGTGTTAAAGTCCCCCACTATTATTGTGTTACTGTCGATTTCTTCTTTTATAGCTGTTAGCAGTTGCCTTATGTATTAAGGTGCTCCTATGTTGGGTGCATATATAATTGTTATATCTTCTTCTTGGATTGATCCCTTGATCATTATGTAGTGTCCTTCCTTGTCTCGTGTAGCACTCTTTATTTTAGAGTCTATTTTATCTCATATGAGTATTGCTACTCCAGCTTTCCTTTGATTTCCATTTGCACGGAATATCTTTTTCCATCCCCTCACTTTCAGTCTGTATGTGTCCCTAGGTCTGAAGTGGGCCTCTTGTAGACAGCATATATATGGGTCTTGTTTTTGTATCCATTCAGCGAGCCTGTGTCTTTTGGTTGGAGCATTTAATCCATTCACATTTAAGTTAATTATTGATATGTCTGTCCCTATTACCATTTTCTTAATTGTTACGTGTTTGTTTTTCTAGGTCCTTTTCTTCTCTTATGTTTCCCACTTAGGGAAGATCCTTTAGCATTTTTTGCAGAGCTCATTTGATGGTACTGAATTCTCTTACCTGTTGCTTGTCTGTAAAGCTGTTGATTTCTCCATCGAATCTGAATGAGATCCTTACCAGGTAGAGTAATCTTGCTTGTAGGTTCTTCCCTTTCATCACTTTAAATATATTATGCCACTCCCTTCTGGCTTATAAAGTTTCTGCTGAGAAATCAGGTCTTAACCTTATGGGAGTTCCCTTGTATGTTATTTGTCATTTTTCCCTTGCTGCTTTCAATAAGTTTTCATTATCTTTAATTTTTCCTAGTTTGATTACTCTGTGTCTCGGTGTGTTTCTCTTTGGGTTCATCCTGTATGGGACTCTGTGCGCTTTCTGGACTTGGGTGGCTATTTCCTTTCCCATGTTAGGGAAGTTTTCAACTACAATGTCTTCAAATATTTTCTCTGGTCCTTTCTCTCTCTCTTCTCCTTCTGGGACACCTATAATGAGAATGTTGTTGCGTTTAATGTTGTCCCAGAGGTCTCTTAGGCTGTCTTCATTTCTTTTCATTCTTTTTTCTTTATTCTGTTCTGCAGCAGTGAATTCCACCATTCTGTCTTCCAGGTCACTTATCCGTTCTTCTGCCTCAGTTATTCTGCTATTGATTCCTTCTAGTGTAGTTTTCATTTCAGTTATTGTATAGTTCATCTCTGTTTGTTTGTTCTTTAATTCTTCTACGTCTTTGTTAAACATTTCTTGCATTTTCTCAATCTTTGCCTCCATTCTTTTTCCGAGGTCCTGGATCGTCTTCACTCTCATTATTCTGAATTCTTTTTCTGGAAGTTTGCCTATCTCCACTTCATTCAGTTGTTTTTCTCGGGTTTTATCTTGTTCCTTCCTCTGGTACACAGCCCTCTGCCTTTTCATCTTGTCTGTCTTTCTGTGAATGTGGGTTTTGTTCCACAGGCTGCAGGATTGTAGTTCTTCTTGCTTCTGCTGTCTGCCCTCTGGTGGATGAGGCTATCTAAGAGGCTTGTGCAAGTTTCCTGATGGGAGGGACTGGTGGTGGGTCTAAATTTTTTTTATTTCACGTTACCATTTTTTTTTTTCTGTTTAGGCAGTTACATGTTATGGACGAAACACATGTGATTAATCAAGTGAAAGAAGATGTATGCTATGTGTCTCAGGATTTTTATAGAGACATGGATATTGCCAAGTATGTATAATGGTAACCTAAGAACTAGAAAGTTGATTCTTGGGTAATGTTACACATAGTTAAAATATTTTATAAGTCTATGTTTTGTTTTCCAGGTTGAAAGGAGAAGAAAATACAGTAATGGTAGACTATGTTTTGCCTGACTTTAGTACAATTAAAAAGGGCTTTTGTAAGGTAATTTTTAAAACTTTATTTTATATTGGCGTATAGTTGATTTACAGTGTTGTGTTAATTTCAGGTGTACACCAAAGTGATTCAGTTATACATATATCTATTCTCTTTCAGATCCCTTCCCATATAGGTTATTACAGAGTATTAAGTAGAGTTCCCTGTGCTGTACAGTAGGTTCTTGTTGATTATCTATTTTATATATAATAGTGTATGTTAATCCCAACCTCCTAATTTATCCCTCCCCCCACCTTTCCCCTTTGGTAACCATAAGTTTGTTTTCTAAGTCTGTGATGTAAGGTAATTTAAAAAATACTCAATGATATTTCTTCAAGTGACCACCTCAGTCAGGTTTGAACAGCATCCAGCTGGGATGGGTGGAGTCTCACAGAGTTGTTGATGACTGCCTTCCTGCCTGGTGGCCATTTCTTTAGGCACCAGTGTATGAATTATTAGTTAATATCTCTACTAAAGTTATTTAGAAAAAGAACTATCTGCCATGATAGCACATGGGACAAATCTGGAGATTAACAGTATCATTACCTATATTATGGTTTACCCTTTTGTGTTTCATTAAGAATTAGTTTAAGTCCAGTTAGAAGTAGGTTATTTGTTGTGAATATTACTGGCACAGCTGACCCAAGGCTCTGCTATCAGATTGTAGTTGAAAACAGCAAAATCCAGTGCACTTTCAAAGTGTTGAGAAGAGTTTATCTTGGATGTGAAAACAAAGTAATTTCTCCCTATCTTTGAGCAGCTCAGGTAAATTATCAGTTCTGTGGTTGGGTAAATGTGAAGTTTGCCCTTCTAGTTACTGGCTTGGTGAGGAATGGTAGGAAGTTAAAAATCTTTGGTCAGAAACTTAAGCACAAGGAGATATTTTCTCAAGGGGACATGTATGGTAATGTTCATTGTAGTATACATTAAAAGAGTGAGAAATTGGGAAGAGCCTAGGTAGCCATTAATGGTAGAAAATAGATAAATTTTGATATATTCATATTATAAAATAAGCAGTGAAAATGAAGTAGAGCTACATGATCATCATGGATAAGTCTCAGAAATGTGTTTCTGTCTAAAACATGATGATGTCTAAAAGCCAGTTTTCGAAGGACGTATACCATTTCAGGCTATTCAGAATAATTATTATGTTTAGGAATTTATAAATATGAAGTAAAAGTATATAAACTATGTATGTGAATGATAACACCAAATTTAAAGGGGGAGTGTTATATCTGTGAAGTTACATTAAAATGGTTGATGGATATATGGGGTTTTTTCTTTTTTTAAAAAAATTATTTATTTTTTGGCTGTGTTTCATCTTCGTTGCTTGCACAGGCTTTCTCTAGTTGCAGTGAGCGAGTGCTACTCTTCGTTGTGGCGCATGGGCTACTCATTGCAGTGGCTTCTCTTTTTGCGGAGCACGGGCTCGCGGAGCACGGGCTCCAGGCGCATGAGCTTCAGTAGTTGTGGCACATGGGCTCAATAGTTGTGGCTTGCATGCTCTAGAGCGCAGGCTCAGTAGTTGTGGCGCACGGGCTTAGTTGCTCTGCGGCATGTGGGATCTTCCTGGAGCAGGGCTCGAACCCGTGTCCCCTGCATTAGTAGGCAGACTCTTAACCACTGCGCCACCAGGGAAATCCAGATATATGGGTTTTATATAATTATTTATACTTGTTTTTATGCCTGAAATTAAAAAAATTTGGTGGCCAGATTATTGAGGTGAAATACACATCAGAATTCAGAGAAGGCTACCCAGGTCCTCATAAAATCAAAATCATCCTGTAATGTCCTTAGAAACATATCCTTGCGGAAGGACCAAAGCCAGCTTTTAGAAGTGGGAATTGTGACAGATTATGGGATCATGTTGTCTGGCATGAACTGGGGAGAGAAACTGGAAGCCCATGTCCCACTTAGGATATGCAAGGTGTATTTTTTTCTTTACAAGACAGGGAAAACTGCCCCAAATATATAGATACCAAGCCACTTTCTCATTAGGCACGTTTGATCATCCTCATTTATTATAGCTGATTAAAACAGTCCAGTGATATAAAACACCTTGTGGAGAATTTATAGCACTCTGGACTCATGGTGGTAAAGTAATCCATATTTCTACAGGGATGGACCCCGAGTAAAGTCTCAGTAATTCCCAGTTCCTCCAAACCTGACTAAAAATCACCTGGGTCACTTGAAGAACAATTGGTATCCATGTTCTCAGTCCCTGTCCCTGGAAATGCTTAGTGCCTAAGTTTGAAAACTTAAACTTAATCTCTAAAAAAGAAAAAAATTTCTTCCAGGTGATTGGACTATCAGCTATGTTTGGAAATCTTTCTCTTTTTTAAAATGTAGTTCTCGCTTGCCCTGCAAATGAGAACTTACCAGTTTATTGGACATTATCTGCTGAACTCCGCTAGCTTCCTTCCCAAATCATAAGCCTTGATTTCTCAATCCTACACCTTACATAGTGAGCTAGTAGAGTCATGGTTGTTCCCCCAGTTGATTATTGTTTTACTCATCAGCTTTGGAGAAAAAAGGCAGAAGCCACATTGTATTGTTTGCAGCTCTTTTATTGGCCTTTGGCCTGTGATCAGAATCTTGTTAATGACGGCACTTCACTAATTGAGTATAGACTCCCTGTTACTTGTACACTTTAACATCAGTTGAGTGGACATAGTCAGTTGGACTGAACTTTTTTTTTTGGACTGAACTTTTACCAGATGATGGAATGTTACATCAAATATTTATTTCAGAAATAATGGATTAACCTTTACTTTGTCAATTAATGTTAACATTTTTACCATAATACATGTTAAATTGTGTACATCTTAATAATTTTTAAGGTTTAGAAATGGTTATATTTTGTATATGTTAGGATTACTCCTAAAATGTATTTTTTAAATTTAATACTTGATTAACTTGTTTTCATCATTGCCTGACAATCAGAATCTTTGATGAGGGCTGTTAAATACTTATGAAACTAGAAAAACAATACTGCATAAGATGAAAGAGAATTATACTTGTTTGAGAGCCTTTATACTTAGGATATTGTTAAACTCGGACCTTGATAGTTTATTCAAGAATATTTTTAAATACTTAGGAAAAACTTACAACCTTGATTTTCTAGTACTGATGACAGTAACAATAATAATAAGGTCTGTAATATTGTTACTGATTACAACCGATAGAAATTCCAGTTTTATTTTTTAACAGAAAGAGGATGCTTACGAAAGTGTAATGAATGCTTTACTGACCTAAATTGAGAAAATTGTCCTCATAGTTAACTGTTATCACTTTCTGCAGAGCCATTGTAGTTTAAACATTTCTTTCATGGTACCAGAATGAAATTTATGAGGGCTGTACAGTAATCATGACTTGCATTGACTAAAATAGCAACTCCCAGCAGCCTTTATAAATTCCTTCATTTGTCTATGTCTAAAACAAAAATCTTTTTGAAATTGTACTCTTAGAAACAGAAAATACTTGTAGTTCCAGATTATATATTAACGATTAGTGGCTTTAGAGCTAACATTCAGCAAGGATATCTAGTTCTGGCTTTTCCCCCAGTTAGATATTTGGCCCTGGGTCAGTCACATGATCTTCTTCTGTAAAATCAGGGCTGTGGATTAGATAACTTCTAATGTTTTGTCAAATTAAATTCTCCAAGTTTCTCCAAGTCTGTATCTGTCTCAAGTTATTTTGAGTGTTGACAATATGAGTTATATCCTATACACTCAAGCCAATATCATTTTTAAATGAATTTGTAAATTTATAGGAAGTATTTTCCATTCTGCCTGAGAAGGAAGAATACTTTATCTGTGAAGAAATAATATTCTTCTCTTTGCTAGTGCAACCATAGTTTAATCGGATTGAAAGTGATGTGTAGCTTTCCTTGTTCTTCGTAGGGTATTGTGAATTTTGTGTAATTTTTAGGATATTTTTATTTAAAAATAATGTTTCAAGGGACTTCCCTGGTAGTCCAGTGGTTAAGAATCCATGCTTCCAGTGCAGGGGTTGCAGGTTTGATCAACTGGTCTGGTAACTAAGATCCCACATGCTGTATGACGTGGCCAAAAAAATTAAAAAAAAAAAAGAAAGTTTCAAGCATGGAATTTCCAAATGATAGAAATCAGAATCATTCATATCCAGGTTAAGAGAGGCAATGTAGTAGGAGGAATATATTGCGTGTGCTCAAGTTATTAGTTGAATGATCTTGAGCAAGTCATGTAACCTTGCCTAGCGCAATTGCATCATTAGTAAAAGGAAAATATATCTACCTTACAGGGTTATATGAGAATTCAGTATGATAATGTATGTAAAATGCCTAAAACAAACACCACATTGTTGACTGGCATGCTATACTGGGTAGTGGATATGTGATGGCGAACAGTGTAGATGATGAAGGATAATACAGGGTGATAGTAAGAATACTAGAGGGATCTTTTATTTGGGAGTCAGAAGAAGCCTCTCTGAGGAAGCTGAAACCTGAACAGAGAGTAGATGACTAATTATATTAAGGAATAGTTTTTATATACTTTACTCTTTAACAATAAATTATTAATATTTCTTTTCATATATTTTAAGTATTTTTATATTTATATAGAGGATTGGGATATACTCTGTTACAGGTGGAAAATTGCATATACGAGTCAAATGAAGTTAATGTCTTTAACAATCTAGAAAAGCTGATGAGTCTTAGTGCAATTGAGAGGGACCATTATTTTAATGATGTAGAATGCTGTAGAAGGAGATTATTTTTTTCTGGCCCCTTCAGGAGCACAGCTCACAGAGTGGGTGGGTTAACAGAAAATAAATAGCAAAAGAATTTCAGTGATAAAGTCCATGTATTTGCTTAAATCATTTTGGAAACTGTTTTTTGAATAGAGATTGAATAAATAATAAAGAAATTTAATGATGTAGGCTTTTTGCACAAGGGAAAGGGGAAATCCTAATAGAATAAAACCATAATGCCCAATAAAAATCTAAGGCAACGCCAGGGGAGTGAAAGTAGATAGTGCTGGAAACATAAGGTACAGTGTTTTTTATTTAGAGTATGTTCTTTGTTCTTTAAAAACTGGAATCACTCTGTTCTTAGATTATGAAGTTCCTTCTCCTCTATTCTCCTTTTCTTTCTTTCTGTTTTAAAATGTGTGGAATAAAGCCAGATCATCTTTGGGGGAATAGCTATATTAAGAGTCAGTAGTTATTTATTTGTGTGGTTAGGCAACAGCAGAGAAGATCACATTTTTCTAACTTTTGAGAATCCTGAAACTTCCAAGAACATGGTTAATATATTGGTATTACATATTACTAAATGTTATTAGTGATGTGAGCTAGATAACATAACTTAAACTTTTCATCTTATTTTTCTTTAAGCCAAGAGAAGAAATGGTGTTAAGTGGAAAATATAAATCTGGGGAACAAATTCTTCGTCTGGCCAATGAGAGATTTGCTGTTCCAGAAATACTCTTTAATCCTTCTGATATAGGAATTCAAGAAATGGGAATTCCAGAAGCTATTGTCTATTCAATTCAGAACTTACCTGAAGGTGCATAAATAATGAGGAATAATGATATTTTTTAAAAATCATAAGCTCTGTGAACCCTAGAGAAGTCATCTGTTTCTTCTAAATAATTTGAGCAAATGGCTACTTTATTTGCAGAGATTTCCAGATCTAACTTGAATAATTCTTTATTGTACTTTATTTTACTTGAATAATTCTTTATTGATCCTAGATTGTAAATTTGATATAGGAAGAGTAATTATGGTCTGCTTAAATTTTAAGAACTTCATCTCTTTATAAGTATTAAATTGCTATATCCATTTTAAAAGTTTTAATTTAAGCCAAGTTTGCACAGAGTAGAAATTTATAATTTAACAATTTAATGGGTTTTAGCTGTTGATGAGACTGGTTTATTCCTTCTGTTACATTTTGATTAATATACAGGAAGTTAGTTTTAATGAGATTGAAGTATAGTGCTTCACAGTGATTTCTGGGTTCTCCTGAAGCATGATTTAACTAAATAATGTTCTAAAGTTTTGGAGTACCTTTATAGCTTAAAAATGTCTTCCTAGTTCATAAGGAACAGTGTAGGCATTGGAGAAAATCTTGCCTATGCAGTGTCCTTTCCTCCCATTAAAAAAGAAAAAAAGTCAGATAATGCCATCACCTTAATATAGTTATTTCACAACTAATTTCACATTAATATTTCATATTGATTTCTCATTTTATCTAAAGTTGCAGTCATGAGATATACAACATTTTGTACTACACTGTTTTAATGTTGTGTTGTAAGACTCAATATTAACGTAGCAGTACTCTGTCCCTGTTTTGTGAACAGAAGCATTAGGTGGGATGGCCAGTACCTATCAATTCCTGACAAATTTCCCAGTGGTGCTTGGTAGCCCTTTAAGATTGACTAACCATGTGGCACTTAATATTTGCTATCATGTAACTTTAATGAGTGTAGAACATAAGATCCTTTCTTTAAATATTATTATAGATTGAGTATTTTTCACTATCAATTGTAAGTGTTGCACAATAAGAATGTGTGTCTCAGTGAGATAACATGGAAACTTGGGTTTTCAAGTTTAAAATGTTATGAGGGACCTCCTTTTCATCTTTACACTAGCTAACAGTCTCAGCCTACATAAAGACCTCCTCCATTTTAGGGGAGAACAATTTTAATTTTCAAATGTCTGCTACTAGAATTTTACTCATTTATGTATAGCTTACATGTATATGTAATAAGTTGCTAGTAGTTCAACCCCTTCACCTTAGCCTTTCTTTTAAAGAACTGTGAGGTCATATTTCTGTTTAATATGTTTATTTGTATAAATGATAACCTCATTATAAAATCTTATAAGTTATAATTTATATGGTTATAAAAAACTATATGGTTTCCCAACCAGTAACTTTCATCCCCAATTGCTTTTACCTAATCTCTCATCCCCATTTCTCCAGAAAGATAAGTAAACAGATATTCTAATGCCTTTTTTCTTTCTCCTATTTTTCTCTTTTAAAAGAAATGCAGCCGCATTTTTTTAAGAACATTGTTTTGACGGGAGGAAATTCCCTTTTCCCGGGATTTAGGGATCGGGTTTACTCGGAAGTTCGATGTCTCACTCCAACAGATTATGATGTTTCTGTTGTGCTGCCTGAAAAGTAAGTGTTGGCTTATATAGAAACAAATCATGGAAGTTAGTTTACAGATAAAGAGGTCTGTAGGCAGACTTGAGTTTAAAGCCTGGTTCTACTGGGTTGCCAGGTTAATTTCACCTTTGGGATGCTCATTTTTCTTTTCTCAAAAAATGAAATGATATAGCTGCTGGACAGTCATCGACAGGAAGACACTGGAACTCACCAAAAAAGATACCCCACATCCAAAGACAAAGGAGAAGCCAAAATGAGACAGTAGAGGGGCGCAATCACAGTAAAATCAAATCCCATAACTGCTAGGTGGGTGACTCACAGACTGGAGGACACTTATACAACAGAAGTCCACTCACTGGAGTGAAGGTTCTGAGCCCCACGTCAGGCTTCCCAACCTGGGGGCCTGGCGGTGGGAGGAGGAATTCCTAGAGAATCAGACTTTGAAGGCTAGCGGGATTTGATTGCAGGACTTCGACAGGACTGTGGGAAACAGAGACTCCACTTTTGGAGGGCACACACAAAGTAGTGTGTGCATTGGGACCCAGGGGAAGGAGCAGTGACCCCAGGGAAGACTGAACCAGACCTACCTGCTAGTGTTGGAGGGTCACCTGCAGAGGTGGGGGGTGGCTGTGGCTCACTGTGGGGACAAGGATACTGGCAGCAGAAGTTCTCGGAAGTACTCCTTGGCGTGAGCCCTCCCAGAGTCTGCCATTAGCCCCACCAAAGAGCCCAGGTAGGCTCCAGTGTTGGGTTGCCTCAGGCCAAACAACCAACAGGGAGGGAACCCAGCCCCACCCATCAACAGTCAAACGGATTAAAGTTTTACTGAGCTCTGCCCACCAGAGCAAGAGTCAGCTCTAGCCACCACCGGTCCCTCCCATCAGGAAACTTGCACAAGCCTCTTATATAGCCTCATCCACCAGAGGGCAAACAGCAGAAGCAAGAACTACAATCCTACAATCTTCTTGCAGAAGCAAGAAACTACAATCCTGCAGCCTGTGGAACAAAACCCACATTCACAGAAAGACAGACAAGATGAAAAGGCAGAGGGCTATGTACCAGAGGAAGGAACAAGATAAAGCCCCAGAAAAACAACTAACTGAAGTGGAGATAGGCAAACTTCCAGAAAAAGAATTCAGAATAATGAGAGTGAAGACGATCCAGGACCTCGGAAAAAGAATGGAGGCAAAGATTGAGAAAATGCAAGAAATGTTTAACAAAGACGTAGAAGAATTAAAGAACAAACAAACAGAGATGAACGATACAATAACTGAAATGAAAACTACACTAGAAGGAATCAATAGCATAATAACTGAGGCAGAAGAACGGATAAATGACCTGGAAGACAGAATGGTGGAATTCACTGCTGCAGAACAGAATAAAGAAAAAAGAATGAAAAGAAATGAAGACAGCCTAAGAAGCCTCTGAGACAACATTAAACGCAACAACATTTGCATTATAGGTGTCCCAGAAGGAGAAGAGAGAGAGAAAGGACCAGAGAAAATATTTGAAGAGATTATAGTGAAAAACATCCCTAACATGGGAAAGGAAATAGCCACCCAAGTCCAGGAAGCGTAGCGAGTCCCAGGCAAGATAAACCCAGGAAGAAACACGGAGACACATAGTAATCAAATTGGCAAAAATTAAAGGCAAAGAAAATTTATTGAAAGCAGCAAGGGAAAAATGACAACATACAAGGGAACTCCCATAAGGTTAAGACCTGATTTCTCAGCAGAAACTCTACAAGCCAGAAGGGACTGGCATGATATATTTAAAGTGATGAAAGGGAAGAAACTACAACCAAGATTACTCTACCTGGCAAGGATCTCATTCAGATTCGATGGAGAAATCAAAAGCTTTACAGTCAAGCAAAGCTAAGAGAATTCAGCACCACCAAACCAGCTCTAAAACAAATGCTAAAGGAACTTCTCTAAGTGTGAAACACAAGAGAAGAAATGGACCTACAAAAACAAACCCAAAAGAAATAAGAAAATGGTCATAGGAACATACATATTGATAATTACCTTGAACGTGAATGGATTAAATGCTCCAACCAAAAGACACAGGCTTGCTGAATGCATACAAAACCAAGACCCATCTATATGCTGTCTACAAGAGACCCACTGCAGACCTAGGGACACATACAGACTGAAAGTGAGGGGATGGAAAAAGATATTCCATGCAAATGGAAATCAAAAGAAAGCTGGAATAGCAATACTCAGATCAGATAAAATAGACTCTAAAATAAAGAATGTTACAAGAGACAAGGAAGGACACTACATAATGATCAAGGGATCAATCCAGGAAGAAGATATAACAATTATAAATATATATGCCCTCCACATAGGAGCACCTCACATAAGACAACTGCTAACAGTTATAAAAGGAAATTGACAGTATCACAATCATAGTGGGGGACTTTAACACCTCACTTACACCAATGGACAGATCATCCAAAATGAAAATAAATAAGGAAACAGAACCTTTAAATGACACAATAGTCCAGATAGATTTAATTGATATTTATGGGACACTCCATCCAAAGACAGCAGATTACACTTTCTCCTCAAGTGCGCACGGAACATTGTCCAAGACAGATCACATCTTGGGTCCCAAATCAAGCCTCAGTAAATTTAAGAAAATTGAAATCATATCAAGCATCTTTTCCATCACAACACTATGAGATTAGAAATGAATTACAGGGAAAAAAACGTAAAAGACACAAACACATGGAGGGTAAACAATACGTTACTAAATGACCAGGAGATCACTGAAGAAATTAAAGAGGAAATCAAAAAATACCTAGGGACAAATGACCATGAAAACACGATGATGCAAAACCTATGGAATGCAGCAAAAGCAGTTCTAAGAGGGAAGTTTATAACTATACAAGCCTACCTCAAGAAACAAGAAAAATCTCAAATAAACAATCTAACCTTACACCCACAGGAACTAGGGAAAGAAGAACAAACAAAACCCAAAGTTAGCAGAAGGAAGAAAATCATAAAGGTCAGAGCAGAAATAAATGAAATAGAAACAAAGAAAACAATAGCAAACATCAATAAAACTAAAACCTGGTTCTTTGAGAAGATAAACAAAACTGATAAACCATTAGCCAGACTCATCAAGAAAAAGAGGGAGAGGACTCAAATCAATAAAATTAGAAATGAAAAAGGAGAAGTTACAACAGACACCACAGAAATACAAAGCATCCTAAGAGACTACTGTAAGCAACTCTATGCCAATAAAATGGACAACCTGGAAGAAATGAACAAATTCTTACAAAGGTATAACCTTCAAAGCTTGAACCAGGAAGAAATAGAAAACATAAACAGACCAATCACAAGCAATGAAATTGAAACTGTGATTAAAACTCTTCCAATAAACAAAAGTCCAGGACCAGATGGCTTCACAGGTGAATCCTATCAAACATTTAGAGAAGAGCTAACACCCATCCTTCTCAAACTCTTCCAAAACATTGCAGAGGAAGGAACACTCCCAAACTCATTCTATGAGGCCACCATCACCCTGATACCAAAACCAAACAAAGATACTACAAAAAAAGAAAATTACAGACCAATATCACTGAGGAATATAGATGCAAAAATCCTCAACAAAATACTAGCAAACAGAATCCAACAACACATTAAAAGGATCATACACCATGATCAAGTGTGATTTATCCAGGGATGCAAGGATTCTTCAATATACACAAATCAATCAATGTGATACATCATATTAACAAATTGAAGAAGAAAAACCATATGATCACCTCAATAGATGCAGAAAAAGCTTTTGACAAAATTCTACACCCATTTATGGTAAAAACTCTCCAGAGAGTGGGCATAGAGGGACCCTACCTCAACATAATAAATGCCATATACGACAAACCCACAGCAAACATCATTCTCAATGGTGTAAAACTGAAAGCATTTCCTCTAAGATCAGGAACAAGACAAGGATGTCCACTCTCACCCCTGTTATTTAACATAGTTTTGGAAGTCCTAGCCACGGCAATCAGAGAAGAAAAAGAAATAAAAGGAATACAAATTGGAAAAGAAGAAGTAAAACTGTCACTGTTTGCATATGACATGATACCATACATAGAGAATCCTAAAGATGCCACCAAGAAACTACTAGAGCTAATCAATGAATTTGGTGAAGTTGCAGGATACAAAATTAATGCACAGTGCATTCCTATGCACTAATGATGAAAAATCTGAAAGAGAAATTAAGGAAACACTCTGATTTGCCATTGCAAGAAAAAGAATAAAATACCTAGGAATAAACCTACCTAGGGAGACAAAAGACCTGTATGCAGAAAACTATAAGATACTGATGAAAGAAATTAAAGATGATACCAACAAATGGAGAGATATACCATGTTCTTGGATTGGAAGAATCAATATTGTGAAAATGACTGTACTACCCACAGCAATCTGCAAGTTCAATGCAATCCCTATCAAATTACCAGTGGCATTTTTTACAGAGCTAGAAGAAAAAATTCTTAAAATTTGTATGGAGACACGAAAGACCCCGAATAGCCAAAGCAGTCTTGAGTGAACAAAGCGGAGCTGGAGGAATCAGACTCCCTGACTGCAGACTGTACTGCAAAGCTACAGTAATCGAGACAACATGGTATTGGCAGAAAAACAGAAATATAGATCAATGGAACAAGATAGAAAGCCCAGAGATAAACCCACGCACCTATGGTCAACTAATCTATGACAAAGGAGGCAATGATATACAATGGAGAAAAGACAGTCTCTTTAATAATTGGTGCTGGGAAGACTGGACAGCTGCATGTAAAAGAATAATATTAGAACGCTCCCTAACACCATACACAAATATAAACAGAAAATGGATTAGAGACCTAAATGTAAGACTGGACACTGTAAAACTCTTAGAGGAAAACATAGGAAGAACACTCTTTGACATAAATCATAGTAAGATCTTTTTTGATCCACCTCCTAGAGTAATGGAAATAAAAAGAAAAATAAACAATGGGACCTAATGAAACTTCAAAGCTTTTGCACAGCAATGGAAACCATAAACAAGATGAAAAGACAGCCCTCAGAATGGGAGAAAATATTTGCAAACGAAGCAACCAACAAAGGATTAATATCCCAAATAATAAACAGCTCATGCAGCTCAATATTAAATAAACAACCCAATCCAAAAATGGGCAGAAGACCTAAGCAGACATTTCTCCAAAGAAGACATACAGATGGCCAAGAAACACATGAAAAGCTGCTCAACATCACTAATTATTAGAGAAATGCAAATCAAAACTACAATGAGGTATCACTTCACACCAGGTAGAATAGGCATCATCAGAAAATCTGCAAACAATAGATGCTGGAGAGGGTGTGGAGAAAAGGGAACCCTCTTGCACTGTTGGTGGGAATGTCAATTGATACAGCCACTATGGAAAACAGTATGAACGTTCCTTAAAAAACTAAAAATAGTACTACCATACCACCCAGCAATCCCACTCCTGGGCATATACCCAGAGAAAACCATAATTCAAAAGGACACATGCACCCCAGTTTTCATTGCAGCACTATTTAAAATAGCCAGGTCATGGAAGCAACCTAAATGCCCATCGACAGACGAATGGCTAAAGAAGATTTGGTACATATATACAGTGGAATATTACTCAGCCATAAAAAGGAATGAAATTGGATCATTTGTTGAGACGTGGGTGGATCTAGAGACTGTCATACAGAGTGAAGTAAGTCAGAAAGCGAAAAACAGTATTGTATATTAACGCATGCATGTGGAAGCTAGAAAAATGGTACAGATGAACCGGTTTGCAGGGCAGAAGTTGAGACACAGAGAAGAAACGTATGGACACCAAGGGGGGGAAGCCGTGCGGGGGTGAGGATGGTGGTGTGATGAATTGGGCGATTGGGATTGACATGTATACACTGATGTGTATAAAACTGATGAGTAATAAGAACTTGCTGTATAAAAAATTAAATTAAATTAAAAAAAAGAAATGAAAACTTTACTTTCAGTGGATGAAAGGGGATGAAGTATGTGAAGTAGCATCCATTATTGTTGGTACATAATGGGTGCTCAGTTAATGTAAGATCACTTCCCTATAGTGAATCAGTCATCATTACTTGGAGATTTTTTACAGGCAAATCACTTAGGTTATTTATTCGATTTGGGACTTCCGTCGTGGAGCAGTGGTTAAGAATCCACCTGCCAATGCAGGGGACACGTGTTCAAGCCCTGGTACAGGCAGATCCCACATGCCGCGGAGCAACTAAGCCTGTGCGTCACAACTACTGAGCCTGGGCTCTAGAGCCCGTGAACTGCAACTACTGAGCCCGAGTGCCACAACTACTGAAGCCTGTGCGTCTGGAGCCTGTGCTCTGCAACAGGAGAAGCCACCGCAATGAGAAGCCCGTGCACAGCAATGAAGAGTAGCCCCCGCTCGCTGCAGCTAGAGAAAGCCCACACACAGCGATGATGACCCAACGCATCCAAAAAGAAATAAAAAATAAAATAAATTTTAAAAACTTTATCTATTTGATTTATCTGAGATATGCCATTTCTTGAGAGTTTCTATGAAGAATAGAAATCTGAGAATTTAACCAAGATAAATTATGTCAATTGGTAAGTTGTTTTGGAATGTTTTAAAATAATTTAAAATACTTAAACTTTTACATTTAAGTAATCATTTTTTTTATAATTCAAAACTTTTATATGTACCCCCTATCCTGTTTTATGAGAAAAAGCAGATAATTAAGGTATAATTTTAGAGCTGTAAGAAAGGCTTATAGATCATCCTCTTCTGTGTACTTATTTGTAAATAAACAAGGGCTCATGAGTTAGCAAAGGTCTTATGATAAGTTAATAGCAGTAACCAGACTAAAATTCAGTTCTCTTTATCTGGAGGCAGAAGTTCTCACCAAATCTTTGTCTAAATAATCCCCCGTCACTGCTCCACTGTTTTAAGCGGCAGAGTTGCAAACAAGACCCCACATACCTGATTTTTAATTTTAGAGGTTTGTTTCAAAGCTAAAGAAGAATTTTTCAAAATCAATAGCAGTTAATAGAAGACCCTCATCAGATCACTTAATTTTATAGCTATCAGATAAAAGAATAAATTATCATTAGATATTGGAATGATTTTTATCAGCATTAATGTTCATATACGCTTTAGAATATGAAGCATATTGGATTTTTATCCTGCATTTTAAGTGTAAGTCATGCGTACATTACAGCCCAAGGGATCTATAGAAATAGTTTTTATTCTTTTATTCATCAAATCTTTATTGCACATCTGATTTTATAGATAGATATATATTTAGGTTTTTTTTAAGGTTAGGAAATGTAATATAGTAAGGAAAATACTTTTCTTTATCATTTTTCATATTTAAAACTGAATTGGGGGAGAGGAAGAGTAGAAGTAGAATTACACAAATTCAACCAATTACACAGAATTACAACCAATTAACTTGGTTGTACATAAAATTAAACTAAAAGTTTGATGTGCTCTAATTTTGCTTATTGTCCATGTCCTACCATGTAGCAAGTTTATCATGCACTGTGGTTTTTAAATGTCTCATTTATTAGAGGCAACAAAGTATAGGAGCAAAAGCACAGACTGTGTGAAAACAGTTCCGAGTTGAATCCTAGTTTCAGTCTTAACCTCTCTGAACCTCATTTTCCAAATCTATAAAGTGGGAGTTATAATATCTATTTCATTGGTTGCTGGGTGAATTGATTTGATGACATATCTTTGCCATGTACAAAAGTTAGACTTAGTTATTACAGTGTTTTTATTTTTATGCATTTTTTGTATTTTGCTTGTATTCTTGTTTTTTATTAGAGGTAGAAGGTCCATAAATTCAGGGCACAGGGAAAATAAAAAGAACACTTACTTGTAGTGGTGACCAACTTTCCTTTCCAAGTTTGCTTTACTCCTATGAAGTTTATGCTTATTTTCACACTTTAAATGATTTTCTGTTAAATCAGGTTGGGTAGAGATTGCCACATTTTAGTTACTAATTAACGTTTCTGGCATTTCAGTTCTGTAAAATCATCTGGGTTCACTTATTTTACCTTTATTTTTAGCCCTATTACTTATGCCTGGGAAGGTGGAAAATTGATATCGGAGAATGATGATTTTGAAGATATGGTGGTAACAAGAGAAGATTATGAAGAAAATGGACATAGCATCTGTGAAGAGAAATTTGATATTTAAGAAACGTTTCTGAAAGTTTTGACTGTGACAAAGGTTTAATTTTCAATGTTCCTTTTAAAGGAAGTTAAGGACCTGTGTTAACTTTCATCCTAAGATAAGATAACATCTTGAACTTATGTAAATACTTTGATCCATGGCTGATTTTCAAAGGTTTCTTACCTAGGTTAGTAAGTAAACTGTAACTCAGCCCAAATTTTCATTTAGGAGCTAGACTTACTATAACAATGCTTATGCTGTTTCCGAGACTAAGTTATCTTTCATTAGAAGATGAAAGAGTGAGTGTATTTTAAGTTTAATTCTTTATAGCTAAAAGCACAAACTTAACTGTCTCACTGGTCAGGTTTCCTTAGAAGGTAGTTTTGTGTGACTGACTAGGAATTGGCCAGAGTATTTTCAGGCTGATATGATTTCTCTCTTTCTTCTAGAGCTAAGTATTTTATCTTTTAATTGTCATTTTTATTTGTATATACTAAAGTTAGAAAAACTAATCTATGTGTATGTAATGTTTATTTTTTACTTAGCCTAAGTTTGAAAGGATGAAGACCAAAGCCAATTTATTAAAGTGTTTTTGGTCAGTACTGTGTTGCAGAAATGTATTATTTCACTCATAAAAACACTATACCATTTTTTAGGATGAAATTCTTGTGTCATTGGGCTCATGAATCAAATTCCTGCCAATCTCTTTACCTTAGCTTGGATCATGTGCCTACCCCACGGCTTCAGGGATTTTAACAGCCCTACTAAGATAGCCTAGAGTGAAAGAAGGTAGTTTCCCAAAGGAAAATTAAGGTGAAGAGACAGATGCTGGGCAGGGTGAAAGAGCTGTCCACTACAATTATATTTGGATTATATGGACAGCGACTTAATGATTTTTTGACTTTACAATGGTGTGAACGCAATATGCACTCATTAGAAACTGTTCTTCAAATTTTGCACTTTAATATTTTCCTGGGCTAGCGATATTTGGTATGTTTCTCTCTTGTGATGCTGGGCAGCGGCAGTGAGCCACAGGTCCCAGTCAGGGTAAACAACCAATATGCTTACAACCATTCTGTACCCACCAACCATTCTGTTTTTCACTTTCAGCACAATATTCAATAAATTATGAAATATTCCACACTTAATTATAAAATAGGCTTTGTGTTTGATGATTTTGCCCAACTCTAGGCTAATGTAAATATTCTGAGCGTGTATAAGGTAGGCTAGACTAAGCAAGCTATGGTGTTTGGTAGGTGAGGTGTAGTAAATGCATTTTTGACTTAATCAAAGAAGATCTGTATTAGTTAGGGCCTGGTCAGTCCTTCCTAGACCTAGGCTAGTTACATTACTTGTTATCATTGCAGAGTTGCAAATTGATTGTGTTTGTGTGATACCCAGGTACTAGCATATAATCTGTGGAGAGTGTAGCAAAAAGATGCTGGTGGCATAAAAGAAGTTTTTGCAACCATACAGTGTAACAGTGTAACTGTGCTAGAATTTCAGGGTGATGCAGTTAGAGTTATAAAGGTAAGTCACCATTTAAAGGGCTTTCCTTGACTTACCAGGACCTCATCTTGCAGGCAGAATACTATCATCAACAACCAAGATGTTTTTCGTATGAGGAACCGGGGCATTCCTCAAAGCTGCATTTCCAAAACATGCCCTAGCTTGATGTTTCCCATTTTGTTCTGCTGAGAATAATGTGTGTGTCACATGCTTACTACAGTACACTAATTTCTGTTCACGGTGTAGGTCTCATAGTGCTCATTTTTGAGACACTAAAAATTCATTTCTGAAATTAATGAACATAGATGCTAATCGTTTATCTCTAGCCTTGAAGCTCCCATCAGTTTTAACACCTGCCTAATTTTGAAACTTTATTGCTAGAGATAATGTTTTAATATTATACAGTAAGTTGACTTCAAAGAGAACATTGAACATTCTCCCTAAATAATAACAAGGTTATCTATTTTTGAAAGATGTTAAAGATCCTGATTTGAGATTCACTAGAAGTATTGAGCGAGAACTTAGCCACATTAGAGTTTATAATTTTGTGCTGCAAATTGCATGCATGGAAACAGTGTTCTAGCATTGGCCATGCATAATATACACCTTAAGACAGTAGAGGATTAGGGTTCACATCAATGACTAATCAAGATAGGATAATTCTCTCCAACACTTTTCTATCTTGGTTTTGAATTTTTTAATTAATTTTAATTGATTGGCTTGACGTGGCAAACTGATCATGTGCACCTACTTTACCTGTCCGAAATCCCTTTAAACAATTTCTAGTGGAGGAATGCACAGGGAACACTTACTTCAGTGCTTTTTGTGATATATTATGTCTCAAGCTGGGTTGGTGGGCACATGGGTATTCATTATATTAGAATCTTTATTGTGTGCATGAAATAGTTCATATTATATTTTGATAGTAGAGTAAATCCTTAAGTGGACTCTAGGAAATAAAAAGGGTGGCACTGATGAACAAATGTGGAAGAATTCCTAAAAGATGGAAAACAAATGGGATTAGGTTGTTAGAGAAACAAGAAAACCTATGTGCCACATCAGGGCAGGAGGAAACTACTAGAGACGTAAGAGCAATTCCAGAGACGTTTTAATTCAGGACAAATAGAGGAGATCATGGATTAGACAGTGGAAGAATGAATTGGAAACACTGAGCGCGACTCCCTTTTTTTTGTTGGGGGGGCGCTGTGCTGCCTGGATTGCAAGATCTTAGTTCCCCTACCAGTGATCCAACCCCGGGACCCTGTGTTCCGCAACGGGAGAGGCCACAACAGTGAGAGGCCCACGTACCGGGGAAAAAAAAAAAAAAAAAAAGGATGACCCCTTGGGGGACTTCCTTGGCAGTCCAGTGGTAGGACTCGGTGCTTTCACTGTAGTGGCCTGGGTTCAAGCCGGGAATTAAGATCCTGCAAGCTGTGTGGTGTGGCCAAAAAAAAAAAAGTCCCCTTATGGAATAAAATTTAAAAAATTTTTATAAATAACATTCTGTAAGAGATTGGTGAGGCAGTTGCATTTATTGCAACAAGAATAGGTTGCTGTACAGGGAACTATATTCAATATCCTGTGATAAACCATAATGAAAAAGAATATATATGTGTAACTGAGTCACTTTGCTGTAGAGCAGTAATTAACACAACATTGTAATTCAACTATACTTCAAAAATAGGTTGCTATAACAGGCTCCAGACGCGCAGGCTCAGCGGCCATGGCTCACGGGCCTAGCCGCTCCGCAGCATGTGGGATCTTCCCGGACTGGGGCACAAACCCGTGTACCCTGCATCGGCAGGTGGACTCTCAACCACTGCGCCACCAGGGAAGCCCCGAACCTATGTACTTTTATTCCAGTTTGCTGAAGAGTGCACAGTCCTGGAGGAACGTGACAGGTTAAGGAGAATGACGTAATCGTAATAAACTGGGGAAAACTCAGCAAGGTCTGTTTGTTTAGATTCTTCTTGGCCTCCCTTTGTCTTTGGAGCTAAGGATACTCCTTTCCTCTGGGTATAAGGAGGGCATCTCTCATATGAGGGTTTTATGGCCAGTTTCAGGGAGGAAGGACAAGGGGGAAGTAGGTCAGAGTGATCCTCCTGCTTCTGCATTTTCTCAAGCCCTTTCAGCTTAAAATATTCAATATGTCAGGTGCCATATTTTGGGGTAGTGTGTCCTGAGCCCTATCAGAAGCATGTGCAAAACATGGACAAAGAATTTCATGAACATGAGCAGTGTTTTTTCACTGCTCTGTGAGCTGTCTTAGCATGTACAGTCAACCAATCAACCAAGCCTCTCCCTAGGCTGATCTACAGATGGGGACGCCTTAGCCTCCAGACACACGAAAGCACCTCTCAATCAGGGTAACCTTTGAAATCCTAAAGCCCATTAATATTAGGGGTTTGCCTATTTTCACTATAAACACAGCTTCACTTAAACACACCTATGGTGACACCTGGTATTACACTGCCTCTGAAAACTTAAAATCCTACACCTAACTCTCTATTCAGAATCTATTGTCCTTCAAATAATAATACAATAATAACTTACGGGACTTCCCTGGTGGTGCAGTGGTTAAGAATCCACCTGCCAATGCAGGGGACACGAGTTCGAGCCCTCATCCAGGAAGATCCCACATGCCGCGGAGCAACTAAGCCCATGTGCCACAACTAGTGAGCCTGCGCTCTAGGGCCTGCGAGCCACAACTACTGAAGCCTGGGCACCTAGAGCCCGTGCTCTGCAACAAGAGGAGCCACCGCAATGAGAAGCCCGCGCACTGCAACGAAGAGTAGCCCCTGCTCACCACAACTAGAGAAAGACCGCGCGCAGCAACAAAGACCCAACCCAGCCAAAAGTAAGATAAATAAATTTATATTAAAAAAAATAGCTTACAATGAGTGCTTACCATGTGTCAAGCTTTTTGTACTTTTTCTCATTATATCTTCAATGTTCTAAGGTGTAAGTGTGTAGGTATTATTATTAACAGCCCTGCCTTATCGATAAAGAAACAGAAGCTTGGACCACATGGCTAGCTAGGATCTGAACCTGGGATTGTCCCACTCCCAGGGTTTGGGGTCCCTATACTATGCCATACTGCCTTTAGCTCTGTCACAACTCTCGTCAATCTCAGAGTGATGTGCCATTTTTCTTTGTTCATCATCTCTTTTTTCCCATCCTGAGTCAGACACATATCTGATCATCTGAACCACTTTCTCACTAATTTGTGTCCTCAATTTTCTTGCACTCCAATCTTTCTGCAACACCTGACAAAGCAAAATTTCAGCCCTTAATCAATGCTTGAATCCACCTTTTACACTTGAACATTCAAGTATATAAGTGCTGCTGAGAAAATTACTGTCCAAATTGGCATCACTAAAATTTATAATCTACTTCATCTGGATCCTCAGAATTACTCATCAGTCCATTTATTTGTCTTTTCTCAACTGCTTTTCCCATTCCCTGTCTACTTCAAACTATTCCTTTTTTCTCATGTCATCCATTCAATGGTCCCCCTACAACTCCTCAGACAACAGGGTCTCCTCCTCCTACTTTGTCAAGGAAAATGGATTCATCATTTAATGATCTCCTTCAACTTTCTACCTTGGACCTACATATTTATTTATATCCATACACACTATCAACTTTACTCGTCATATCCCTCCCCTGTTCAAGGCAAACCCTTGGTCCTGTGCCCTTGAAGACATTTCCTCCTGCCTCCTCCAGGGCCTGGCTCCATCAGTAATCTCTTTTGACCTCTCAGCGGGTCATTATGCTCAAATCTCTGGCTTGATTTAGCATCGCCCCCGTTATTCCCAGCTTCTCTCTTCCCTTATCATAGATCCACTCTTTTTTTTTTTTTTTTTTTTTTTTGCGGTATGTGGGCCTCTCACTGCTGTGGCCTCTCCCGCTGCAGAGCACAGGCTCCGGACGTGCAGGCTCAGCGGCCATGGCTCACGGGCCCAGCCGCTCCGCAGCATGTGGGATCCTCCCAGACCGGGCCACGAACCCGCGTCCCCTGCATCGGCAGGCGGACTCTCAATCACTGCGCCACCAGGGAAGCCCCATAGATCCACTCTTAATCTCTCACCCATTCATTCCTTTTCATCCTACTTGCAACCTGGCTTTTGCCTCTCAAGCTACTAAATCAGCTCTCACTAATTGGCTCCAGAGAGTCCGGAGCAGTCCTGATCTGCTGCCGCATGCAATCCTCCTCTTTAAAATGTTACATTTCCTTGGCTTTACGAGCACGACTTCACCTCATTCCCCTTCTAACATTCCTTCTCTGTCTCAGTCATAGGTTCCTCTTTACTCACCCCTTGATGATTAGTGTTCTTTAATGTTTTATCCTGGACCTCTTATATTGCTCAACATACTCTAAATGACCTCAATTTCCACATGCTCCCAGATATTTAGTTTTAGTTCATATCTTTCCCCTGAACTTCAAAATTGCACATCCAGCTGCTCTGCTGAAAATATCAACCAGAATGTCCCACACATATCTTAAATCAAAAGGTCAAAACAGATTCAATCATTTCCCTACACATGTTCCTCTCCTCTGTTTTTCTGTCTGAATTGGTGGCAGTCACCTCACCTGGAAACTTGAGAATTATCTTTGAGTCCCCTTTCTCTCGGACCCCCAGATGCAATCAAGTGTTGCCACTTCTACCTCCTAAATATTTCTCAAACCTGTCCCCTCCTCTCCATCCCTCTTGTCTCTGCTACAGTACAGGCCTGCATGATTTCTCACTTGCACCATTGTAGTAGTCTCCTAAGAACTCTGCTTCCAGTCCCCCTGGCCAACCCATTCTCCAAACTGCTGCTAAGCACTATCTAAAATATAAATCTAGCCGTATCACTTTTTAAAAAATAAAAAATGCCTCCCCAGCTGCCTGGTGAATTCCTTGGCTGCTAAATGAGGCCCTTCAAGATCTGACATCTATTTCTCTAGTTTCAATTCCTGCCACCGCTCAGCTGTAATTTCTAGCCTGTACCTATTTTTGCTCACAATGTTCCTCCTGTCCAGAATATCTTCCCCTTCTCCACTCCTCTGGTTTAGCTTGCATCTAGTTCTTTAAGACTCCTACTAGGTATCATCTCCACAAGCCTAGCCTGATGCCCTCAAACTAGGTCAGGTAATCCTCCTCCTCTAGTCTTCTATAACCTCCTCTGGCTTGAACATATCCCTCTTATATTTTATTATGATTGATTTATAAATGGTTGTCTCTCTCATACTTCAGTTCTTTCACTGAATTAATTTACTCAACAACTATCTATTGATATCTGTAACTACTAAGTGCCAGGTGCTTTTAACATGGAACATAAACTTACTGCAAGCAGGGGCATTATCTTATACATCTTGTATTTTGCGGTGCTTATACAAAGTCTGGCACAGAGTAGATCTTCAAAATGTTTAGTGAATAACTGAATGGATGGATGGATGAATATTTGATATCAGGAACATTTTAAATCAAGATATGAATTTCAAGTAATCAATTCAAGCATGCAGAAAAGAGCATACAACACAAAACACAGAGGCAATTAAAAAATTCAATTAAGTTGTATACTGATATCATCTGACAATTTTACTGAATAAGGGATAAACTTCAAGAAGAGACGAGAGTTAAGCTATTTAGGGGAAAATATTATCAGATAACTCTTCAGTTCCCAAGTGCTTATAGCACACGGCACAATGCAAAGCACTTATATTCATTATCTCCCTTTAAAGCATATTGTTGAATAAATGTTGGATGGAAATAAATGTTAAAATGCCTACAATTCCTCCATTTTCCTCAAAGCCAAAACTAATGAAAAATTGAATGTGAAAAGCTAATATAGTATGGCAGCCAAATGAAGTTTATCTTGAAATTAGTCAGATGAGATCTAATTAATCTAAAAAGATTCCAGATGTTAGGTTCTGAATACTTCGTTAGTATCTGTTTAACAGCATCAAACAGACAGGATGCATGTGGCAACAGACCTGTGGCCATATGCCCTATGTTCAAAGAAGGGAATGGGAGGAAATGGCATCTATTAGCTGAGAAATTCCAAATAATCCTTGCAAATAAATGTATGCCCTACTCTATGAATACTTTTCTAGAAATTAGTAATGCCTTAGAAAACTTTTTTTTTTTTTTTGCGGTACGCGGGCCTCTCACTGTTGTGGCCTCTCCCGTTGCGCAGCACAGGCTCCGGACGCACAGGCTCAGCGGGCCTAGCCGCTCCGCGGCATGTGGGATCTTCCCGGACGGGGGCACGAACCCGTGTCCCCTGCATCGGCAGGCGGACTCTCAACCACTGTGCCACCAGGGAAGCCCGAAAACTTTTTTTTTTTAAGGAAGAAATGTTACCTGCATTTCTAGTTGGTCAAGTTACTTAATCTAAGTTTCAGTTCTTACCTATAGAATGGGGTAATAATAATGCCTACATAATAGGTTATTGTGTAGAATAATTTCATAAATGCATGTTAGTGCTCAGCACAGTCTGACACAGAGTAGGGTTTAATATTAGTGTCAATTAATATTAAACATTAGTACTTAATATTTAAATAATAATACAATTTAAATATAGTATCTATGATTTATAACTATATTATTTTTAATTATGAAACTCACCGTATTCTCCTCTCATTTTGTGTTTATTTTTTATATATAAATTTATTTATTTATTTATTTTTGGCTGAGTTGGATCTTTGTTGCTGCGTACGGGCTTTCTCTAGTTGCGGCGAGCAGGGGCTACTCTTCGTTGTGGTGCACGGGCTTCTCATTGCGGTGGCTTCTCTTGTTGCGGAGCACGGGCTCTAGGTACATGACTTCAGTGGTCGCGGCTCGCGGGCCCTAGAGTGCAGGCTCAGTAGCTGTGGCGCATGGGCTTAGTTGCTCCATGGCATATGAGATCTTCCCGGGCCAGGGCTCAAACCCATGTCCCCTGCATTTGCAAGTGGATCCTTAACTACTGTGCCACCAGGGAAGCCCCCAATGTTATATTATTAATATAAATACTAAATATTTAATAACAACAAGGTAGATACTATTATTCTCATTTTGGAGATGAGGAAGGTGAGGCACAAAGAAGTTAATTTGCCCAGGCAATTTGGCCCTAGCACCCAAAGTTATACCTATTACTTTATTTTGTCTCTCACGTGACAATCTTAGGAAATTTGACTTTTAAATATTTTATGGTTTAAAGAAATTAAAAAGTAAGGAATCAGACAATTGCCAAAAGACATGGAGTAAAAAGAATCATGAAGCCTTTTCAACCGGGTAGGGGGAAGTGTTTAAGCTCCTTCTCTATAAAAACTTTGTCATTTCCTAGAAAAGAGGAGGGAAAGAGAGAGAGAATGAAAAACAGGAGAAAGAAAAACAGTGTGCACAGGAGCAAGGAAGCAGGCAGGTGGGTAATAAATGAGGGGAAGGTGAGACCTGGGAGCAGCAATGAGATATAGTAAGTGTTTACCTTTTTAGAAGAAAGGTAATCAAACAAAGAGCTTCCAAAAACAACTAGAGAAGAACTTGCTCTGGAGATATTAAAAAATAACCTTAATGTAACCACCTTTTATAGCATTATATATTTATTACATACTCACCCTTGGCTCCTTTCCAACTTATGTGGCTATAACAGTCACTTAATGATAAAGAAAGAATGACTGAATCAATACCTGATATAGCATCTGTATCTTCTCCATGTAGAAGCTTCTTAAGTTTCTTACTAACCAGATCCAATAAAGTAACCAGTGTCTACATAAAAACAGATATTTTCAAATTTTTAATACGAATTTTTTTCTAGCCAGTAATCCAATATAGAAAAAAAAAAAAAACCTCAATATTTTTGACCAATGCATAGGGGAAGAGGATTGCAGATGGGGAGAGGGGGCGGGTAGCAGAAGGCCTCTGAATTATAAAGGGTATAAATACTTGAAATTCTTTTTTAGAATTCTTAAAATTCTATATTCTACTCCCACATATGTAGTGTATCTGAAACTAGATTAACCAATCATTAGTGCAATGTTCTCTTATAATAATAAAAATTATTTGTACTTCCATAACAGCACTGGTCTAAATAATCTTACATTGTAATTACATGATCCATATGTAAATAGTAGCTCTAAAATACATAATAATTTCATTCTCTTAAAATGGATAAATACTCCTTTTCCAGTTTTGGTTATACAAAAGAAATCCCAGATGATAACATGTATCTGGGGGAAATAATTCCTCAGCTAATATTGTTACAGAGGGCACCCCCTAGACCTACCAATGTTGAACCTCATATCCACATAGCTCCTTCATCTTGAGCCCCAGGGTACCTTTCCATTAACTTCTATTGTCCTGAAAATTTACAAACATGAAGCCATCCCCATTAATTCATTCTGTCATTCAACAAAAATTTAGTGAATGATTTCTACGTTCCAGGACAGTTCTAGGTGATGAACAAGCAGATCTAGTCTGAACTCACAGAATTTACATTCTCATATGAGAGAAAGACAATTTCAAAAAATCAGCAAATACATAATATAGTTTCAGGTAATGATAAGTGCCATTAAGAGAGCATAAAGCAGGATAAGAAGCTAGAATGAAGAAGATGGGTAGCTATCTCAGTAAGGGAAGGCTTTTGTCTTACTGAGAGGGTATCATTTTGAGCAGAGGCCTGAAATGATGTGAAGGAGTAAGCCATAAAAATACTTGGGAGAAAATGTTCCAGACATACAGTAGACAACACAGGTAAAGCCCTGTAACAGGAAAAAGCTAGGCATGCTCAAGATTCCCTATTATAAATACCCACATCTCAATCTCCCTGAAATACTTCATTCCCTAATCTCCAGAAACCAGTCATCGGAGCCACTTCTCCCTGCTTCCTGAATCCCATACCCCCACTTCCTCCAGCCCACATCAAGTTCCTTTTCTCCCTTTGTGTCCTGCCACAATTTTTGAACCAGTATGTTTCTTTACGGCACTGCTAGTTCTGACGTGAGGGGAAGTAAAAAATGAAAAAATCCTTTCTAACTTCTCAACCATATGTAGGAAAGAGGAGAATTCATTTACCTAGAGGAGGAAGCAGGGTGAGAAAGAAGAAAGTGGAGAGGCTAAGTGGTAAGGAAGAGGAGGGTAGAGAAAATGTTCATTCTAAATTCCTGGTTGGAATCTGGGACCCATTTCACAAGCTATAAACATGAATTTTGGTTTAGTGACTGTAGAATTAAACATTTATGTAACCTGGGCCCTAATCTCCATTTATTATATTTTTTGATGAAAAACTAGGTGCAGAATAACTAACAGCTTTTTTTTAAACATCTTTATTGGAGTATAACTGCTTTATAATGGTGTATTAGTGTCTACTGTATAACAAAGTTATTCAGCTATACGTATACATATATCACCATATCTCCTCCCTCTTGCATCTCCCTCCCACCCTCCCTATCCCACCCCTCTAGGTGATCACAAAGCACCGAGCTGATCTCCCTGTGCTATGCGGCTGCTTCCCACTAGCTTCTGTTTTACATTTGGTAGTGTATATATGTCCATGCCACTCTCTCACTTCGTCCCAGCTTACACTTCCCCCTCCCCATATCCTCAAGTCCATTCTCTATGTCTGCGTATTAATTACTGTCCTGCCCCTAGGTTCTTCAGAACCTTTTTTTTTTAAGATTCCATATATATGTGTTAGCATAAGGTATTTGTTTTTATCTTTCTGACTAACTTCACTCTGTATGACAGACTCTAGGTCCATCCACCTCACTACAAATAACTCAATTTCGTTTCTTTTTATGGCTGAGTAATATTCCATTGTATATATGTGCCACATCTTCTTTAACCATTCATCTGTTGATGGACACTTAGGTTGCTTCCATGTCCTGGCTATTGTAAATAGAGCTGCAATGAATATTGTGGCACATGACTCTTTTTGAACAAACTATAAACAGAAAGAGTAACATTAACTTGAATCATTTTTATTAAAAAAAATAGCAGAAGATTGTAAAACTGTTATTGCAATTTTTTTCACCTGTTTTTGTAATTTGTAGGCATCGGGTTCTGATGCAGTTGCCATAAAAGTGAGTAGCCGTCGTAATTCTTCTCTAACGTTGGGCAACAACAATCTTAGATATAGTTGTGTTGCTTCAAGTGCTTCTGTCCTTTTCTCATTTTCTGTTACATGGGTTACAAAGAAGACAAAGCAAGAGACAAAAAAACCCCAGAGATTATAGTACGTAGCAGTCAATTAAAATGCTATGATACTGTGTTTGGTTTGCAGATTCTTTTTTACACTTGAAAGTTTTTATTAGGAAATATTTCAAACACACAGGAAATTATCTACATAATATGCCAAACACCTGCATAATTATATCCAGCATTGTCAAACAGCAATTTGTTTTTAACATGAAATTATATGGCCACCTACAAAGCTAAAAAAGAGACATGATGTGTCAATCAATTTTTATTTTGCTAAAAGGTCATCAAATTAATACAATATTTCCAGATACCTCAGTTCTTTAATCCTCTAGTACTATATCAAAATTTTTCTTAGAATGTCCCTGTGATAGAATTACCTTAGATCTAATTGCTATACTACAGTATTACATTTGATAGTACAATTTACATGGCAGGCCAAGTGAATTGAAAAAAGACTCTATGAAGTACTTTGACCTCATAGAAGAAAAATATTAAAATGTAATACTCATATAATACATAAAATCTTCTGCAACTTGTATTATTAAAAAAGATTATGCAAGAAAACTGAAGTTTAAACATCTCTTACCTAAAAGTTCAATAATTCCTGAATGAATATCAAAATACTCATCAGTTAATAAGCAATCTCTCTCTTGATTATAATATTTTACTATGACATCAAAGAGTAACTTCTTCTGTGTATTCAATCTTGTCTCTTCATTTCTGTTTTGAACTAACAGCTCGCTGACAGTAACTATTAACTGGTCAGGGAAATATTCCAAGCATTCAATTGCTGAATTAAGCCAGTTATCAATCCTGGAGGTAAAAAACAAAATAAAATAAATTAATGGTTAACGTTTCCATTTAACTGCCTAAAACATTGTTTGATAAAACAATAAAATCTAGCTTATAATTAACCAAACCTAAAGAAGAAACTAGTTTTGAGCATCTTTTTAATAATTTTTGCTGGATGACTGAAGGAGTAAATGAGAGGGAATAGCTTTTCTCCTCACCAAATACCACCACACCTTTCTGTACCTTTACTTTCAAGGAATTAAAATATTTGTGGGCCACCTTTTCATTATTTGTTTCTAACTTTGTTAAATCTTGTTCAGAGGAGTTCATCTGTACTGTTGCATTGCACTGGTGTTTCCTCTCCCCTTTCCCACTCTGATCATTAGGTGCATATGGTTCTATCACTATTCGAAAATAAGATACCAAGTATTTCCCCCATTAAGATGCACCGTTTATCCCACCACACACTGTTTTCCCCTTTTTTATCTCCCGACCTCAATAAGATAAGCAACTTAGGATCCTTTCACTCCTCCCTCCCTTCAGTGATGATTTTGGAAGGCCTTTAATTCCCCCTTCTCCTCCACCTTCCCCACCCCCAGGTTTTGCTGAGATAGGTTAGTATTCATTATAATTTCCCTTAATACGACGTCCTTCTTTTTTTGATATCTTATTTAGCACTTTTATTTTGTACATTCTCACACAGCCTTACCATATCAACTTCGAATATGTTGTGTGTACATGTGTGTTTGTATGCATGCACATATGTGGGTACAAAATTAGGGAGAAGAGAAAATAGTGAGAGTGCACAGACCAAAGTTCATTGCCTACCAATTTTTCCTTTCCTCTTCATCTGTCTCCATCTTGGGGTTCTGGTTATTTCTTTGTAGTCAGATTAAAATCTTTCCTCAAATATTTTCCTAGGAGGGGGTTCCTGAGTGATATATTCTATGAATTCTCGGTGATCCTCAAATATCTTTCCTTCTTCCCTCCTATTCTCTTTCCCGTTCCATTTCCTTTTTTCTCCCCACCCACACCAACCCCTGTTGAATGGAACATATTGCCTAACATGTGTGACTTATTATCTTCTAGCTCCTAGTGTTGCAGATGAAAAAATTAATGACAGTTGGATTGCATTTCTCTTGCAGATAACCTACACTTTCCACTTGGAAGCTCATAAAGGCTGACTAGCTGCTGTCTGTTTCCTGCAGAGGCATCTAAAGAAATCCTGTTTCTTTGCTGATGTCCCTATATTCTCCCTGACTCAGGGGCTGGGGAAGACTCATTTGCTAGGTCTTTCTCAGCCTGTTGAATTAGGAGCAAACATGTCATGTGCAAACAGGACAATGGTTGATGATCTAAGTGGGTTCACAGGTCTCTGATCATCAAGCTCTTTGTAGGATCTGAAGCTTTCTGGTTCTCAGGTTTGGAGTCTGATGTTCTTTTCTTGTTTGGCCCATGTGGCAGAAAGCATCATATCAGTTCTCTTTGCTGGAATCTCAACAGTACCCAAGGTCTTATACTTATGGTTCCTAGCAACTGATTTATGATAGGGCTTATTTCATTGGACTGTAATGTTTTGTTTCATGAATGTCTCCCCTACTAGACTGAGGATTCTCTTAAAGCAGGAATAAATAAACTGGTAGAAACCATGATGGTTTTTATTTTATGGTTATAGAACGGAAATAATAGAACTTTGAAAAAACACTCAGGGCTGGTGCAGGGAAAGAATGATTGACAAATCATGACTGAACTCATATGAATGAAACCACTCAGATTTCCAATAATCTTCTCACAGGTCATAACCAGTGTCTTTCTATTTTAGATGAAATGAAAATTCACAGTGATTAATTTTTAAATCAATGATGATGTCTGCTCATACATATGAATATGTTCTCACACCTTAAAATACCAAGGGCAAAATATGTGAAAGAACATTTTAGTTATAAATTGACAATAAAAATGGTCACTCACTCAAGTAGACATAAGCTTGGAATAACCTCTCTGTCGAGGCAAGTGTTTGAGATAACAAGATCTTCCTCTTTACTTAATTGGAGATTTTGTGTTTTAACTGGAGGCTCCAAAATATTTTCTAAGAATGGAATGTGAATCAGTTGAAGAATACGTAGCAATGTTTGTTGTTTCCAAACATGTTCCACAGCCTAGAAAGAAAAATAATATAACTATCATACTAATAAATAACATATACATATTCAACCAGTATCATAGAATTCTTCCATTTCTAGTAATACAACAGAAAAGCTAATAATAATATAATGGATTAATTTGTTAGGATAATTTAAATTTGCTAAATTACAGTTTCTCTTTTCAAGATTGACCTTTAAATAGACATCAGGGTTATGAGCCATATTAATTTTATTTTCTGGCTATGTTAATTATAAAGTGATATTATCTAGCTTTTAAGGTGATTAATAGGTTAATTCCAGATATTAAAAAAACTACTGGTCCTGCTTATAAATTATTTTGATGATTGGAGAGAATGAGATTACTAATTATTTATAATTTTATTCAAAGCAGAGATAATTGTAGTTAAATTGCTTTTAAATAAAAATACAGTATTAGGTTAATTTTAACTTGGGTTTCTGGTCATTTATGTTAAGGGTTAATAAAGTTTTTCGTTATCCTAATTATCAGATCATTAATATTTTGTTTTTCCTTTAAATGAAACAAAATTACAAAAGCAACAGCTGGGCTTCCCTGGTGGTGCAGTGGTTGAGAGTCTGCCTGCCGATGCAGGGGACGCGGGTTCGTGCCCCGGTCTGGGAGGATCCCGCGTGCCGCGGAGCGGCTGGGCCCGTGGGCCACGGCCGCTGAGCCTGCGCGTCCGGAGCCTGTGCTCCGCAGCGGGAGAGGCCGCAGCGGTGAGAGGCCCGCGTACCGCAAAAAAAAAAAAAAAAAAAAAAAAAAAAGCAACAGCTACAGTAAATCCCTCGTGGAGCTTTACTGCCAGTAGCCTACGTATTAAATTTGGACCATAGTCATGATTTGTTTGGTTATAAAGTATTTTGAATAGAATTAACTTGTATAAAAATGGGAGATTTCAGGCTTCCCTGGTGGCGCAGTGTTTGAGAGTCCACCTGCCGATGCAGGGGACACGGGTTCGTGCCCCGGTCCGGGAAGATCCCACATGCCGTGCAGCAGCTAGGCCCGTGAGCCATAACCGCTGAGCCTGCGCATCCGGAGCCTGTGCTCCGGAACAGGATAGGCCACAACAGTGAGAGGCCTGCGTACCGTAAAAAAAAAAAAAAAAAGGGAGATTTCATATAAAATTCCGGGTTTCAAGCTTCTCTAAAAATATCTTAAGAGGGCTTCCCTGGTGGCGCAGTGGTTAAGAATCCACCTGCCAGTGCAGGAGACACGGGTTCGCGCCCTGGTCCGAGAAGATCCCACATGCCGCGGAGCAACTAAGCCCGTGTGCCGCAACTACTGAAGCCTGTGCTCTAGAGCCTGTGAACCACAACTACTGAGCCCATGTGCCACAATTACTGAAGCCCGCGCACCTAGAGTCTGTGCTACGCAACAAGAGAAGCCACCACAACGAGAAGCCTGCGCACCTAGAGCCTGTGCTCTGCACAGGGAAGAGTAGGCCCCCGTTCGCCGCAACTAGAGAAAGCCCACGCGCAGCAATGAAGACCCAATGCAGCAAAAATAAACAAATAAATAAATAAGAAAAAAAATCTTAAAATCTCATGACACTGGGCTTCAATTAATGCCTGACCAAAGTTAGCTGATATGAATTAGTGGCTACCTTATTTGCATTGGCATGTCATTTCCAGCTCACCACAAACCCCACCACTTCCTACTGTATCCCAAACAGTGAAGTTGAGTGTCAGCTACCATTTTCATGGTATTGTCCTGTTGGTTTTGTTACAGTAGAAATTAATTTCCCTATAGTTATATCTCTTCCTTAAGTGGGAAAAGGAAAAATAGCCAAGAGGGCCCTACATTTCAAGCAAAACAACAATTTTTCCTACACGTTTGAAAATGAAGTACTCACCTGCTCTCCAATCTGCCTGGCTCCTAAAGGCATCTGAGTTTACTACTTCTGAGTTATTGGCCCCAAATAAATCAAATTAGCAATCTTTTAGTAAAGACTTGAGATCGTAAGTAGCCTCTAATCAATCAGTCCACATTTGTCGATACCAACCTTTGGGCACAGCACTGAACCAGGTGCTAGAAAAAGATACATATATAAAAATAGTGGCCCTTCAGCAGCCACACCCTATGTAAGGAGGTAAGGATAGCCACATATGAAATGGATGAAGGCAAATTTTATCAAGTCACCAAGAAATATGAATATATTATGAATACATCCAAAAGTGGAAAAAAGACTATTCTTAGCAATAGCATCAAGACAGAACATTCATTTACTCAACAAATATTTATTGAGACCTGTTTTGTATTAGGCACTGTTCTAGGTTCCAGGGATATAGTGGTAACCAAAGCAGGCAAAATCCTGGCCTTAATGGAGCTTATATTCTAGTGGGGAGAGGGAGGCAGGCAATAAATAAACAAACAAACAAAAAGTGAAATATGTGGTGTGTCAGCTAATAGTAAGTTTTATGGAGAGAAATTAAGCAAAAAAGGAGATTAGACTACATTAGGGGGTTAGTATTGCAATTTTAAATAAGATGTGTGGGAATTATCATTGGGAAGATGATATTTGAGCAAAGACCTGAAGGTGAGGGAGCAAAGAAATGTGCATGTCTAGAACATACTAGCCAAGTGCAGAGCTGATAAATAGAATAGCTAGCTCTGTGTGAGGAAATTAGACTCAAGAAGGATACTGTAGCAACACATACAGCCACCACCCTCATCTTAACGGAGCACTTCATACTCAATGATCACTGTGCTGAATGAAGGGGATCCAAGGGGATAGACTCTACATTTGAAAAGCATACAATCCAAGCAGTGTTTAGCATAGCCTACACACACACACACACAGACACACACACGTGCATGCACATGCACATATGCACATATATGTACATATGAGTGTATGTGTATAGACGCATAAATAAAAAGAAAATATTTATAAAATGAGGAGGCTGTCTGTGAGCCATTCATCCACTAAATGTAATCTACCAACAGCTAAGCACTGGGCCACTCAACAGGGATACAACAGTGAAAAAGGTAAGGACTGTCCCTGTCTAAGTACCTCACACTCCAGTGGGAAATAATGACAAGTAAACAGGCAATTTCATTAAGTGTGTAAATGTTTTGGTGGGAGAAGTACAGTGTGTTCAGTAGGAATCAAACTTTGTCTCAGCTGAGGAAACCTTTGAACAAACATATTCTTCTGGAAGTCAGGTAAAACAGATTAATAGTGGAATTGCTCCAGCTGATATTGGCATTCCCCTGAGACCTACCCCACAGAGGTGAGGTGAGGGAGAGGTTCTGCACCTTTAGAACCCCTCACATTTCTAAAACAACGCACATATATTTCAAAAATATTAGTCATTATATTATCAGTAAGAAACACCTGTAAAAAATAAACAAATCTCAGCAAAGATGGTTCACCTTAACTCTACTAGTCTCACAAATACAAATTTGCAAAAAGCCTGCAGTCCTGGGACTGCGTTGCTTTACCACTGCTGGCAGATTTTTCAACTCAATTCAAGTGAAGTTGGTTTCTCAGTTCTTTGGGAATTAAGAAATGACCTTTCTCAAAAAAAAAGAGAAACTCCATACTTTTATTTCTTGGCTGAAATGTACATAGGTGTGTTGCCAACTGCATACCTTTAACCAGCCATATTTTTCCAAATAGAAAGTGGCTTAAATTTTCTTGTTGGCCAGCTAATTATTTAATCTTATAAAACCACATAGTTTTATATCTGAGGGGGTTGTTTTTGTGCTTGAGGATCACAGAAGAATCAGATTTCAGTGGATAATAACAACAACAAAAACTCCTTTCATGCCTGATTTGTTAGAGTTTAGAGACACTTCCAAATGCACTTTCTTCAAAAAGTTTTGGTATGAAAACGTAAATTCCAAAAAAGTTAACTTTTTTTAACTCATTAAATACAAGAACAACCAGCCAATTTTAAAGTTAATTCTCTTTTGCAAGGCTTTTTACAAAACAAAAAACAAAGAAAAAACCTACCCTAGCAGATTCAAGACTTTTGAACATAAAGAGATTTCCTATTAGTAATTTATTAAAGACTACTTCTCTCAAAACTATGTTTTATTAGAGAGAACAACTAAAATAGTTTTTTGTGTTTCTCTGTTCTGAAGGCTGACACATTCAGTTGCAACAAAGAGCAAATATACCAACTAAACATAACTTCAGTTGTACCCATTTTAGAATTTACAACACCTTGTTGCAACAATAATGATAAAACACTGGGTAAAAGTATGGAAATCTAGGTCTGAATCTTGATGCCATTAGTTAACTGTGGAAAGTTGGCAAATTATCTAACTTCTCTGAGTCTCAGTTTCCTTGTCTATAAAATAAACCATCTAAGCTAAATTAAGTCTAAAGTAAAGCAGTGGTTCCAAGACTTGGCTGATTTTTGTTTCAACATAAAATAACATAAAATTTTTAACATAAAATCTCCTTTTTTAGGGAATTCCTTGGCGGTCCAGTGGTTAGGACTCGGTGCTTTCACTGCTGTGGCCTGGGTTCAATCCCTGGTGGGGGAACTAAGATCCTGCAAGACACACAGTGTGGCCAAAAAAACCGAAAACCAAAAAACTCCTTTTTTAAAAAAGCAAAACTTAATAGTTATTGTTGTGTGACTTACTGTTTAAAATCTCTGGCTAAACACAATAGTCTTAAAACTAAAGATATTCCTGTTTTCACCTAACATCTTTTTTTTTTTTGCGGTACACGGGCCTCTCACTGTTGTGGCCTCTCCCGTTGCGAAGCACAGGCTCCAGACGCGCAGGCTCAGTGGCCAGGGCTCACGGGCCCAGCTGCTCCGCGGCATGTGAGATCTTCCCGGACCGGGGCACGAACCCATGTCCCCTGCATCGGCAGGCGGACTCTCAACCACTGCACCACCAGCGAAGCCCTCACCTAACATCTTTTTGTTAAATATGTTACTCATAAGAGTATATAAAAGTATATGTATCATTTAAAGAGTTGGGGAGATAGATGCAAGAAAGGGAACAGGCCTAAAACCCTGTTTTCCTTTGTAGAAAATTACTAGATGTCCCTAAAACTGAAAAAGCATGAAGTAGCAGTATAAGCATGACATTTAGAGACGTGAGATACATTTACAACACACATGAATTACAATTTATACAAATTGTAAATGGTTGTCTCTGGAGAGGGGGAAATGGGTGAGAGGGGAAGGGTAGGGAATTATTATTTTTTGGTAACAAAACCTGTAGGACTATTTGAATGATTTACATTATGTGCATGTATAACAAAGATAAAAATTAAAATGTTTAAAGAAGTACATAAGAGTGCCAACTTTCCTTCCCTACCATGTCTTATTTATTTATTTATCTTTCTGAGTCTCAGTTTCCCAAACTATAAAAAGGAAGTTTTACCCCTCACTTTACAGGGCTATTGTTAAATTACAGAGAATAAATATAAAATGCATAAGAAATTGCCTGGCCCAGAGAAAGGCCCAATAAATGAAAATTACTTTTATAAGCATCTTTACTGATCAATTATATCCATCTTTAGTTAGAAATTTCTAGAGGTACCCTATATCCTCATGGGAAAATGATGACAAGTTTTTCTTTTTCATTTGTAATAGGTAAAAACTGAACTTTTGTTGGCTCCTCTTCTTCAGCCTGTCCTCGAAATATTAATCTTTCTCGGAGTCTTCTTCTAATCCCTCTTCTTTTCTCACTCTGCACCCTTTCTTTGGGCACCGTGCATTTCCCTTATCACACTTATCCTAGTTATTGTTGATAACCTTTGCTCCTCCAGTGTGCAAATCATGCTTGTCTTACTTCCATCATGGTTTGACCACATGCAGTAAAGTGTGTAACCATTAATGAATTGTGTATGCAACCCTCCTAATTGCCCTGGGTATGCGGCTCTTCTTTCAACTGTTAAGTTGCCTTATAAGGACAAAACCACAAGTAGATAGATGAAGTAAATGGTAAAGAGAATTAGAGCAATAGGTAGCCTAGCTAGTTTGTTCTGAAAGGCAAAGAGTAGGGAGATGTTTGGGAGGAGCTTATACAATGGGCAAAGGATATGCTCATAAGAAGATGGTCTTGCATTATAAATAATAAGGACTGGTAATGAGTTTGCATGTTTTTTTTCCGGTAGTAAGGACTGTAGTACCTCCAGTTAATCTGATCATGGTCATTGTAAAAAAATAAACTAAATGTTATTGGATCTACATTGCCTCACCTGTCTTGTGTGATGCAATCACTATGTAGAAGGAAACTCTTACGGGGAGAGGAGTAGTGAGTCAGTACGCCAAACACACTACTTCTATTGTATTTGAAAAGTCAGTTCTTGGAGACAGTAAAAAGATCAGTGGTGGGCTTCCCTGGTGGCACAGTGGTTGAGAGTCCGCCTGCCGATGCAGGGGACATGGGTTCGTGCCCCAGTCCGGGAGGATCCCACATGCCGCGGAGCGACTGGGCCCGTGTGTCTGGAGTGCTCCGCAACAGCAGAGGCCACAACAGTGAGAGGCCTGCGTACCACAAAAAAAAAAAAAAAAAAAAGATCAGTGGTTGCCAGCGGGGTAACGGGGAGGGAAGGAGGAACAGGTGAAGTGCAGAGCATTTTCAGGGCAGTGAAACTATTCTGTATGATACTATAATGGTGGATACAGTCATCATACATTTGTCAAAACCCACATAATATACACCACCAAGAGTGAACACTACTGTAAATTGTGGGCTTTGGGTGATAATGATATATCAATGTAGGTCCATGGATTATAACAAATAACCACTCCAGTGCAGGATGTTGACAGTGGGGGAGGCTGGGTATGTGTGGGGGGCAGGGAGCACATGGGAACTCTCTGTACTTTCTGTTCAATTTTTCTGTGAACCTAAAACTGTTCCAAAAAGTAAGTTCTATTTAAAAAAGTCAGCTCTTCTTACAAAGTTCGGAAAAAAGTAATGAAAACTGAAATTACCTTCTTTTGAAAGTGGAAGAACAGGTTTGTCAACTGTGATGTTTGGAGGTAAAGCCAGAGTCCCACTCATTGTATCAATAAGTTCCTCAATTCTTTCCTCACCAATCTCTTGTGCTAGAGGATTTGAAATCACTTTGCCTTCTGGTCTGTTAAGAAATAATATGTGACTTTTTCCATTACATACAGGGCCAAAATTTCAAATATGCATTTTAATTTACTTATTAAAACTTATTTATACATTTCCTATTTCCAAAAAGGATGTCAGGCAGCTTACAATAAAAGATACAAGTAATAAATGTATTAAATAACAGAATATCACGAGAAGAGGATGTTAGGATTGTAAATAAACAGAAAAAAAAAAGTTAATTCTAAGGTTATCATGGCTGCTGTGACAGAGTAGAAAATTTCTGGTCTAGTTTCGTTTCCATAACTTTGGCTTTAGCTACTTTGGCTAAGTCATGTTTCAAAAATTAGGAAGCATATAATTCATCAGAGGAGATAAAGTTTTTCCTGGTACAAATTCTGAAATATTTTTGTGATCATGTCCTCCATAACAGTTTTACAGCAAATGCAGAAAAGATTAATTTTTACACGGCTATTTCTTTTATTGACTTCTGAAAAAAACAGAAAGCATAATATTCAAGGTTTGTTCAATGACGACTGTCCTGCCAGCAACTAAAAACAATATATTACAGTATCTTGGTTAACACTAAACCTTAAAGATTCCTTTGCTTTTATTTCATCATTTAACCCAGTCTCAGAATCCTTTTTTCTTTTGCAAAAAACATAAGATGATTTATTCCCTAGAAACCTGTAGAGACTATTGTTTGAATCCTCAAATTCCAATTCCTTTTCATTTTTGAATAGCTTCATTTCTACTGGTTCAAATACTTTATGGTTCATTAGAAGTTGACAAAGACGAACTCCTTTAAGACGAGAGATATCATTACTGCTCAGGCACGTATTTTGCATAAGATGACTTAGTACTACATCAACAGCATCAGAACCAGTAAAACAGTCTCTGTATGTTCGTAAATGATGCCTCCTTCTTTTTATTACCACTTGAGTCTGAAGGGAGTGAATAATACCATCCCATAGCTGAGTAGCTTGAAAAGGACCAGAGCATCCTGAAAAAAAAAAATTAAACATATGTTTCTAACAAATTTAGATTACACAAAAATATGTAAGTTTTTTTTGTTTTGGCAACCTTATGCTTTTGTATGGCACATCTGCTAACAATGTCTTTCTTAAGTTTCTTCTCTTCCCATCTTGTGTAAACTATGTTTACTAAGTTTGCACATGTTCGTCTGCCAATAAAATCAGAGTAAACCTAGGAACTTGCTTTACTGATATGAAATATACTACTATGTGAATTTATACATCCTAATGTTACATGCTTAATAACTAGCTAGACTTAGTCTTGAAGAATATTATTTCAGGCTACATTTAAAAGGAATGTACACACACATTGGAGTCTTGATTATTACAGAGATGTGGCTTCACCAGACTCTGCTTTTCCTTTCTTCTTTTTGCCTTTTGAACAATGACAAGCATTGCATGAAAGAAATCTACAGCAAGGAGCTGAAAAAACTGATCAATTTATCTGCCAGCTGTTCTTCTTGAAAAATAAAAGTTTGTGAGGAATAATGAAAATCTGAAAACAATGAAAATGTCCAGTAAATTATGGAATAGCCTTATTATAGGATATTAAGCAGCCATTAGGAAGAATGACATTTATAGCACGGAAGGATTTCATTAAGTAGTAAAAACAAAAAACCAATGAGGTTGGGCAGAACAATTTATATACTATCATCCTAGTTATGCAAAAATGAATTCCCAACCTACATACAAATATATGTAAATAGAAAAGTCTGGAAGGATAAACCTCAAAGTAACCTTTAGGAAATAGGTGTAATGAAAGGATACTCACTTTTTAGAATACATATTTCCAGTTTTTATAACGTACATATATAATTTTTTCAATTAATTGTAGACAGTAAAATTTTAAAATTGAGATATAATTCACATTCCACAAAATTCACCCTTTTAAAGCATACAATTCAATGGTTTTTAGGTACATTCACAAAGCTGTGCAGCTATCTCTATTATCTAACTCCAGACCATTTTATCACTTCAAAAAGAAACCCCTACACATATATACACTCTTGATACTATGTATAAAATAGATAACTAATGAGAGTATACTGTATAGCACAGGGAACTCTACTTAGTGCACTGTGGTGACCTAAATGGGAAGGAAATCCAAAAAAGAGGGGATATATGTATATGTATAGCTGATTCATTTTGCTGTACAGTAGAAACTAACACAACATTGGAAAGCAACTATACTTCAATAAACATTAATTAAAAAAAAAAGAAACCCATAGTTAGCAATCACTGCTCATTCCCCTCTACCCCAGTAAATTTTTATTAAAAAATTTTTAATAAGATAAGGGAATACGTTGAAACATCTAGAATGTTGTTTCTAGATTTTCGTTGTTGTTAGAATCTGAGAATTTAAGCTCTTTCTTCCTCTGACTATGAATAACTGGAAACAGGATGTCCAACTTTACATAATGGTCTGATGTTTAGGACAGAAATAAAAGCCCATCACCTTCAAATGCCTTCTGTAACAGAAGCTTTCTGTCTGTCTGTCCTTGAACTATTGGCCCGAGACACTGTGGACAGTGCATAGACAGGAGTAGGGCGTGGAGGGCGAGGAGTGGAAACGGGGAGGGTTTGAGGAGGGAGTAGGGACTGGGTTAGGGTAGGGTGGGGTGGATAAAGCTAGGAGTCTATGAGAGGAGGAGACAGGGGTATTTTCCGTCTGCCCCCTAAGCGTCATTAAACAAGTAGGCTAGGTTAAAGAAATAGTCCTCGTGCTCAAGGACTTGCCATCTAGTACTTTTAACCCCTTGTTCTAAGTGTAGCCCGCTGACCAGCAGCAGTGGCATCATCTGGGAACTTATTAGAAACGCAGAATATCAGACCCTACTCTTGAATCCAAACTGCATTTTAACAAAGTTCCCAAATGATCTGTATGTATATTAAAGTTTGAGAAGCACCGCTTTCCAGGACGCCCCAAGGAGAGTAGCTTCTGAAAAGGTCCAGTGCCCGTCCTCAGCGGGACTGGGAGAGCAGTGGGCCGGGAAAGGGGCGGGTCCAGGAAAGGGGCGGGCCCCAGAGGCCTGAGGCGCAAAGTCCAAAGCGCCCGCTCCCCTCAGCCGTCCCCCCACTTCGGTGCACATTTGGTTAGGATCCAAAGGTGTACCTGTCCTCCTTTTCCGGCAGAAAACATCTCTAGGGCTCAAGAAACTTGACACACTCCGCCCTGGGCCGGGAAACTGGATCTGGCTGCCAAGGCTACGGAACCACGGAGTCAAAAGAACCGCCATAAACTCGTCCGCCGGGCTCCTCCCCCGGCCCGTAACCCCGCCCCCACCCCGTTCTCGGGAGGCGGAGGCCGAAGACGCCCCGGCCCCGCCCCTTCCGAACAAGCAGGAAGTGACGTCATGCCCGGGCTGGCTGGTCTTTCGGTCTTCTGCCCCCTCCCTTTCTCTTCCTCCCCAGTCCCTCCCCTCCCCACCCCCTTCCCTCCTCCGGTTCCAGCCTTTGAGGCCGCGCGAGTGTGAGAGGCTATGGAGTAAGCCGGCGGCAGTGGCCAGGCGCCGGGGCTGAGCAGGAGCAGCCAGGAGGCGTTTGGGGGGGCGGGGGAAAAGACCCCCAGCACCGCCCCTCCCGGGGGAGAAGGGGAAAAGGTGAGTGACCCCCCCACGGGCACGGAACGACCTCCTTCACCGGCAGCGCTCTCGCTTGGGCTCCTCAAGCAGCGAAAAGGAATGGGGAAGGACCCGCGCCTGGGGTAGGCCTCCCAAGGTCCCCGGGGCTGGCGACTGTTGCCAGGTGACGGGCCTGCCGGGTGCAGGCGGGGCGGCGGGGCTCTGGGCGCCCGCGCGAAGCCGGGCTGGGGGAGCGGCGAGCTCCGGGGAGAGGATCTGGGAGGCCCGAGTCTCCCCTAGAGGCCTGGAAGCGACTGGAGACCCCGGGCTGGAGCCATCTGCTGGAGGGAGAGCCCCCGGCTCCGGCTCGGGAGCTCGGGTTTCCGTGGTGGAGATCTTGGTTCCCTTTTGGGAAATTGGACACTACTCTGGGACTGGGTGAGAACAAACAGCTCCCCTCGGTTCTGAGGTCCACCTCTGATAACCTGGGTTACCATCTAGGGCCCTACCGCCCGGCGTCCTTTTCTGACAGTAGCTTTAGTTCTGGAATGGAAGGTTATTGTTTGTGAGGTGGGTGGGGCAGGTATTTTGTTAAATACCCGCTCCGAGGCTCCTGCACTCCTGTTTTTCTAAGCGGGAGAGAAAGGATGGAAGAAGGTTGAGACCCATGAGGCTTGCAAAAACTTGGGATAGGACTGAATACATACCTATGATCAGTTATGAAGGGAACCAGTATTGTCACGTCAACTCCCAAAACAGTCTTCCCGAGACTCCAGACTCAAGCGAGTTAAAAGCACTATGTCGGTAGTGACTTACAATTGTAAGTTGCAAACTAGTATTTTTGTAGATCAAAGTCAGGAATCATCTGAAAAATGAAATGAAAATCATCTGAAAAAAAATCATCATTTTTTTTTACAAATTGGATTCTATGAGTAAGAAGTTTTCTAAGTCGCATTCGCAAGCCTCTCCATTCTGGAAAATTAATATAGTTTAAGGTTAATGCTCCAAACCAACCTGTCACTAAAACCGGTCATGTTCTGGTAACAGCTTGAAAGTCAGGTGATTGAAGCTTCCTTTTGGACTTTGCAGGCCTTTTTTCGTTTGGCTTCTTATTTTTTGGTTTAAATATTAAGTTTTTAAAAGTTTTAAAATAATTTATCAGCTGAGTGTATAAATAGAATTCTTGAGACACTATTAAACTGTAGTCATAAAAGACACTTTTGGGGGACTCTAAAGGAACGGAACCTAAAGGAAGGACCTTCATTCTGTTCAGATCCACTTAACACACATGCAGAAACCTTTTGTCTCTAAGATCCATAAACACCCAATAAAATAAATAGAAGCACATTGTACTTACATACACTGGAATATTTCTGTAAAAATCAACCCCATACTTGGGAATAACTACTCATACTCACATGTTTGAAATTCATGACTTATCCCCCAAGAAAAAGAGGTCCTCTTACTGTTTGACTCAAGTGGCTAGCTTCATCATCCATCCCTTTCTATAGCAGTAGAGATTTGACAACTTCCTGTCTCTCAGGCCTCATATCAGTCTCTCTTGAAGTCTCTTGATTTTGCCTCTTTGAATATCTCTTGAGTCTGTATACTCGTGGTTTTCAAACTAGTACTCTAGTTCCAGCCACCATCGTTTCTCATTTGAAGTACTTATGGTCTCCTAATTAGGGTCTACCTGCATTTACTGTGGCTCCCTCTGTAGTTTTCCACACCAGACTGAGTGACTTTTTCAAAATGTAGATCTAATCACATTATCTCCATGTTTAAAACTCTTCACTGTTTTTAAGCTCAACTAAAATCTTTAACAGGCTGTTTAGGTCCCTCTTAATTACCTTTGCGACCTCATCTCCACAGCACCTTCTGGCATTCTTTCCTCCTAGTCACTCTGTTCTTTCTGTTCTGCTTCAGGTATATGGCTTTTGATTATGATGCATCCTTTGCCTGGAAATGCTCTTCCTTTCCTTTTCATTCAGTTAATGCCTGCTCATCATTCAGCTCACGTCAGGGAAGACTTTCCTGATTACGACAGATTCCCCTAATTATATGTTCTCATGACACCATTGCAGAGTTGCCATGCTTATTAATACTTAATAAATTAATGAGATTTCCCTAATCTCCTGATACTGTGTAAGTGCTTAATAAATGTTTTTTAAATGAAAATTCATTGACTGCTTACTAAATGTGCCAGGAATTGTACTAAGCATTTTCTGTGTACCATCTTTAATCCTCACAACAGTCACTTGAGGAATGGGTGGCAATTCCCTCTTTAGCAAGATTGGAATTAGTGTTAGGGACGCTAGTTGGTGGTCATAGTGCTTGTATTAGAACTGGCGTTTGAACCCAGGTTTTGTTGCCACTGAAGATTGTGTGCTTAATTATATAATTCACTGTGCATCAGAATCACCTGGGGAACTGCTCAAACTATAAATGCCTTGACTGCACATTTATGGATTCTGATTCCAAAAGTTTGAGATAGTACATAGACATCTATATGTTTTAACAAGTTACCCAGTCATTCAGATGTTATTAGATGTTTTTAGATGTTCACCAGAGTTTGAAAATCATTGCTTTGGAGTTTGAAAACCATTGTTTTGGACAACACTTCTGTGCTTTATGAGTTTCAGTTTTCATGCATTGTACTATGCTGTGTTTCAGATTTTATGTGCTCTTAAATCAAGGGCACTAGGGAAGTGCCCTTAATGACCATTTCGTCTAATTTCCTACCCAGTTATTCCTTTTTCCTCTTTCTCTGGCTAGAGGAGCTGAATAGTGAGACACTGCCACCCCAGTGCTGTTGCTACTTTTTTTTTTTTTAATTTCAATAATTTCCAAGTATCTGGTTGACTTCCTGTAGTAAAAGCTACACTAAGTTCATGGGCTGGAAGGGCCTTCTAAGGAGTTGGATGTAATCTCTCCTCAAATTTTACTTATTGTTCAAATTAGTAGTTTGATATTTAAGTATATGTTGCCTTATAACCTCTCATTCTGCTTTTAAAATCTTATTGTATACAAACTTAATGATAGAAACAATGTTTTACTTCTTGTTTCTCCTACTGCATCTTAGCATGGTGTTTTCCACCTCTTCTGTACCCAGTAGTTTGTTGAATGGATGTGTGCTTCACTGTACATTGCTAAGTCTTCTTAGTTTTTTATGTTTGTTTCTTAAATCACGTGTGTCCCCTGAAGTAATCTGTTCTAGCTCAACTGATAATAATTAGATACCTTCTGTAGTTGTAAAGAGAATGATTGTATTGAGCTGGTACAATCTTTGTTTCCTGAGTAAAATTAAACATGGTTTCTGTATAGGCCAAAGAATGTTTTTAACCATTTTTTAAAAACTATCTTTTAAAAACTTTTAGTAATCTGTAAGCCCCCCTACAAGAAAAAAAACACGTATTTCAAAGGTATATCTCAGGATCATCTTAGATATAAACAGATAAGCACTGCATATAGGAGTATAGGTACAAAATTTTTACCAAGTTTTACGAAGCATTTTGTCAAAATTATTTGTCATGTTAATGTAATTCTTATTTCAAATTATAAAATTTTATGAGTATTTGTACAAATGACTATATAAGTGGTATTTTAAAATTCTCAGACCCTTGTACCTCTTAAGGACTAAAACTATTTTGAATTCATTTGTATTTTTTTGTGTTGTTTTTTGTAGTCAGTGTGTATTATTTTGTACTTATTGAAAGTCTAGTCTCTGTAACTAACAGTTACTAAACATAATTTCATTATCAGGTGTAATTACAGTAACCTTTTTATTTGCATTACAGTGTTTCCAACAAAAAAATCAAGCTAATTCTACTTGTTCAAATTACTAATCAAATTACTAAAAAAAGAATATTTTATTCTTGGGGAAGTAGAAAAAGGGACTTTTAGAGTTTTGCTACTTGAAAATTCACAAAGTTTTATTTCATCCTGCTATATCTAGAGTTTATGAGTAGGCAGAACTGAAGAATTGCCAGTTCCTTTCAGCCACCTGCCATCAGGTGCCAAATACCCAACTCACCTTATGCCAGGTGCAACTAAAATCTAGCATGAACAGATTCATCTACTGGTTTTAGTAGAAGCCAAGTGATGGCTGAATCAGATGGTAGGGAGATATAATCTTGGGATCATACTGAAGCTGCCCCAAGTCTTATTTTGGCTGGGATTTACAAGGGGAATATTGAATTTCAAGTGAATTCTACTAAATGGTGTACAAAGGACAATCACTTATACGAATAAATATTTCTATCACTTATAATTTTGTCTTAGAGAAATAAGACTTCTTTATTCATTTATCAAGTGAAATTTGAAAAGCTATCATTTTAAGAAAATATATTTGGTCTCTAGGTTTCTTACATGTCAAAGAGCTATTGCCGGGCTTCCCTGGTGGCGCAGTGGTTGAGAGTCTGCCTGCCGATGCAGGGGACACGGGTTCGTGCCCCAGTCTGGGAAGATCCCACATGCTGCGGAGCGGCTGGGCCCGTGAGCCACGGCCGCTGAGCCTGTGCGTCCGGAGCCTGTGCTCCACAACGGGAGAGGCCCGTGTACCGGAAAAAAAAAAAAAAAAAAAAAAAAGCTATTGCCAATAATTCAAAATCTCATTTAGGCTCAGATCTTATTTCATAAACTCATTCATTTCATTTTATCCTTAGCCTTCTGTTACTCATGATACACTTTTTCTTTTTTTTTTCTCCCCTTCATTCCTCAAAGTAGCCTTCTGTTACTCTCGTGATATACATATTCTTTTTTGGTCTCCTTGGGTAACCTTAACTACTATACTGCTTTAAGCTCATGGTGCCCACATTTTTATTTTCAGCTGAGACATTTTTTTCTAAGTTTTTGGTCTGCATATCTAAAAGCCTCCTAGCTATATATGCATATTAATGTCATTCAGGCAACTCAACTTTAACATGTCCAAAATTGAGGTTTTCCTCCCACAAAACAAGCAATTGTCTCCTGTAGCCTTGCCTTGGTAAATGGCTTCATCCTCCGCCTAGACTCTGAAATGAGAGACTTGATTGGGATTCCTAGTTTTGTCTCTTTCCATTATCTAATTATCTAGTGGGTCACCAAGTTCTCTTAGTTCTAACTTTTAATTTTTCCTTTCCTCTCTTTCTTTACTGCTATTTCCTTAATTCAGCAACCTCTCCCTCTCAAAGTTTGTTTAAAATTTGATATATGATACATTTAAATACATAATGAAGTTTAATATGTAATTATAAAATAAATATCCATGTAACCAACACCTTTAAAACACCCTCTCCACCTATTGTCTCTTTCCTGTCTTCTCTATCCCTATTTCCAAGTGTCCTTTCCTTTGTTTTGTTTTGTTTTTGTTTTTTGGCCTATATACATTCTGAATTATGTATGTATAAAATTTCTGAAGTACAAATTGACAGTGTCTTCAGTCTTGTCATATTCCCTACTTCCACCCCTAGTATATCTTTCACTTTGCATGATGGAGTGATTAATCATTTTACTCAGGCCTGAAACCTATCTGTGGCTTATCATAGCTTGGTTTCTTACTACTTAATGCCCTTGGTAACCTGGCTTTTCTAAGTCTCCTTTGCCATACTTCTCTCTTTTCCTCCAGTTTTTATCTGAACTGCTAGTTTTTACTCCTACACTTGTTCCATTCTCTCTCTATCTAGTTCACTCCTCCTCCCCTTTAAAGACATGTATGATTTTGCTGTTTGGGGGAAACTTTCTTCTGTCTGTTCCTCTTCTTTTTGTTCCTGTAGCGTCTGTGTATGTATATTCTGTAGCATTTTATTACTGTAGGATAATAATGCTATGGTTGGTTTACTTCTCTGTCTCTTACCTTTGATGGTAAGCTCTTTATGGCTTATTTTTCCTTTACTTCTTTCTTCCCCAGTTTCTTATGTGGTATCAGGTACATAGTGGGTGCTCAATAAATATTAAATAATTCACTGGATTAATTTCCATGTCTATTTCTACCTTGTGTACACCAGTGTTGACTCTGGGTGATGGATAGGCATCTCAAATTTGACTATTAACTCTGAAAATGTCCCTTGTTTTCATACTGAACTATCTCTAGTTTTCAAATCACATCACGTATAGTCTTCCCTCCATGTCTTGGCACGTAGTAATCCTTCTTTCTGGAAGCTCCTTCCCTTTTCTCCTACCTGAAAAACACTTTTTTTTTTAGTTGGAGTATAATTGATTTACAAAAAAACCCTTCATTTTTGAGCCAATCTTCATGTTCCCAAAGCATGGTACATTCAAAGCTCTAGTTAATTGCTATAAATCTTTGCAGGTCTGAGTCTGCTACTGGACTGATCCCTAAATATCAGACATGTTTCCATTTACATCTATATTTCCAGTGTATGGCAAGTGCATGGCATGTAATATGTAGCTACTCAGGCAGAGTTAGAGGAAAGTATATGTAGATTTTTAAATAGCGTTTTTATGTCTCTTCCACCTCTCCATCAAAATCAGCAGCAGATGTTCATAGAGAACAACTTGGCATGGCAATGAATGTTTTCATGATGCCAGTAGCAACATTTTCTAACTGCTTACAGAAATGCAGCATTAAATTAAAAAAGGAAAGTGAATTTTTATTTCTATTTACAGATAGTTCAAATCTTTAATAGAAAGTAAATTATATGAATATAATGTAATTAACTGAGAAAATAGGACACAAACTAGTGCTGCCTTAGCCCAGTGGCCTTCCAAATATTTTTGCTTGTGTATTCTCTAAATAATTTTGTAAGATGTTGTACTTCTTTTTGTGTTTTAAGTTGATGGCATCTGAATTTTTTTGTCAAGGGCTAGATAATTACAAAGTATCTGATTTCTAGATTGTGGTGTATTATGATTATGTTTTACTTTTATCAAAACCTTGGAGTTTTTGCTTATTAATTGAAATAAATAAACTTGTTCCTATACAGCCCTGTGACGACTATCTTGTTTCTTAATTGTAATTCTGTGACAGATAAGGCATGGGGTTTTGCTGTTAAGAAATTAAGCACAACCCTCTTCAGAATTTCTTACCAAACTTCTTTTTGCTTTACTCTTAAGAGACTTTCAGGATTAATGTATTCTCAGATTGCATTTTCCCTTTTGGCATGCCTGCCAAAGATTTTTATACCCAGGGAAATACCCTATAACAAGACTGGGATGGCTGAGAAAAATATTTTACTTTGTTCAGGTGGGAGAAAACTGTGAAAAAAGAGTTGGTTAAGGAAAATTTTGCAGGACACAGACTTGTTCTTAGGTAAATCAATTTTTGGAAAGAATACACATGGCAGGTGAAGGTTTGAAGAGTGATAGGACTTTAAACCTCTTTCTGGGCCATGGACCCTTAAACAATCTAGTGGACCTGTTCTCAGTAACATTTTAACAGCTTGTCAGTTTCTTTCTACAGAAGCCTCTGGGATTCTGATTGGACTGCATTGAGTCTATAGATTGATGCGGAAAATTGACACCTTAACAATATTGAGTCTTTCATTTCCTGTACAAGTTTTTAAGTCATCTTCAATGTTTTGCAGAAATTTTTGTTATTTGCATTGTACAAGTCTTTGTGTCTTGTCAAATTTATCCATAGGTACTTCACATCCTTGAAATGGTATTTTTTTTAATTTGCTGTGTTTATTGTGTTTGTTTGCATCAATATTTGTCCTTTACATTTTTTACTTTCTTTGCAAAATTTTTCTAGTTCCTTAAGTTTTTTTTTTTAGCGGCATTTTTTTTTCTTCTCTAGTTGCAGTGAGCGGGGGCTACTCTTTATTGCGGTGCGCGGGCTTCTCACTGTGGTGGCTTCTCTTGTTGTGGAGCACGGGCTCTAGGCATGTGGGCTTCAGTAGTAGCAGCACGCAGGCTCAGTAGTTGCGGCACGTGGGCCCCAGAGCATGCGGGCTTCAGTAGTTGCAGCACATGGGCTCAGTAGTTGCGGTGCACGGACTCCAGAGCACAGGCTCAGTAGTTGTGGTGCTCAGGCTTAGTTGCTCTGTGGCATGTGGGATCTTCCTGGACCAGGGATTGAACCCATGTCCCCTGCATTGGTAGGCGGATTCCTAACCACTGTGCCACCAGGGAAGTCCCTGTGTGCATCCTTTAAGAGTGAAGTCTCTGTTTCCCTCAGTCCTGTGGAGCTCCTGCAGTTGAGCCCTGCTCGCCTTCAAAGCCAGATGCTCTGGGGGCTTCTCTTCCCAGTGCCAGAGCCCTGGGCTGGGGAGCTGATGTGGGACTCAGAACTCTCACTCCTGTGGGAGAACCTTGGTAATATAATTTTTCTCCAGTTTGTGGGTCGCTCCCCCAGGGTGGTATGAGATTTGATTATGTCGTGAGTCTGCTCCTCTTACCAGTCTCATGGTTCTGTCTTTATGTCTTTAGTTATAGAGGATCTTTTTGGGTAGGTTTCAGTCTTTTTCAACAGTGGTTGTGTAGATTGTTGTGATTTAGGTGTGCTCAAGGGAGGAGGTAAGCTTAGGTTCCTTCTACTCCACCATCTTGGCCACTCCTCCCTTCAAAATGGTATTTTTGAAATTTCAGTGTTCAGTTGTCTGTTTCTAGAATATAAGAATAGTCTTTTTTAAAAAAAGTATTGTTTTTGTATTCTGCCATCATGCTAAACTCACATATTAATTCCAGTAGCTTTCTTGTGGATTACTTATGACTTTCTCTGTACATGATCATGTTGTTGAGAATAAAGAATTTTACTTCTTCCTCCCAGTATGAATGTCTTTTATTTTGTTTTCTTTTTTGCTTTGGCTAGGACCTCCATTAGAATAGTGAATAGAAGTGGTAAAAGTAGATATCCTTACTTTGTTCCCTAATTTAGGGAGAAAGTGATTAATCTCTTATCTTTAAACATGATATTAGCTATAGGTATTCAAAGGTGCCATTTATGAGGTTGAGGAAGTTCCTTTCTGTTCTTAGTTTGCTGAGAGTTTTTATTGTGAATGAGTATTGAATTTTTATCAAAAAATTTGTTCTGCCTTTACTGAGATGATCATGTATTTTCTATTACCCATTATTCAGTTAATATGGTGAATGACGTGGATTTGTTTTTGAGTGTTAAATCAATGCATTCCTGAGATAAATTCCACTTGGTTGTGGGGTTGGATTTGTTGGATGTGCTAATGTTTTGTTAAGGATTTTTACCTGTTGATGATGCATATTGATATGAAGTTTTCTTGTGTCATTATTTGGTGTTGGTATCAGGGTTATACTGACTATAGAACATCAAAGTGTTCTATTGTCTTCTATTTTCTGGAAGAGCTTATATGGATCTGGAATTATTTCTTCCTTAAATGTTTGATAATATTCAGAAGTGAACCCCTCCGAGCCTGGAGTTTTCCTTGTGGTGAGAGTTGTAGTTATGAATTGCATCTCTTTTTTTCTTTTTTCTTTTTTTTTTTTGCGGTACACAGGCCTCTCACTGCCACGACCTCCCCTGCCGCAGAGCACAGGCTCCAGATGCGCAGGCCCAGCGGCCACGGCTCGCGGGCCCAGCTGCTCCGCGGCACGCGGGATCCTCCGGGACCGGGGCACGAACCCGCGTCCCCTGCATCAGCAGGCAGACTCTCAAGCACTGTGCCACCAGGGAAGCCCTGCATTTCTTTTAAATAGGATTATTCTGACTTTCTCTTCAGTTATGGTAGTTGTACCTTCCAAGGAATTTTTTCACTTTATCCAAGTTGTTGAATTAATTGGCTGGCATAAGATCATCCATAATATGATATCTGATTTGTTTAGAATCTTTAGGCTCTATATAGGATTAGCATCCGTAGGATTTCTTCTGTTTCTGATATTGGTCATTTTGTGTTTTTAAAAGTTTTCTTAATGTAGCTACAGGTTTATCTTTAAAAAAAAAGAAAGAGCATGGCTTCATTGATGTTTCTTTTTCATTTTTCTATTTAATAGAGTATTAAATTACATTAAATTCAGTCGTTCCATTGATTTCTACTCTTTTTTTTTTTTTAATAGATTTATTTATTTTTGGCTGCGTTTGGTCTTCATTGCTGCACGCAGGCTTTCTCTAGTTGTGGCAGCCAGGGCTACTCTTCATTGCTGTGTGCAGGCCTCTCATTGCAGTGGCTTCTCTTTGTTGCAGAGCACAGGCTCTAGGCGAGCGGGCTTCAGTAGTTGTGGCACACGGGCTTCAGTAGTTGTGGCTCGCAGGCTCTAGAGCGCAGGCTCAGTAGTTGTGGCTCACAGGCTCAGTTGCTCCGTGGCATGTGGGATCCTCCCAGACCAGGGCTCAAACCTGTGTCCCCCGCATTGGCAGGTGGATTCTTAACCACTGCACCACCAGGGAAACCTGATTTCTACTCTTTATTTCCTTCTTTTTACTTATTTTGAGTATAATTTTCTCTTTTTTTCCTAGCTTCCTAAGATAGAAGCTTATACCATTGATTTTGGTTTTTTTTTTTTAATAAACATTTAAAGCTATAAATTTCCTATGGGGCACTGCTTTGCCTACATACCACAGATTTTTCGTTTTCATTCACTTCAAAATATTTAAAAATTTTCTCTGTGATTTCTTTTTTAGCCCTTGGGTATTTAGAAGTATTGTTTAATTTCCAGATATTTGCATTTTTCTAGATATTTATCTATCACTGACTTCTAGCTTAATTTCATTGTGGTCAATGAACATATTTTGTATTATTTCAGCAGGTTTAAGTATTTTGAGACTTGTTTTATGGCCCAGCATATAGTCTATCTTAGTGAATATTCCATGTACATATGAAAACAAAACGCATTCTGCTTTTGTAGAGTGGAGTGTTTTAGGTCAGGTTATTTGTTAGTGTTGTTCAAGTCTTCTACGTCCTTATTGATTTTCTGTCTACTTGGTCTATCTGTCCATTTGCTACTGAGAAAGGACCCATGAAGTCTCCAACTACACTTGTGGATTTGTCTATTTCTTCTTTCAGTTCTGTCAGTTTTTGCTGCATTTATTTTGAAACTCTCTTATTTAGTGTGTACACTAAATAGGATTGTTATGTCTTCTTGAGAGTTTAGGATTGTTATGTCTTCTTGAGAGTTGACAACTCTGTCATTATGAAGTGCCCCTCTTTGTCTTGAAGCCTGTTCTGCCTGTTATTAATATAGCCACTCTAGCTTGTATGTTTTCACATTTTTTTAGTTTTAAATCATCTTGTAAAGTGTGTTTAAAGTGGGTTTCTTATAAACAGCATACGGTTGGGTCTTGCTTTTCTAATCTAGTTTGATAGTCTCAGCCATTTAACTGGAATTTTAAATCATTTACATTTAATGTAATTATTTATATGGTTGGATTCAAACTTATTATTTGCTATTTATTTTCTGTTTTTCACATTTGTTCTTTGTTCCTTTCTTTTCCTACTTTTTTTTTATTAATTCAATTTACTTTAGGATTGCATTTTATTTCCATTGTTAGCTTTTTAGCTTTGTCTCTTTATTATTTTAGTTATTACTCTGGGGTTTATAATATGTCTTAAATATGCCACAGTCTACCTTCAAATGATGTTGTACTACCTCACATATAAGAATATTTCAAAAATATACTTCCATTTCCCCCTCTCTTTTTTTTTTTATAAATTTATTTATTTGTTTTTGGCTGCATTGGGTCTTCGTTGCTGTGCATGGGCTTTCTCTAGTTGTGGTGAGCAGGGGCTACTCTTTGTTGTGGTGTGCGGGCTTCTCATTGCATTGGCTTCTTTTGTTGCGGAGCACAGTAGTTGTGGCACATGGGCTCAGTAGTTGTGGCTTGCAGGCTCCAGAGCGCAGGCTCAGTAGTTGTGGCATACAGGCCCAGTTGCTCTGTGGCATGTGGGATCTTCCCGGACCAGGGCTCGAACCCATGTCCCCTGCATCGGCAGGCAGATTCTTAACCACTGCGCCACCAGGGAAGCTCCCTCCATTTCCCCTCTCTTATCCTTGGTTTGTTTTATCATATTTTTACTTCTACATATATTATAAGCACAACAGATTTTTGTTATTTTTGCTTTAAATGATCAGCTGTCTTTCAAACATAACATGAGGAATTTTTTATAAACCTGCATAATTTTTATTTTCAGAGTCCTCCATTTTGTAGATTCAGATTTCCATCTGGTATCATTTGCCTTCTGTTTGAAGGGCTTCCTTTAATATTTCTTATAGTAAATATATGGTGGCAACAAATTGTCTCAGGTTTTCATGAAAAAGTCTTTATTTCACATTTATTTTTGAAAGTTTTTTTTTTTTCTTTCCCTCATGGCTTATAGAATTCTATGTCAGCAGTTTCTTTTAGCTCTTTTGAGACCTTATTCAGTTGTTCCCTGGCCTTTCCCTATTCAGCCTGTTCCCTAGTATAGTTTCTGATGAGAAGTTTGGGGGAAATTCTTATCTTTTTTCCTCTGTATATAATTTGCCTATTTTCTCTGGCTGCTTTTAAGAGTTTTCTCTTAATCACTGATTTTCAGCTATTTGATATGACATGTTTAGGCATGGTTTTCTTTGTGTTCATCCTGCTTTGTGTTTATTGAATTTCTTGGTGCTATATAGTTTTCATCAAATTTGGAAAATTTTTGGCTATTTTTCGAATATTATTTTTCCCCTTTCCCCCTCATTTTTGAGATTCAGTTATATACGTTAGACTGTGATATTGTCCCACAGGTCACTGAGACTTTGTTCATTTATTTTTTCCCAGCCTTTTACTCTATATTCAGGTTTCACTGATCTTTTTTTCCTACATTGTCTAATCTGGTAATTATATCCTCTGAGTTTTTTATTTGAGATATCTTTGTCTCTAGAGTGTTCATTTGATTTGTTTTTAATATTCCATTTTCTTTTATTATGTTCGTGCTTTCCTCTAAATACTTGTTTTGCAGGAGAAGAGAGAAGCGAGAGAATAGTCATGTCTCAGGTCTCTGGCGAGTCCCAGGACAGGCTGCCAAGTGAGGGTCCTTGGCTTCCTGTATGGAAAGAATTCAAGAGCCAGCCAAAGTAAAGTGAAAGCAGGTTTATTTAGATAGATAAACATTAAAATTGGCGGAATGCGGACTGTCTCAGAAAGTGAGAGCGGCCCTGGGATATGAAGTTGTTAATTTTTATGGGCTGGGTAATTTCTTATGCTAATGAGTAGGAGGATTATTTCAACTATTTGGGGAAAGGGGCAGGGATTTCCAGGAACTAGGCCACCACTCACTTTTTGGCCTTTTATGGTCAGCCTCAGAACTGTCATGGCACCTGTGGGTGTGTCATTTAGCATTCTAGTGTATTACAGTGAGCATATAATGAGGCTCAAGGTCTATGGGAAGTCAGATCTTCTGCCATCTTGGGCCTAACCAGTTTTTGTCATATCCTCAATGGCTGTGTCATTCTTTTTTTTTTTTTTTTTTTTTGCGGTACGCGGGCCTCTCACTGTTGTGGCCTCTCCCATTGCGGAGTGCAGGCTCAGCGGCCATGGCCCACGGGCCTAGCCACTCCGCGGCATGTGGGACCTTCCCAGACCGGGGCACGAACCCATATCCCCTGCATCGGCAGGCGAATTCTCAACCACTGCGCCACCAGGGAAGCGCTGGCTGTGTCATTCTTTTAACTGTTGTCCCCTGACCTCTTCCTTCCTGTCTCACTTGGACATATGATAGTTTTTTATATCTTTGCTGCTAATTCTATAAGCTCATTTTGGAGTCTGTTTTTATTGACTGATTTTGGTCTTGGTTATGATCACATTTTCTTGCTTCCTGGCACGTCTGATAATTATTGATTGCATACTAAACATTGTGAATGTTATATCGCTTAGTATCTGAAATTATTTTTGTCTCCATTTCATGAGTATTGGGTTTCATTCTGGTAAGCAGTTAAGTAATCTATGATTAGTTTGATCATTTGAGGCTAGCTTTTTAGTTTGTTAGGTAGGGCAGGTTTAGGATACTTTAAGAATGGTTTATTCTGTACCAAGGCATAGTCCTTCTGGGGTTTCTACTGAATGCCTTTAGTGATCAATGAGGTCTCTCCACTCTAGCTTGAAAAATTAAAAGATTTGCAGCCCTGTATGAACTCTGTAACTATTCAGCTCACAGCTCGCTATTTGTTCCTTGCCTGACCTTCTTACTGAACTCAGGTTCGGCTGCTTGCTGCTTGAAAGCCAATACTTGAGAGGCAAGTGCTGGTAAGAACGGAAAGGTGCTTTATTCAGGAGGCCAGCAACTTGAGGAGATGGGAGACTGGTGTCCAAAAACCCAACTCCAAAGATTCTGCTTGATCATGAAAGTTTTTAAAGGGAGAATCATTTGGGGAGGGGATCAGCCCAGTTTATCTGCCACTGTGTGCAGATTTTCTTCTGCTTGGTTGGTGGTGAGGTAACAGGGTGGTGTTCCAGGAATCTCATGCTCAACTTGGGTGGGGGTGGGCCTTAGTTCCTGTAGAAGAACTCAAAGGTATTGTTATGTATATTCTTTGAGGACCAGGACCCTGCCCTGAGGCTGCATTATTGTTTCTTGACTCCTCCTCTTTTGTTTCTGCATTCCCTCCATTCCCTGATAAGCAATTGTTTGATTTTGCCCTTTGGAACTCAGGGAAGGTCAAGGGGGCTGAATGAAGCCTATTTCCTACAAACAAGAAATGGGGGGACACAGAAAGTATTTGTACCTGAGAGGACCCCATAGGGTCCTGCTCCGTTTCAACCTGGTGAAGTTGCACACTATGTATGTGCATCTTAGTATTCAACAAAGCATCAGGGGGACCCCTGCAAATTTCTGGAGCTCTTTTTCAGCACTGTTCCCTTCTCTTTTTTTGCCTTAAAAATTTTTTTTTTCTCTTCTTCCCCCTTCTCTTTGAAATTCTGTCTCAGAAGTCCCAGCCATCTCAGCATCATTGAATTCCAATTTCTTTCCTCAACTCCTTAATTCAGTTAGGCTATGCTTGGGATTCTTTGTCTACTCCATGGTTTGCAGTGTGCCTCTAGGCAGAAAACTGGGGCAACCCTAGAATTCACCTTGTTTGCTTTCTCACTGGGATCACATGGCCTGTGCTGCCTGTTCAATATCTGAAAACATTTGTTTCATATATTTTGTCCAGTTTCCAGTTGTTGAGGAGGGAGGGTAAATATAGTGTTTGTTCCTCCATCATCACCAGATATGTGTAAAATCTGAAAAATATTTTATTACCTATTGCTTGTTCATGTGTTATTGTCCTTTAGCTTTTTGTTTAGAAAATATTCTTAAGTGACTTCATAGTTCAACAGTGGACAAAACGTTTATGAAATACAAATTTATTGCTTAGTATAACATTAGAGCCTTTCAGGTTTTTTATAGTTTTTTTTTTACTGTGAAGATTCAGACCCTCTACACCCCTTTAAGTCTTAAAGGGTCTTATAATATGGACCATGTTATATAGTTGAGCAACATTCATGTTAGTGTCAGTGTGAATATGTCTTTTCTCTTATTGGTCTGTGACAATTGAGGTTGAAGCACAGTTCAGTTCCTAGACTTAAATTTGCATTCAAGTATATTGGGTTCTCTGAAGGCAAAACTAACATACAGCTTTTGTTTCTATAGGATTGTTTTGCTCATTGGGGTATATTAAGCTTTCAGACTAAATAATGAATAAATACTTAAAGAAGTAAAAACAAATGATCTGTGCTCTCCTATCCCCCTATGTGTCTAGGTAACTATAACTACCCAGAATTGCAGCCATGGAGTCCATGCTTAATAAGTTGAAGAGTACTGTTACAAAAGTAACAGCTGATGTCACTAGTGCTGTGATGGGAAATCCTGTCACTAGAGAATTCGATGTTGGTCGACACATTGCCAGTGGTGGCAGTGGGCTAGCTTGGAAGATTTTTAATGGCACAAAAAAGTCAACAAAGCAGGTAAGTTTTAGTTTAGAGTCCAGTTGGAAGGAACACACAAGCTAATAAGTACCATAATGTGCATGTATGCATTTTTATGTTAAGAAATGCTAAAAGTAATGGGTTCTTTAGTTGTCATTTCATCTAATGAAGTCATAGAAAAACAAATGCTTTTAAACATGTCCTTGAATCTCATTGTTACAAATACATTGTTTGATATATCATCTCATCTTGTACTTTAATTTTGTTTACTTAATGACAAACATATCAGTTGCACAAATGAGTGTATTAGATTTTAATATTTAGCAAAGTGGTTTTTATTATTTTTTAACATCTTTATTGGAGTATAATTGCTTTACAACTGTGTGTTAGTTTCTGCTTTATAACCAAGTGAATCAGCTATACATATACATATATCCCCATATCTCCTCCCTCTTTTAACAAAGTGTTTTAGGATAAAAATTGCCATGTTCCTTTTTATTTTTATCAGTACATTACGACAAAATACTCAGTTAAATTTTTCTAACATTCTTTTTTTAAGCATCCTTATTCCCTCTTTTATTCTATAGCCTTATAGAAAATAGGCTTCTATAATATTTTTTCATATTTATTAACACTATAGTTTTTACCGTCAGGGGATACATTTGTGGCATATAATCAGTAGTATGTTTGGGGGTATATTGATTTAAAAATTATTTTAAAACTGTTCTTTTAGTGAAGAGTAGTTTGAATGAGTTGTATTTTTATTATTTTTATTTGACTTAAGAGACCAACAGACTGTTCTTAGAAATGTGGAGGATTGTTAGTGTTAAATTTTACTAACAACTTTCTGTTGGAATTGTTAAAGAATTGAAAAATAACCAGGTTTAAAATGTTTGTGGAAATATGTTCTTTAAAAAGAAGAATCAGAAAAGAAAAAAGAGGGCTTCCCTGGTGGCGCAGTGGTTGAGAGTCCGCCTGCTGATGCAGGGGACACAGGTTCGTGCCCCGGTCCGGGAAGATCCCACATGCCGCTGAGTGGCTGGGCCCGTGAGCCATGGCCGCTGGGCCTGCGCATCCGGAGCCTGTGCTCTGCAACGGAAGAGGCCACAACAGTGAGAGGCCTGCGTACCGCAAAAAAAAAAAAAAAGAGAAAAAGAAAAATCACTTTCCATAAGTACTTTTACTTCCCTATACGTGAAACATATCAAATTTAAGACATGGGATTTAATACACATATTTTCCAGTGACTATCAAAATTGTACAATTGTGGGTATGCATTGTGACTTTTCCAAAACCAGCTTATTTCCCAAAGAAGTATGTTAAAGACGGAATTGGCTTTGGTTATCCTTTTATGAAGGAAGAATCTTGGTTCTGTGATAGATTGCTGGTATGTGGTTTGTATCCGACGTGTAAATCTTGTTTTTATTGCCATTTGGTTAGAAGTCTTTAAGTCCAAAGTTGATCTTTATCTTAAATATTGATTGGTCATTTTTTTTTTTTTTTTTTTTTTGCGGTACGCGGGACTCTCACTGTTGTGGCCTCTCCCGTTGCAGAGCACAGGCTCTGGACGCACAGGCTCAGCAACCATGGCACACGGGCCCAGCCGCTCCGCGGCATGTGGGATCTTCCCGGACCGGGGCACAAACCCGTGTCCCCTGCATCGGCAGGCGGGCTCTCAACCACTGCGCCACCAGGGAAGCCCGATTGGTCATTTTTGAACATTGTTTTCTCTTTCACCAAGAGCTCATCCAAAAAAATAAATGATTTCTTGAGTATTGACTACTTAAAAAGTTATGAATGAGGTCATGAAGTTATATAAATGACCAACCTCCAACACCAGCACAAATTGCTTTTATAATCAATTATAGAAAGGGAAAATGAAATAACACCAAATTTACTAAATTTTGCATTGTTTATTAAGGACGTGATAACATAATAGTGTCTTTGTCCTTAACCAAAAGAGTTCTAGGTGTTTGTGTTTATATCATTAGTTCATATGCTGAAATCCTCTAATGTTGGAGCTTCTGTTGTTGCTAATAGAACATGAGAACCAGGCACAAATAATAGCTAGTTAATTAGATATTACACATTAATACAGCATTTCTCAACTGCTGACTTCGGAACTAAGATCTCTTATGACACTTTAACTGTATTCCTTTTTTTCCCCAAATTTATTGCTTTGAGGAAAAAGGTAGTTTTAGAATATATCATTGCTCTCTGTGGATTTTGAATTTTCTTTTGCCTCTTTCAAACCTCAGAGGGTTAGAACTCTGAGTATCCTGTCTTGACTGCTGGCTAATTCCTTAAGGAATAGCTAAGTCTCTTGGCACTGAAGCCTCATTTGAATTTCTCCCTTAATTGAAAAGTTTTAGTTCTTTTTTCAATGGCCTCATTTTTATTAAAAAGGAATCAGAGAAAATAGATAATCTAGAGCTGTACTTGATACAATATGGTAGCCATAAGCTATATATGGTTTTTTCAATTAATTAAAATTTAATAAGATTAAATTCAGTTTCTTTATTGGACTAGTCACATTTCAAATGCTCCATAGCCACATGTGGCTCATATTACCCTATTGGACAGTACAGGTAAAGAACTTTCTATCATCACTGAAAGTTCTATTGGGCAGTGCTGATTTTAGAGAAACTGGGAGAAAAATAATGGAAAAGGATACTCTGCTAGTCGTTTTCTTCCCCCTTAAAGGGACATTGAGACTGAAAGCATCTTTCTTACCCTCTCAGCTTTATTTGATTTAGCATGCAGTGTACTTGATTGTAGTTGTGTTTTATAGTAGAATATATGATCTTAAATTTGACTTTGAGGTAAACATCGGGTACGAGGCTTTGGGCCAGGAGATTTTCATACCTGTTTTTTAAAAAATAAATTTATTTATTTATTTGTTTTTGTCTGTGTTGGGTGTTCGTTGCTGTGCGCCGGCTTTCTCTAGTTGCCGTGAGTGGGGCTACTCCTCATTGCGGTGTGTGGGCTTCTCATTGTGGTGGCTTCTCTTGTTTCAGAGCACGGGCTCTAGGCGCATGGGCTTCAGTAGTTGTGTCACACAGGCTTCAGTAGTTGTGGCGTGCGGGCTTCAGTAGTTGGGGAGCGCAGGCTTAGTTGCGGCATGTGGGATCTTCCTCGACCAGGGCTCGAACCCGTGTCCCCTGCATTGGCAGGCGGATTCTTAACCGCTGCGCCACCAGGGAAGCTCTCATACCTGGTTTTAATAGTTAAAAATATGAAGGTGTTTTCTGTGTTACATGGCAGTGAAATAAATACCATGATATTTAAACCATTGCATTTAAAGTTTAAATCTTGTTCTTTTTCCCCATTTCACTTTTTTACATGATCTTCAAAAAAAAGTATCATAATTTCACATTGTCCAAAAAAACCCAACAACAACAAAAAACACAGCAGTATTTCCAAGTTAAAAGAATCCTTTTTAGGGTTTGCATACCCCTTTAAAGATTATCTGTGTATTTTTTCCTAGGGTTATTTCAAGTTCACATTAGTACATGATTAATTATAATTTTCAGATCATGTAGAACTTTTAACTTTAAAATTTATTTTTATTTATTTTTGGCTGCATTGGGTCTTTGTTGCTGCACACGGACTTTCTCTAGTTGCGGTGAGCTGGGGCTACTCTTCTTTGTGGTGTGCGGGCTTCTCACTGCGGTGGTTTCTCTTGTTGTGGAGCACGGGATCTAGGTGCACGGGCTTTGGTAGTGTGGCGCGTGGGCTCAGTAGTTGTGGTTCCCGGGCTCTAGAGCGCAGACTCAGTAGTTGTGGCACATGGGCTTAGTTGCTCCGCGTCATGTGGGATCTTCCCGGACCAGGGCTTGAACCTGTGTCCCCTGCATTGGCAGGAGGATTCTTAACTACTACACCACCAGGGAAGTCCCAACTTTTAACATTTTAACCTAAATGTTTGAAGACCTCTTAGAAGAGTAGTAATAATAGCACCTACGAAACTGATGAGAAAAAGTACATATTTATGAAACCTGGAATGCAGCACGATAAAGAATTGGTAAATAAAAAGTTACTTGCGCCTGGTTACTTGTGCCTTCATTGTACCTGATTGGACATCTGTATTATTATTCTGTCTTTATGCTTCCAAAAATAAGTTTCTGTTGCTTTTTATTATTTTTGAAAGACATTCATTGAAGAAACACCTCATAGTGAATAATTTATGAAAGTGAAATTAAGAATTCTAAGAATCTTCAAGACAAGTATATAGTTGATTTTTTGCAGTAAAATAAATTTCTTAGGCCAGTTTTGTATATAAAATGAGCCGTTAAGATTTTTAAAAGTTATTATTTAGATAAACTTAACCAAATACAACATGTAAACATGTTGAAATGGATAGATCTTTAAATACAGCTTATTAGCACTGGAAGCTACTATTTAGGCTCAAGTGCTATTTAGTTTCCTTTTTGAGTGTTTATTTAGAAGCAGCTCTTAGTTCTTAACCATTACTCTTTCTAGAATGTCTTTCTAGAGATGCTATAAAACATTTCAAGGTGACATTTAGGGAATTTAAGTTGTCTAATTTTTAAAATATAAACTTATTTTTAAGAACTCACATGTGGAATAGTGCACAAATCATGAGTGAGCAGCTTTTTGAATGTTCACCGTGAACACACCTGTGTACCCAGCATCCATATCAAGAAAACATTGCTAATACTCATGTCTCTTCACATTTATTACCTCCCCCCGCCCCAACCCTGCCCCTTCTCTCCAGGGCTAACTGCTCTCCTGTCCTTTGACACTTAGGAATAATCTTGCCAGTTTTTGAATTTTGTTTAGGTGGAACCATAGCATGTACTTTTGTGTTTGGCTCCCTTTTCTTAAATTTATTTTCATGAAATACATCTATGTAGTTGAACATAGCAATTTTTCTTTTCATTGATATATAGACTACTGCTGTGAACATTGTTGTGTGCTGTTGGCATATATGACATGTTACCTAGATATGGAATTGCTAGGTAATAGTGTATGTATCTGTTCAGTGCCAAAAAGCTTTCCAGAGTGTTTGTGCCAATGTACACATCCACCAGCAGTTATAGATCTCCACATCTCTGCCCAAACCTTTCCATAGTTAGTCTTTTGAACTAAAAAGGGCTATTTAATTTTTGAAAATTCAGTGAAATATTTCCTGCTCCCCTACCTCTTGAACTTTTATAATGTCTAGTAGATAGTTGCTAGGCTTAGAGTTTATGCTGCTGTATTTCTCTTATAGCTTTGAAACTGACTTAGTCTTTCTACAGAGTAGCATATTTAGGACTAAAATGGTTTTATAAACATAGACACTCTTTTCAAATATATCCTTATTTCCTTTTTAAAGAATATTTAAGAGAGATTTCTGAGACAAATGCCCTGCACTGGATTTCATTAGCTTTTCTAATTTTTAATTAGACTTTATTTAAACAAGTCATTAAAGGGAAATTTTTTTGGTCAAACTGTATATATGTGAGAAACGCTTGCTTCATATATATGTCCTTTAAAATTGAAATACCATCACCGTATCTGTTAGATAGGAATACTATAACTATAAAGGCTGCTATATATTTAAATAATTTGTAATAAAAGCACTACATAAATAGTTTCTGTCCCACCTGTATATATAACTTTTACTTCTTTTCAAGTAGAAGAATAGCTCAACATTTTGAAATCTCTTTCAACTCTGCTATGTCAAGCCAAGGGATTTATTTGGGGGGAAAATGTTTTAAAAAATACGTGTGCGTGTGTGTATGTTTATATATAAAATTTTGCCTGGTTCTCAGGCTATTCATGCATTTATTTATTAAGCATTTCTGTTTATCTTGACACAAGATTCTGTGTTGCCAGGTGACTACTCTTCAAATGGATTTAACATTTATTAGGAGTCTTCTAGTGTCCCACATTTATTACGATCTTTTTTATCCAGCTTTGGAGTAGTTCTTTTTTAAAAAAATAAGGCAACTTCAGTCTTATTTTGCCTTAAAAGTCATACTTGTTGGCCTATTTCTTTTGCCTTGCTTCATAAGCTTCGTAACACCCCCAGTTAAATTGCTATTCATATGAGGATAATAAAGATTGATCAATTTTTTAAAATCATGCAGTAAAAATTTACCTATTCATATTTATCCACTCTACTACATGTAGGCTTGGACACAGTCCCTTCCTTATTACAGAATTTACATTATGTTATTTTAGATGCCAGTGTCCATGGGGTAAAGCTTGCTAATATTGTGTAGACAGAGGCATAATTAAATTATTATAAATAGTTAAATTCTAAAATATTAACAGCTTTAATGTAAAGGAAACCATTGTGCAAAGGTGAATGTGCTAGTCAAGTTGCTTAGATCAAAAATGATCATAGACTATCTAGTAATTTTAAGGAGTATATCTTGTTATCTCTCAGTCATCTCAACTTATTTTTAACTTAATCTAAATAAAAACTTATATTTTGTTTTATTGTTTTGAGAAAGGAACATTGTCCCAAAATCACACAAAAAAAAGAAGAACATGATGCTTGGAGTTACCACCAGCCAGTCCTGAAAGGCCCATAAAATAAAGGATTTCAGGGAATGTCTATGTTTCAAAAACCATCTCTGGTAGCTCTGAGGAATAGGTTAGTGGAGTTCATGATTGCTATTAGGGAATCCTAGATACATTGGTGTATACTAACTCAGATTTTATTACTTAAATTATCTTGTTTTCAGTGAGAGTTCAACTTTGTAGTTATAGTAAGCAAAGTAGCTTTTAAAAATTATAAATTAGGTCTATATCAAAAGACAGCCTCCATTATGACAAATATTAATTTTTAGAAAAGATAATTTATTTCATATCCTTTTCTGTTTAAAGATAGGCTATTGAGAAAAATACTTTTTATTTATGGGTAACTCTCTTTGCCAATGTATTTTAAAAAATATTAAGTGAATAAACAATAGAGTGCCAAATGTTGCTTACATTATTTTATATTTGGTATTATTTGTAATTTTGCAAAAAGGGCCTCACATTTTAATTAGCGTTAACAGTTGTTGAATCTTAAGTGGAAGATATATTGGATGATTGCACTACCTCATTTTTTTTGTATATTTGAAAATTTTCATAATGAAAAGTTGAAAACGGTTTTAATTCAACATGATAATGAAATGCTTCAAGTAGTTGCTTATCTTTACTGACCATCAGTAGGCAATGAACATCTGAGTATCTTTTAGGTGAAGATCCTGTGGTGGGTACAGAGACACTTATGGCATGGTTTCTTTCTTCAAGAAGCTTGTAATATACATATAGGTATAGACGGATAGGATTTTTATACAAGTGATATGTGTTAGCAGAGGGAGTAGTATAGTGAAGTAGTAGAGGAAAGACAAATTTAGAAATTAGATGATAGTCTATTCTGTTGAAAGGTTTCAAGGTGCAGGCTAAGAGTTTTCTTTTAAGGAGTCAGTATGAGGCCTAAAGGTTAGTTAATTAGTCATTACTTTGTTGACGTTGGTTAATTTTAATTAACTGATCCGAACAAAGAAATTTTTTTTTTTTTTTTTTTTGCGGTACGCGGGCCTCTCACTGTTGTGGCCTCTCCCGTTGCAGAGCACAGGCTCCGGACGCGCAGGCTCAGCGGCCATGGCTCACGGGCCCAGCCGCTCCGCGGCATGTGGGATCTTCCCGGACCGGGGCACGAACCCGTGTCCTCTGCATCGGCAGGCGGACTCCCAACCACTGCGCCACCAGGGAAGCCCCGAACAAAGAAAATATTTTTAAGATAGTTGATAACCTGTTCTGATCTATGTAGGAATCTTTCATTTTTGACCTAAAACAATAAATGAATGTCAGAGAGAGTTGTGTTTTTTTTCTTTATGAACTGTAGTGTTCTGCCTTTAGAATGGTGAATCTGTAGGAGCTCAGAAGTTACTTCATGTAATCTTTTTTTAAAGACTTAAAACATCTTGAAAAAATAAACACATTTAAATCAGATGCATTTATAAAATATGTTGGAACACTTACTAAAAATTGTACACATGAATAGTGAGGTGGGAACTTGAACTTGTAGGTCATTTGTTTTTAGTTCAAGTTAATATTACATAATTCTCTTAGCTCCTGTTCTGTGTCTCAAAATGATCAAAAGAGCTAATATTTTGTGTTTGTGTGTGTGTATGTGTATATGTATATGCCAGGTTAACTTGTGAAGGCAGTATATATATGAGTGCTATTTAAAGCTCTCACGCAAATAGTTTTACTGAAGGCATATATCATGTTTTACTAGGGTCTTATTTATTGGCCCTGTTATTTCTGGGGAGACAGAATGGTGTATTGGCTAAGAAAGTGACCCCTAGAGCTGGACTGACTGGGTTTGAATCTTGATTCTTCATCTTACCAATTGTGAGATCTTAGATAATATGTTTATCTTTTCCACAGTGTCCTCATGTGTGAAGTGAGGATAATAACTTGTCTCATGGGTTGCTGTGAAGAGTGGAATAATTCCTAAAAAGTACACAGATGCTTGGGGAATAGGGTGTTCAATTTGAGTTACTAATGTAGTCCCTTTACGTTATAACTTTTCAGAGCCTCAATCCTCTAAAATCCTTAACTTATCTATATATGTCTAAGGAGGCTCCAACTTAAAACAAGTTGTGTTTTGAGGAATTTACTGATTTGGATTTCTGCAGTGAATCTCCGTTATGTAAATAGGTTGCCAGGCTAACTTGTGAAGGCAGTAATCATAATGTAGCAAAAATAATTAGAAGAGAACAGCAATAAAATGGAAAGATACTGTCTTGGTATCAACTCAAAGATAGTTGAGTAGTAGTAGGTTTAATTAAAAGCATTTGAAAGAGACACAGAGCTCTGAAAGAGTCATTCAAAATCTTCCATAGAATTTTGGAGGGCTACCATTGATTCTTTGCTAATTTTACTTCCAACTTTATCAGTTTTCTTTGCATTTATGATGGAGAGCTAGCAGCATCACTGATGTATTACACAGTTGTAATATATCATCTATCAGTACGGCTATTTTTTGACTGATTTGTTAAGATTAGGTAACTTGATGGGAACTGTTCTCTTTGTGCAACTGAGAGAGAATGAAAGAGAGAAGGTGGTTAAGGAGGTTGTGTGATTTTAGTAGTATAAAATAAGCTGTGACTGATCTCAGAGAGACGATAGGGGAGCAGTTTCCCGTGCTGGTAACCATTCCCAGTTACTGCCCTTAAGAAGAGGAGAGAGAGAAAGAGTATGGGTTATTCCTATGTAAAAGATGCTTACAAATTGAGTTTTTGTATAAATAAGCACTCCCTGACATATAAGACGTTTCTTTTAAAAAGTATTTCAAGATTCTGTAGTATAATCCAGGGTTATCACTATGAAAAGCATTTTGAATTTTTTAACATTTTAACTTTTATTTGAATTCCAGTAAAATAAGAAATTACTACATAGGAGACAACACATTACACAGTTTGTGTGTATCTCTGATACCAGAGTTGAAAGATGGAGATTTTCCTATGTTCTCCTTAGATGAGGGTTCTTAGTCTTATAACTCTAAAAATATTTAACTTTGGTAATTATGAAGAAACCAACTTTTTAATATCAGAAAAGTATTACAATGGTGCTAAAATGCACCGTTTTTAGTTATTTCTCTTTGTAGACTGTTGTGACACTCAAATAAAATTTTATTGCTTTTATATATTCTTGATTAATTAGTTACACATTTCTTTCATTAGGAAGTAGCTGTTTTTGTCTTTGATAAAAAGCTGATTGACAAATATCAAAAATTTGAAAAGGATCAAATCATCGATTCTCTAAAACGAGGAGTCCAACAGTTAACTCGACTACGACACCCTCGACTTCTTACTGTCCAGCATCCTTTAGAAGAATCCAGGTAAATTTTTATGAAAACTTACATAAGAGACTTCCTAAACAAATAGTTTTTTTAAAAAAAAACTTTATGTTTGAAATCTATCTATACAGTATACTGTCAGTGAAAAGTTCTTATCAACTGAGTGTTGAGTTCTTATGGATTAGTTACTTCTTTGAAATTTATTTGCATATTCTATGTATATGTCTCTTTTTGAAATATTAATAAAAGTTTTCTTCACATTTGCCATGAGTCTGTATTTGCTTACTCTATGTTCAAGACTACAGCAGTCCAAATGGAAGATGCGAGAGAAGTATAGAATACAGTCCCTGCCTGAAAGTAATTTTTCTTGTTAATTTGCTAGAATTCATTGCCCCCTTTTCATTGATTCAATATTCAGAGGCTATTTTTATGTGTATTCCAGGTAGTACTGGACGTTTAACCTTTTACTATGTCCAGTATGTCAGTCCATAGTCCTCAGTTACTCTACTATCTCTTTTTCTCAAAATGAGCTTGGGAACTGTTGCTGAGAATGACAAGAAAACAGAATTTATGTTGTGTAATCTTAACTGGATCCTCAAGCCTTGGTGCTTTCAATAACTCCTTTAGATACCCAGCTATATAAATCTTTTCCACATTACTCATAACCCCTAATTTATTCCTTCCTTCCTACTTAGCAGACTGTATTCCCCTCTCTTAAATCAGATCTTAACCAAATGGTTTGCCAATGCATTCTGTGGACCCTAGGATTTTAAGGATAGGGAAAGAAGAGGCAGGGGGAGGAACCTAGCTGGCAGGGGCCCAGGCTTCCCATCTCCCTTCAACCAGGACAGTTTGGTTTTTATCTATTTTATATTTTGGATTTCTACATAGTTCTTACTTTAGAATCTTAGTAACCCACTGTCACTTACTCACTTCCCCCAAAGACACAAGATCTTTTCTTTGAACCTAAAAGAAAAAAATCTAATGTTTACCATGTGAAAAACTGTACTAAATTTTTTGTATTTGTTTAACTTATTTAATTCTCAACAACTATATAGAAGAACTGAGGATTGGAGCTGCTACTACATAAGCCACATAGTTATGGCACCCTGATTCCTGAGCCTATGCTGTGCCTACCCAGAAATATACTTATTTTATGTCTCTTATCATGATAATATTTTACTGCCCTTCTTTGTTTAAATAAACCCAGAAGAAGATTATAGTTGTTGTCTTCTTACATAACACTCACTATTATGAACCCTCTATCTCAAAGTGGACTAAGTTTTGTTGGTCACACTTGTCCTGAGCTTTCCTGACTCCATGCTTGTTTGTGCTATTTCCTCTAGAGTGTTTTCTGTCAGTAGTTATAGTGTCACCTATCAGAACCTACCCACCTTTGTTATTTTAACTTGTATTTCTTTTTTTTTTTTAATATTCCATTGTATGAATATAGCACATTTTGTTTACCTGTTCATCAGTTGATGGGCATTTGAGTTGTTTCTCCTTTTTGGTTTTTATGAATACTGCTGCTGTAAACATTTGTGTACAAGTTTTTGTGTGGACATACGTTTTCATTTCCCTTGGGTGTACAACCTAGGAGCCAACTTGCTGGCTCATATGGTGACTCAATATTTAGCCGACTGAGGATAAAGTAGGATTTTTTTAAAAATTTAATTAATTAACTTATTTTTGGCTGCATTGGGTCTTCGTTGCTGCGTGTGGGCTTTCTAGTTGCGGTGAGCGGGGGCTACTGTTCGTTGCGGTGCGCAGCCTTCTCATTGCGTTGGCTTCTCTTGTTGCGGAGCATGGGCTCTAGGCGCGTGGGCTTCAGTAGTTGTGGCACATGGGCTCAGTAGTTGTGGCTCACGGGCTTTGTTGTTCCGTGGCATGTGGGATCTTCCCGGAGCAGGGATCGAGCCTGTGTCTCCTGCATTGGCAGGTGGATTTTTAACCACTGCGCCACCAGGGAAGTCCCTAACTTGTATTTCATCATTACGTTTTAAGTCTCTTGAAGGGAGAAAGGCCAGTGTTTTATATCTTTCTTTGTCCCTGCAGCTTCTTTTATAGTGATTTAAATATTATAGGACTAGGGCTTTTTTGGCGTTCATGAAGAGAGATAATTCAAAGATTACTTTGAGGCATTTTCATTGATAGGTTGTAAAAATTGCAGTAGCATTGATAGAAATAGGAACCCTTTAGGGAAGGAAAAAAATAACTTCTGGTTTTTAATGACTTAATAATGTGGAGATGACACTGGAATCATCCAAAAGAAATGTGCTATAGAAAATAATCCAGGGACTTCCCTGGCAGTCCAGTGGTTAAGACTTTGCCTTCCAGTGCTGGGGGTGCGGGTTCAAACCCTGGTTGGGGAGCTAAGATCCCACATGCCTCAGGGCCAAAAAACCAAAACATAAAACAGAAGCAATATTATAGCAAATTCAATAAAGACTTTAAAAATGATCTACATCAAAAAAATTCTTTAAATAAATAAATAAAAAGAAAAGTAATCCAGGTGAAAGTTCAGAGTTGGTGATGTATATGGGGGTGAGTAAAATATAGGTAGTAATTAAAACCATGAAAAAAAAATGAATTTCAAGAGCATGAGTCAAAAGAGCAGAGTAGTGAGGACAGAACTTGAAATGTAGAGGGGAAAGAAGAGCCAGCAAAAGAAATTGGAAGGATCATGTCGTATGACAGGAGAAAAATTGGCAACATGTTATGGAAGCCAAAGGAGGGAAGAAAGGACTCCCTAACACTGGGGACCACCAAATAAAAAGGAAATAAGGACTAAGAAGAATCCATTGCATTTGACTAGTGAGAGGTTGTTAGTGATATTCAGTAATTTCAGTAGGATGGCAGTTTGGAAGCTAGAAAGGAACCCAGCAGAGAAGACATCATTATGTGAATAAAGTCCCATAGGAGGAACTCAAAGGAAATTTCAGGAGGATAGTTGCAAATCACTAATATACTGAGGTAAAGTGTAGGGAAATGAGATCATTCATGTTCGATGAACTTTACTTTTTCAAGATAGAACGTGGATAATAGATGAGTAGTAGGTAAAGGAATAAGGAGTTAATGGAATGAGGAGTTAATATAAGAGGGCTATGAAGGGATGTTCTTGAAAAATAAAAAGAGCGAGGTTAAATAAAGTATACTATGTATCTTTAGGCTATGAGTCTACAGAGACTTGGGTTTTCTATTTTTTCCTTCAGCTTACGACATAAGCAAGAGAGTAAAAGAAACCTGTGATGGCGCCTACAGGGTTAATAAGGGTTTGCCCAGTAAAGGGTAGTAAGGGCGATAGTTTATTGTTGAGGTAGTAGGGAGAAAGACAGGAATAAAGTGTAGTCAGAACTGAATACTTCAAATTTGTTGAATAAAGATACTGGGAAGCTAGGTTAGGTGGTGGTAGTAAAAGGATGGGAGATGAATGGCTAGTAAACAGCTGCGGTTGGGGGAGGTGGTCCTTGAGAGAGGATTTAGCCCTTCTGGTGTGTAACTGTTTGTAATGATGATGGAAATAAATATTCATGAAAGATAATAAGGCCTTCAAGCTTGAAGAATAATCTTACGAATATTGATATGACCAAGGATGATTTTGGGGACAAGACAGAAAAGGAAAAAAATAAGAGTTGCTAAAATAAACGAGTCCTGGGAATCATTGGAAACTGTAGAGAAGACTAAGGGGTTTTTGAGCAGTTTTCCTCCAGTGCAGTTCAGCAAACGAAAGCCTGAGTCCACTGTGTTAATGAGCTTAGTGTGGGAGTCAAGAACACGATCAAGATCATCATCTTTATTGATAACTGAGCAGGGAGGACAGTGTAACTTTCTTCTTCAACCTAAGCAGCTCTGTCTTTATCACTCATACATATTGAACTTCTGCATATGCTTTCATTTGAAAAATGGGTTCAAAGTGAAAGAAAAGTAACTCAAGTATTACTGACAGAACAGCAAAAGGCATATTTGCCATTAAACAGTTACTGTCCAGGTGCAGAGGCTAGGTATAGCTTTGTTACCGCACTGCCTTGTAGTTCTTCATTGCCAGAGCCTAAGCCAAAGTCCAAAATGTTAGGACTTGAATCTCAGACAGTTGGTAATTACAATAGCAATTGTAAACATTTACTGAGCTTACATTTTAGTCAACATGCTATGTATTTTATATGCATTTGCTCATTTGATCTTTACAGTAACCTTTCAAGGTGGTCTTTTATCACCAGTTTACAAATGGGCAAAGTGAGGCTCAAAGTGTCCAAAGTCACCAACAAGGAATAGAGATGCTGGGACTTGAAGTTGGGTATTTGTATTCAGAGCTTGAGCCCTTGGTCATTACTCTATTAGACTTATTGAAGGCTTATTGAATGTTACTAATGCTGAGGGCCCCGGCTCGATCCCTGGTTGGGGAACTAAGATCCCGCAAGCTGTGTGGCACAGCCAAAAAAAAAAAAGAACAGTAATTTAAAAAATTGGAAACTTGTGACACCTTTAAAAATGATACATAAAATAGATAAAAGCAAAGGTGCTCTGAGATTGAAGTAGTCATCAGGCTAGTCACTCCCACTGGCATCTGGACCTGACTGCCCGGTCCTGAGATTTTCCACATGGACCTCCTGCCAGGGAGCTCCCCGAGCTCCAGGTGTGTCCATGTGGCCGTGCTCTGGCCAGGACGTCACATCTCCTGACACGTCCTGCCCCTCAGCAACCTGGGGAAGCCCTGCTGATCCTCTGCACACAGGCTCCACAGTCACTCCTACTCACCCACCCGGAAACAGGAACCCCCCCCCCCGCCGCCACCCCCCCACCTCCTCCGCACCAAGCACACACATGGCATGCCTGTCCTGGCAATGTGCTGTGGAGGACAAGTGGACATCAGGGCTTGCAAAGTACCCTAGGACAGTGGTCCCCAACCTTTTTGGCACCAGGGACTGGTTTCGTGGAAGACAGTTTTTCCATGGACGGGGGTGGGGGGGGGTTCAGGAGGTAATGCGAGCGATGGGGAGCGGCAGATGAAGCTTCGCTCCCTGGCCCGCTGCTCACCGCCTGCTGTGCGGCCTGGTTCCTAACAGACCGCGGCCTGAGGGTTGGGGACCCCTGCCCTAGAAGACACCACAGGATGCCATGTTTCCCAAAGCAAGAACAAAAGGGTTTTCACATTGTTTACAGGAGCAAAAGACAGTCCTAGAGATGCAAAAATGATGCGCCCTTCCAGGGTTCCAACAGCTCACAAAGGTCCCAAGAGACGTAATTCAGGACCCTTCCCTCACCCAGGTGTTTGCTCTTAACAGTGAAAAAAAAAGTGACCGTCCTGTGGGAGCTGGAGCTATGCCCTGTCCCTCTTCCTGATTCATTGCTCCAGAGGTGTCTGTGGGAAATCTACAGGTTCCTTTGAGCATATTCTGAGATTTAGAGCCTTAGAAATAAGGGTAATATCATAGGTATAATGTAACAGTATGTTAAATTAATTCATTGGTTTTCCATAAAGAATATCAATCATTCAAAATGCACAGTTGATATAATGTTTATTTCCTGACTTTTTAAATTTAAAAAATGTATCACAGCTGTTATAACACTTAAAAGACTGAATGATTTATCCAGTGGAATTCATATACAAAGCTTCCTGACTTTGCTTTATTGGCCTAAGTGTGTTATATTAATGCTGAAAATAAATCTAAAATTGTCCACCTTCTTGTTGATAGTTAAATAGGACCACTAATATTTTTCTTTTTTAAAACAGGGATTGCTTGGCATTTTGTACGGAACCAGTTTTTGCCAGCTTAGCCAATGTTCTGGGTAACTGGGAAAATCTACCTTCCCCTGTATCTCCAGACATTAAGGATTATAAACTTTATGATGTAGAAACTAAATATGGTTTGCTTCAGGTATGTATTTTTATTCATCATGTGGATAGAATATTTTCCTTCAAAATTGTTTTTAGCCATTTCAAATTTAGCTGTATAAACTGCTTTATGTAAACCTTTAGATCTTCTCAGTAATTTAAAAATTATTTCTATGTTCTAGAATTTTTCTACAGTTTATTGTTAGGCTTAAACTATCTTTTTAATGTATGAAACATAACATTAGTAACCTTTGGAGAAGAGCACTTGTTGATTGGTGGATGTGGTGGTTCCTTTTTAATGTTTTTGAATTGTAAACCTTCACAGTGCATCCGTTAAGTCCATCCACTTTTTCTGATTTTCCTTCCCCTGCTTACCAAAATATCTTTGGCTTTCGAGAGTGAATTGATACAGTAGATTCTTTGTTTTTGGGGGGCAGAGATCATTTTATTCATTATTTTTAACAGTACTGTTAAGGTATAATTAATTGGCATACAATAAACTTCACATGTTTAAAATATACAGTTTTTTAAGTTTATAGGTGGAACCATCACTACAATCAAAACAATTTACATATGGACCTTCCAAAGTTTCCTCATACCCATTCCGGTCCTCCCCTCCTGCTCCTTGCTGTCTTCTGTCTCTCACCCCAGGAAGCCACTGACTACTTTCTGTCACTAAATCAGTTTGTATTTTTAGAATTTTGTAAATGAAATCATACAATATGTACTCTTTTTCTGGCCTGGCTTCTTTCAATCAATCTGATTATTTTGGTATTCATTCATATAGTTGTGTATATCAATACTTCTTTTATTACTGAGTAGTATATCATAGTTTGCTCATTCATTCACCTGTTGTTGATCATTTGGGTTGTTTCCAATTTTGGGCTATTGCAAATAAAGCTGCTATGAACATTCATATGCAAGTTTTTGTATGGACGTATGCTTTCATTTCTCTTGGTTAATTACCTAGGAGTGGAATGGCTGTCAAATGGTATGTGTATATTTTATTTTTTAAGAAACTGAAAAACTGTTTTCCAAATGGTAGTACCATTTTACATTCCCATTGCAGTGTATAAAAGTTACATTTTTTTCACATCTTTGCAAAACTTGGTATGGTTGGCCCTTTCAATTGTAACCATTCTTTTTTTTCGTGGGATCTTAGTTCCTTGACCAGGGATTGAACCCAGGTCCTCGGCAGTGAAAGCATGGAGTCCTAACCACTGGACCGCCAGGGAATTCCCTCAATTGTAGCCATTCTAGTGTGTGTGCAGTGGTATCTCATTGGAGTTTTAATTTGCATTTCCTTAATGAATAATGATGTTGAACACCTTTTTATATGCTTCCTTGCCATCTGAGTGTCTTTTTTGGTGACATGTCTGTTCAGATCTTTTGCTTATTGTTTAAATGGGTTGTTTGTTTTCTGTTATTGAGTTTTGAGATTTCTTTATATATTGTGGACACAAGTTCTTTGTCAGATACATGACTTAAAAATATTCTCTCTTAGTCTGTGGCTTATCTTATTCTCTTAACAGTATATATTTTCTAATTGTGGTAAAATACACATAACATAAAATTTGCCATCTTAGCCATTTTTAAGTGTACAGTTTAAGTACATTCACATTCTTGTGCAACCATCACTTCCATCCATCTCCAGAACTCTTTTCACCTTGCAAAATTTAAGCTGTACTCATTAAACAATAACTCCCCACACCCCACCTCTCATACCTCCCAGCCCCTAGCAACCATCATTCTACTTTCTGTCTCTATTAGTTTGACTACTCATATAAGTGGAATCATGCAGTATTTTTCTTTTTGTGACTGGTTTATTTCAGTTAGCATAATATCCTCTAGGTTCATCCATGTGGTAGCGTGTGTCAGAATTTCTTTCCTATTTGAAGGCTGAATAATATTCTGTTGTATGTATTTACCACATTATGTTTATTCATTCATTCGTTGATGGACACTTGAGTTGCTTTCACCTCTTGGTTATCGTAATACTGCTATGAACATGGGTGAACAAATATCTCTTCAGGACCCTGCTTTCAGTTCTTTTTGGGATATACCCAGAAGTGGAATTGCTGGATTCTATGGTAATTCTATTTTTAAGTTTTTGAGGAACTGGCATACTTTGTACGGTTAGCCCTTTCAAATCCAGTTTTCACTTTTTGTTAACAAATTCCATGGTAATCTCAGGCACAAATATAAAATTACCAAATATTAATCCAGTGTGAGAATGAGGGAATATCAGTTAATGTTTGAAAACTGAGTACAATGCTATTCAGAAAAACTTAATTTCAATATGAAGTATAAGTATATAAAAATATTAAGAATTAGAATCAAATTGACAAAGGTATTTCTTGATATTTACTGTCTTTAAGTAAGAAACCAAAGATTCTCTTGCTTTTCGAATTCAGGAACTGAATAAATTTGGGTAGCAAAGTGCTTTTATTACTGTCTTTTCTTTTGCTTTTGTGCGTATAGAAAGGAACTTAATAAATAGTTGTCCTCTGTTTTTACAATTGGGTTTTTCTTGCTAATGCTTAGAATGCTCTGGCAACTGAGAATATCTACACTTTTGCATTTATGAAATTTAATTGTTACCTGGCGTGTAAAAAATTTTTATTGGGAGAAGCAGCAAATTTGATTATTATGAGATTTATTATTGTAATTGAAAGGAGTTTTATTAAAAATGTCTTTTATTTCCATTTACAGGTTTCTGAAGGATTGTCATTTTTGCATAGCAGTGTGAAAATGGTTCATGGAAATGTTACACCTGAAAATATAATTTTGAATAAAAGTGGAGCCTGGAAAATAATGGGCTTTGATTTTTGTGTATCATCGACCAATCCTTCCGAACAAGAGGTAATGAAGGTTTTATTCTTCTCATTTTTTAAAGCTCTGGAAATTTGTGATTGCATCTGAAATAGATTAGAGAATTTATAAGCCTGATAAATGTGTAGAAATAGGCTATGTGGTACAATGGTATGTTTAAATGTATAGCTTTATAGAAAATTTCTAGTGTTCATTGTACCTATGAATATTTAGCTCATTAATTCCTCAGTAATGTTACTTGAGAAGAAAGTACTAGAGTTAAGCAAATTTGAGCACTATTGGGTTAAGTAGATTTTTTTCCCTCAGAGTGTCAGATACACAAACAAACATTGTGAATCTCTAGCAGTGTTTCCCCAGTTTATTGGATCACAGAATCTTCTTTAAGGAGCATGATAACAATAGCAGTGATAATAATGGGTAACATTTATTGAAGCGCTTTTCTGAACACTTCTTGTGTATTTACTTATTATCCTCACAACGACTCAGTGAGGTATGGGAATAATACAGATGAGTAAGTTAGACTCATAGAATAAAATAATTTGCCTAAGTTTAGGCAAGTGGTAAGTGGTAGAGCTAGGATTTAAACCCAGTCTTTCTGGTTAAAAAGCACCTGTTACTTAGTGATTATGAAACCTGCCTATTTATACTTAGGAAAACACTGCAATATTTCAAATTTTTACAGTATAGTTGTTACCTTTAACAACCATGCTTTGACCTAAAATACATTTCTAATTTAAGTAAACATTTTTAAGGGAAGCAGAAAGAATTAGTATTGGTTGAGTACATACTATGCATCAGGCACTGTGCTGGCTCTGTTTTCTATACTTTTGTTTATCTTACAACATCCCTTTGAACCTGTTAACTAAATCACATAGCTAGTTGGTGAAAGAACAAGGTTTCAAACAATAATCTATTTGAACTCATAAATTTGAAGCCTGTGTATCAGAAAACATAGGCCAGACCTTTCCATATTCATAATGCATTGTATAGTGTAGTGATAATTTGTCTTCTGGGAGAGAGTGCCAATAATCTCAAAGTTATAAGAGTTCTTATTCTTATCTCTTAACTTGTTTCATGCACTTTCTAGTTCTGGGATTTGGGGAAATTTAGAATTGAAAGTGATGGTGACATTTTTCCTTGCATGACTGAGTATGAATTTAAAACTAAATTGTTACTACTTGACAGTGGTTTGCTTTAATTTAACTATTTAATCTATGTAATCCCTTTTCTGTCTTTTTATAGCCTAAGTTTCCATGTAAAGAATGGGACCCAAATTTACCATCATTGTGTCTTCCAAATCCTGAATATTTGGCTCCTGAATACATACTTTCTGTGAGCTGTGAAACAGCCAGTGATATGTACTCTTTAGGAACTGTCATGTATGCTGTATTTAATAAAGGGAAAGCTATATTTGAAGTTAACAAGCAAGATATTTACAAGAGTTTCAGTAGACAGTTGGATCAGGTATTTGCCTTTAAACATTTTCTTGCATTAAAAATGTATTAAGTGTTTGGTTTTTTCCAAAATATGTTCAGAAAATTCTCTAAACTGAGATGAGTGTCTCATATTTTAAGTTTTCATAAAGTCAACTTAACAAAAGTAATTCTTAGGATTAATATTTGTTACTACAACTTTAATCATGGCATTTATTTACTAGAGTGAAAATTGAAATATGGTCTAAAATACTGGGTGTTTTGTTTTAGGAATAGAGACAATTTCAGGTATTAAAGATGGTTTTAATTATCTTGCAACAGTAGAATTAGCCCTTTGTTCAATCTAAAAATATATTTTTTAGTAAATTTCAAAAAGTTTTTTTTTTTTTTAATTTATTTTTTATTTATTTTTGGCTGCATTGGGTCTTCGTTGCTGCGCGTCGGTTTTCTCTAGTTGCAGTGAGCGGGGGCTACTCTTTGTTGCGGTATGCGGGCTTCTCATTGTGGTGGCTTCTCTTGTTGCAGAGCCCGGGCTCTAGGCTCTTGGGCTTCAGTAGTTGTGGCATTCGGGCTCAGTAGTTGTGGCTCATGGGCTCTAGAGCGCAGGCTCAGTAGTTGTGGTACACGGGCTTAGTTGTTCCGTGGCATGTGGGATCTTCCTGGCCCAGGGCTCAAACCCATGTCCCCTGCATTGGTAGGTGGATTCTTAACCACTGCACCACCAGGGGAGTCCCTCAAAAAGTTTTCTTAAGTGGACTATTGACAGTAGAAATGTGTATCTTTTGAATATTTTATATTCATATTTAACATTATTACTCTTTTGAAGTTGAGTCGTTTAGGATCTAGTTCACTTACAAATATACCTGAGGAAGTCCGTGAGCATGTAAAACTACTGTTAAACGTAACTCCAACTGTCAGACCAGATGCAGATCAAATGACAAAGGTGAGTGCATATGAATTCCTGCCTTAGATGGAGGGACAAAAAATGAGTTAAAGTTGATTAAATGCATCTGAAGATTTAATCAGATATAGTCCCCAGATAACATCTGTATTCTTGAATGTATTAAATATTCATCTTCTTTTAATCTTAAAGAGTTAAACAATTTATGCAGGTAAGTGCTCTGATATAAAGTTTAAAATTTAAAATAAAGAGACCTAATAGTTACAGTTAGGCATGCAGAAGTTCTAGACACCCCAAGAATTCATAGCCTTCAAATTCACTCATATAACCAATGGATTTTTTTTTTAATGTTTATTTGTTTATTTATTTATTTATTTATGGCTGTGTTGGGTCTTCGTTTCTGTGTGTGGGCTTTCTCTAGTTGTGGCAAGCGGGGGCCACTCTTCATCGCAGTGCGCGGGCCTCTCACTATCGCGGCCTCTGTTGTTGTGGAGCACAGGCTCCAGGTGCGCAGGCTCAGTAATTGTGGCTCATGGGCCCAGTCGCTCCACGGCATGTGGGATCTTCCCAGACCAGGGCTCGAAACCGTGTCCCCTGCATTGGCAGGCAGACTCTCAACCACTGCACCACCAGGGAAGCCCCTAACCAATGGATTTTAATGAATGGTACTGTTTATGCCCTCAAGATATTTTACTTAATCTTTTAATATTTTACTAGTTATGTAAAGAAAATGTTACTGTGCAGCTAACTCACAGGTACTGTTTCTGAAAAACTGACCTTGAAAAGAAAAATAATTTATTACTTTCTTATTCTGATTTTTATAATTAGAATTTTTATTAAGTGGTCTTTAGCATTTCGCTAAATGTTTCTGAATATTTTTTCATCATAATGTGTCAGTTTCAGATATGAGAAATACTTTAATACTTATCAGAATAATTCTGTTTCTCTGTTTTTAGATTCCCTTCTTTGATGATGTTGGTGCAGTAACACTGCAGTATTTTGATACCTTATTCCAAAGAGATAACCTTCAGAAATCACAGTTTTTCAAAGGACTGCCAAAGGTTCTGCCAAAACTGCCCAAGGTTTGTTGTTGATCAGTTTGTTATTATATAGTCAGGAGTATAGAATTTAAAATTTACTTTGACTTACTATAATAACCCTTCCAAAAAAAAAAAAATGTAACTTTTGCCAGGGGTATATAAATGACTATAAAAGGCTACAGACTGAAGTCACAAAAGTTTAGTGGACCTTTTGTGTGTGCTCCAAAAATTATTAAATAGGGTAAAAAATTGGAAGGATACCACCTATGCAAGGGCAGCACTTGGACATTAAACATCAGAAGAGAATTCCGTAAACCGTCATTGTGGAAATCACTGCCTCACTAGCAGTTATACTGCTGTATTGATACTAGTCTCTCCAATTCCTTTACTCTCCCTTTCTGGCTTATTAAATCGTGAGGATAATATGGTATAAAAATATTAGTGATTGCTAAAGAAGCCACTGGCTGGAAAACTAGTAATTCCTTTGCAGAAATATCTCCAGTGTTTAATCTATCAGATATTCATTGGTTATGCACTGTTTGTCTAGCCCTTTACTTAGATGCTGTGGAGAATAAATGGGAAACAAAATATTGTCCTTGCTTTCAAGGGCTTTACAGTAAGTGTAGATAGGGTTAACGTGCATGAAACAACAATTAACAATGTGTGGTATGAATCATAAGTAATGAAGAAATTAAGAGGAGAACTGTATTAGTGAAGACTAATTGGGGAAGATTTCCTAAAGGAAGGGTAATCGTATGTCCCTCTTTATCTGTGATGTTCCCAAGTTATGTCTTTTGTCCTGGCATAATTAGCAATAGCACCCTATTTTACTCTCAAAAGTGTCCCAGTTTCAACTATAAATTACATAGTCACCTTACCCAAAGGGATTGAAGATTTTAGACTCTTAACTTCAATGTTAATACTAAAGACCTGATATAAAGATTAGTTTTATGAAAACATTTTTTGCCTTTCAGCGTGTCATTGTGCAGAGAATTTTGCCATGTTTGACTTCAGAATTTGTAAACCCTGACATGGTACCTTTTGTTTTGCCCAATGTTCTACTCATTGCTGAAGAATGTACCAAAGAAGAATATGTCAAGTTAATTCTACCTGAACTTGGCCCTGTTTTTAAACAGCAGGAGCCAATCCAGGTATGTATGTAGATATTTTTTTCCTGTTTATTCAATGGTCTTAGTCAATGATAACTATCATTGAAAAGAAAAGGAAAGGATATTTGACTTTTTAGAAATTGAGGTAAGTATGAGAGACTTTCTTTTCCATTAGTTAGAAGCTATTTTGCATATGTTTGAAGTGAACCATTCCTAAAATTATAATTGAACTTTGCAAATAAATGTCTGTAGCTCTCCACAAGTTACTGTCTCAGAAAACAAATGGTAATGAGATTTTGCACGTGTTATATTGTTCCCATTGCCTTATTGAAAGTTACAGGTTTAGGAAAATATTTATTTTTCTCCTGCACTTTTAAGTATTTCTGTTTTTTTGTTTTGTTATTAAGAGTCTTTAATTTGTAGATGGTTTATGCCAGTTGTTTATTTTATTGCTAATAAATATTTTCACCAGAAGAGGAGAAATGCTTCCAGCACCATGGAAGTAATATGTGTGTGTATATATTGTTAAGGGAAAATTTAATTAGTCTCTGCTATAGACACTATTAAAATATTTATTTGCCAGATTCAAAGTAGACTTGGATTTAAGAGAGCAGTAGGGTCACATACCTGGGTTAGAATCTCGCCTTCTTCATCTCCTTGGACAAGTCATTACTCTCTTAAAGTTTCTATTTTGCTCATTTCTGAAATGTGAAAAGGGTTGTTGAAATTAAATGAAATTTTCTGGCACATGGTAAATATTATTAAGTTTCTGCTACTACATGGCAAGAGCTTATTGGTAAACCATTGATTACCTGATTTAATCGTTTTATGACAGACTGTTTGTGGTCCTTCCATTGAAAGGAGGGGAACAGAAGGAAGTCTGTGGTAGTAAGACAGGAGTTTCCCTGCTTAAGGAAAGGGCAGGTGAGAGAACTGTAGGCTTCGAAGCAGAGTTCTCCAAACATGGTCAAGGTGTCAGGAGGGAAAGGAGTGGAGTCGCATGGTCACTAAGCTATGCATCAGATAAGATCCTAAGGAACCTATCATCTGAGCTCTTATTTGTCTTCATTCTTTGTATTTTTTTTCCCGTAGTAGTAGTAGTAGTAGTAGTAGTAGTAGTAGTAGTAGTAGTAGTAGTAGTAGTAGTAGTAGTAGTAGTCGTCGTCGTCGTCTAGCTAAAAATCCCTTCTGAAAAATTTTAACTGAGCCTTGACAAAACTAAGTATTCTGCATGGATAGAAGGGATAGTTTCTTCCTTATTACTTACATATGTGGTGGCAAACAAATGATCAGGGACAATTGAAAATGTTTCTAGAATTTTTCCCGACAGTCCTTTTCATTTCTGTACCTTTTCTTCTCTTGAACTTTATGGAAGCCCAGTGATGGAATTTACTTCTTTGGGACATCTGACTTTGCTGCCCTCAGGCTTTTATTTTTTTACCCGGTAGCTTTGCAGATAGTTGGTACTTGTGGGTGAGTGATGTATTACTGAAGATATGTGAGAGTTAGGACATTAGTCTTTATTTAAATGTTTAAACTGAGAGCAGATGTTAAATATAGTGCTTCTAGAAACATAAGAGACTTGATTTATATGTTTTTGTCTTCCATGCCTTCAGGCTAGCAACATGGTGAGTGTCAAAATACATAACTTATTCTTTTGAAGCTACTTTAAATTTTGACATGTATAAAGTGTCATAAAGATTCTAGACTTTAATACATTGTTTGCCTTTTCTACACAGATTTTGTTAATTTTCCTCCAAAAAATGGATTTGCTACTAACCAAAACTCCTCCTGATGAGATAAAGAACAGTGTCCTGCCAATGGTTTACAGAGCCCTAGAGGCTCCTTCCATTCAGATCCAGGTATAATATTCAATTTTTTTCCTTTAATGATGATTTTGATTCTTAAAGCAAAAGAAAGAAGTAAAGTACCTCTTAAGTTTGTCATAATTTTTTTAATGTAAAGCTCAATAGTATATATTAATCCATTGAATTGCATGATGTATACTACTACTAGTGTGTTCACTCCTAATTTGAAGAATCAATTGATGAACACCTGTATTAATAAAGTAAAATGATTTGTTGCTTTTACTTATCAGTAATGTACTATTATAGAAGCTTTGATTTGTTGTAGTTTGGATTGCTATATACCTTCTTCCTAAATGAGTAATTAGTATATGAATGAAAATGACGAAGATGTATGTGCCTTTTTCTTATGAAAGCGTTAAGTAGGTACTTCTCATACTCATAATTTTCTTTCATGTTTGGTAACTCAGTCTTCTATTCAGAAATGTTCCTTTTGCATTGAAGTTAATTTGTATAGGAGGTAGGTAGAAAAGCAGATAGTAATTTAGTGTGACCATCCCTAATGCATTTATAGTCATGCTTTTGTGTTACAAAAGTGCTGTTAAAACATCACATACTTTGCCAAACTTTTAGTTCTGTAATTTTGCTACTAAAATTTTGGTTCTATGGGTTATCTGGAAAAAAATTTTTGGATTGCTATTAAAAGTATAATTTAGTTTGAGCTTTTTTTTCTCACTTTGGAAAATAAATACTTATGTTAAGAACATCTCACTGCATAAAAGGTGCCGTATTTAAAAGTTTATGGTCTCTTCACCAGTGCAAAGATTCTAGTAAAGAAAAACAAAGAATTTTACTTTTTTTGTGTGTGTGTGGTACGCGGGCCTCTCACTGTTGTGGCCTCTCCCGTTGCGGAGCACAGGCTCCGGATGCGCAGGCCCAGCGGCCATGGCTCACGGGCCCAGCCACTCCACGGCATGTGGGATCTTCCCGGACTGGGGCATGAACCTGTGTCCCCTGCATCGGCAGGCAGCCTCTCAACCACTGCGCCACCAGTGAAGCCCAGAATTTTACTTTTTATAAGTTATTGACCAAAGCTTTTTTTTTTTTTAAATGCGAACCTAATACCACACATATAAGGTCACTTGTTTGACTCATTTCAGTCCTTATCTAAGTTTTCTTTTATTCCAAGTTGTGAAGTTGATGTTAAAAATTTTCCTTATAACGTCATCTCTTGCTGCCTTTGTCCAAATGACGTGGAATGATTGGGGAAGGTACTTACTATTACTTTTAAGTGCTTTCCAAAGGAATTGTGAATTATAGCTTCTTGAAACGTTCCCACAGTCCTGTGTAGTCAACCTGGTTTTATATTCAGTGAAATTAGGGAGGAGAGGGAGGATCGAGTGATGTGAAAGGTCATTTTTCTTCCTAAGAGGGTTAGTTTGGCCAATAAGTTACCAGCAAGTATTTTATTAAAATAGTTAATACATAATTCAAATTGAGTTGTGCACTTTGCCAAGTTTTAGAAACTAGCTTTTCTGATATCATTCAATATAAGTGTTTAGTCACCAGTCCAATTAACTAGTATCAACATTGCTTGGTACGAGTCTGATAAAGTTAAAGTCTATCTAAGCTTTGGGAGAGAGAGCAAGAGCAAGAAACAAAAATCTTTTCCTCAAGCTTCATGCAAGTTAGAAGGCTAGGAGATAACTTCTGAGATTCATTTTTGGAATGGTATTTTTATTTATTTATTTTTTTTAATTTTTTTTTTTTTTATTTTGGTACGCGGGCCTCTCACTGTTGTGGCCTCTCCTGTTGCGGAGCACAGGCTCCGGACGCGCAGGCTCAGCGGCCATGGCTCACGGGCCCAGCCGTTCCGCGGCATGTGGGATCTTCCCGGACCGGGGCACGAACCCGTGTCCCCTGCATTGGCAGGCGGACTCTCAACCACTGCGCCACCAGGGAAGCCCTGGAATGGTATTTTTAAATTGAAGTTTGATTAGAACTATTTAAGAGGCTAGAGAGAGTTTAGAAAAGCATTTGGAAAAGTAAAAGATGGTTTACAAAAGTTAGGGTCATTAGAGGCATTAATAGAAATGTATATGAGAACCAGTTTTTAAAATTATTTACCTTTAAATAAACGTAGAATATATTTTCATTCTCCCCTCCCCACCACCAGTTACAGAGAAAGTAGAAAATAATAGGCAGAAGTTCCTGAGAATATGCTAATTGGACTTCCTTTTGTTTGTTTTGTTTTTTTCAATCTCCTGTTCTTAGGTTCTTTACTCTGTCTCCTCCTATGGTTCTCCCCTCCTCTAGCTAAGTGATTTAGACATTATTTAAGATTTCCCTCTTTGTAACCTACTGCTGGATTATATGGCATAGTGCATGTGTGCAGTCAATCTCTGTCTCTCTGTCACTCTGATATCAATTAAGCGCTGAACTTCCTTGTTCCCGTCTGGTAACAGGAACACAGTATCTCACTGACTGCTCATCCTTGCTCATTCTCTACCATCTGTGGAAAATAGTCCCTTAAATATAGTTTGTATTTATTATCCTCAAGTTATATCACCTACATAATTTATTATACTTCTGAATAGATATTAATATTAACTCTTTTCTTTCTGTCTGCCTTTTGGAAGTATGGGGATAAGTTAAAGCAAATAAAATACTTGCCAGTATACTGATAACAGATTTTTAGTGGTTGATTCATTTCTATCTGCTAACCATAAATGAATGTCTTTAAGTTTACCAAATATCGTCAATAACTCCTTCCCTGATATACATTTATACCCCCATTTTCTTCAGTAATCTCTTTTTTGCTTTCCTACAAGGATCATTCTGCCTTATAAGGTATCTGAGATTAGGTTCTTCAGCCAGTTAGTTCTCAAGCCATTTCCTGTTCTTTTTTTATCTCATTTAATCCTTCATCATTCCCCCCTTTCTTCTGTTATCCTTGAAGTTCCCAGTTACAGTCATTTACACTATGGCATGGCATTAAGTTAACAAGAACGTTTTAAATAACTTTTCTGTTTCTGTCATTTATATTGGCTTTAGTTTCAGAATTTAGAAATAGTTAAAAATATAAAGGAAATTAAAATCCTCTGTCAGAGATGCCCACAGTTAACATTCCCAGATATATCCTTCCAGTTTTTTTCCCTAAGCCTGTAGACAGATTTAAAAAATGGGATTATATAATAGTATCTTATTGCATTTTATCCTTGATATTGTTAAACAGTCTTGAAAATATATTTCAAAATGTTTGTCTTATATCCATCATATGGATATATATAACAGCTAAGAAATTCCTTATTTAAAGAGGAATAGTTTTACGTGACTTTGTACTTGATTTTCCCTTGTTGTGAAAGATAGCAAAACTTAGATGTTACTTTTTTTTTAGATGTTCCTATTTCTAAAAATAAATGAAGAATTAATTGTGTTATCAGGGAAAGAAACTAGGAATGCGATCAGGGAATTTGGGTATATATGCTAGTTGTATGACCTAGCGTGAATTTGAGCAAGGTCTTCTGAGCCTGTTTCCTCATCTGTAAAATTCAAAATTGATAATAAGTATTTTTCTTTCAAACAGTTGTTGAAAAGGTCAAATGATATACCGTACATAAAAGTTTATTTCAAGCTATGTGACAAATTAGCCATGCAAATGCAAAATGTTTTTTAGTATGTGAGAGAGTCTCTAAGATTGATCCGATTTATTTTCTTAATAGGAACTCTGTCTAAACATCATTCCAACCTTTGCAAATCTTATAGACTACCCATCCATGAAAAATGCCTTGATACCAAGAATTAAAAATGCATGTCTACAAACGGCTTCCCTTGCTGTAAGTAATAGCATATTAATTTTTGTTTTTCTTTCACGCCTCATTGGCTTAAATAATTTTCTTATTGTTTAATAACCCTTTTATAGTTTGTTCATATATTTTGTCATGGCTATAAGTAGACTATATATAGTACTATGAAAGTGAGCAATAGCTGTAGTTTTCCCTGATATATAATTTTACAGTATTCCATCCCTGACATTACTCCCTGTCCCCTAACTTTGAGTGCTTCAGTAGCAAATTTGAGTAATTTTTTTCTTAACCCTTTTCTGCTTTAATCCAGTTTATTTTTTTTCCATCGTTCTTGCAGAAATGTGGTGCTTTTTGTGTTTTTTTACCAACTAATTGTTTTCTGCTTTTCTTAGTTTACTTTAAAAAAAAATAGTTTCATTGATATTATGATCCTGACTAAAAGTATTCTATCTTAACAAATTCTAGCTAAAAAAGTAGGGTGTGAAATATTTATCAAAATAGTCAAGAGAATATAGATATCACAATTGATAGAATTGTGATAAAAGAGCTCCTAAATATCAAGTGTTAGTAACTATATTAAAGATATATTTAGAAATACAAAACTTTATGTAGGACAAATATACTTTTCACATGTTGTTAAAATATTTAGTTTAAGAATGACTCGAACCTGAATTAGAGAAAAATACTGGAAGCCCAGTAAAATTAATCACTTGGTGGGAAAATTTAGTCCTTTTTTTTTTTCGGCGGTACGCGGGCCTCTCACAGTTGTGGCCTCTCCCGCTGCGGAGCAGAGGCTCCGGACACGCAGGCTCAGAGGCCATGGCTCTTGGGCCCAGCCGCTCCGCAGCATGTGGGATCCTCCCGGACCGGGGCACGAACCCGTGTCCCCTGCATCGGCAGGTGGACTCTCAACCACCACGCCCAGGGAAGCCCAAGTCCTTTTTTATAATTCAAATGACCCCAAGGAAATATTCTTGGCAAACAAATGTGTAATAAAGCTTTTCAAATCCTAATTACTTTATTTAAAAAGATATAAAATTAAAGTCATTCCTTACCTTTAACTACCTAGTATCCTGGCAAAGCAATCAAAGATTCTTTCTGAAACAAGTCAGGGAAATTTATAAATATGTGAATTTTCTATATTAATAAAGGACGAGAGCTTTTAAACCTACTTTTATTCTTGAGGATTTAACATATACCTATATGAAGATTATACTCATACTTAAAATATTTTGGTCTAGATTGCAAAGACTTTAAATGACTAATTCAGTTTACCTCTTTTAATAGGTACGTGTAAATTCATTAGTGTGCTTAGGAAAGATTTTGGAATACTTGGATAAGTGGTTTGTACTTGATGATATTCTGCCGTTCTTACAACAAATTCCATCCAAGGAACCTGCAGTCCTCATGGGAATTTTAGGTAGCTGAAAACTTAATGTCATTTGATGCTACTTTGTTTTACAGTTATGCAAGTAAACTTTTCAATCTATAAAACCATTTTGTACTCTTTTCATGTATATAGCATTCAGTAACTGAAGAATGATGGGGTAAATGCCATGATATAACTTTTTCTTCGTGTTAATTTTAGCAAAAGTGGTAGTACTTGACATTTATAAAGGAATAAGATATTTGGGAATCCTGGCTTCACAGGTATCATGATAGCATGTAGTTTTCTCTATAAAATGGTACTAAATAAGAGAGGCAAACAAGACTACTTGAAATGCTGATACCAGTCTTAATAGTAATACCTGATGTTTATTTGGTACCTGATTTGTAAGAGGCACTGTGCTGAGTCTTTTCTCTGCATTACCTTATTTTGTCCTCTTCAAAATCCAATGAGATAGGTACTGTTATTTCTGTTTTACAGTAAGGAAACTGAGGCTCAGAGGGGTGAAGTAAGTTATTCAAGGTTATACAGCTGATAACTGGTAGAGCTGGTTTTTAATTTAGATATGTTTAAGTCTGAACAAATATTTTTCACTGCTAAGTGATGTGCCGATGAAGCATTATTGGCCTTACAGCACATTCTGTTCTATCAGCATAATTATAAATCACTCTGTAAAAAAAACTCTGAAATTGCCTATAAATAGTTAAAGCCCAATCTGAAACTGTTCAGGGTCTGCTGTACTAACAGAGATAGACCTAGCTGTGGAATCACAGAAACATTAACAAGTTACTGAACTTGAAGTTCTTTGTTAGTTTTGAAGAAAAACTATGTTATTCAGCCATGTATCTTTAATACCTACTGTAGTGCCTGATTTATAGAAAGCCCTCAGTAAATATTTGTAGAAATGGTCAGTGAGTAATCTGTTGTGGACCTCTGTAGACATAGAACTTTTGTGATATGGTATGAAACTTTTGAGCTCAAAGAAATTAGTCTTCTTGAGAAGAAGTTTGACATAGTGGAAAGAGCCCTAACCCCAGTCCTGGCTATGCCAGTTCCTGGAGTGACTTTGAAAAGTTTCTTCATCTGTCAAATGAGGATAAATATAATACCATTATAGGAGTTTTGTGAGAATCAGTGAGACCAAGTGAAGGGAAAGTAATGAGCATAGTGCCCTGCAAATAAGCATTTAATGGGCACTCAAAGTTAATCTTTTTTTTTTTTTTTTTTTTTGCGGTACGCGGGCCTCTCTCCCGTTGCGGAGCACAGGCTCCGGACGCGCAGGCTCAGCGGCCATGGCTCAAGGGCCCAGCCGCTCTGTGGCATGTGGGATCTTCCCAAACCGGCGCACGAACCTGTGTCCCCTGCATCGGTAGGCGGACTCTCAACCACTGCGCCACCAGGGAAGCCCCAAAGTTATTCTTTGAGTATGTAAGTGAAGTGTGCATTAACAGCAGAATAACAGGAGATGGTGTGTTCTAAAGCTTTGGATTCTATACAAAACACTTATAACACAAAAGCATTCAGAGAATGAGGAGCAAACGTGCTCAGTTTACCAAATGAAGGCTGTGTGCAATAGGTGTATCAAGCAGGGTCCTGAAAGTTGAGTAAATAGGTAAGACAAGAGGGAAGGACTTGTGTGGAGTTGACTTAAATTATTAAAGTTCATAGATGTTGAGTCTGGTTAAAGAAGTGAATAAAGGTATAGGACCTATACTTAGACACTTTAAATAGATGTCTCAAGTTTGAATGAGATGTCTGAAATATATATTTAGATTTGTTCAGAATAGAGAGACATTCTGTAGCCTTACTGCTGCACTATAAGAACTGTATCTAGTTCTGATAGACTTTTAATTTTATACTATCATTAAATGTGTTCTTAAAACCAAAAGAATACAGGATAAATGTGTCATGGTATGTTAAATCTAAACTGACAGTAAAGCTGAAATCACCCTGATCCATATATAAGAGCATCCTTCTTCTAAGCATTGATAAGGAAAAATTTGTAACTATACTGATTATCAAGAGATTTCATATAGATACACTGTTTTTCTGATTTCTATTGATTTGTGGTACTGAATTATAACATTTGTCTTACTCTTTTCTGTCAGGTATTTACAAATGTACTTTTACTCATAAGAAGTTGGGAATCACCAAAGAGCAGTTGGCTGGAAAAGTATTGCCTCATCTGATTCCCCTGAGTATTGAAAACAATCTTAATCTCAATCAGGTAGGAGTAGTTTTGTGCTTTATTCAGTTTATTCAGCTTACTGTTTTCTTGGCATTGAATGTATAAATATATTACATATAAATTGGTAAAACAAGGAAAAATGTGCCAAAGAGATGAATGAAGAAAGTTTGTGGGTTCAAAGTAAGGAGTATGTGAGTTGGAAGGATGGATTACTGATTGGAGGCCTAATTGGGAGATAGTAAATGAGCAGAATTTTGAAAGATGTGTAGGATTGGGGACTACTTCAAATTTGGGACTGTGAAATTGACATGAACAAAGGGAAAAAAAAATATGTCTGGGCTGTGTATTCATTATTTATTGCTACCTCACAAATCACCACAACTTGCAGGTTTAAAACAACATAAATTTATTATCTCACAGTTTCTGTGGGTCAGCCAAGCCAGGGCATGTGTGCTCTGCTCAGTTTCTCACAATGCTGCAGTCAAAGACTGAGGTCTCATCTGAATGCTCAGCTGGGGGAGGATCTGTTTCTAAGCTCACTCAATGGTCCTTGGCAGGATTAAATTCCTTTCAGACTCTTGAACCGAAGGCCTCACTTTGTTGCTTTCTGTTAGCTGGTTGCCACTGTGAATTCCTTGTTTCATGGGCCCCAACATGGCATCATCTGGTTTCATCAAAACCACAAAGAGTCTGCTAGAAAGATGGAAGTTATAGTCTCTTATAATGTAATCAAGGAAATGCCATCCCGTTACCTTTGCCATATTCTGTTGGTTACAAGCAAGTCACAGGTCCTGCCCATGTTTGAAGGTAGGGGATTACAGAAAGACAGAGTAGCAGAATGAGGAGATAATTGGGACCATTTTAGAGTCTATCTGCCACAGGGAATGAATAATACAGTTTGAGAGATACCTATAGTATAATCAGGGAGTGATGATATTAAGATAAATTGAGACTAGAATAGGTAGACTTTCGTTTTATTTTATTTTGGCCATGCTGTGCAGCTTGCAGGATCTCAGTTCCCCCACCAGGGATTGAACCTGGGCCACGATAGTGAAAGCCCTAGAATAGGCAGACTTTAAATGCTCATCTCGTTTAGGTATTTGAACTTTCAAGATGTGGTAAATGTTTGAGCAAAGGGACTATGTACTCAAAGGTTATTATAGAATTACCTCTGCATACTTCTGTCACCGTAGTTGTCACAGCTATATACTTGTGTGTCTGACTTTCCCAGAAGGCTGGTTGTTATAGCTTATTCTTCATTACATCCCCAGTACTTAGTACAGTGCCAGAAACAAAAATTTTTATTGAATTGAGAGAAAATTTGAGGTATAGAGTAATGACAAGGCATTTTGTTCACCATAAAACTAATGTTTAATGATGTTTAATGGAAAAGATGGGGAAGGGTTACTATTTAACTGAGAGTGTCAGAAATGGATAGGCTGGCAAGGTTTGGAATTAAGGACTAAAAGTGAATTAGAGCAATGAAGGAAGCAGAAAGCTGAGAGTTAAGCAAGAGAGCTTTTGGCATAGGGGAGAGTGCTGAGTGAATGGAGTTTTCAAAATAGAGAAATTTATAAAATTAATCAGATCCAAAATTTCATTTGAAGTGGTAGGGTAAGCCCCTGAAGGTTTGTGTCCTTAGATTTCAGTTTCTGTCTTGATAATTTCTTCATATCTTGGATGGCAGGGTTGAAATTAGGATTGGCAAAAAGGGAGGATGAATATTGGGGAAAAATAGAATGATAACATGCCTAAGATAGTCTTCAACTTTTGGTCATTTCTGTTCTTAGTTCTCATATTTATGATTTAGGGTGTTTTAAAATATTCTCAAATGCTTATTTTAGAATATATAATTACATTTGAAGTGTGTTAGTTTTCTTCAGCTTTATGGTTGTTTTTTGGGGGGGCCTATTTTCATCAGCAGAAATATTTAGATTCATATCATCTTGTATTTTACAATAGTTAGCATGGATGTGGTCTGCTTTCCTATTCATTTCATAGACAGGGTTCCTAATTCAAGACTGCCCTCTTCTGTCAGTTCTGATTTAAAATAATCTAAGTATATTATACATTATGTGAAAAAGATAAAGTAACTTAGGAAAATACATTTTTAGCATTTGATTAAAAAAGAGAAAACACCATGCAGCAATCCAAACACAATCACAACTTGTGTTGGGGGACGGTTCCTATGACCACCCCCAGATTCAGTGATTCACCAGCAGGACTCAGGCCTCAGCCAACTGTTGTGCTCACAGCTATGATTTATTATGGTGAAAGAATATAAAGCAAAATCAGTGAAGGGAGAAGGTTCATGGGGCAAAGTCTGGGGGAAACCAGGCTCAAGCTTCCAGAGTCATCTTTTGGTGGAGTCACACAGAATGTGCTTAATTTCCTGGGTAATGACTTGTGACAGTGTGTCTGAAATATTGCGAGCCAGAGAAGCTCATTGGAGACTCGGTGCCTGGAATTTTTATTGGGGGCTGATCAAGTAGCACCCCCTGCCTGGTACTCAAATTCCAGTTAGACACAGTGAGCCACTATTATCAGTTAATGGTGGGAACCTCCCAAAATCTGAGTTCCTGGACACCAGCCAAGGGCCAACCTTGCAAGCAGGCTTTTCCAAGGATAGCCGTGCAGGCCTACTATGTTAATGCTGCAACAATATAGATGAATCTCACAAACATTATGTTGAGCAAATGAAGCCAGACACAAGAGGATCTACTGAATGATTCCATTTGTATGAAACGCAAAGACGGTTAAAACTACACTGCTAGAAGTCAGAATAGTGTTTTGTCATATGGCGAGGGAGGGTAGGAAATGACTAGAAGGGGGCACGGGGAAGCTTCTGGGGTGCTGCCAATGTTCTGTTCTTTTTCTGGCTACTGGTTAAATTCAGTTTGTGAATTTTTTGAGATGTGCCTTTATATGTATACTTTTCTGTGTATGTTATATTTTGTTAAAAAGTTAAAAAATCTAATCAGCAAAGAGTCAGTCATGGTAAACAGCTAAGGAAACATGCCATTTGTTACTCTTATGATCAGACAGAGGATAAATGGATGATAGAGCATGGTTGAGAGGCAGCATAACATAGTAGAAAAGAGTACAAGCTTTGGAGACAGACTTAGTATGAATTCTAATTCTGCCATATAAGTTATTTAGTATTTCTGAGTAAGTTGCTTTCTCTCTTGCTGAGCCTGAGTTCCCTCATTTATAAAGTAGAAATATTAATAAATTTACTTTGAAGAGTTGTGAGGATTAATAAAATAGTGTATTTATAAGCACCCAGCCCAAAGACGTAGTTGCAAGATTTGGGGAGGGGAAGAAAGCAGTTTCTAGAGTCTTCCTGTAATATGTGGTATTATTAAAATAAATTGTTTATGATGATCCTAAAGTACCATAAGAATTATTTAACTAGGGGCTTCCCTGGTGGTGCAGTGGTTAAGAATCCACCTGCCAATGCAGGGGACACGAGTTTGAGCCCTGGCCCGGGAAGATCCCACATGCCGGGGAGCAGCTAAGCCCGTGAGCCACAACTACTGAGCCTGCGCTCTAGAGCCTGCGAGCCACAACTACCAAAGGCTGCGCACCTAGAGCCTGTGCTCCGCAACAAGAGAAGCCACCACAATGAGAAGACTGCGCACCGCAATGAAGAGTAGCCCCTGCTCACCGCAACTAGAGAAAGCCCGCGTGCAGCAACGAAGACCCAATGCAGCCAAAAACAAACAAACAAATAAATAAATAAATTTAAAAATTATTATGTAAAGTTTAACCAAAGCTTAAACTATGTTTAACTTTAAATTAGATATACTTTATGAATTATAATTATTTGGAAGTTAGATTATGTATATTTAATATTTCTACTAACTTTTTAGAAAACAGGCTTATTTTAGCCAAACGTCATTTTTACAATGATTTGAATAAAGAGTAATTTTTTATGCATTATTAAGCAGATTGTTTTCAGATATGCACAAATTTAGATGGTCATTTTTGGATTAGTCTAGAAAAATCAATATGTAATAACTGCTGGAGTTGAATTTATATAAGACTGCTGAATAATAGCTGTTAGGATATAAAACTTATTGAGAACATGTTTTCTGGAACTTAAAAGTCTCATCAACTATATCACCACCATACAGAGATACTGTAAAAGCTTGCTATGATATATTGAGCTAAAATGTACTATTCTTATGTCATCAGTGCTATGAGTGGGTCATATTCTGATAAAAATAGAGAATATTATGAATGACTTGTTGAATTATTTTATTAGATTACCTTTGTGGCTAACTTGAAACATTATAACCATATCAATTTCTTATTACACCAGTTCAATTCCTTCATTTCCGTCATAAAAGAGATGCTTAATAGATTGGAGTCTGAACATAAGACTAAACTGGAGCAACTTCATATAATGCAAGAACAGCAGAAGTAAGTAGGTTGCATATGAATTGCACATGGTCCAGGAGTGACATCAAAGTTATGTCATGGTTGATTTTCTAGAATACGGACTAGAAAAATTGAAGGATTTCATTTTTTTTTTAACATCTTTATTGGGGTATAATTGCTTTACAATGGTGTGTTAGTTTCTGCTTTATAACAAAGTGAATCAGTTATATATATACATATGTTCCGAAGGATTTCAATTTGACTATATGTAAAGCATATAAAAATTTTCCAACATATTAAGTTGAACTGAGTTTAGAATGTTGTTGAAAATCTGATGTCATTTCTGAATACAGAAGCATAATAGGATGTAACCCTAGCATTTTCTCTACATAAAGAAAATTCTGTTTCTAAGAAAATCTCTTGTCACATTAGTTACTGGCATTGTAAACTCAGGGTGCTGATTGCCAAGAGCACCACTTAAAAATATTTTTCAAATCTGTGAAATCCTGGTGTTTTGATTTCTCCTTCTTTTTTCTCTAACCCCAGAAACAGTTATAGAGAATTCATTCCATATGTAGTACCACAGTGTGTACCTCTTTTTTTGTTTGTTTTTAGGGAGGATTTTCTCAATTATTTGCAAAATACTAGTATTCAAAGGAAGAGGGGAAGGGTAAAAATTATTCAGTGGAAAATGCCAGTTTTTATGATCAAATCTCCACTATACTCTTTGCTCCAGAGGCAAAACATGACTTTAGGATGCCTGTTAAAGTTTAATCCTGAGTCAAAGACATCTGAAAATCAGTAAAATTGGTATCAATCATGAGCCAAGTCCCCCAAAAGAAACTTTTTAGGTTCTGCTCCTGTGTAAGATGAAAGCTTTATGGAAATAAATACACAAGGTGTAGAATGATGTGAAATAGCTCTTTGTATGCACTAAGTATTCTGTGATGTATATATTTATCATGTTTAATGGATTGACTATATTAACTTAGGAACCCTGGAAAATAATCTTTAAAAATTACAACAGAGAGAAATTTTCTATGTATTCTCTTTTTCTCCTTCCTATCTATATCTTACCTGTTTTTCAAGGCATAGATCTTGTCCACATCACTTATTCAGTGATTATAGCATTTATTGTTAGAATCACAGATTCTGAACTTAATCACATTAAGTTCCCATATCATATCTTGTCTCTCAGTGAGCTGTAAACTCTCCTATGGTAAGAACCATGCTTGCCCGGTTTTATGACACTAAGTTCTCCAGTAAATCTCAAATGCTGAGCTTTAAAAAAAAGACATGTGTACAAATGTACATTTTGGGGGCAAGCAGACACTAATAGTAGTAAATAACGAAAGAGATTATGATTCTCCTTAAAGAATGAAGTTGCAGTTTGTTTAGATTGTAGTAAATTCCATGTGGATGAACTATTTTTAGTACAAGTATTTTTAAAACATACATTTCTTTTTATTGCTTTGTCATAACTCTCTCACAGATCTTTGGATATAGGAAATCAAATGAATGCTTCTGAGGAGACAAAAGTTACAAATGTTGGGTCTCAGGTAAGAAGATATTTAGATTATTCTAATTTTTGAAAAAAAATGCTTGATAGTGTGCTCCATTTCGGGGGCCTCTGATCTTTAAGCAGTAAAATCACAATCTTGCACGTCATTCAGCTGGTTCACTTTTGGTATTTCAGCATATTGACAAAGTCTTTAACAACATTGGAGCAGACCTTCTGACTGGTGGTGACTCAGAAAATAAAGAGGATGGGTTACAGAATAAACATAAAAGAGTAAGTGTCTTTACTGTTCTTTTAGTACTCGTATTTATATTATATAACTTCTAAAACCACATATTTTTGTTGGAAAATACTATTTAGCTTAATAAGAAACATTCTTTAATTATCTTTATGAAATTTAAAAGTTATCAGTGGGTCATGCATGACCTGACTCATGTTGAGAATAAACATGCTTAAGATTTTTAACTTTCTTTATTATTCAGTCTCCCATGTTGGTAACATTTCTAGGTTGCCTGACCTCTTTGTCCTTTCTACTGTACTTTGCCGGTCACATCCCTTGATAAATTCTACAGTGTCTCTTCTCTGATTCTGATTTTGAATAACAAACTTTAAAATGATACTTTCCAATCGAAATGTTGGTTAGCATCCGATATAAAAAATATGTCAGTTTTGAATTTCTGCTGAGGGCAGTTTTCTTCTGTTTATTCAACAGATATGAGTACCTGTACGTGTAGAGCCAAGGAACTACTAGACATTGTGGTTTACAAAATTTGTTAATAGGACATACTGCGAGCTTATAGGTTGGCAAAGTTGATACAAGAAAAAGACAGATGTTGAATTTGATGCAGACATTAGCAGTGAAAGAAATTGTTCACGTTAGAAAAAAAGTTGTTTCCTTTTTACTTAGCTTTTTGATGAGTTTCTAAAATATTTTTAGGGTGAGCTAGAATCTCCCAATTTTATAAAATGATATCACCTAGTCATATTCTCATTGTCTGGAAAAAGATGATTCTAATGAATGGTTTTAAAATAATAATTTTATTATTATTTTCATACTGGAAATAGTTTAGCAGGGATCCTGTGAGTTTCTACCTAAAGTTAAATTTTACCGTAATTCAAAGTATAACTTACGCTGTGGCAATCACCAATACAGGAGTAGTTTGTAAACTACTTGGTATTGTCAGACATACCAAAAAGAAATCTTCTGTTTTACAAATGGAATTATGAAAGTTGTCAGTTGATTTTTTTGGTTTTGTTTTGTTTTCAGGCATCACTTACACTTGAAGAAAAACAAAAATTGGCAAAAGAACAGGAGCAGGCACAGAAGTTGAAAAGCCAGCAACCTCTTAAACCCCAGGTGCACACACCTGTTGCTCCAGTCAAGCAGGTCAGAGTTCATTTCTTTTGCATAATTCAAGCATACTACAGTTTTTTTTCCACATCTTTATTGGAGTATAAATGCTTTACAATGTTGTGTTAGTTTCTGCTGTACAACAAAGTGAATCAGCTGTATGTATACATATATTCCCATATCCCCTCCCTCTTGAGCCTCCCTCCCACCCTCCCTATCCCATCCCTCTAGGTTGTCACAAAGCACCGAGCTGATCTCCCTGTGCTATGCAGCAGCTTCCCAGTAGCCATCCATTTTACATTTGGTAGTGTGTATACATCAGTGCTACTCTGTCACTTCATTCCAGCTCCCCCCCTCCCCACAAGTCTGTTCTCTACGTCTGCATCTTTATTCCTGCCCTGGCACTACGTTCATCAGTACCACTTTTTAGAATTCCATATATAAGGCATACTACTCTTAAGGAGTAAGGTAGTATAGAACTTAGTCTACCTACTAGTGTTTTATAAAAATGTATTTCAGAAAATACTTTAATGTGTAATTTCTAAGAAGTATGGGCGTCAAGAATTTTCCAACAACTCCTCAATAGCCTGCCTAATATATAATGTTTTGTAATAGTGCTTGTTACCAACAAAGAGGAAGCTAGATTAATGGGAGGGTTCTTAAAAAATATTAGGTCTATGGTACTAATTCAACGCTGCTCACTTTGAAATGACCAGGAATATTATATTCATGCATTTATGTAGTTTTGAGCAAAAAGTAATTTTCAATTTTTAGCTTTTTTGTTATAGTCATGTTTGTGACTTGATTTAGGAACACTTACCTGTATGTCCTGACCAGTATTTGTTTCCTGCTATGGTCCAGGCAGTGTTCTAGGTGCTGGTGTTAGAGCAGTGATTAAGGTCTCTGCTGATAGAAAGCTTACACTATTGCTGATTGCAGAAATTACTTTATCTTAGAAGCTTTCTTTAAATTATTTTTTTGTTGTTGTTGTTGCCTCTTAATCATTAAATTTCCTCCTCTGGGAAAAATCTTTGTGAGCCAAGAGGCAAAAATAAAGTATTTTGTAGGTACTTAGAATAGAGAAAATAAATTTCCACAAACTTTTGATGAAATTCAAAATACAAAAATAATAGAGTATCCTTGTCTGTAATACAGATCTAATGAGAAAATGCAATTCTGTTTTTTGGTGGAGGTGCAGCGAGGGAGACAACATTTCATTTAATTGGAGTTCAGAGTTGGGTTCCCTATCATCAGATTGATTACAAATGTTCATGCTTAAAAAGCCTTACAAAAATATGTGGCAGGCTGGATTTGGCCTGTGAGCTGTGGTTTGCTGTCTTAGTGTAGACTATTGAGCTTAATTTTAACTGTCCTTTATAATAAAATTTATCAAATGTTTACTAATTTTTAAGTAATTTGGAATTCTTGGAGATAAAGTAATTTCCTCATATTTTTCAGACTAAGGACCTGACAGACACATTGATGGATAATATGTCATCTTTGACCAGTCTTTCTGTTAGTACCCCTAAAATTTCTTCTTCAAGTACCTTCACTTCTGTTCCTTCCACGGGCCTTGGTATGATGTTTTCTACACCAATTGATAATACAAAGAGAAATTTAACAAACGGCCTAAATGCCAACATGGGCTTTCAGACTTGCGGATTCAGTGTGCCAGTTAATACAAACCAGAACTTCTTCAGCAGTCCAGGCGCACCTGGAGTGGCCAAGGTGACACTGGGAACACCTTCCGCTTTGCCAAACTTCAGTGCTGTGAGTGTTCCTCCTGCTGGTACGAAGCTGACTCAGCAGAGACCCACAGATATGTCTGCTCTTAATAATCTCTTTGGCCCTCAGAAACCCAAAGTTAGCATGAACCAGTTATCACAACAGAAACCGAATCAGTGGCTTAATCAGTTTGTGCCTGCTCAAGGGTCTCCAGGTGTGGGCAGTTCGGTAATGGGAGCACAGACGCGCATGATAGGACAGTCTGCCTTCGGTGTGCAGACTAATCCTTTCTTTAACCCGCAGAACTTTGCACAGCCGCCACCTACTATGACCAGTAGCAGTTCAGCTAGCAGTGACTTAAAAGATCTTTTTGGGTGAGGTGTCATGCTCCTGTTTTTGAAGGATCACTTCAGTTTTAATCATGGGTAAGCTGATTTACATCTATATAATTGGCTTGGAGGAAGTACTTCTGTGGGAAAGTAAATGGTCTTGTCTGACAGAAAAAAACCTGTTGTCATGCCAGCATAGTAGTTGTATGGACTCTTTAACAGTTGAGGTTTTTAAAGCCTTGAGGATTTTTTTCCTCTTACCAACTCCTCTTCAGGTTTTTAAAAGACCCAACCCATATCAATCTCAATGAGAAAAAAAGACACCTGAGTATCTTGAATAGCAGAATTTTTAAATCAAATGTTTATTTTGGCTTGTAAATCTTGGTGTTATTTAAAAAATTGAGTTGATGGTAATTGCAAGTTTCATCTGTTAAATACTACATGGTACACAGTCTGCCTTCACAAGTCATTAGTCTTCATTTTTACTATGTGAAAAATCTTGATGCTGTATTGATTTGTTTGCATTTAGTGTGACTGAGTGAGAAAATGATAAGCCTAACGAAAAGGATCGGGTCATTTGCTTTTCCAATCTTATTACTTCTCAGATGAACTAATGTTTAGTGCAAAAGACTGAGCAAATACTGCAGAATTTAACTTAACCTTGATTTCATTGGTTCAAACTAAGGCATTATTAACTATCATAAATGCAAACTAATCATTGTAAATTATATTTTAGCATGGTCTGCCTCAAATAGTAATGTTTTTTTCTGCATTTACTTGGATATGTTTAGAATCACTTTTTTTCCTACTGTATCACAGACAGAAGAGGTAGGTACTGATTTGTACAGATATTTGACAAAGCCCTCTGATGTGCTTTCCCTGACTACTGCCTCCATATTTCATTTTGAATTCAAACTTCTGAGGTTGCAGCACATATGAATTGCATTTTCAAAAGGAGATTTGTAAGAATTAAACTATATTTAATGAGTATACTTTTGAGATTTCTGCTGTATTGTTTCAAATGTAATAAACTTTACTTCTCTAAAAATGAGCACTTGTATCTTCTGGCTACTAAAAGATTAATTTTCAGCTTGATACGTTATGATAACGTCTGACTTCGTCAGTTACTGCATCTGAAGTTTAAATCTTCTCTAGGAATTTCAGGACCCTTTGTTCAAACATTTTTATGTCCATAATTAGCCATTTTTAGGAAAGAAAGAATAAATTCTTCTAACAGGAAACATGCTTTCTTTTTCAAGGCCTTTCTCTGATATTTTTCTTTGATTTGCTGATTAGTCAACCATGGAATCTTATGCTATAGATGTCATTTGTATTTCGTTATATTCCATCATTATGTTATAACTTTAAACTGATCTTTCAGAGAACTATAAATGTATTATAATCGCAGCCATAGAGTTTGTGGTTTTTAATTATCTGAAACCAGCAATCATTTAAAATAAGTCATATGAAGTTTAGTGTGCTGACACTACATTTATTCATTGAAAAAATACGTATACACACACTGAACATACAGTACTTGATTATAAAATGTAAGTTGATAATATTGCTGGCAGCATTCAATAAGAGGGTATGTTAAAAAATAAAAAGTCAGCTTAACATCTGGTTTCTGTATGAGCTGTATTTTGTTACATGGTTTTAGGAGAAGGACTGATAGGAATGCTAAAGAAACTTTTCCAAGAAATGAAAAGCAGTAGGAAGAGCAGATGTTTTTGGCAAATACATTCATACCTGCACCTGATTATTTGTCTCGTTCGTAACACAATATCTATCTTGAGAAAAGTTTACATAAGGAATAAAACTGCTTAACATTGAAGAATTTTTCTTTGTAACAATTCAGTAGTCACAGTTCATTAGGAAATTGCTTTTTATTTTGTAAAATAACTTTGTCAGTGTTGAACTCCTAATTAGAAGGAAAACTTAATAGAACAATTTATATAATTTGAACTTCTAAATATAAAAATAGATTATTTGAAAAAATATGTGATTCTTAGCTAATTTTCACATCTTGAAATTTGTTCATTCATTGAGGTAACGATGCTACATTTTTAGAAGATTTTCTACACTTTTATCTTACTTTCTTGAAGGTATTTTGTTTAAATCATTTCTATCACTCGAACTGTTACCATTGCCTTTTTCTGTTGTGAAACTGCCTCTAAAAAATAGTGCTATTTTTAGGCTTGTATCTCTCTGTGAACAAAATTTTCAAAGTACTAGATAGATCACCTTAAAATTATGGTAGATATTGACGGCATTTTAAGTCCCTTGGGCTTAGAGTAGAAAGTTAATAGGTTAAAAAGCACCTGTAGACAAAAATTACAAGAAAGATTCCCTTTTATTTGAATTGGTTCTTTATTCTCCTAATGCTAAAGTGTGTGATATATTTAGAGGATGCATAAAAAGAAATGGAAATAGACTGTGTACTTGGCTGGGGTTTGTTTGTTTTGTTTTGTTTTTATTTTGGAACGCTTATAACCCTCTTTTCACCTGAATAAGTTAAGGAAATAGGTTTTTGTTATTGTTTTTTAACCTGTAAAATACCTCACATGGTTGCTTTTACATATTAAAGGAAAAGGTATATGTGAAAGTACCTGATAGCAAGCACAGAGTATGCACCAAATAAATTTCGGCTTTGACGAAACTTTCCACATTAAGTTGTGATTTCATGCTTTGTTATTTACTGGTCTTGAAATAATTTTAGAACAAAACAAATCTGTAAGAATTCAAACTGTATAGGATCTTAAGAGATTATTTATGTTGCTGGCTTTCAAGCTATAACTGTGACACTCAGTAAGAAATATATCTTACATTACAAACCCAGTATATGAAATTTATACCTGAAACAAAAGTTTCAGAAAATCTTTGATACATATAGTGTACTCTGTTTTTTTATTATATCCTACTAATTAAAAAAAAAAAACTGGTTACAATCCCTAACAAGACTTCATGATATAGTTTGAGTAAAACTGAAATAATTCAACACCATGCAGATGTAGAAACAGAGGGTCAGAGATTTACATGCCCTAACTCAAGAAAGTTAGAGCCAGGAATAGAAGCTAGATTTTTTTTTTTTTTTCTGATCTGCAATCCCATGCTTTCTACCATTATATCTTTTATTGTATGAATTCTGGAGTTGCTTTTGTCAAAATGGTTTAATATAGTAAGTATTATGTGTTCAGTACTTATTTGATACCATAAATATATTTACATTGGAAAAATTGGCATTGAAGAGGAAGAGGGAGATGATAGAATGGAAATGTTCGTGGTCAAAATCAGCCTCTGGGCTGTTTCTCTGAATTGTGGATGAGATGGTTGGGGGAGCCAGGTTAGCAGTGCTTGCAGTACCCAGACATGTAGTAGAATTAAAGCATATAACCTTGAGGAGGGGGTGGCATAGTGGAAAAAGCCATTTCACCAAAATGGAGCTTGTTAGATATTAGAAACTTCTATCCAAAGCAGCCAAGTTGCTCTAGCCACTCAGAGAGGACTTAACTACCTGGAGTGCAGAACACATACGTAATTTAAAATTTCCTAGTAACCACATTAAAAAATAAAAATGGGGCTTCCTGGTGGCGTAGTGGTTGAGAGTCTGCCTGCCGATGCAGGGGACGCGGGTTCATGCCCCGGTCCGGGAAGATCCCCCATGCCGCGGAGCAGCTGCGCCCGTGAGCCATGGCCGCTGAGTCTGCGCGTCCGGAGCCTGTTGTTCTGCAACGGGAGAGGCCACAACAGTGAGAGGCCCACGTACTGCAAAAAAAAAAAAAAAAAAAAGTAAAAATGGATGAAATTAATTGTAATAATATATTTTATTTAACTTAATAGAGCCAAAATATCTTTTCAACATGAATTGATACAAAATTTAATGATATATTTTACGTTCTTTTTTGTACTTAGTCTTGAGATCCAGTGTATATTTTACACTTAGGACATATCAATTCAGGCTGGTCACATTTTGAGTACTTGATAGCCACGTGTGGCCAGTAGCTCCTGTGTTAGATATGTAGGTATATATGGAAGGTCAGACGCCAAAAGAGTGAACTCTGGCAGTTATCAGTTTACTGTCTCCCAGCTCCAAACCCATCCTTCTCTGCCCTGCTTTGTGATACTCGAGCTGGATCCTGTAAACGCATCTCCCTTGCCAACTTGGCAGAATGTTAGGCTTCGTCGGTAGAGGGTCCTGAAGTGGCACTGCAAAGCAATAGCAGTAAGAAGTCACTTCTGGATTCTGCTTCTCCATTTTTGTTCACTGCAGGAGCCCGGCAGCCCCAGCAGGGGACCCCAGCTGTGCCTCAGTCACACTCCCCCACTTGGGAGCAGCTCCAGTGGGCTGCTTTCGGCCACTCCCTCAAGCAACTGTCTCCCACTCTGGCCCTCTGACAAATGTCTTCACCGCTGGTGGCTGAATGTACCTGTGGAAACCACGCCTTCGCCAAAGAAGGCGCTCAGCTTGAGGGATTGGAGTGGGGAAGAGAGCCTCTCCTAGTCTTTAGTTCCTTAATTTTCTTTTTACTTTCTCCTAGCCTAGAGGTAGTAGCTGCCTTTTTTTTTTTTTGCAACTGCTACTTCTGAACTCCTTAGAGTCCTTTTTTATGCCTTTTAAAGGCATAAAAGGACTAGTAACTTCTACTAGTTGACAATTCATTAAAATTTCCCTGTTCAAATGTCTGGTTTTGTCTCCTAAGCTTACCTTCACTGATAAGACTCCTCAGTCTATTAAGCCATTTAAAAATGGGGCCAATATGAAATAAGTCAGACAAAGACAAATACAAGTATGATTTCACTTTTATGTGGAACCTAAAAGACAAAGGAAAAAAGAAAACAAAACTCACAGAGAACAGATTGGTGGTTATCGGAGGGGAAGTGGATTGGGGTAGTTGGGCAAAATGGGTGAAGGTGGTCAATTGTAATGTGACACACATTAACTAGGCTTATTATTGTAATTATTTTTTAGTGCATACAGTAATTGAATTATTAAGTTTTACACCTGAAACTGATATGTTATAAACCAATTTTACCTCAGTAAAAAATAAAAAGTTGTCCAAAAAAAAAAAAATGGGGCCATAGGATGGATATATGTGCTGCTAACAAAAGCTATAGGGAATTGTATATATGTAGCCTATATTAAAACTTTCCTTTCTAAAAGTTCTTTTGAAATGTGCCTTGAGTGGAAATATGATTTAGCTACTCTATACCTATTTGAGCAGTTCCAATTTTCATCTTTCTTTTTTTTTTCCTGTATTTTGGATATATGTTCTTTCTGTGGTGGCCTAGGTTGCTAGGAAACCCAGTGTTTGGCTTTCATATGAGAATGAGACTCTAATGTCCAGAGTTTGCATGTAGGAATCAGCATTCATGCAGGTCCCTTCCGAGTCCCTGCCAGTTTTACTAAATGCAATGATCAAACAAAAGTCAAATATGGGGCTTGTCCACGGGCGTATTAGGAGCATAGAGTGCATGGACTTTGGAGCCAGATAAAGTTGGGGTTTGGTGGGGGGCATATTTTTTTGGAAATTTCAAGCTAAAATTATAGCATTTATGCTCTATGGAGGTGGGATGGGTTGCTTTACACGTTTGTTCAGTTGGAACAGATCCAAAATAGTTTTTAAGAAAATCTTGTCTCTAACAGTGGGTGCTCTTAAGATCACTTTTGTGGAGAGATGGAAAGGCCTCTCACTGAGTGGTATTCTCCTTAGACTGCTCCAGTGTCAGAAGGGGATGGCATCTTTATCCCCAGCTCCAGTGATCATACAGACCTGCCCCTAATCAGCAATGATATCTGTACCCAGATACTTGTCAGAGAACAACATTTAACTCTCTATTGCCCAACATTCAAAACCTCATTTTTGAGAAAGTTTTATGGAGGAGGCCCCAAATTGAGTAATCCATGCATTTCTTTAGAAATTCTGAATGAAATTAAACCCACTGTGGAGACCTTTGTGCCTGGGTTGCGTTGTTTTGGCCACACATCAATTTCCGTTACTGCACTTGGCTTTGGGCTGTATTGAAACATATTCATGCCAAGGATGACGCTAGTTCACTCTAACATAAAATAGTTTCTTTGAGGATCCACAGGAGAAACTTCAGGTTTCAGATCAGGAGTAAATGTGCTTCTAAGCAACTAGTTTGCCCTTATCTTTTAAAGTCTGAGTAATGGAGCAAATCACATATTAACAGCTTGGAGGTTCAGGCAAATTTGCAGTCCACCTGTAGCAAATATATAGGACATTAATAGTATGCATTGTTCAGTACTTCTGGCTTTATCTGATTTTTAAAATTCTTATTTCTCCTTTGCTCTGATTTCCATTTAAAAAAAAGTTTTGTATTATGTTCTTAGAAATTCTCATTTTGGAACAAGGTAAAGTGTAAATAAGTATGTGGAATGAATGAGTTTAAATCTTGTCTCTTTCACCAACTGACCAGAATAAGTTTTCTCAGCTATAAAATGAGGATCACGTCTTACAGACTCATTGGGATTAAATGAAATAAACGTGTGTGAAGCACCTGACAAGGCTCCTGACATACTGTAAGTACTGGATAGATAATCCTCACCTTGCTTATGATGGACATAGGCCTCTAAAATAATATCCACTTGAATGAAGAGCAGATACCTCACCTTGCGTTATTTGAATACGTTTATTCTTCAAAAAACAAGCCAAAAATAGGTTATAGGCTATGAGATTCTTGGGACACAAATAGTAATGAGATGTAGGCCATGTCATTAAGGAATTTGCACTGTGGTTATAAAAGGTAGCTGAGTAAGCTGACAATTACAGGACAGTGTGGTATATGCTGTGATAAATCTTAACATAGGAGGGACGGCCAACCTAGGCTAGGGGAGTGGGGAAGACTTCTTTGGAGGAGATGGGCCCTGAGCTCAACCTTGCAGGGAGCCTTTTAAAAATTGTTTTTGATGCTATCAAATGATTAGTTAGGAATTACATTTTCCCAAATTAAGCTGGACACACTGGGGAAAGGATTAGGGTAGGTAACTCCCAAGGTCCTTTTGAATTCTGAGATTACATGAAAATTGCTTGAATTAAGGAAAGTCTGGTCAAATGACTTGATGACCAGGAAAAGTGGAATTAATGCTGGCTGAGTAAGCCAGGGATGACACCAACACAAGGAATAAAATAAGTGAGGAATATTGTTATTTTTTAAGTAATTTATGCTTCGTTGAACATTTCAGAAATTTAAGAATCCACACGTGTGAGTTTAATAAACCTACTTTAAAACAGTGGCTGGTGGATTCCCTAGCAGTCCAGTGGTTAGGACTCCGCTCTTTCACTGCCAGGGTTCGGGTTCAATCTGTGGCCAGGGAACAAAGATCCCGAAAAATAAAATAAAATAAAAACGTTAAACAGTGGCTGGCTTCTGGGGGAAAAAATGTCTGGCATAAATAAATTTAGTCTATAAACCACCAGAAGATGTCACTATCTCCCAAGTAATAGTCCATTACATTAGCTCCTTTTCATGTACATTTTTGAAAACTGACAGACTGTGATAGATTGATGTCTGGCTTGTAATATTGAGTCTATGAGAAGGATAGGACCTCACAGGAAATACTTGTCGAAGGTATGTAGGTCTGTTCCATCTTGATTCTTGATGCCCTAGATATGTGAACCCTGTTCTCTACTTCATGTATTTGAAATTATCTGGACACTCTGGATTTCATTTGTGCTTTCAAGAAAAATTAAGGTGGTGAAAAATCCTCCAAAATATACTCTCCGATCTTGACTTTCTCTCACATTTTCAGGTTTCTTTATTATTATCCAACTGCATTTATTAAATTATCAGATTTTCTGTGTTCTATCTTGGACACAATCTAAGATATCCTTGAATCTTTTTATTTTTAAGTCAACTTTCATGGTGTGTAAAGCAAAACTGGAACATATTTCCACACTGTAATAATACTGGATGAAATGAACCAGTAGTTCCCCAGTTACTCAGAAGTAAGGATTTCAGACTGTCTGAGCCAATATATACCAATATATAACAGGAAGTAACTCATTAAAGAAAAATAAATTATCTTTATAGCAAGAAAACAGGCTCAAAAATTGATCATCAAGTGTCTTGTGCTGGGGGCTCTGGGAGTGGGATTCTCCAGGATAAAAGGTTAATAATTTGTTAAAGGCAGCCAGTGACAGCCAGCAGATGAGTAGATGGGTATGATTTCTGCTTCAGTTCTGCCCCAAACCTCAAAAAAACTAAATACAACACTTGTCTTCTCCATGCCCGTTGGTTTCAACAGTAAAGTGGAATAGTCTGCCCAACCTCGTTCTCTAGGTAGTTATAACCTCAAAGGAGCAGTGAAGAATGAAGTTAAAGTGTTTCGTAAATATAAGGAATTCATGTAAATTCTTCTATGAAAAATACAAAATACTCAAATTATTCCATGCTGTGTAAAGACATCCTGTATTTCCATATTTTGATTGTTTGACTTTATTTAAAGTTTTCATTAATAGGGAAAATTTGGGAAATGTTTTTCATTGGGAAAAATTTTAATTTTCATTAATTGGGAAAAATATTTAAGCAGTTACATTGATGAACTGAAAATAGAACTTGATATGTTTCTAGGGTGTCCATGTAGGCAGCCTTATGTTTGCAAAGAATTATAAGAGACATTTATTTAATAATGGTATAAAATTATGTTCCTATAACTTAGGAACATAGAGCCAAATTAATTGAATTCCAGTACCCAGCTCACAGTGAGCTGAAATGTAATGGGACTAACTATGCTTTATTGTGGGCTGGAAACAGTGCTGTATAATGAAGTGAGCATTTGTAATTAATTGGTTTAAATCCTGGCTCCACCAAAAAACTATGTAACTTTGTAGCTATGTAACCAAAAACTATGTGACTGTGTAACTTCTTGAGTTTGAGCCTCAGTTTCCTAATATGTAAAATGGAGATAATATCTGTTTGGTCATTCTACTTTGTCATTTCTAGTTTTTCATTCTCCCTTGTGAGTATGAAACGAGATCAGGAAACTCAAGTCAGCAAGACAGATAAGGAAGCAATGACTGCAGAATGGGATAAAGGTACCCATTAGCCTCCCCTTAGAAGGGCGGTCTTATCAGCCTTGGGTGGATGGTGGCAATTTTAATCCAGGGGCTGGTACGTCAGTGTTACATGTTAAATTCTCTTTATTTTGCTATTGGTTTGCCCTATTTTTTGGTGGAACTTTTTAGTGAAAGCAAACAGATTAGTATGTAATCTCAAAAAACAGCACTCTGTTTTATTTCTAAAAATTTCACTCTTACTATCACGAGCTTACCTATACAGTCACACCTCTGTATCTGTGGGGGGGGGTTCTAGCCATCCCCCCCCCCCGGTAACCCCCACAGGATGCCAAACTCTGGGACGCTCAAGTCCCTTATCGGCCCTCTGTGTCCACAGATGCAGAACCCATAGATATGGAGGGCTGACAGTAATTAGGTGCTCAGTGACATTTTTAAAGACACAAGGATTCTGAATACATCTTTCCTGAGTTGTTATGTTAAAGGCAGTCTTTAGTACCCACAGTGGGACTTATAGGATCACAATGTACTGTGTATTGTGGTGACACAAGCTCAGGAAATGGGCTTAAGGACCTAGTCCCCAATCTCCACGTTCTACTGGCCAGGTTACCTTGGGCAAAATTGAGTCTTGGTTTCTCTACCTGATTATTTGTTACACAGGTGGTTGGGAGAATCAAATGAGATACTTGAACGTGCTGTATGCACATTTGACTATTAATAAAAGAATGTCAAAAATAGAAGTGCAGTGAAAAAAATAAAGTTTTATATACATTCAGATTAGTACTAATGATAGTTATCAACAATATACAAATTTTAAAGGATTGGGAGAAATACTGGATAAAATAGAAAGTTTTATGTTGGTATTAGTATGTTATGGGGACAGGGGGAGAGGAGTATGGAATTGGGGTATAGAATGGGGCCCAGAAAAGCTGCCACAGAATTCAGGAGAGAAGGAGCCTCAGAAAGATTAATTTTCTTCATTACCTCTGTTTCCTTATGAAGTTTCTTATCCTAAAAGGTGAATAATTAGGTCATTAGCTTTGAGCCTGTTTAAAATTCTCCACCTAACACTTTGATTGGGTTTGATGAAACTATTTTCTTGAACAAATTATATATATATGTGTATATATATATATACACACACACACACACACATATATATATATATATATATTTTTTTTTTTGTCTAGGTAGATTAGAATGACTTGGCTAACAACCAGCTTATAAGATCCACTTTTTTCACTGTTGGGAGACTGGAGTCCTACCTAAAATTGAACTGGACGGTCAGGCTTGCCCTCATGGTGTTAGGTACAGGCACTATTGGCATTTCAGGATTTCAGGACTAAATATCAAATAAATGTTTTTATTTTACTTTGAATTTTTATTAGTATTTTCACTGGGTATATAATTTTAGGTTGACAATTTTTTCCCTATTTTTTAAAGAGATTATTCCATTGTCTTCTGACTTTCAATATTTCTAATAAGAGGTAAACTGTCATTCTTATCTTTATTTCTCATCTAATAGATCCAGAGCAAAAACCTTTGGGTTTTTTATCTCTTGGGTTTTAAATCATTGATAAAGTCAAGATTATCAGTGAGGAGCAGAAACTATCTTAGCTAGAGTAAACTAAAAGGAGGGCAATTTGTTATAAGGATTGGGTATTTCATGAAACCCAAGGGTAGGACAGCTGGGTCTAGACAAACAGGAATTGGAAGGCCATTAGAAACAGACATCCTCAGCCTGCTAAAGTTTCATTGTGTTTCGTTCCTCTTACTCTTTGCCAGACCAGTGTTCTCTCCATCTCCAGTCCATAATGTGAATGTAACCCTCCCCCCGCCAGTTACAGTTCCAGGGTTCTGCAAGATTAACTAGCAGTCTTTCAATTCTAAAGTTAAATTACAGGAAAATTTGGCATCTGACTGGCTCAGCACAGTGTAGGTGCCCATCGCTGGTCCATCCAACAGTGGTCAGAGCAGATGGGAAACATTATAGTATATACAGGACTTTGGGGGGCCTGTCTCCATAAAAGAGGAGGGGGGGTGGTAGTGAGAGGGAAGTTCCCTGAGAATGAGGAATTGCTATGTTCTGGGCAATCACCTCTAAAGATGTCCTAGTCAATCTTATTTTCTCTAGGGAAGAGGCTCTTTCTGTACAGGATGATGGGAAGTCATCGAGTACATGCAATGGCTGGATTTTTTTTCTAATGCATATTCAGTCTACATATCCTAAGCATAGACCAAAGCTTTAGTTTCATGGCCCTCAGGGGTTTCTGTTCTACACATCATTTCATCTATCTTTGCTGTATTTGTTATTTTGCGATGGGGAGCACATATTTTAATGCTCTTCTGTAACCACTAAATTATATAAAGCTCATGACCATTGTTCCAGTCTTGTTTTCTACCACATGGTAAACTCACCCAACTCTCTGAAACTATGCAAATTTCCCCCAGGTGCCATGCTCTCTCATGCAAGTTTTTGCTCCTACATTTTTTTTCTTTAGTTTGCCTCACTCTTTCATCCCTGAAAGCTTATACTATCATCCCCTCTTCTAGGAAACCCTCTCCCACTCCCTTAGTAAGCTAATTTAGGTGTCCTTACCTTTGCTCCCACTACCACATGTGTCACTCACCACACCATATGGACTCATTCATTTTCTGGTTTGTTTCTTTAAGGGAAATATCACAGTTCAGCCTATATCACCAGTGTCTCAAAAAGACCTGCCACATAGTAGGCCCTCATGAGAAGGAACAAATGAATAAAACGAGCCTCGGTTCTGGAAAGTCTGGCTCTATATTTTCTTGTGTGTATTATCCACAGCTCTAGTGTAGAAGTTAGGGGTTCAGGCTCTGATGCCAGACTTCCTGGGTCTGTATCCCGTCTCTGCCTAGTTTCCTAGTTGTGCGAACTTGAGTAAGTTGACTTAAAATCTCTGTGCCTCAGTTTCCTCATCTGTAGATGGTATAAAAACAGTACCTACCTGAGAGAGTCGTTGTGGGGATTAAATGAGTTAAGTGCATAAAGTTTGGCACCTAGAGGGTGTTCCATAAGTGTTAGTTATTATTATCATCAAACATCTAAATCACTGCCAAAAAAACCTTTGCAGATTCAGGTGTGTGTCATGAGCAATACATTCTGCAGAAAAGGTTTGTGCTCTTAGCAGTCATTGACCCTTAAAAGAGATTCACATGGTCTTTGCCTAGTGGTGCTTCCATTGTGTGCTCTAAGAGATTAGTAACCTAAAGTTATCTGGGGTTTGAGGAATGGGTTAGAAGCTTCACCAGGGGATGTTTTCTATAGCAAGAGAGTGTGTTTATCATATTTTATTTTGATTGTATTTGATGAATGAGTGAGCTTTTTGGAGACAGGTGAAGACATTTTGGTGGAGTGATTAGATATGTGATTTCCTGGAGTCTTAGCATTCTCAGCCTTGAGGAGTTGTGGGTGGCAAGGTTGGTGGCCTGAAAATATCCTTTTAAGAGCACAGGGCTGGATAGGTTTTTTTTTGCAGAAACGGATAAACTGCCTCTGAAATTTGTATGGAAACACAAAAGACTTAGAATAGCCAAAACAGTTTTAATAAAAGAACAAAGTTGGAGGACTTTCATTTCCCAATTTCAAAACGTACTCTATAAAGCTACAGTCAACAGAGTGTGATATTGGTAGAAGGATAGACATAAAGATCAATGGAACAGAATTGAGAGTCCAGAAATAATTTTTTATATTTATGTTCCATTGATTTTTGACAAGGGTGCTAAGGCAATTCATTGGAGAAAGGATAGCCTTTCTAACAAATGGTGCTGGGACAACTGGATATCCACATGGAAAAAAGATGAACTTAGGGCTTCCCTAGTGGCACAGTGGTTAAGAATCCACCTGCCAATGCAGGGGACACAGGTTCAATCCCTGGTCCAGGAAGATCCTACATGCTGCAGAGCAGCTAAGCCCGTGTGCCACAACTACTGAAGCCCGCGTGCCCTAGGACCCGAGTGCTGCAGCTACTGAAGCCCATGTGCCAGCGCCCGTGCTCCGCAACAAGAGAAGCCACCGCAATGAGAAGCCCACGCAATGCAATGAAGAGTAGCCCCCACTCACCACAACTAGAAAAAGCCTGCACACAGCAACGAAGACCCAACGCAGCCAAAAAAAAAAAAAAAAAGACGAACTTAGACGTTTACCTTATACCATACATAAAAATGAACTCAAAATGGGTCGTAGACTTAAATGTCAGAGCTAAAACAATTAAACTTTTAGAAAACGAAAAAATTGGAGAAAATCTTCAGGACCTCAGGTTAGGCAAAGATTTCTTACAAGACACAGTCTATGTAAGAACAAAAACTGATACATTGGACCTCACCCCATCAAAATTTAAAATATGTGCACTTAAAAATATAGCATAAAGAAAATGAAAAGACAAACAGTAGACTGGGAGACAATAGTTGCAAGTCGTATTATCTGATAAAGAATTTGTATTGAGAATATACACTCATACACCTCAATAATAAGGCAAAAAACTCATTTTAAAAATGGGCAATATATTTGAGTAGAAATTTTACCAAAAAAGTTACACCAGTGACAAATAAGCACATGACAGCATGGCCAATGCCATTAGTCATCAGAGAAATGCAAATTAAAACCACAATGAGATACCATTTTATACCCACTTGAATGGTTATACAAAAAAAAAAAACAGACAACAAATATTGGTGAAGATGTCAGAAATGGGAGTCCTCATATATGCCACTGGGAATGTAAAATAGTGCTGCCACTTTGGAAAATAATTTGGCCGTTTCTTAAAAGTTGAAACATATACTTGCCATACAGTCCACCAATTCCACTCCTAGGTATTTCCCCAAGAGAAATGAAAAGATTTTTCCACAGAAAGATTTGCACACAAATGTTCTTAACAATTGTATTCATAATAGCCAGAGATTGGAAGCAACCTAAATGTCCATCAATGGATAGACACAATGTGGTATGTCCATACAATAAAATATACCACAGAAAGCGGAAAAGGAGGCACAAACTACTGACACAAGTTGTGACATGGACAAACCTGAAAATCATCATATTAAATGGAAGAAGCTAGACACAAGAGACAATATATTGTATGGTATATAGTGTGTTGATGCCATTTATATGAAATGTCTAGTAAAGGCAAATCTATAGAGAGAGAAAGATTGATGGTTGCCTGGGGCAGTGTGGGGTATGGGAGATGGGGACTAACTGTGAATATGAGGGTTATTTTGGGGATGATAGAAATGTTCTACCTCCTTTGTGCTTTATGGTGATGCTTCCACAACATGGTAAATTTACTAAAAATCATTGATTGTCCACTTGAAATAGGTGAATTGTGTGATATGCAAAATATACCTCAGTAAAGTCAGAGGAGGTAGTATGGGGTGGTGGAGGGGGAGGGGGTGGAAGAAAGGAGGAGGAGAGAGAGACAGAGACAAAAACAGAGACAGAGAATGAGAATAGGACTGCATGGAGCCAGGCTGTGTGGATCTGAAATAGCAAGTCTAACCTCTCTTTGCCTCAGTTTCCTGTCAGTGAAGTTGGGGAAAATAACAATTAACTATCCACAAAGTAGTGTTGGAAAGATTGTGATAATATGTAAACAATGCTTAACACAAAGTTTGGACCATAAAGAGAGCTCAACAAATATTAGCCATAATAATAATTATTATTATTATTGGTGGTAGTATTTAACCTACGGAGGATCCAGCTCTGATTTATATCAACTAAATTCAAATCCTGGAGAAGGATTTGGACTACGACTGCAGAGGGCAGTGACTCATCTTGTGGAAATGACTCTGGGGGAATCTGAGGGTCTAAAGCACAGGATTTGTCAGTCACCTGCAGGCTGGGGGTTGGAGCCCTGGAGCCTCACAGATGAAGGCTGTTTCTTCATGGCGGCATCATTTATGGAGGGGCCATCCTGCCGCCTATCAATGTGGGAGCAACATGTGCTATTTCTACTCCAACAATGATTTATGTTATACCACTACATTCCAGATCCTATTGGCTTGGAGGACAGGTGATTTGGGGGCACAGAGGAGGGATACCTAACTTTGTGTATGAGGAAGAGATATCCCTGTGAGACTTAAGAATTCCTTGACATCGGGCTTCCCTGGTGGCGCAGTGGTTGGGAGTCCGCCTGCCAATGCAGGGGACACGGGTTCGTGCCCCGGTCCGGGAAGATCCCACATGCCACAGAGCGGCTGGGCCCGTGAGCCATGGCCGCTGAGCCTGCGCGTCTAGAGCCTTTGCTCCGCAACGGGAGAGGCCACAGCAGTGAGAGTCCTGCGTACCGCAAAAAAAAAAAAAAAAAAAAAAAAAGAATCCCTCGACATTTCCCAGATGAAGGGTGAGGAGAGTTATTCAGACAGAGGCTACAGTCTGAGTAAACCTCAGAGGTGATAGGGAGCTTGCTGAATTCAGTGAAAAGCTGACATAAAGAGCAGAGTGACAAGAAACAAGGCTGGAGCCCCACAGAGGGCCTTGTGGGCCATGGTAAAGAATTTAGACTTATCCTGAGGATGAAGAGCAGTAAGCAGGTTCTAGGACCTGCTCAGTCATCTTCAGTTCAGTGGTCCCAGTGGCACTCACACACCACACCTTGAGTGATCCTGCTGTTGATCAGGACCAGATAAATGCCCTCCTAGAGGTTTGTGGCCTGGGTTTTGCATTTAGCCTCCTCAAGTGCAAGTGTTCCTCCAAGGACCACATCCATACTGGTGTCTCACAGAAAAAGTGTTTCACGCCTCCCTCGAGAGGCATAAGAAGCCATAATGTGGTCGCTGAGAGCCTGTCTTAGGGGCCAGACCTCAGAAAAGCAGAGGACTTGTGAATGTTTCACACACTTCGCCCTGGGTGCCTGCTCTGGCTGAGAGCGCATTAAAAGCCCCAGCGACCGAGGGGCAGGTATTGTCCTGGTTACTATGGCATCACCTTGGAAAGGATCGCTCAGGGAAAGCCACAGCTGAGCCGAGTGAGCCAGGAGGGTAATGTGGTCTGAAGCAGCAGGAGGGGCTGGAGATAGGCTGCAGATGCTGTCGCTGGTCTCGGGACACCTCGTGGGCTGGAGCCCACTTTAGCTTCTCCAGCTGCAGCCCAGGGCAGGAGCCGGGCTGTGCTTAGCCTGAGAGTGGCTGCCTGAGACAGCACCACAGGCTGCTGCTGAGCTGGGAGCTGAGAGGGGCCGAATTCCCAGTCACACTCCACTTGGCCTCTCCTTTTTTTGGCAGGGGGTGTTGTCTCATCTTGAAAGATCTGGGCTGGGTTTCATCTTCTTTTTGATTTTTAGTAGTCACCTGTATGAGAACTGACTTCCAGGTGTTCATCGAGGAAAGCAGAGTGGTCCCCACGCTGGAAATGAGAAAGGATGACAATTTCCGAGACTGACTGTTGACGGCTTGGAGATACCCCCTTTTCAAAATGCCTTTTAAAGCGTTTGATACCTTCAAAGAAAAATTTCTGAAACCTGGAAAGGAAGGAGTGAAGAATGCTGTGGGGGATTCGTTGGGGATTTTACAAAGGTAAAGTTTGAATGCAAACTTTAGGTTTCTTTCTGAGTAGCTTTACATTGCTGGTGTTTGAAAGAGTGTGCCTCATGATTTTAAAGCCACATTTAAAAAAGGAGTGAGTGGGTCAGATTAAAGGGCTTCTGGAGCCCCTTCTTGCTCCAACAGACTATGTGCCTAGAGGAAAGGATGCATCAAAACGATAAGGTTGAATTAGGAAAACATCGAGACAAACATTCTGCTTATACAGTAGGATTAGCACTTATTGGAGATGGTAATATTGCATTATTGTGTGTTTGGCATTGAATTAGAAAAGATTTAGGGAGATAATGTTTCATGTTAATTCAATACTAATAACAAAATCAGGAACCACTTTATATGGTTATGCTCTGAGCTGAAATAATTTTTAAGAAGTTTTCACTTCATTTTTCACTATAAATGAAAATTAGGTATTTGCAAATTGTGTAGCTTGTAATATAAACTATATAAAGTGGTTCTTGATTGGGTAGTTTTCAAAGAGAAAGATAATTACACAATGGTGTGAAGAAAGTAACTTTAAAAATTAGTATTTAAAGCAGAAAATCTTACATGATTAAGTGGGAAAGTGTTAAGTACTATCATTGAATTGAATGTTTTTGTCCAAACCAAAAAATAAATCTTTTTTTAAAAAGTAAAATATATTACCATTGGAAGAGAGTTTGCCATAAATGAATGAAATGATGTGATATTTTAATTTGTGATTTTTAATAGTAGACATAGTAAATGCCTTCCTAGGTCTTACAGATGAATTAATAAGCAGTCCTTATGTGCAAGGTAAAATGACTCCTTTAATCTCTGACATAAATAAATGTGAAACTATCCTTGATAAGTTTTTTATGATTATTTCTAATCCTGGTAAGTGAAAAATGCCACCTAGCATCTCCTTTTAACTTTTCTATCTATGTTTTCTGTTAAATTTAAAAACTAGCATTTGAAGGACTATTTCTAGGCACACTGAGATTCATTCCACTTCTTGTATTTTACAACACAGGGCCTCCTGTCAGTGTTAAATTTTCCATTGTATCGCTCTTGATGAGCTTAGCAGGAGAATTGGGTTGGGCACCTTATTATTTTGGTAATTAAAAACAAAAAACTTTCCATCAGAACTACACTGAATTATCATGTATAGATGAAAACCTACCTCAGTGACAGCAGGATAAACCAGCCAAACATAGGAAATGATTACAATAACCTATTCTTTTAAGAGTGTTTTATCCTTCCATTGAGCACTCCCAGGTAACATCGTATGGTGGTGTTCATTTGATTAAAAATGCAAAAGGAAGGCACAGTGGCTTAATTGGCATATTCAAGTGATGACAAAGGAATCTGACAAAGTCAGGAATAAAAACCACGACTTTGGACTAGTCACCATTACAGTCACCAAACTCTGTGCCTTAGTTTATAAAATACTCAACCAAAAGTACTTAGGAGTGTTCTTCTCCAACTTTGTCTTTTAAAATTTAATCACTTTTTTCAGTAAGGGACTTATCCTAAATGCTGGTTTTACTGTGTTTGATTGGATGATCCAAACTTGAAGATCCTTTTGTTTACCAGATTGGTTTACTTAGGGATATAACAAAATTAGTAATTTCCAAGTTGTGTGACCTCAACCCCAAATTAAGTTATGTGTCTAGGACTCTGAAGAGTTTCCTCAGAACTGCATCATGGAACAATAAAAAAGCAGCTAGCCCAGTTCTGGAGACAGAGAATACACTAAATGAATGCTAGATACTATCATTGTTGTCATAATTGTGGAATGAATGTTTTTAGAATAAATAAAGCCAAACTCGCACCTCTTCTTTCACTGATCCCTAGAGAGACACGATTGGCAAAGGAAGGGGAAAAAAAAGGCATTAATTGGCCGTCGATCTAAGTTGACGGATCCTCAGCTCTAGTGGTCTTTGAGCAACGCTCCAGAATTAGGGCTCCTCCAAGAAAAACAGCTCTGCCACGCACTTGGTGTTAACCTCAAGTCTATAAGATAATTATATATAAAGTGCCTTGCCCAGAGCCTGGCTTGTAATGGACATTCCCTCCCCTCATTGATTTTTACCTAAAACCAGTTGACGGAATCCAATGTGGGAAAAAAAAAAAAAAGACCTTAAAGAACTGTTTTCTGTTTTGTAAGGGGCAGGAATATTGGGAAGTTAGAAATCCCGACTTTCTAACTTAGCAATCAGTATAAATCATAAATGTCTAATAATGTTTAAGACGGAGATCATCATCTAGATGGCATTTTTAGATGTTTTTTGATCACAGAGTGTTCCTCTTGTTCAGGGGAGTGGCAGATGCACAGGAAAGCATCTGAAGTTTGCACATGGGGCTGATTAGAGCCAGGCATTATTAATCTTTCTAAAGACAGTCATTGATAAGAAGCAGCTGAACAATTCATCAGCTAAAGGTACAATAATATTTTTCAAATGTAGGAAGAAAGATGATGCATTCACTTACCGTCCAGTATTGGAACAGACAGACAGCATTACATTTGGAAATTCATGTCCAAAAACTGATATACAGATTTTTTTCAACTTAGATGATAATATGAGTACCCTCTAATTGCTTATGTGTAATAAATGATAATAATAAACACTTAGTATGTTCCAGGTACCGTAAAATTATTTAATTCTATTAACAATCCTGTGAGGTAGGGCCAATTATAATCACAGTTTTACAGATGAGAAAACTGAGGCACAGAGAGGTTAAGTAAATTGCCCACAGCTTATAAGTGGCAGAGCTGGGTTTCAGACCAGACATTTCTGCCCACCATTCTTAATCATTACACTATGCTGCACTCTAATCAACTGTCCGTTCTTCCCACTTGCTGTCTTGAAATTTAACCACTCACTTAGGCTTAGGGACTTACTTGGGCTGCAAAGTAGCCAGCAACATCTGGATCTTCAGGCAAGCATGCGCTTTTATCCTAATTAGTTATAGTATGGAAGGCTTTCCCCAAGGGAGACTGAGCGAGAGTCTGGTCTCCTTTTAGGTGTTCATATCTCCCCTTTAAAGTGATGGTACCAATCCCTGTATTGTGTACATCTTCAGCATTCAGCGGTTGTGTATTGAATGTATGTACCAGCCGTGCACTGTCTGCTCCATAGGCAAAGGCTAGTCTGTGAGACCAGGCTCTGAGATCAGGTGATCCTGGATTCCAATTGCCGTGACATCATTTACTTTCTGCCTGCACAACCTCAGGCAGCTTGCTCCCATGGTTGCAGTCAGGGTGATTCTATTAAAACAGATAGCATCTCTCCCCTGCTCACCACTAAGGCCTGCCCCTCACCCAGTTTCCCACCTCACTCGGAGTGAAAGCCAGTGTCCTTTCAATGGCCTTCAAGGTCCTACATGATCTATAGGACTCTGAGAAATCTGACTTCATCTCTGACCTTCACTGCCTGCCTCACCCCACTCCAGCCACACTCTGTACTCTTACTGGAGCTCCCTGGACCCGTTCCTGTGCCAGCTTTTGGGTTTTCCTTTGAATTAATTTTTATGGGAGTATAGTTGCTTTACAATGTTGTGTTAGCTTATACTATACAGTGAAGTGAATCAGCTGTACGTATATATATATCCCCTCTTTTTTAGATTTCCTTCCCATTTAGGTCACCACATAGCATAGAGTAGAATTCCCTGTGCTTTACAGTAGGTTAGTTATCTATTTTATACATAGCATCAATAATGTGTATATGTCAATCCCAATTCATGCCACCACCACCCCTTCCCCCTTGGTATCCATACGTTTGTACTCTACGTCTGTGTCTCTATTTCTGCTTTGCAAATAAGATCATCTATACCATTTTTCTAGATTCTACATATGTGTGTTAATATATGATATTTGTTTTTCTCCTTATGACTTACTTCACTCGGTATGACAGTCTCTAGGTCCATCCACGTCTCTACAAATGACCCACTTTCGTTCCTTTTCATGGCTGAGTAATATTCCATTGTATATATGTATCACATCTTCTTTATCCATTCCTCTGTTGATGGACATTTAGCTTGCTTCCATGACCTGGCTATTGTAAATAGTGCTGCAGTGAACATTGGGATGTGTGTGTCTGGATGTGATTTATTGAGGAGAGCTCTTCCTGGAAAAATTGGGAGACAGGGAGTAAAGCAGGATAGGAAAGGAGAAAATGAAGCAGAGATGTGATCTCAGGTAACGCACAGGGGCCAGGTCACAGTGGAAAGCTCTGGGGCATAACTGGCACTGGGTTGTCCCTTTGAGCAAAGGAACCAATCTTTTATGTCTCTGCATCAGTCAGCCATTGACTGTGGGTACCCCAGCAGGGATGGAGGTTTATAATGGAGGCCATGTAGTGGTGGGCAGTTCTCCTAAGAAGTGAGCAGCTGCAAGCGATTAGCAGCTGTAGAAGTGTGCTGGCTTGAGAAAAGGGACCTGGGCTGTGCGCTTATTGCACCATACAGATCCACTTGCTTCTCACATTCAGTTCACTCCATCCAGGTCCAGCTTCTCCAAGACCCTGTGGTCATAATTCCTGAGGAACCTTCAGGAGAAGAGTTGGTGGGATGCACTAGCTCTCTTTGCTCTGGCTGGTCCCTCCTTCCCACCCGTTCTCGAGTCCCCTCACTTCTGTTAACTTGCCTTGTGGGTTGATCCAGTCCTCAATCCCTGAGGGGTCTAATGCCCTGGTTAACATACCCTTACCAGTTATGGTTGCTGTATTTGAGTTACACTGGACAAGGCAATATCAGGAGACGTCTTAGTGCATGCCCTGAATGCCAAACATATGTCTTCTTGCTCCTGTGATGAAGCAACGGTCCTAACTCATCCTGCGGATCAGGACCAATTTCCCTTGCTACAGGGGTGACCCCTGGCCTTCCCTTTTGCTCTTGGTGTGAGGACCCCAACATGACTGGGCAGCAGTCATAGCCATATACTTAATGGGATTTTCATCGTATTCCCAAGTGGAAGAATTCTTCTTCGGGATTAGGACTTCTGGATCCACAGAGCCTAAAGTTGAAGAGATGAGGTAGCCCTCAAGTGGGTTACCGGGAATGATGGTTAGTGGGGCCACCCCTGCTTCTAACCCCTTGTTTCTCAGACCCATGTATTCTACCTATTGGGGGCAGAGTACCATACAATAATTGTTGGTTTATGGAATATACTGCACCCAGAAGGGTAGCACCCTATCCTCACAGAAATTTATCTCTAAGCTGATGCCTCAGCTGCTTCTTTAAGAGGCTTCCTCAGCTCTGGCAAGTAGCCAGCTCCTGGAAGGTGGGAGTTATGTGGTAGAGCGAGTGGATCCCATTGTCACGTACCTCTGAGATACCTCCTTTGCCATAAATTGGCTTCCTCGGGTTCTTGTTCACAGGGGGAATTCACTCATGGTCAGACTGAAAGGAGGAAGTCACTGATAGTCAAATCTACTTCAAAGATGTGCTCTGCTCAATTACTGAACCCCAAGAAGCTCTCAAGTTATTTAAAAAATCATAGCGGCCCTAATCTCTGACCACAATGCACTGATTACTAGAAATTAATGCACAATTATGTTTTTAAAGTCATCAGCCTCCTCTTGCCATCTCTACTTTGTCTAAGCTTCCGAGAGCCACACTAAGAGCTCATTGGAGTCATTTTCTTGGCCTTTGCCAGGATGTTAAATCCTGCGTCATGGGGGAATGCCCCCTGCATTAGTCTCCTAGGACTGCTGTAACAAAACACCACAAACTTGGTAGCTCCAAGTTATTCTCTCACAGTTCTGGAAGCCCAGACTCAAGCTGTCAGCAGGGCCACGCTCTCTCCGAAGGCTCTGAAGGAGGATTCGTCTTTGCCTCTTCCTCGCTTCTGGTGGTTGCTGGTGAATCCTTGGCCTTCCTCGGCTTGTAGACACATCACTCCAGTCTCTGCCTCTGTGGCCTTCTCCCCCTGGGTTTCTCTGTCTATGTGTTCAAAGCTCCCTCTTTTTATAGGGACACCAGTCATTGGATTAGGGTCTGCAGTAATCCAGTGTGACCTTGTTTTAACTTGATTACATCTTCAAAGAACCCATTTCCAAGTAAGGTTGGGTTCACAGGTATCAGGAGTTAGGACTTGAACTTATCCTTTGAGGGCAACATAATTCAACCTAACCTTCGTATTGACAAACTCTTCCTGATCCAATTTTATTACCCCTACATCTCCCTTAGAGCCAGCATGTTCAGAAACCATCCCCGGGCATACTTTTCTGCTTCCTGCTGGTAAATGTTAGTCAGATCCTGCTTGTTTCTTGGTGTATAACCCCTCCCTTCATTGGCAGGCACACCCAATATTTGCCTAATCCTTTCCAGCCTGGAACTCGGGGCTAATTATCGGTCTGGTGGTCAGAAAGGGAGGTGGGAGCAGATCTTGAAGAGCATCAGCGTCATCTCATAAATCACCTGCTCCGTTTGAGGCTAGTTTTCAAGTAAAAGGAGGAGGGACATCTGTCTTCCAAAAAGAAGCATGGCTGCATCTGCAGGTCCAGAGGGTTCAGAGGAATCTAGGGCTTTAGATGTTCAAGTGCATCTACCCTTTAACCCAGCACTCGGGTATCCTAGCATCCCAAGTTCTTAGGGTGCCATTTCTTATCAGGATCTCAGCTTGGGTGTAAGAGACCTCCCCAGCCTCAGAATTCTACCTTCTCTGGAGTTCTGATATTTTTTTTTAAAACTAAGCTTTTGTTTTGGAATAATTTTAGATTCACAGGAAAGTTGCAAATATAGTACAGAACTTTTCTATTTACTCCTTACTTGGTTTCCTCTAATATTAACATCTTACATTATTATGGAACGGTTGTCAAAACTAAGACACCAACATTGGTGCATTACTAATTCAACTCCAACACTTCATTAAAATTTCATTAGTTTTTCCATTAATGTCTTTTTTCCTGTTCCAGGATCCAATCCAGGATACCACACTGCTCTTAGTCATCATGTCTCCTCTGATCTGTGACTCTCAGCCTTTTCTTGTTTTTCGTGACTTGAACGGTTTTGAGGAATACTGGTTGGGTATTTTGTTGAATGTTCCTCAGTTTGAGCTGTCTGATATTTCTCTCATGATTAGACTAGGATTGTGAGTTTTTAGGAAGAACGCTACAAAGGTGAAATGGTTTTCTCATCACATCATATGGGGGAGGGGTATGTTGTATCAACATAACTTATCACTAGTGATGCTAACCTTGATTGCTTGGCTAAGGAAGTGTTTGCCAGGTATCTTCTCTTTCCATGCTCTATTCTTTGGAAGCAAGTCACTAAGTCCAGCCCACACCCAGAGGGGATTCTGCCATTTTTACAATGAAGTCTTGTGCCTGATCTTCAATTATGTTTGCCCTCCAACTGCAGGAGATGAGGGTCTCTTTAAAGGCTGACAAGGAAGTGACAGATGCTCACTTTTTCTTTTAAATTGGTAATTGATTGCCCCAATCCTGTTATTTTCTTTCTTCAGAGCATCAGTGGCATTTAACAATAGCCACTCAACTCTGTGGAGAAATTGCTATTTCTCCTATACCTCCCAAGTACCAGAGATATTGCGTGAACCACTGCATCCCCTTCCACCTGTATCCCAGCCCAGTTCACCACAGCTGAAAGTCTCAGCATTTGCACTGGTACCGCATACTGGGAACTATCAACACTCACCTACCACCAGTGTTGGGGTCCTCACTCCCAACCAGTTAGTGAGCTATCAAACTCTAAGATCTCATTCTTAGGGTTTGCTTCCTAGAACGACATTCTCTTAAGGACTCCCCACCTCAGGGGTCTTTCCAAGCAGCAGGACACAGCACCCTTCAGCTTTTAGACCCTTAGCCTCTCTCTTCTAACCACCTCTTATCTTCTCCTAGTCTGGCAGTAGATTTCCTTATCTAGGGCTTATTTTCTCTTTCCCCAATTTCCCACAAATATCTTTACAATAAGCAAGTCCTCTAAGTGCTTCTTCAAGGTTAGTGCTAGGACCATAGACTCAGTACCTATAGAGTGAAGCAGGCCACATTGTATTTTATGACAAAGACACATTTTAGATGCCAACACACAGAAATAGTCTCTACTTCCACAAAGAACTATGCGGTGTCATTCAAAGTTCTTCATTGCCGTCAAGAGAATCCACTCTAGCGGAGGTGGAATGAAATTTAGTAAAGCATGTTAGTAAGCTTTCAGATTCCTTGGGAGGACCAGACCTGGACACTCTACCTGCAGTAAAAAGGCAACAGAGAACATATTATGTCATATCACTAGAATGTTCTAGATAAAACAAAGCCACTACCAATGCTTGTCTCTAGGTACTAATTATGTTCCAGAATTCTGCCACAGAGTCACAGAGGAACCAGCTGCCTCCACCATTGCATGTGTCACCATTTGTACTGCCATTTCCCCTGCATACTGCATCCTCCTCTTGTTACTTCCTTTGGCACCTAAATCTCACACACACACTTCTGATTTGGCAGAGTCCACGTCATAGCTAGCATCATAGCTACAAGAGAGCATAGGAAAAGTAGTTTTCTCTGCTGGTAAGACAGAGCTCAAAATATCAAGTGGCAGTTAGACATTGGGCAACCATAAATGATGGTTGTCTACTTCTTATGATTGTTCATAGTCTAGTTTTTATTTTTCTTCTTCTGATAGAGATATGAGTACAAAACATGTTTTCCTTTCCTCTTAACTTTAAGGAAAGCAACAGTGCTGGTGTAATGTTAAATGGCAACTGAGCTCAGTGTTGGGGTGACAATAGAGAGTGGTGGGGACTGTAGTTAAAAGGAGAGTCAATTATAGCCATGAGAGAATGTGGACCTAATAATTCCAGACTTTCAGTTTTCAAAATAAGCCAGAAATCCAAGCGTTTTTGTTTGTTTGTTTTTGGAGCAATCTCCTGACTTTTAAACTCTGGCAATTCATCCAAATTCTGGAAAAAAAAACCCAAAACTCTATACATGCATCATACCATACAAAAAACATGTCTATGGGCCAGATGTGGCCATTGGGCTGTTGCTTCGTCACTGTAGCTTAGGCTTTTGGAATAAGCAAGCATAGAGTCTAAGTGTTTTTTCCCTGCTGTCCATTTTCCCACCGGACCTCCAACAAGCCAAGAAGACTTGTCTTCCCTGTGTTGGACTCCAGGACTGGGGCACCCAATATGTCTGCCTGTGTGATCTCCCTTTTCCTCTGAGTCCCCTCCCTGGGTCACAGGTCTTGACTTGATCACTTGTCTTCCCTTCCTACTCGATCCTATGTGGATCTTTCTTTCAGCCTTGGTTGTATAGGAGTCTTTCTGCCAGTTTCCAGTGAGAATTGTTCCACATGTAGATGTATTTATGACGTGTTCATGGGATAAGGTGGGGGTGGGGGGCGAGTTCCACATCCTCCTGCCCCACCATCTTTATCCCCTTCTTATCATTCCCCGATTGGGTAAGCCGTACTGACTCTCTGCTTTTATGAGGGGACAGGAAAGGGTGAAACTCCAGGAGGAAAACAAAAACAGCAGAGGTTAACACCTCAAAATATGTGGAACTATGCTGGGTACTAGGGATACTTGGTTCCTGACTTTATGAGTTTATAGTCTACTGGAAGAGGCAAATAATATCTTTTAAAAATACACCAAAACAGGTACTGTGAGAGTATTGGCTGGGTGGGAGTTGACCAGGTGCATTTTCTTGAGATCCTTTGGAATCTGGAGCACTGAAAGCCACACTGATGAGATCCTATTTCAAATCCTAACCTAGCTCTGGGAGTCAGACTTTAAGGCCCTCCTCCTTCCTTTGGAAGTTTCCATTTATCGATTATTTATCAAGTGCTTTATAAACTTTATCTTATTTAGTGCTCACAAGAGTTCTATCCTCCATTCATGGAACTGAGGCTCAGTTAGGTTAAGTAACTTGCTCAAGATTACACAGCTAATAAACACCAGACTCAGCTTTGGACCAGGACTGCCTGACTACAGAGCATGTTCTGTCTCTTTTTTTTTGTGGTATGCAGGCCTCTCACTGTTGTGGTCTCTCCCATTGCGGAGCACAGGCTCCAGACGCACAGGCTCAGCAGCCATGGCTCACGGGCCTAGCCGCTCCGCGGCATGTGGGATCTTCCTGGACCAGGGCACGAACCCGTGTCCCCTGCATCGGCAGGCGGGCTCTCAACCACTGCGCCACCAGGGAAGCCTCTGTCTCTTTTTTTTAATTGATTTTTTTAACTAAATGAAAAATTCTTTAAATTCTACTGTGCTTTATAATTTTCAAAAGTTTCACACACATGATTTCATATAATCCCATAATATCCCTTCTTTCCCTCTACCCCTATATTTCCCCTCCCCCTTTCCCTCTCCCCACTGGAACTACTAGTTTGTTCTCTGTATCCGTGAGTCTGCTTCTTCTTTGTTTTATTCACTAGTTTGTTGTATTTTTTAGTTTCCACATGTAAGTGATATCATACAGTATTTCTCTTAATCCCTCTTCAGTACTGCTTCTCTAGAACCTTTAAAACACATCTATTTAGGTGACGCACTTAATATTTTTAAGGTGCTTTCTGATTAGTTCCTATGTAGGAGCAGGCTTGATATCAAATCTGGATTATGTTTTCACCTCACCCACTGCCACTGGGTGACTCCTGGGCAAGGTTTTTTGTTTGTTTGTTTTTTGAGTTTTGGGCTTCTGAGCTGTAAGATGGGGATAAATCCTACTTCTCAAGATTGTTTTGAAGACCTCTCTCTCTCTCTCTTATGGGGTGCCTACAGTGTAGAAGCTAGTCAATATCCTTCAACTTCCTTCTTCCAGTAGAGTAGCGGCTGGATGATTATGTGAAAAACAACCTAATGTAAATGTGAGCCTTTGGATCAAATTAGAATACTGTATTAATCTGCTCTGGTTGCCAAAACAAAGTGCCACAGACTGGGTAGAAACTTATTTTCTCACAGTTTTGGAAGCTGGAGCTCCAAAATCAAGGTGTTGGCAAGCTTGGTTTCCTCTGAGGCCTCTCCTCTTGGCTTGTAGATGGCTGCCTTCTTTCTGTGTCCTCACAGGACCTTTACTCTGGTGATGTGCTCTCCTGGTGTCTCTTTGTGTGTCCAGGTTTCCTCCTCTTGTAATGACACAAGTCATATTGGATTAGGGCCCACCCATATGGGCCCTTATTTAATGTTAATTACCTCTTTAAAGGCCCTTTCTCCAAATACAGTCACATTCTGAGATGCTGGGGGTTAGGATTTAAGTAAATAAAGGGACTTCCCTCCTGGTCCAGTGGTTGAGACTTCACCTTCCAAGGCAGGGGTCTGGGTTTGATCCCTTGTCAGGGAGTTAAGATCCCACATGCCTTGTGGCCAAAAAACCAAAACATAAAACAGAAGCAATATTGTAACAAATTCAATAAAGATTTTGAAAATGGTTCACATCAAAAAAAAAAAATCTTAAAAAAAAAGAGTAAGTAAATAAACTTTTTAAAGTCATAAAATGATCTTTAGTTCTACTCAATTTGTGCTCCATATATAGAACTCATTACCTGCAAAACAAAACCAAATCTCAATGATTACTGGAACATTTGAATTGGAAGTATACTTCTGCAGGTGCTTAAAGGCCAGTTAGCATATCTTAAGCAATTATAATCCTGGGGCTTGATTGTTTACTGGACAGTTGTTTTTGTGAACCGTGGGCCTGTACTTGTCTAGTATATAAAGAGCTAGCAGCCCAGCCCACAGACTGCAGCTATCTGTATTTGGAGAAACAGCAGCGATGAATGTCACCCTAGAAAGAATGAAGATTCTCTGATCTAAAAGACCAGCTGCAGGCAAACATCCATAGAAAACCAAATATGATAAGCAGCACTTATGCATGATTGAAGTCCTCTACTTCGTAAGAAGGGAGTTCCTTTTTCTCATTTATTCTTTTAACCCCAAACCCCTTTAAAAAAAATAGCTTGTCACTGGGCAGGGTTGAATAGATGCTCACCTCTGTCTGTAAAAGCTGTAAGTCAGGAGTGATGCCCAAAATTGATCCCTCAGTTCCATTCAGTTGACTAGGAATTCATGAGTCCAGGCACCATGCTGAGCCCTAGGAATAAAGATAAGGCAGAAATGGCTCCTGCCCTCAACATGCTCACAATCTATCGGAGAGAACTTCATTCATTCATGTTCTCAAATCAACACATACTTACTCCACACCTACTGTGCTGATGACAACAAATAACTAACTCCATGTGATAAGTGCACTAATAGAGGAAAGTATAAAACACTTAGGCAGGATCAGGGATGGTACAGTCCCTAACACTGAAGCAATACCTACCTGTTTACTGGTGGTAATATTTTCCTCTTGGTATTGTAGGCTCATTTAATCTGAACAACAGCTCTGTGAGATAAATATTATATTCATTTTACGGATGAGGAAATGTGAGATTCAGAAAGGCCAAGCTACTTGCCCAAAGTCACACAGCTAGTATATATGTGGCAGAGCTGCAATCAAACCTGGGTTAACTGACTGCCGCAAAGCCTGGTTTGTTCTATTAAGCAGGGTGAGGTAGTTTGGAATCTTACTCTCCGAGCAACTTGGCTGTACAAGTAATGTCTCACCATTTTTCTGTTTTTAAAACAAATCAAATCAAACTCTGGTGAAAGTGAAGTTTCAGTTGATATAGGGGTGCCCCTCCTGCCACACCCAGGATGTGCAAAGGAGTCACAAACAACTCTGGAGCTTCCTCTAGTTGTTGACCCATGCTCATTCCTGGTCCCATGGTCACGTGAAGCCTGGTGACTCAGCTGCCACTTCAGGCAAGAGAAACTGAAACTGAAGGAAATCTACTCCCATGCTGTTGTGTCCTCCCTCTGGAAGCTCTTAGGACATCCCAGGTGGCACCATGCACTCAGAGGGTGCTTGTGTTGGTTCCTCTAAGAAGCAGATGCTAAAACTGGAATAGATGCACAAGAAATTTATTGAGGGAAAAGGGGAAGGAGCTATGGGAACCTGGGAGAGCATTCAGACTACCACACTATCTGCATAAGAGAGAGGGAAAGAAGAAAGTTTAGGCAGGAAGAGTCTCAGACTCCACCACGGTACTAGGAAGTTTTGGCAAGGCCACTGGGGAGTCCTGCCTCTTGCAGGAAAGGGTCTGCCTTAAATCACTGCTGTGCTCCGTGCTTGCTGGAGAGCAGCCTGTGACAGTGTGGTCCTCGAGCCAAAGCCCTGGTGTACTCAGAGCACAGCAGCTGGGTCTGTCTTCAGTTAAGCTCCTCAAGACCCCACAGTGCCTGAGAATGTTAGTCTGTATTACTTTTCATCCAAAGCATCTGCATGCATATAGAGAGATGCTAAGCTTGTGAATGGTAACAATTTTATTAATAGCAATAATAATACTACTCACCATGTATTAATAGAAAGCTCTTTTATGTACCAGGCACTGCACTAAATAATTTACATGCATCATATCATTTAATCATTAAAACAACCTTATGACATAGCTATGATCATTAGCCCATTTTAGAGATGGTGATTGTTATGAACTGAATTGTGTCCCCTCCAAATTTGTATGTTGAAGTCCTAATTCCTGGTACTTTTTTTGTGTGTGTATGTTGGAAAACAGTTTATTTATTTTTAATAAAGATAGGAAGGAATTACACTGAAGTATTGATACTTATCTCCATGTTATGCAATTATAGGCAGTTTTTCTGCTTCTTACTTTCAGATTAAACACAAAAGTATAAACTTACTTTTATAACCTGATAATTATTATAAAAAAGGAAAAAGTGAACAAGTTGAATAGTCAGCTTCTAAAGGAGGAACTAGCTCATAGAACTTAAATGTTTAAACACACTACACAGTAAATAAGTTCTTACCATATATATAAAAACATCAGCAGATGAAATTCGTAGTATCCCAATAATTGCAGCCCCCAGCCTTCATCTAATCCCTGGTGAGGAATATGTATTTGGAGATAGGGTCTTTAAAGAGACAATTACATTAAAATGAGATAATTAGTTTGGACCCTAATCCACGTGACTGGTGTCCTTATAAGAAGAGGAAATTTGGACACAGAGGGACACAGATATACACAGAGGGAAGATGATGTGAAGATACAAGGAGAAGACAGACATCTACAAGCCAAGGAATGAAGCTTCAGAAGGAAGCTTGGCAATACCTTAATCTTGGACTTCTGGCCTTCAGAACAGTGAGAAAATAAAGTTTTGTTGTTTAAACCACTCAGTCTGTGGTACTTTGATATGGCAGCTCTGGCAAACTAATACCAGAATATTGTGGCTTAAAGTGGTCAAGTAACTTAGAGCCAAAGTCACAAAACTGGCACGTGGGTGAAACAGCATTCAGCTTCTCTCATTCCAGAGCCCTTTCTCTTAAATATTCTCCTCTACTGGGTCATCCGTGGTGACTCAGGAAGATCACTGAGACAGGACACAGCCTGGTGAGCTGGGAAACTCACGTGAAAGGGAACTTGGCTGGACAGGCAGGAGAAAGGCTTCACATCTTGCCCCTAGCCTTTACTGGCTCTGTGGTCTTGGCCAATCCACTCTTGCTTTCTGAACTACAGTTATAATTTGTGTCAAATGGAAGCATTAGATTTCCTGTCTCACTGAGCTGTTCTAACCATAGAATAAGATCATTATATGAAAGTGTAGGGAGAGGAAAGGGCAGAGGGAAAGAACTGAATTTGCTTCATACAAATATTAGTGTAGTTGTTATATATTATCCATGTTTTAGTGAATATTAATATTATTATAATGATGTATCAATATTAGATCATCAGTTTTCCATGCTATTCAAATTATATATGTTCTGATGCCAGAAATTCATGATGACCACTGGGGCTGCACATTATAAACAGTTTTATGATCCAGATAACTCTTAGACACCAATATAAATGGCAATAAATGGCATTAATGCTCAGCCCAGCAGAGTGGACTCATTGAATGGTTATGAGGATTAATGTAATAAAAATAGCTGGCATATATTGAGTTTTCACATGTGTCAAGTTCTGTTCTAAATGATCTAATATAATAATTCACTTATGGCAATCCTAAGAACAATCCCATGAAGAAGAAACTATTATTATAATTCTCAGGTTACAGATGAGAAAACTGAAGCCCAGAGAGGTTAACTAGACCAAAGTCACACAGCTAAGTAAAAAGAAGAGTAAAAATTAAAACTAAGGGACACTGGTTCCTAGACTGGACATAGATTGGAGAGGAAATGCATCCAGGATGTCACCAAGTTTTTTGCCTGAGCAACCAAAGGAACAAACTTGTCATTACCTGGGATGGGAAATTAATTCCTTTTAGGGGAACTCAGTTTGGATATGTTAAGTTTGAGATGCTGATCGTGTGTCCAAGAAGATGTCAAATAAGTCTAGATATGAAAATTGGGATCTGTCAACATATGCATGGTATCTGTAGCCCAGAGGCAGAAAGTATAGATAGAAAACAAAAGAGAACTATGAACTGAGCCCTGGGTATCCAAGTGTTTACAGGTTGAGGAAGTAGGGAATCAGCTTAAGGGATAAAACAGAAGGAGTGGTCAGGGAATTAGGAGGAACACCAAGTGAGTGTGGTTTCTGTGAAGGAAACAAAGTAGTCAAGGAAGGAAGAATAATCAGTTGTGTCAAGTGATGCGGATAGGTTGAATAGATGAGGACTGAAAATAGCCTTTGGGTTGAGCCACGTGGAGGGCATTGATGACCTTAAGAAGAACAGTTTTGGTGGACAGGTTGGGGGATACCTGGTTGGAGTGGATCCAAGAGAGAATGGGACAAAGGGAAGTGAAGACAGTGACTTCCAAGTTTTCTTTTTTTATAAAAGGAAGGTGAGAAATAGGGGAGTAGCGGAAAGAGAAAGTGTTTTTACTTCAAATTTTAATGTGGGACAAATAAGAGCATATTTGTAGACAATAAGAATGATCTAGTAGAGAGGAAAAATAATTGATTAAGTATGGGGTAGGGATTTCCTTGAGTAGATGAGAGGCAATGAGATCTAGTGCCCAGGGAGAGAGGTTGGCCTTAGCTAGAAGCATGGACAACCATAGAACAAAGGAAGAACAAATTAGCATAAATACAGGTAGGTAGATAGGAATACAGGGAGGTTGCTGAAGTTCTCTTCTGATCACTTCCATATTCTTGCACATTTATTAAGCTACCACTCTGAGCTCACACATTGAAAATGAAAGCTCTTTTTCCTGTTTTACTATTGCTCTTCACCTTGATTGCAACAAAACCTACATCATCCAGCAATTATAGCTGCTTGCGTATGTGTCTTTCTTTCCAAACAACCTAAAAACTGAAGAAGGGCAGAGACCATGTCCCCTTCTTTATTGTTCCCTAACATTCAGCACAGTGCCTGACACACAGTAGGCACTCAATAAATATGTGATGAACTGAATTAAATCCAGTACATTTGCTTCTCTCTACATGTGCTTTAACATCATTTGCTTGAGTCATAAAAAGCTACCAAGATTATCTCTTCTGTGAATTGGTGGGCAAATTATTTGTGTTTCAGTCTGGTCTGTATTAGCTATTAGTGAATATGATACTCAGGAAAACGTATAAGCTTTGCTTATTTTTACAAAGACTTGGAACTTAATTGGGCGTCCTCAGAAGGGTTACAATATGTGAGAGGATGCATACAGCTCCTTTTATAATTGACAGATTGTGTTCAGTTTGCCCAATTACTCTTTTCTTTAAAGAAGAGAGTAAATTTACTGTAATAGATATACCATAATCTGAATTTATAGAACTCAGTGAGAAATCCTACCATCTGGTTAAAATTTGTCAGAGAATCACCTCCTTAGAAGAACCACCTAAGGAAGAAAGGATACACAACCAGTTTGTTGTGTGCTGTGATAGAAAATGTGTCTCCCTACCTCCATCTTGTATTTTATTAAGACTTAGAAAAAGAGGAAGAAAGAAAAACATCTGCATTAATTTTCTACTGTATATCTTTTTAGGAAGCTTCAAGTGACATTAAAATTAAGGTCAAACATAATAGTTAGCTGGGTCATGCAATGTGGATGAAGTCTATGGATACTCTTTCAGCAGGAAGTTCAGTAAAGCATATATATTTTTTTAAATCAATTTATCTATTTTATTTATTTATTTTTGGCTGGGTTGGGTCTTCGTTGCTGTGCGTGGGCTTTCTCTAGTTGTGGTGAGTGAGGGCTACTCTTCGTTGTGGTGCACGAGCTTCTCAATGTGGTGGCTTCTCTTTGTTGCTGAGCACGGGCTGTAGGTGCGTGGGCTTCAGTAGTTGTGGCATTCAGGCTCAGTAGTTGTGGTGCATGGGCTCTAGAGCACAGGCTCAGTAGTTGTGGCACACGGGCTTAGTTGCTCCACGGCATGTGAGATCTTCCCAGTCCAGGGCTTGAACCCATGTCCCCTGCATTGGCAGGCGGATTCTTAACCACTGCATCACCAGGGAAGTCCCAAGCATATTGTTGAGGACACAAACTCTGGACTTGGGCTTGCATCCCACCATAGATGACTTAGCTTCCTCATGTAGAAAAGGACAAGATAACACGATCTACCTCATGTGGTTGTTATGAGATTAAAACAACTTAATGCCTATAAGGGTGGAATATGATATCCAGAATATCAGTAATTTTAGCCATTATAATTTATTTTAGTAATAATGATGATGGTGATGTTAAAAAATGCAGGCTGCATCCTACTCTGGGTTTCCTATTTTCTTTCTTGGTACACTTTTTCTTTTTTTGTAGTACACTTTGTTTTTTTCTGTAATCCTGGTCTTTCTCTCTTTTTCCACTGTAGGAAAATTGATGGGACCAGTGAGGAAGAAGGTAACATTGAGCTGAATGAAGAAGGAAGGCCAGTGCAGACATCCAAGCAGAGCCCCCCACTCTGTGACTGCCACTGCTGTGGCCTCCCCAAGCGCTACATCATTGCCATCATGAGCGGGCTGGGATTCTGCATTTCCTTTGGGATTCGGTGCAACCTTGGAGTTGCCATTGTGGAAATGGTCAACAACAACACTATATATGTTGATGGAAAACCGGAAATTCAGGTCAGTGTCTGTCTATGGTGGGAGTTCTTTCAGCCATGGCTGTATTAATGTTTTAAATTCTTAAAATAAAACACATAGGATTATAAAGGAAACCCATCATTTTATTTGTTTTTTTTTTTTTTGCTATACGCGGGCCTCTCACTGTTGTGGCCTCTCCCGTTGCAGAGCACATGCTCTGGATGCGCAGGCTCAGCAGCCATGGCTTACGGGCCCAGCCGCTCTGTGGCATGTGGGATCTTCCCGGACCGGGGCACGAACCCGTGTCCCCTGCGTCGGCAGGCGGACTCTCAACAACTGCGCCACCAGGGAAGCCCAAAACCCATCATTTTAAAATACAGATATCGGTCTTCCCTGGTGGCGCAGTGGTTAAGAATCTGCCTGCCAATGCAGGGGACATGGGTTCGAGCCCTGGTCTGGGAAGATCCCACATGCCATGGAGCAACTAAGCCATTGAGCCACAACTACTGAGCCTGCGCTCTAGAGCCTGCAAGCCACAACTACTGAGCCCGCATGCCACAACTACTGAAGCCCGTTCACATAGAGCCCGTGCTGTGCAACAAGAGAAGCCACCGCAATGAGAAGCCCGCACATCACAATGAAGAGTAGCCCCCGCTCGCCACAACTAGAGAAAAGCCTGCGCGCAGCATCGAAGAACCAATGCAGCCAAAAATAAAATAAATAAATAAATAAAAATAAAGCAAAAAAATAAAATAAAATAAAGATACCAAAATATTTAAAAATCGAATTTGTGATATAGAAGCATATGGGCTTCTTTATGAAGATGACAAACTCTAGCAATGGGTCTAATAATTACTGTAATTTTGAAGTCTGAAGGAGAAGCAATAGTTTGAGATAGCAGCAACAACCATCATGTGATATGAACATATTTATAATTTCCACTAGTCACAGAGTCACATGTACTGATAAATGACTGGGGTTTGTTTCCTACATTCATAATTACAGGAAATGCTAAAGTTTAGTTAGTGGAAATAAAGATGCTGCTTTTTCCCCATTCGAGTTCATAGATCCACATGGTTCCATCCACGGACTCCAGGTTAAGAAACCCCGGTAAAAAGGTAAAGCACGGGGTGAGCGTCAAGAGAAGGAGGCAGCAAGTAAAGTGGGGTTAGGTCTTGCAGAGCCTGGTAAGCCATGAGGGGAGATAGGGGTGGGCTTTAAGCAAAGAAGTGGTATGGCCAAATCCATGCTGCAGAATGATCACTGCCCAGCCAGTCATCTCCAGTGGATTGGGACTGGAGTGAGTGGAAGCAGAAGGCCCAGTTCAAAGGCTGTTGTAGTCATAAGCACTTAAATGCTTTAAACACTCTGATGTCACTTAAATAGTATTGATTTTATGAATCACTGGAAAGATAAAATCTGGTTTGTTTTCTAAATGGTAGGCCTAGAGAAGGATTGAAATTATGGGAAAATAAAATGAAAATGTATGCCCAGTGGATACCCAACATATACGTGTTTCATTGTATTGAACACACACACAGGAGTGACGCATGTGGAAATCCATCTGTTTGCAGAGAGACATCTAATAGTTCTCTGGTCCCTGCCCATATTCGGGGAAACATTTATTTATTTATTTTTAAAATTTATTTATTTTATTTATTTTTGGCTGTGTTGGGTCTTCGTTGCTGCGTGCGGGGGCTTTCTCTAGTTGCGGCGAGCGGGGGCTACTCTTCGTTGCGGTGGCTTCTCTCGTTGCAGAGCACGGTCTCTAGGTGCATGGGCTTCAGTAATGTGGCACACAGGCTCAGTAGTTGTGGCTCACAGGCTCAGTAGTTGTGGCTCGTGGGCTCTAGAGCACACGCTCAGTAGTTGCAGTGCACATATTTAGCTGCTCCACAGCATGTGGGATCTTCCCGGACCAGGGTTTGAACCTGTGTCCCCTGCATTGGTAGGCAGATTCTTAACCACTGCCCCACCAGGGGAGCCCTGGGGAAACATTTAGATCAGAATTTTCCAAACTGGTGTCTGGAAATCATTGTTCTGTAGGCTGTGCTGTGAAGAAGGTGTCTTATGAACTGGGAGCCTTTACTGTGTCGTGTCCTATGAGAATCTCCAAGAGGGAGCTGTGGAGTGCATTGTTTCCTGGACTTGATTGCAGAATGCTTTCTTTCATGCCACATCTGTCTCTTGACAGAAACTGTTCCAGCATTACGTGGAACAGTTTCTGTCAAGCACCGGTTTGGGAAAATTTGATTTCAATTCATTAAAAAGAAGTCTTTAGTTGGCCAGCAGGTTTTTTGTTTATTGTTTTTTTTCCTTTTTCTTTTTAGCTAAGAGATTATTCTGCCAGAAGAAAAGGGTACCATGGAGATTCTTCTAACCATTCTCTTTTTGATGCCACAGCTGAATCTGTTTTAAAAGGATATCCTGGTTGTTTATTTTGAGGCGGGGAGGGAGGGCCGTAGAGGTGTGAGGGGGCATGTCATGTATTTTAAAAATAAAGAATGATGTATATTAGTGAGGTTGCAGATGTGTATCACATGCATTCTGGCCGCCTTTTGTGAGCAAGGGCAGCTAATTAAACTCGTCTGCTGAGGCCCGGATCAAAATGATATGCTGGTTTGCAGTTGTTTGTTGCCTGAAAAGATAGGCCTAGGTCAACAGAATTTGCTTGGAGGTATATGGAAAAGACATTTTGATAAACTTAAGGAACAATGCTGTGCGTGCTCTCTAGTTTCTATGGTTTTGCCCTCTGGAGTCTCAGAGAAACTGATTAAGATCTAAAATATGCTTTACATCATTTTCCCTGGCCTTATAACTAGGAGTTTAGTAGCATTTCAGAAGTTCCAATTTATAGCAGGCCATTTCTCTCTTATCCAAATAGAACAAAGCTTAGAAATCATCTGAGCATGTTCAACCCAAGGACAAAGATTTCACTAAGTATATTACAAAAGGCTCTCAATGGCTGGTATATTTGTTTGGTTGGTTTTATGGGAGAAAAACTAGGTATTTTGCACTGAGATATTTTAAAATCTTCGTTTTCAGCAGAGGGAGAGAAGTAAGCAGTGTGAATTGGTAGGTCTTGCAAATAAATGGCATATATTCTATTAGTGGTATAAAGGGTAGTTTTAGTTGATGTGTGAGTAATCATTTTTAGTTTAATAATTATGAGTTTTAAAACACGTGAATCACTTAGAACAGTGTCTAGCATGTGGTGAGCAATAAATGACTAAAGTGTGAGCAACTTTGAGATTGGTTCCCATTACCCTCAGGAAAAACCCAAACTCCTTCTCATGAATCATGAGCCCTGTAGGGTTAAGAAGAATTGGGCTTTGTAATTGGCCAGGCGTGGTTTCACACTTGACTCTATTGTTTATTAGCTCTGGGACCTTGAGCAAGCTGCCCTTCTGTCTTGGTCAGGGATTGCTGGTTGCAAAGAATAGAATTGCAGGGAAACCAGCTGAAGTTAAGAAGGAAATTACAGTGGGGCTATAGGGGATCTCACGAAAGTGAAGGGCAGAAAGCAAATCTGCTGTGTATGTTTGTGCAGTCTGCACCCTGGACAGGGGAGCCCAGCCTGAGGTGGGACTAAAATTCAGGCTGTACCCTACTGTGGGGAGGAAAAGGAGCCAGGAAGGGCAGAGTGGAGCTGGACCTCATGGGAGCTAGGAAATCCTTAGCTTAGTCTCCAACTTGCTTGCTGTGCAGTGTCTCGCATCTGCTTCTCTCTGAGTCTGCTCCATTCTCCCAGGTCTCTCCATGGACTGCTGTTTTTGTTTTTTCCTTTTCCTTTTTAAAAAAACATTTATTTATTTATTTTTGGCTGCTTCGGGTCTTAGTTGCTGCACACAGGCTCTTTGTTGCGGCCCACGGGCTTCTCTCTAGTTGCCGCGTGGGTTACCAAGCACGTGGGCTCAGTAGTTGCGTTGCATGGACTTAGTTATCCCATGGCACGTGGGATCTCAGTTCCCCGACCAGGAATTGAACCCGTGTCCCCTGCATTGGAAGGCGGATTCTTAACCACTGGACCACCAGGGGAGTTCTTTTTTTTTTCTTTTTCCATGGCTTCTCACTGCCCTCCAAAGCTGAAGTTCTTTGAGTCGTTGCCTTGCTGGGGAGCTGACTTACTTGGCCCTGACTCCAGCGGGACTTGTTTCAATTCAAGTGTTCAGTATTGTCTAACTAGAATCTCTGGGTTCAGATTAGAGAGAGAGAGAGAGAGACAGGTGGGCTGAGTCCATCCCATGCCTTGGCTCCCTCTACTCAGGTGTCCAGTCACAGGGGAGAGGCCCATGGCTCTGGGGGAAGAAGAGAATCCTCTTAGAAGGAAACATGTGTAGGGAGCCAGGAACTGGCATTTCTAGCAATTCTTTGCTAATCCTCATTGCCTTATTGTGAGATGGGAATAAAAGGCCTGCTTTACAGATCAAATGAGATAATCTGGCACCAATATATTAAATACCTATATTACTTTCCTAAGGCTGCTGTAACAAATTACCACAAACATGGTGGCTTAAAACAATAGGAACTTAGTCTCTCATATCTGGGGAGACCAGAAGTCCGAATCAGTGTCAGCAGGTCCACACTTCTTCCAGAGTCTCTAGGGGAGGATCCTTCCTTGCTTTTTCCAGCTTCTGGTGGCTCCAGGCGTCCCTTGGCTTGTGACAGCATCACTCCAACCTCTGCTTCCGTCTTCACATGGCCTTCCTCCTGTGTACCTTCTCTTATGTCTCAAATCTCCCCCTGCCTTTCTCTTACAAGGACACATCATTGGATTTAGGGCCCAGCTAGATGATCCAGGAAAACTCATCTCAAGATCCTTGACTTTATCACATCAGCAAAACCCTTTTCTCGAATAAGGCAGCATTCATAGATTCTGGGGATTTTGTGCATATATCGTTTGGGGCCCTTTTTTTCAGTCTAACACAGTACCTGACACAGTGCTTGGCTTATAATAATAGTTCAGACATGAGGCCATTATGATTGTAATGGGCTCAAGAGATAATGAAAGTCAGTTCTCAGCAGGCACAAGTGCTCTTCTTCAGGTATCATTTCTCAAAAGGACAGAAGCACCATCTTGTCAGAGAGAAAGACATGAGCAAGGGACCAGGTGATTGACAATTAGCTGCTGGTTGAAGTGGAGCCCTCTGTCTTGGATCCTTGGATTCTTGGGGCATTCTGTGACTCAAGGCAAAGAAGTCCAGTCTCTACTTCTCAGTGAGAAAGTCAAGTCTCCGCAGCAATGGAAAGAATACAGTTTTTTGGGGTCAAGTAGGTAAGAGGGCTTGGTCTTGGCTCTCTTTATAACTGGTTGTATGACCTTGGGCAAGTAAATTAATCTCTCTAAGTCTCAATTTCCTATTCTATAAAAAATGAGATAATAATAGTTACCTCTACGTGTTGTAAGGATTAGAAGAGGAAAGACGTGGAAAGTGACTTAAAATCAGGTCCCTCCTCACTCAGTGCTTCCCTCTGTCTTTGAGTAAAAGCCAAGGTCCTTATGATGAGTTAAAGGGCCCTTCATCATTTGAACCTCTCTTATTTTAATGCCTATTATCCTCTTCCTCACGTTTACCCTCTAGCTCTACTGACATCTTGCCATTCCTCTTAACACACAAGACACATCCTTACCTCAGGGCCTTTGCACTTGCTATTTCTCTGCCTGGAAAGCTTTCTTTTCAGATAATGAACAGCATGCCTTGCTCCCTTTCTTCCTTTAGGACTTTACTCAACAATCATCTCCTCACTGAAGCCTTTCCTGGCCACTCTATCTAAAATTTCACCCTACTTCATTCCTACACAACATTTCTGTCCCCTTCTCTGCTTTATTTTTTTCTTCTTATCACTGATCACCATCTAACACAGTATGCACTTGTATACTTTCTGCCATCCCCACTGGCATCTTTGTGAAAGTAGCAATTGCTGTCATTGTTCACTGCTGTATCCCCAGTGCCTAGAGCAATGTGTGGCATGAAGTAGCATGAAATAAAAATTTGGTAAGCTGGTTTGAATGAATGATTGTTAGTCCCATTTTACTCTTGAGCTTCAACTTCCTAATCTGCAAAGTGGGAACTACAGTACAGAGCACAGGCCAACGTTACCTGGACTGTGATCTCCTCAAGGCAAAGGCAATACTTGTTTGCGTTTGTATTTATACTGCCTATCACCTGACCTGGCACACAGGAGGCATGAGGTACATGTTGAATAAATGAGCAAATTATTATATAACAATTTGTGGGAAAATAAACTGTGATAAAAATTTATGAGATGTTGGGGACATCCCTGGTGGTCCAGTGGTTAAGACTCCACAATCCCAACGCAGGGGGCCTGGGTTCGATCCCCAGTTGGGGAACTAGATCCCGCATGAATGCTGCAACTAAGAAGCCCGCATACTGCAACTAAGAGGCCTGCAGGCTGCAACTAAGATCCTGCATGCTGCAACGAAGACCCAGTGCAGCCTAAATAAATATTTTTTTAAAAAAGAAAATTTATGAGATGTAATATGTTGATAATTAAGAACCCTTACTCCATAATAGGAACATCTTGCATTTTGATATCAATGCTTTACAAAGCCATTCGTTTATTCATTCATTTGGCAAATCTTTACTTGCCCCTTCTACATTACAGGCATTTGTTTCAGGTACTAAGGCTATAAAGTCAAAAGGACATGGCTGCCACCTTAGAGTTACTCGCCACCCCATGTGGGAAGTGGACACATGAATGGCAAGTTTGAGAACAGTGTGAGTGCCATGGCTGCAAGAACAGAGGTCTGTGGACCAAGCCTAGGAAAATGACAACTTCAGTTCAGGGCAGTTGAGGCGCTTCCTCAGAGGAGGGATATTTGTAGGGAGTCTGAAAAGGATGAGTTACCATGCCTGGGGAAGAAAGTGAGGAAAGGCTCTCTAACCCTCAAGAATCATATTTTCAATGACCTCAGAGTTGTGGAAGGGTGTTTTGTTGTTATCATCATCATCATCATCATCATAACAACAATAATGGCTGCTAACATTTATTGAGACTACACTATGTTCCAGGCATTATCCTAATGTGTTAAATGCAAAATCTCTAAGCAGAGGGATAACCTACTAGAAATATTTATGGTGTTTATCTCCACACATACTATAGGGAGGTAGAATAGGTTTTATTATCCTCATTATGAAATGAGAGACTTAAGACTCTCATTCCCTTTGTGCTGTCACTAAACTGGTATCTGAATAACCTAGTAAATAGCCTAATAAACCTAGAATTTATTTTTTGTTTTCTTTGCAAGTTGTTTTACTTTCTTCCTAGCACTCATCATTATTCTGTGTGTATATATATATACACACATATATGTATATATATAATATATACACACATACATGTATATATGTACACACATATACATATATATGCACATATACATGTATATCTATTTTTTTCTTTTTTTTAATTTGTACATAATCTCTCCTTTCTATCACTAGAACCTGAGGTCAGTGACAGCCAGGACTTTGTTTTGTCCTATATCCCAAGCACACAAGAGGCCCTCCATAAAATATTCTTTGAATAAAAGAGGGAAGGAGAGACCTCATGGGGTTATTGTGTAGGATGATCAGTGAATAATTATGGTCAAGTGTTTTCTTCCAAACACAACTATGTCTGATTTCTCATTTCCAGACAGCACAATTTAACTGGGATCCAGAGACGGTGGGCCTTATCCATGGATCTTTTTTCTGGGGCTATATTGTGACACAAATTCCAGGTGGTTTCATTTCAAATAAGTTTGCTGCTAACAGGTAAGATAAATTGATATAACATGAGTGCTGCACAGATCTTAATATGGCTTTGTACTCTTATAAAATCTGCATAATTGGCTCTCAATTTAGGGGTACAGAATGAAAGATAGAAGCCATTCCTAAAGATGTGATTCACAGACATTGATCTTATATGATCCTGTTCTTAAGAGTCTCTTTTTGTTTACTTTTTTGTCTAATCTATTCTATCTTGCAATTCTTTAAATGATTATGTAATAAAAAGATCAATTGCAACCGAGTCAGGAGAAACAGTTCCTGGACCCTAAGTGACTCACTTGATGACCTCTACTGGGTTCCTTTTTTCTCTGGGCCTCAGTTTCTTCATCTGTGAAATGAAACGGATTAGATCGTGTTTGAGTTGCCTTTGACCCATGACATTCTGTGATTCTCTGTACTATGTTAATATCATCCTGTTCCATACAGGTTTTGTCATGTGAGTAGGAGGGGCTAGTTTCTAGATTGCAAGATGTCTTTAATGCCCTTGAGATTCTATGGTAGGTGTTTGAGCAATTAAAAGTGGGTCCAAGACAAAATGAGCTGCTTCAAGGAGTAGTAAGTTCTCTGTCACTAAAGGTATTCAAGCAGAAATGATGGCCACTTGGGAGAGATGTAGTATGTATATGTACCAGAAAAGGAGTGTACTAATTATTTCCAAGTCTCTTCTAATTGTAATTGACTTTACATATGTGGATTTTGTGAAGTGTATACTTTATAAAGCAGTGTTTTTCAAACTCTAGAACAGAACTCATTAGGTGGTAATAAAATCAATAGTGATTTACCAATGACCATTTTCTAAAAAAAAAAGAGGGAGAAATAGAAGAAAAGGTAATCAAATAGAATAAAATAGAATGGAAAATATCTTAGCTCATTGCACATTTAAGTATTGGTTTTTGAAACTTGTTTCGGTTACATTTGTGTGTATCAGTGTGTTGAGTTGCAATATAAAATATATTTTGTTTTATGGGTCAAGGACAAAAAAGTTCGAAAGTCATCTTGTATAAGCATGACTCATATTTACTTATGTTCTTGTGTAGTTTGTGTCCTTTATTGTCACTTACCTGTTGTATTCTTTTTAAAAAGTGATAAAATATTAGTTCTTATGGTCTCTGGGGTTACTACTTACACTTCTGCCCTAAGAAGAAATAACATATAAAGTGATTTCACAGCATGTAAAAAGGGCTGAAGCATCACTAACACATATGAGAAAGGAGGAAAATGCTGCCGGCTCTCTTTTCCCAGGACACTCCTGTCCAGGCAGGGAGGAGAAGGCACACGGTACTTGGCAGAGAGTTGGGGGCTAAGACAGGTACACAGCCTGTCTTGTGCTTGGCTGGTCCCAGGACGCAGCATGCTTCTCAGATAGTCAGTATCCCCATCTGGTAAAGTGAGAGCAGAATTGGGAAGCAGGAGACACAACCCCAATGTGCAGAAGTCATGAGGTAATGGTCCGAATGGATCAGTTGGGTAGAACCAAGAAGAATGGTGGATCTCCAGCAAGCTTACCTCATGCTGGTCAATCTCCAGCTTCAGGATCTCATCTAGGCAGGACATCCCTGTACTGCCCAAAACCTTCCCATGATTGCTCCAGGGACTGGAGCTTGGGAATCAAAGCAGCCCAACAGTCTAGCTTGGAACACACCAGATCCTAACACATCTATTTCTCTTTCCATTAATTTCTATAGTGATCTTCCATAAACTGTTAGGTTTGTTCCTGCTGTTTAACTAACATGCCACATCCATCAGTGGGCCTGCCCAATAACACAGTGTTTTGGTCCCTCAGGGTCTTTGGAGCTGCCATCTTCTTAACATCGACCTTGAACATGTTCATTCCTTCTGCAGCCAGAGTACATTACGGATGTGTCATGTGTGTCAGAATTTTGCAAGGTCTAGTGGAGGTAGGAGATTCTTAACACATTTTGATATCGCTGGAGACAACATGGTCCTTTAGAAATTTCAGCTTTTGAAGAAAGCCTCCTTTACTCAGTTTTCCTATCTTCCACCTTGTCCTGCTATCTGAACTCTCTGGTTGTGATTACAATTATGAATACTTTAATTAAAATGCCTTGTATGATTCCAAATTTGTACCCAATAAAGGACCATTTCATAGAGGGCAGAATTTCAGATGAGCCAGGAGTGATCTTAGGATAATCCACCCCTTTTCATTTAATAAAATTTGAAATTGAAAGACCCAAACTTACAGTTCACATAGCAAGGGCTCTTTCCACTAAAACAGTTTAAATGGACTTATTAATAAATCTGTAAATTTTCAAGGGTGTGGTCTTACACAGAAATTTAACTTGATGAAGGAGGTAGAATAATATAGAGCCAGAAAGTAAATATTTTGCATTTTGCTGGCCATACTATGGTCTGTTACAGTGACTCAACTCTGCCATTGTAATGCAGAAGCAGCCAGAGACAATATGTAAACATGTGGGCATGGCTACTTTCCAGTAAAACTTTCTGGACACTGATATTTGCATTTCATATGATTATCACATGCCAGGAAATATTCTTCTTCTTTCAATTTTTTTTTCTGCCCACTTAAAAATGTAAAAGCCATCTTTACTTGAGGGCTGAACAAAAACAGATGGTGGGGCCATATCAGGCTATAGTTTGCCAATACCTGATGTAGAGAAATATTTCCCGAACTCAGTCATTCACCTCTAACCTTTGTCACTTTTGTCACATCCACACTACGATTTATACTATTATTTGCCTATAGATTTTCCCTAGATCAATTCACTTCAAAACAAAACAAAACAAAATAAAAGAACCTATCATAAGCAACAATATCTTTGATATCATGGGCTTGATGTACTAGTTATATTTTATTTCTAAAGCATGTTATAATATATATGTAACAATTATAATAAAAAATGTAGGTTGTTGTAGCACCTTAAGTCCGACTTTAATCCCACTAGAGGGGCATATACCACACTTCGGAAAATACTGACATGGTAGAAAGAACATGATATTAGCAGCCGTGAAGACTAGAATCTAATCACTTAATGGCTCTGAGCCTCAGGTTCTCTATCTTGAAAATGACAGGATGGACCGGCTGGTTGTGGAAATCTCTTTCTACAATGATATTCTATAATAATATGAAATATAAAGACTCCTTCCCTGTTCCCCACCATGCTTACGTTTGAACTAGTATTTGAATTTCAGCATCTGTGCCATGAGCCAAAATAGCTGACACATGTCATTTAGTATCTGTAAATTAGGCTTTGAATTGTAGTGTTAAAGAAGCAAAATCTGTGTTTTAAACACAAAAAGAAACGGGAGTTGAATCAAATAATCTATTTTCAACTGTTTTGCCAGGGTGTGACCTACCCAGCCTGCCATGGGATGTGGAGTAAGTGGGCACCGCCTTTGGAGAGAAGCCGACTGGCCACAACTTCTTTTTGCGGTAAGTGTATGAGAACCATAACAAGCTTCATTTAGGAATGCTTTGGCTTCAAGTGAAGACCCTACTAAATAGAATTTATTTTTTTCACATAACAGAAGTCCAAAGGTAAATCGTTGCTAATACTGATCCTGCTGCTTCGTGATCTATCCAGGGACTACGCACATTCGGACTTTTTACTCCACTATCCTCAGAGTGATAACTTTTTACATTCATGCATGTTCCTCATGTTCACAAAGTGGCTGTCACAGCTCCAGGTATCAAGTCCACATTAAAGGCAGAAAGAAGTGGGGATAGGTGTCCTAACCATGTCTGTTCCTTTCACTAGGAAAGCAAAAGCTTTCCCAAACTCCCTAGCAGGCTTCCATTTATATTTCCTTGGTTCTAATTGTGTCATGTACTTTACTAACTGCAGAGAAGGCTAGAAAAGCAAGTGCCTAGTTTTTCTAGCATCTTTAATAGACAAAGGTAAGAAAGAAGGGGTTGGAGGTGGTTGTAGGATTAGCCAACAAATGATATTTTCCAAAGTTGAAAACAGAAGATATATCAATAGAATCATCAAGGCCCCTACTCCTTTTCACAAATGAAGAAATTAAAATTAAAGTTTAAAGTTTAGTTTCATTGAACTGAAACGAAAGTCCAACGACTTGCCCAAGGTCACACAGCTACTAAGTTAAAGAGCTGGATCTAGACCACCTGGTTCTTTTTTTTTTTTTTAGACCACCTGGTTCTTAATCCAGAACTTTCCTCACTACACACTACTATGTACACATTGTCATAGAAGCTGTTTAATCAATTTTTGCCATTATCTTCCAGATAAAAATGAAGTGGACACCATCCATCTTACCCGAAAGTAAATTAATGGCTCTTAAGTAGTGATGTGGCTTAAATTCCTGGGTCTCCAAACTTCACCTTGCTAAGGTTGCCTCATTTGAAGCCATGTCTTTGGGACTGGCCCCTCTACGAATCTCTGAGAGTAATCAATGTTCAGAAGAGTCTACTAGGTATTGATTAACATTTGAACAAGAACAGCACATGTTGCCACCAATATTTTCAAATATTTTTTATGGGAGAAGGGGCCAAGAAAGACAAAAGTGCCTTAGGCCACGAAAGTCACAACGGGCCCATGTAGAATTAGGATCAGAATTTAGTTCTGCTTAGTTTTTCAGGCTAGCGTGTCTTTCCTAACTGTAGCTAATGTGTATTTCTTAGCTAAAGAGGAAGCTTTATTTCTCTGAATATCTTTATTTATTTCTCCCTCTGTCTCTCTCTCTTTACCTCTTTAAGTAGTAGTAGTAGTAGTAATAAAGGATCCCAGGGAATCTGGTGTGAAATATCCACCCAAAGTGTCTATTTTGTGCCTAGTTTGGAAATGCATGCACAGCAGAGATGTCTTTACTTCTTTAGCCTCTCTTGTCCTTAGAAAGTATTTCTGTCCTCTTGTTTGAAGTTCAAGATCATCTCTACCTCCACTACTGATCTTATACCACCTCTAGAAGAATATGATTCTGCCCCAGCTGACCTTGACCTATTGATACTGTCTTTTTAAATTTATTTATTTATTTTATTTTTGGCTGCATTGGGTCTTCATTGCTGCGCACAGGCTTTCTCTAGTTGCGGTGAGCTGGGGCTACTCTTCTTTGTGGTGCGTGGGCTTCTCATTGCGGTGGCTTCTCTTGTTGCAGAGCACAGGCTCTAGGTGCACAGGCTTCAGTAGTTGTGGCATGCAGGCTTCAGTGGTTGTGGCTTGTGGGATCTCGAGCGCAGGCTCAGTAGTTGTGGCTCGTGGGCTTCGTTGCTCTGTGGCATGTGGGATCTTCCTGGACCAGGGCTCGAACCTGTGTCCCCTGCATTGGCAGGCGGATTCTTAACTACTGTGCCACCAGGGAAGTCCCCTGATATTGTCTTTGGATGATTTATTTGTAAGTCTTTTCATTTTGATTTGCCAGCAAAACAAGAATAACTAGCAGCTACTGCCCATTCTTAGTGTCTTTATAGACCTAGAAGGGCTAATTAAAGAAATGATTTGACTCTCAAGGGAAGTTACCTGATCAAGGTCACAGGCTTTATTACATTTCCCAGCTAAGGTGTGGCCTTGGTTTCAAAGAACAGCCAAGGGAAAATGTCATTAGAAGTAAACCCAGGCTTAGGGATAATTGATTCTTACACTTCAAAAATATTGGAGTTGGAAGGGTCTTTAGAAAACATCTAGTCACATCCATTGTTTTATATTTTTTATTAATTTTAATTTTTTTTAGAAGTAAAACTGGTTTTATTCAAAGACATAGATTTTTGTTTTTGGTTTTTTCCCCCTACTTTTATTGAGTTGTAAGAGACATGCAGACTACATAATTTTAAGGTGTTCATCATAATGATTCGACTTACATACATCATGAAATGTTTGCCCCCATAGGTTTAGTGAATGTCCATCCTCTCATACAGATACAACATCAAAGAAATAGGAAAAACATTTTTTTTCCTTGTGATGAGAACTCAGGATTTACTCTCTTAACTTTCTTTGACAACATACAGCAGTGTCAATTATCTTTATCGTGTTGTATGTTACATCCCTAGGACTTATTTATCTTATACCTGGAAATTTGTACCTTTTGACTGCCTTCATCTAATTTCCCATCTCCCCACCCCTGCCTCTGATAGCCACAAATCTGATTTCTTTTTCTACCTCCATTATTTTATAGTGGAGGCTCAGGGAGGGAAAAAAGATATAAATTCCCATGGAGAGTGAGGACAGAACTGGGGACTCTCCCATCCCCCGTTCAGCCACTCCCCTCTCCCCACGCCAAGCAACAAGTATCGGAGGGCCTCCTCTGTCCTCCCTGGTGACCACACAGAGGCGTCAAGGTGCAGTGAGGGCAATGTGGGTGGAGAGCCCTGTTGGGGTGTGCTCAGGGTGTGATAGGAAATTACATTCAGCCATGTCTGGAAGGATGAGGAACAGTTCATCTAAAAGACAGGGAAGGGCTTCCCTGGTGGCGCAGTGGAGAGTCCGCCTGCCGATGCAGGGGACACGGGTTTGTGCCCCAGTCTGGGAAGATCCCACGTGTCGCCGATCGGCTGGGCCCGTGAGCCATGGCCGCTGAGCCTGCGCATCTGGAGCCTGTGCTCCGCAACAGGAGAGGCCACAACAGTGAGAGGCCCGCGTAAGCAAAAATAAATAAATAAATAAAGACAGGGAAGGACAATTTCAAGCTGTAAAATTTCCTCAGTGAATGAATGTGAGGAATTATTGGGTATGGTTGAGCAGAAGAAGCAGGACTGAATTATTAAGTAGTTAAGGTTAAAGGCTTTGGATTCCTGCAGACCTGGGGTCCTATCACTCACACCTATGTGACCTCAGGAAATCTACCTCCCCTCCCCTCCCCTTCTTGTAAAATTGGGATGACACCAGTACCAATGTTACCAGGTTGAAAAAAGGGTTAAATAAAATCAGGGGTCCAGGATACTCAGCACAGTACTAGAGAGCACACAGAAAGCACCCAGTGGATCGTATAGATTGTTATCCCCCGACCCTCCCTGTTTGCATCATCTAAGCTGGAGGCCCCACACCCCCACTCCCAGGGTATTTGGTCCAGGAAAGAAGACCACCTTCTCCACACCCACAGAGGAATTAGGCCTGCAGCTCTTCTTTCTAATGTTACGTCCTGGAATCCTTGCCTTATTCGTTTGAGGAAGTCTAAGGTTAAAAAAAAAAAAAAGTGCTCCATCATTCTGTACATGACAGTAGCAGTAATAGTTGGTGTTTATGCAGCACTAATTAGAGCATCTTCATCTAATAATTTATTTGCTCCTCAAAACAACCCTGTGAGATAGAGATTTCACTTCCATCTTCTACCTAATGAAAATGATTTGGAGAGACTGAGAGACTTCTTCAGGTATTAAGATGTTCAGATTTGGGATTCCAGGTCAGGCCTTTCATAACCAGTCGGGCCCAGCTTGGAAAGATGGGATTTAATCTCTTTCTCTGGAAGATCCCCGAGCTCCCATTTCCTGAAGGTTTTTCTTAGCATTGGATTCTGGGATACAGAATTTCCTTTTGTGGCTCACTTTTTCTGAAGCAAGAATTTTTTTTCATTCATACCCAGAGGGAATTTCAGATAGTAATTTTTTTTGATTTAGTTAATATTTATTGGGAGTTTGCAGGGCTCACGTTTCTCCAGCAGGTATCATGGAGGTGAGGTCACTGCCTCTAGCCCTCACTATCTTGTCTAGACAAGACAAACATCCACATATAGGTAAGTATTTCCAAGGTTAGGTATTTACAAAGTAAGAAACTAAAAAATGTACATATTTAGGAGGTGGATGGAGACAGAAGCCATCCTGGTCATCCTGCCATCCTGAAATTTAACTGTTTCCTGGTATTAAAAAAAAAAAAAAAAATCGGGCTTCCCTGGTGGCGCAGTGGTTGAGAGTTCGCCTGTCGATGCAGGGGACACGGGTTCGTGCCCCGGTCCGGGAGGATCCCACGTGCCGCGGAGCGGCTGGGCCCGTGAGCCATGGCCGCTGAGCCTGCACGTCCGGAGCCTGTGCTCCGCAGCGGGAGAGGCCACAACAGTGAGAGGCCTGCGTACCGCAAAAAAAAAAAAAAAAATCGAGAGTCTAAAAGCATGATCCTTTCATAGTTTGAAGTCCCTCTTTTAAAGACCTAGGTGAATTATATCTCAATAAAGCTGGAAGAAAAAAAATTTTTAATAAATAAAGGCCACGGTGATAATCCTTCTGCTCTGTGAGCCCTGAGAGGTAGATACGTATGTTCCTTCACTTTCTGTCTTCTGCACCCAATATTGTGCCTGGGTGAATTTTTCAGAATTCTCTTAGATTTTTCTCATCCTTTCATTCCATTCTCTTGTAATTCCAAATCATGGTGCCTGAGCCATCTTTGTCTGATCCCTCCATGGTGTCTGGAGGAAGTTAAAGGGCATCCTGGTGAACTTTCTCTCCTGGAAGCCCTGTTTTGGGCACAGTGGGAGTTTGCCTGCTCCTCCTCGTGACTCCTGCACAGTTTGATTCATCCTCAGTTCGACCACATGAACTCTAAATGGTTTGAAAGGGCTTGCATGACGACTGGTAAGTTTCCCTCAACCTTTTCCCGTTCTAGGTTCCTACGCGGGGGCAGTGATTGCCATGCCGCTGGCCGGCGTGTTGGTACAGTACATGGGATGGGCCTCTGTCTTTTATATTTATGGTGAGTGATTTGATTTCACGAGTTCCCTTGGGTGACTCATAGAGGTGGTATTTTACTGTCTAATGGGGTTGGCTAAGAGTTTTCTGTATGAAAATAGAGATTACTGAGACAAGTTTATCATATAAATGGAATACTTGTCTAGCGATGATTCATTTAATGTTTATATGAAAGTTGAATTTAATGAGCAGAACATTATCTTTCTTTAAATACCAGTTAATAATAACAACAACGGAAAAATAAACCAAACACTTTCTCCTAGCTGAATATAGTGCCGTTTGAGAATACTTTGAAATTTGACAGATTTAGAGATGGAAGAAAATGAGACCGTATCATCAAGCCTTTTGTTTTTCAACTGCAGGTATATTTGGGATTATCTGGTACATGTTTTGGCTGTTGCAGGCCTATGAGTGTCCAGCAGTTCACCCAACAATATCCCATGAGGAAAGGACCTATATAGAGACAAGTATAGGAGAAGGAGCCAACTTGGTTAGTCTCAGTGTAAGTAGAGCCGGATGGATGAAGACTTGCCTCTTTTTTATGAGTATTTCTCTCAGTGATTGTGTTATCCTCCTAAGAAAAATAATCTGTCAGTATATTCACTAAAAATCCCACGGTATTTTTACTCCCTAGAAATTTAATACACCATGGAAAAAATTTTTTACATCGTTGCCGGTTTATGCAATCATTGTGGCAAATTTTTGCAGAAGCTGGACCTTTTACTTGCTGTTAATAAGTCAGCCTGCTTATTTTGAAGAGGTCTTTGGATTTGCAATAAGTAAGGTAAACACACAGTTGCTTCAAATGTTCTTGAAGTTTAAATCTCTTGCTTCTACTGAGAAAATCTTTGCATGATAAAATAAGTAAATTGCTGATCAAAATTCATAACGGTTCTGTGACACCTAATACCCTGGAGGTCAGACAAGTTATACATTCTATGCACAGTATACACAGCTATTTAATTTCTTCTTAGTAAGGATCAGAGCTGTATTAAGCTGCTTTTAAAGATTTGTATTATACCTGATCTCAAAGTGTTTTTGAAGCTGACTCAAGGACTGCATATTAGGCAAGGATCAAAAGATTTAAGGGTGAGAGGTTTTTTTGGGTTTTGTTTTGTTTTTTGTTTTTCCTGTAAATTATTCAGTGAGGAGCTGTAAGAACCTTAAAGCTCATTTTGCAGATCACGGTCATAGCGATAACGGCCAGAGCTTTGTATGGTTTAGAAAGATCTTTTTCAAAGTCCCCAGCCATTGCCATTAGGTTGTCTGTGTTTCAGGGAGGAAGAATGTGAATGGTAAAACATAAACTGTCATCATAAAAGAATTAAGCCTCCTTCCCGCAAGGGAAAGAACAGCAGCCTAGTAGAGGTAGATGTCTGCATGGCTACAGGTACTGTCAGAAGTGACCGTGGAAGAGCTAGCACAGCCCATAGTGGCTGCCATTGGAGAACACTCAGTCTGCGCCAAGTGTTTAACTACCATGTGCCGGGCACTCTGCTGCGTGCTGGGGCCTGTGATGAATAAAAGTCACCTCTGCCCTCAAGGAGCTTCCGATCTGATGGAGGAGACATTGGGTCTATCCTTAAAACCATTCATTCATTCATTGTTTATTTATTACAGAATTCAGGCCTACCTTGGTCCCGTATAATTAGATGATTAAATCTGATGGTGAGGGGTGCAGTGGAGATGGCAGGGGCAGGGAGTTAAGGAAGTACCTCTCTCAGAAGTAGCTAAAAATAGCTCATTGCTTCTTTTCATTCCAGGTGGGTCTCTTGTCAGCACTCCCACACATGGTTATGACAATCATTGTGCCTATTGGAGGACAACTGGCTGATCATTTGAGAAGCAGAAAAATTTTGACCACAACTGCTGTCAGAAAAATCATGAACTGTGGAGGTACTGTGGATTTCATAGGTGGCTTAAGCAGCTTTTATAGAATGAGATGAAACTGAATTGCAGACCATATTTTGGAGTTTATGTCTAATCACTGAGCAGGATCTCAAAGCCTCCTAAGTCCATCCCCCAGTTGAGTGTCCATCACACCCCTGCCTAGTGGTCATTCAGCCTGTACTTGTGCAACCTGAGATACGACAACTTGGGAATTCCCTGGCGGTTAGGACTCTGTGCTCTCACCGCCAAGGGCCCGGGTTCAATCCCTGGTTGGAGAACTAAGATCCCACAAACCACGTGGCCAAAAAAGAAGAAGAAAAAGAAAAGAAATATTTTTAAAAAGAGAGAGATATGACAACTTATTTGATACATCAATATACACTGGCAACTGCAGAAATGCTTCTTTCATCTACTCTTAAACCAAAGCAACATGATTTCCTGGTATCTATCTGTTTATTTTTTATCTTTCCCATATATCCTTCCACAAATATAATCCTTTGCTTTTATAGTTTATTCCCTTATCTCCCCCTTCCCTTTCTACATATATACATGTTTTGGTAAGAAACATTAAAAAAGTATTTTCTCTGAATAGTTTTCTTTCTTCCCAACATATGCTTGTGCATGGGTGTACACACACACACACACACACACACACATACATACACACACACCATCCTCTTCCTTGTGTTATTTAGTTCCTGTTTCATGTTTTGATTTTGCAAAGATAAAATATAAGTTGGGCCATTTTCCAAAAGAGGTAGGTAAAAGTAACACGAACCCTTACAATGCTTATGACAGCTCACCTTTTTAAAACCCTCCACTTTCTCCTTATCTTTTTTGTTTTGCTTTTAAAATTAGCATTTAATGAACACTTTCCATGCCAGCCACTAAGCTAAATTCTTTACACATATTATTTTATTTAATCCTCATAACCACCCTGTGGAGCAAGTGCTGTTATGTATTAAACCCAATTTACAGTGAGGAAACTGGGGTATAATAAAGTGACTTGCTCAAGTGGCAGATCCTGTGCAAGATCCCAGGTCTGTCTGAGCTCATTGCCAAGGCTTACAGTCACTACTGCTATCTCTCCGGGGGACGGGGGCGGGGGGGTGTCAGGGTGGGCAGGTGGGAGGTAGAGGACAGCGCCATCTATGGGTGAAAGTTCATAACTGGGATATTAAGTTGAAAAGGAGGGAAGGGGGCACTGTGACTAGATTAGATGGGTCAGGGCCCTTTAGAAGTGAAGATCCTATGGAGGGATGCAAGAGCCAGCAGGCATGATCTCATCGCACAGCATCTCAGGAATAAAGTCTGATCAGGGAGATTGGGAATAACCTGTCAGCATCTGGGCTCCCAGGGGTTTGACTGCTGGCCCCAAGCAGGGATTTGGGGGCCTACCCTTGACTTGAACTTAAAGGTTGGCAGGTATGGGCTTGCCCTCTGATGGGCAGAAGGGGAAGCTCTGCGGCACTGCATTCATGATCCTCCCCAAGGCGGATGAGGTAGGCAGAATAATTTCCTCATCAAAGATGCCTATGTCCTAATTCCCAGAACTAGTGAATGTGTTTCCCTACACAGTAAAAGGAATTTTGCAGATGTAATTAAATTAAGGATCTTGAGATGGAGAGGTTATTTTGGATTATCTGTGTGTGCTCAACATAATTGCAAGGGTCCTTATAAGAGGAGGCATGAGGGTCAGAGTCAGAGATGGAGATGTGACAGTGGAGGCAAAGGTCGGAATGATGCAGCCACAAGCCAAGGAATGCAAGCAGACTCTAGAAGCTCAGAAAGTAAGAAGAGAGTTTCCCCAGAGCCTCCAAAAGGAATGCAACTCGCTGACACCCCCATTTTAGCTCTGTAGGACCCATTTCAGACTTCTGACCTCTAGCACTGTACGATAAAAAAGTTGTGCTGTCTTAAGTCACTAAGGTTGTGGTCATTTGTTATAGTAGCAATCAGAAACTTAAATAGTAGTCAGAGTACCACTCCTCTAATTATCAGATTCTGTTCCAGCTGAATAGCCCTCCATACCAGGCCCTGAATATATCTTGCTGTCTCTGACTTTGCTCATGCCCTTTCCCTTTACTGTGAGCTCTGCTCACCTTCACCAATCAACCCAGTCCTCCCCACACAGCCTACTACATCAGCTCAAGTCTTTTCACTTGTGTTTTGTTAAGGCTACCTCAGCCTCCAGTGAATGCTCCTTCTGTCTATACACTTGGTTGACAACTCATCATGTACTGCCTTATTACAGCTCGCGCAGGAAAGTATTTTAGGCAGAGGGGATAGCATGTGCAACGGCCCTGAGGCAGACATGACTGTGACATATTAGAGAACAGAAGGAAGGAAAGTCAGAATGGTCGGTGCTTGATGAGTGAGGTGGAGCGTGACATTGAGGGGATCAGAGTGCACAGCTGGGGCCAGATCACGGGAGGCCTTGTAGACAGACCTACGTGGAGCTTGGGTTTTACTTGAGATGCATTGGGAAGCAAATGGAGGGTTTAAAGGAGGGAAAGGGACAAGATCTGATTTACGCTTTCAAATCAAAACAATAGAACTTAGAGTAAAAGAAGGGAAACTAGCTAAGAGGCTATTTCAGTCGTTCCATGGAAAGAAGATGGTGGCTTGACCTAAAGTAGTGTCAGTGGAGGTGGACACTGAAGTGGATGGATTTCTAAATTCCATGAGCCTTACTTTCTTCTTCTTTAATATCTGAATATAGTATTTACCTCAGATGATTGTTATGATTGTTATGATTGTAAATGGGACAACGTATGTATGCACCCAGCATGAGCTCAGCAAACAGAATGTTCTTGACATATTTTAGTGCCTTTTTCTTCTCTTGTGTTCAAGACACTGACAAAACAGAAATTTTCCAAAGGAAGCATTCAATAAGTATATGCTATTCAATCATATTTCCCATGGCCAAAAATATGCAACTTCTAAACCTAGAACTTGAAAGAAAATTCTGTGTTTAAACTCTACCTGTACAACCTCTTCTAAAGACAGATGCCTTGAAGACCCTAACAACATTTTCATAGGAATGTCTTGTTCATATTTAATTTTTCCTCAATCACCTTTGCCATTGTTTCTTCATAATTAGTAGTTTAGGTGGTGGTGACAACTCTCAAATATTTTAAATCCTTGAGAGTAAATCCTTTTTTTTTCTTATTTCTTTTTTTTTTTTTGGCAGAAACTAGAATGCATTCATAGAATCTCCCCAGCCTCTATCCCATCTTAAAAAGAAAAAAAATCTCTTCACATGTCTATTCATGTCATTTTATATTTTGACATAGCAGAACCAGTGGGATATACATAGAAAAAAATTTTTTAAAGACCATGATTATCCCACCTTGCTTAAACACAGAGATGCTGCATTAGAGATAAACAGAGTTTTGTGCCATCACTGAATAAGACAGATTGATTTGGATACAATGAAGCACTTACATGATCTTCTAGAGAATTTTAGTTGGTTTCATATTTTCTAAGCCAAAACACAGAGGACGTTTCTCATCTGAGAAAGATCACACATTGTGTGGAGTCTTCCGCCTCCTTCCTTTCTTTCCATAGACGAGAGATATTTGCTGCTAGAATCATTTAAAGCAAACAGATCACCTTAAGACATGATGCTCTAGTTCATTCTGAATCAGGGCACATTTCCAAGATCCTCAAAGACAGATGTCAAATCCTTATACCTCCCTCTGTATTACATGGAAAGCGTGAGTGAGGTCAAAAATTCTAGTCTGGCCGAATCAGTTGCCTGTGTGAACTTCAGGTGAGATGAAAAAATTTCTCAGGCCTTTTAATCCTTGTTCTATTTTTCTTGTCAGCTCTGAATAGGTTCACTTTCCAGGATCTCTTGATTACCCATGAAGTTCAAATTTTATCCTTCAACTCCTGAAACGTACAGTTCTATCTTTAGCATTTTCACTGTAGATAGGAACCATTTAGGCTCTTAAATGGTTTTTCTTTCTTTGAAAGTCTACTATTTGGCAAAGGTCTTTTTTTTCCTTAGAGATGAATCAGTGTTATCATTTGTAGCTTTTCTTCTTCACGTGTCTTTATTCTAATTCTTTGGGGGAATTAACTTTCTAGTACCACTTTGTTGAAAGTGTTAAAGGAAGTTTCAGCCATGTGCCTTGCTGCTTAAGACAGGCCACTTCTAAAACACAAATAGTTAGTATACAAAACACTAGTAGTTTTTCCTTATGTATAATTTAAACTGTTGAAACAAAATTAATAACAAGTAGTAATGGTATAAAGTCCACAGTTTTTTTAATTTTTATTTATTTATTAAAAATTTTAAAATGTTTTCATACAATTTTTAAAGGTTACTTTCCGTTTATAGTTGTTACAAAATATTGACTACTTTCCCCTTGTTGTATAATACATCCTTGAACCTATCTTACACCCAATAGTTTGCACCTTCTACTCCCCCATCCTTACATTGCCCCTCCCTCCCCACCCATTGGTAACCACTAGTTTGTTCTCTATATGAGTGAGTCTGTAAAGCCCACAGTTTAAAAAGCACCTCTGCACCCGTAATTGCATTGATTTTCTTTAGATGACCAAGTAAAACAATTATTGAGGCTTGCCCTATTTCTATGATAGTTTTGAAGAAATGGACTCAGACAGGTAAGCAAATTACCAAGGTTTACAAAAAGTGCTTTAGCTTGTGTTTTAACTTGTCTTGGTTTTCCTTTCTTTCCTTCACATTAATTCATCAAGCATTATTTATCGAGTTCCCACTACATACAGGCTCTGTGCTATATATATGGTACCTTCCCTGGATAATATCACAGTTTTGTCAGGGAGGCAGAAATACAAATGAAAAACTACAAGGCAATGTTGAAAAGCTCTATAAAATGAGTAAGAGTGAGATGTCAGCTTTACTGGTGGGTGAGCGGCAGGGTTATCAGGAAAGCTTCCTAAAGGAAGCAATATTTGAGCTGGACTTTAAAGAATAGTAAGATTTCTCCAGAAAAGAGAATTGGTGGGAGGAGAGTACTGCAGGTGAAGGAACAGTCTGTGGAAATACATTATGGGCACAAAACAGTGCTGCGATCAGGAAACAGCGGATAGATCTGTGTGACAACAGGGGGCTTTCTACGGGCTACAGGTGGTGAGCAAGGAGGTGAGGATGGCTGAAGATGAAGCTGGAACCGCAGGAGGGATTTATTATACAGCATTGTACTCATAATACGTAACCATTGACAAGGGTTTTAAGCAAAGGGGCAACTGATCAGATTTGTGGTTTAGAAAGATAATCTAGAGAATGGATCAGAGGAAAAAGAGATGGGAAGACCAATACAGTAAAGAGGTTATTGAAGTTGTCCAGGTGAGAGATAGTGGCGCCCAGAACTAAGATAATGGCAGAGGAGGGGAAAGCAGAGGTCGGATTTGACAGATATTTTTGAGGCCAAACCCATGGATTCTTATCTTATGTGAAAGCTGAGGAAGAGGAAGAAGTCCAAGATGATTCTGAGATTTCTGCATTGGACTTTTGGTTACCATTTGTTGAGCTGTGCCCATGGCCGACGATCACGCTGAACACCTTATATACCCAATTTCACTTAACCTTCCAATGTTCCAAGGTTGTATTATGAGCTCCATTTGGCGGGGGAGATGAGGAATCTAAGAGCTGAGGTGACTTGTCCAAGATCACACAATTTGTGATTCTGAGATGGAATCTGAACCCAGGCCCATCTGACAAAGCCTGGGTTCTAAACACAGGTGGATAGAAGTTTAATTTAGAGAAGAAGAAAGTGTGGTGGTAGTTTGCTTTGTTTGTTTCCAAGTGAAAGTAGAGGAACAGAGACTTGATGTGGGCCTGTTGTCTTTGAGGTAACTCAAAGGACAAATGTGTGGTGATGTCTGGAATCAGCAGATGGTCCCCAGTATGAAGCATCATTTCATTGTCTTCTACCTCCCAGGGTACTTCATGTCCCTGGAAATGGTATTCATATCATCTTTCGGTCTGCTATTGGCTGAATGTGTGTGTGTGTGTGTGTGTGTGTCTGTGTGTCTGTGTGTGTGTGTGTCTGTGTGTTGATGAGAAGGACCATCTTCATAACTTCCTTACTCTTTTTTATTGTGCTGGATTCACTTATTCTGAATGAAAGGAACAGAAAGTACTTTTGTCCTGCTGTATTTTCTGTGCAAATATCTCGTGGCGTTATACAGAGGCCTGAGAGCTTGGCAAACTTCTGAAAGGGAAGATTCTGCCTTATGCTTTGCAAGTGGTGAGACTCTGCTTTTTGTTTCGGATATTCACTACAGCTTTCTAGTCACCTTTGGCAATAATAATATTTTATTTTTTAATTTTATTTTTATTTCATTTTTCTGTGAGAGACCATCACTTATGTAATCAAAGGAGAGTCACTGATGGTTTTAGTATTTAGAAATGGCAGGGGGAACTACCCATGAACAACGGATAATAAACATCCCTCATCCCATGGGCATCATCGTACCTCCTGGGACCATTCAGTGTTCAAAGTCCACCAGGAAAATGTTGGAAGGCTCACAGAATACCCGGGTAATATTAGCATCGTCATGTAGTCAAGAAACACCCCAATAAGATTGTAGATACTGTGCCAGAATGTATGTACTAAAAACTTGGGTCCATGGAAATAAAAAGATTCTTATCTGATAAGTTCATGAACTTGGGCTGATTGACATGAAAATGACATTTTCCCCCCTGCTGTTTCCATTTGCAGGTTTTGGCATGGAGGCAACCTTACTCCTTGTGGTTGGCTTTTCACATACCAAAGGGGTGGCTATCTCCTTTCTGGTGCTTGCCGTAGGATTCAGTGGTTTTGCTATTTCAGGTAAAGTGTCCTTTGGGTTTCCCAATCTTTTCCATAGCTCCAGCAAGACTTGGGAGGAAGGAAGGAAAAGACATTGTAGCATCTTCCTTTGGTAGCCAAGCCATTCCCAAGGGTCAGGGCCACTGGCTAGAGACTTTCACTTAGTGGGGATGATTTTGTCAGATCACTGAGAACCAGGCTTAGTAGCCCAGTCAAGCTGGAATTGTTGATACTTTCTCCATCTTGGAAACAAACAACATGCAGGCGCTGCCTCTGGGGCATGGGCAGCACGTGTGTTGCTGGACGAAGTGACACCTTCATACTTCAGAACCAGGTCACCCTAACTAACGGAGGCTCTAGTGACCTTTTCAATCCTCACCTCCTATTGGAGAGCTGCTGATATTAACTCAAAAGTCAAACGATGTAGTCATTTGACATATAGTCATAGAATCAGAAGTTTTTAAGGGTGGAACTCTTCTTTAGATTTTTGTCTACTCCGAGGCTTTCATTTTCCAAACAAGGAAATTCAGGTCCAGAGAGGTGATGTGACTTTCTAAACAGGTGAGAGCAGGAAGTAAAAATAATAATGGTGATGATGAGAGCTAACATTGATCAGGCATAAACTCTGTGCCGGGGACTGTTCAAAGCCCACTCTGTGTATTAACCCCTGTCATTCTCACAGCTACCCTAAGGGCTATCAGTCTCCCATTTTACCGGAGCAGAAACCAGCCTACTGTATGAGAGGTCACAGTGCTAGCATATCATGTCTTACAGACTTCAGAAGCTCCCTATGCAAAACTGGGTGAAAAAGTAAAACTCAGTTTTTTTTTCTAACTTTAAAAACATATGGTAGGACTAAAAAGTGTCATTTACAGAACACTTCACATATATTGCATCTATCTGACAAAATTATGAAGCAAATGATATTACCATTATTTTACTGAGGAGCAAATTAAAATTCAGGAAAACTGGGGACTCTCCTATTGTCACACAATTGGTAGCAAAGGAAGAACTAAGGTGCAGTCCTGCCAGGCTTCGTGTCTGTGCTCTTTCCACAATTCTGGGCTGTCTTAAAGATCAAACAGGGTGCTAACATCCCAGAACAGAAAAACATGGAACCTCTGGTCTAAACTAACATAAAACGGGGACTTGATCTTATCAAAATACAGTTGACTCTTGAACAATGTGGGCGTTAGGGGTGCTGACCCCCAGCACAGTTGAAAATCCGCCTATACCCTGTAGTCGGCCCTCTGTATAAGATGTTCCTCCGCATCCTGGGTTTTGCTGTATCCTCAATTTCTCATCTGAGGATTCAATCAACCACAGATCCCGTAGTCCTGTAGTATATACTACTGAAAAACGAATCCGCCTGTAAGTGGACCCATGCAGCTCAAACCTGCTTTGTTCAAGGGTCAACTGTAAATAGAGCTGATAAATAGTTAAATTAGGAAAAAATGTCTGCATTAAAAGTAGCTTGCAGCTAACAACGGGTTTGGGGATGCAGAGACCTGGGTTTAAGGGCCCTCTTTACTACTTACTATTTATAAAAGAAAAAAAATGCTAAGTTATTTACATCCTCAAGCCTCAAGTTTCCTCATCTAGAGATTGGAGCAATGTAACGGCAACTTCATAGGGTTGTGGGAGATTGCAATGAGCTGAGATCATTCATTTATTCACTCACACTTCCCAAGAGACAGACGCTGTTCTTGGCACTGGGAATATTGCAGGGGAAAAAAAAAAAATTAAAGATTCTGTCCTCATAAAATTTACATTCTAGTGGAAATAAAGCATTAGAAGATCTTAGCCCAGTACCAGATGCATAAGACAATTAATAAATATTCACTATTGTTGTTCAATTATTATTTAATCTAGTCCAGTACTTCTCAAAATTTAGTGTGAATACAAATCACCTTAGGATCTCGCAAAATGCAGATTCTGATTTAGTAGGTCCAGAGTGGTGCCTGAGATCCTGCGTTTCTAACAAGTTCCCCAGTGATGTTGTTGCCGCTGATCAATAGTCCATACTTTGAGTAGCAAGGATAGAGCAGTAATGACTTGTTTCTAGTAGGATGTTAAGGAACACCTTTCTTTGATAGCCCTGTGATGCAAAAGAAACTCATATCCTCCTGTTCCCAGAGATATTGAAATATTCAGGCTCATATTGTCCCCAGATTGCCAATTAAGCCACAATCAGAAGGAGAGAAATCCAGCAGCCCAAATCACAGCAGCTGCCGCTTTTTTTTTTTTTTTTCCAGCACTTACTCAATGCTGGCCACTTTTTAGATATAATCTCATTTAATCTCTGTAGCAGCCTGATGAGAAGGGTATTGCTATGTTCATTTTGTCAGTGACAACACTGATGCTTGGAAACATGACTTAACTTACGCAGATAAATTAAGTAATTAGGATTGGAATAAAGGTTTATCTGATCCAACAGTGAGACTATGGGAGGGATTATGGTCATGGGGATGATGATTCCTTAGGATCTGCTATCTGCCAACTTTATAAGGAGTTAATAAGGATGCCAGGGAAGACTTGCTCAGCTTAGGAACTGATTCTGGACAAGAGAGCTGAGACCGGTGAGATTAGAAAGATACAAGGGATGGAAAGTGCTCAATATAAAATGTATAAATTTGTTGAAATCTTTTGGATGTGAATCTGTTATTTCAAGTGGCTTATATTAATATTTTCTCAGACGTACTTGGGTGTGAAGAGCAAAGCCAAATGTGTATTTTTTGTTAAAGAGCTCTGCTTTATAACTTTGTAATAAAGTTTCAATATAGAAAAAAAAAACAAAAACGAAGGATGGGTGATGCCTGCTTTAGAAAATGTCATTTGTAGAGAAGACTGACTCTCCCAACTTGTGTGTAACTTACTTTGTGTGCCTGCTTCAAAAAAATCTATCAATGTCTCAGTGTCTCAACAATTTGCCCCCCAAACATCAGTATTGTGCAGCTAGAAACCTAAACGGCTTTTCTGACATTGTTTTTAGCGGAACGCAAATGCCTAGGCTTTGTATCAGAATATAATACTCGCCAATCGTATTAATTGCTTCTTATCTCTGGGTTCTTTTCTAATAAAGTGTTTACCACATTCAAATCAACAGTAAGATTAATTAATCTTGCAGCTGTTTTATATTCTGATTTTCTGCCACTTTGACCTGAAAGAGAAGGTATGTTTATTCCAGAAAGGTTTTCTCAAAATTCTCTCTGAATGGAGGTAGGAAAAAAACAACAACCAGGCAATGCGCCAGATTAGGAAACATATTTTTTTTAAATTCTGTTTTCAAGTTCTTTGCACAAAATAGAGAATTAAAAAGCAAGACCAAGGAATATAAAAATATGAATAAACAAAACCTACAGCCCCCTGCTGTAATTTCAGAGCTCAAATTGGTAATTAATTAAACAACTATTTATTGAATGCCTACTATGTGCCAGACACTTTGCCAGCTCAGGGAAGATAGTGGTAAACAAGGCAGATGGATAACCAACCGTAAAGAACCTATATGTTGGCTTTCACCTCTATGTATCTATGTAACTAACATATATGATTTAACTTAATTCTTACAACAATTCTATAAGACTGATTATCCCAGTTTATAGGTGAAGAAGCTGAGGTTCAGAACGTTTAAATCCTTTGTCCAGGTTTGCATCTCAGTTAAGCTGCCAGGTTCGAGGTCTGTCTGCCTCTAAAATGCACCCCTGGGCTATACTAGTAGAACTGATTCCCAGTGCCTGATGCCTCCTCTTTCAAAGCCTTATTCCTCCTCTGCCTTCACCCCTCCTTCATCCCACTCATTCTTGTCTCCTGATAAGCAGATTAATAGTGAGGTGTTGGTGATTTATTATTTTACCACTCCTAGCAGAGTTGTCTATAGATGGAAGACCTCAAAGAGAGGGCCGTGCTTAGAAGTGGCGGCAACAGCAGAGGTAGTACTGGTGTTGGTAATCATGAGAGTAACCAGAGCCTAGCTGTCTGCCAAGAGCTCTCGCATACATATTTCCCCTGAGTCTCATCTCACAGCATCCTTATGAGTTAAGCAGTAACATTACCCCCAAATTAGAGATGAGGAAACAAAGTCCTAAAAAATGACTTGTTTAAGAGGCAGGAATAAGATTCGAATCCAGGTTTACAGACTCCAAATCAAGTATGTATGTAAAAGTGTTTTGAAAATTGCAGAGGATTCTGCCAATGTTTGTGTAAATCTTTCTTATCGAAAAGGAGCCCTTTCCATTATGCCATGTAGCTACTAAGGCAGACCTACATATGGTGGCCTTTTGGGAGCGAGTTGAGAGCTAAGAGGGAGGATATTATGAGGCAGGGTTTGCTTCTAAGCACACTCTATGTGATCATGTGATTGTTTACTCTGAATAAATGTGATCCAGGCTTTGGGCTTTTCAGTATGGCCCCAAACGCCATTATTTTGGGCTTCTAAGCCTAGAAGGTACAGGTGCCATAATTCTCCTCATGGAGAACCCATGGTAGTCATTGCTAGTCAATCATAGCATGTTTTTCTGCTATGTGCAGACACAGCCTGACAATCCTCAACCCAGCCTTTCCAGTAAAGGTATCCATTAGTTACATGTAGAGGAAATAGATTGATGAGAGTTGGGGAAAGCTAGTATTTTCCAAAATGTATTTGGAATTCTGTTCTTGAGTCTGATTTTGAGGTGTTTGGCTTCACTGTAGGTTTTAATGTCAACCACTTGGACATTGCCCCCCGCTATGCCAGCATTCTCATGGGGATCTCAAACGGAGTGGGAACCCTCTCTGGAATGATCTGTCCCCTCATTGTGGGCGCGATGACCAAGCACAAGGTAATGTTTTCCTTTGGGGCTGTGGGTTACAGTATCAGGGGACTGAAGTACTGCACAGACTCTCAAGACCCTACCCCAGTCTGTGTAAATGTGTATGTCCTTCACTTGGCTGGGTCACTTGAACTTCTTTTTTTTTAATTTCTTCTTCTTCTTTTAAAAAATTATTGTTTATTGATGGCAACAGGGCTGACTGATGTTTGGGTCTATGTTTCTTAAATTGAGAAATAAAAGGGGTCTGTGTGTGTGTGTGGAGGGGAGGTGTTAATACCATAGAATGTTTAGAGATACAAAGAAGAAACTGAGGTAATCAACTCAGGATAAATAAATTACCTGATTGCTTTATAATCATAAGTAATTAAACTTTACAGCCCATTTCCATTTAGCATGTTCCAGCATGAAAATATTAGTGCAGTTATACTTCCTTATTATGAAGAAAATAAACAAGACATTAATGACCCTTCCTAAGAACCTAAGCGGGTGTGGCACTAAGTCGTTACTGAATATTTGTGTATTTAGACTAGGGTGGGTGGCACAGGAAGATCCCAGATCCATCCAGAGTTCAGCCACAGGCCACATGGTTTCTTAATCCCTGTCTTTGAAAGGGTTTTAGATGCTGCTGTCTGCAAATAAACATTTCTTGATACTATGGAGTTTCTACCCAACAATTTTTTGTTGTTGGATTGCCTATTGCAAATATGACTTCAGAAATTCTCCAGCTTCTTGGAGAGGAAAGTGTGGGATAACTTTTCTTATCTTTTGATAGAAAAGGAAGGTGGTCTTTGGGGATTTTATAGGCAGAGGATCCACGCTTTGGCTGTTCATGAGATGAAAGGATTGGTAATATGATCATTAAATCTCAGATACCGTCTGCTCCTAACTTTAAACACAAATTCCCGTTATTTTTGATACAGTATATTTTCATAGAAATTATGATTATAATTAAGCTGTTGACAGTCAATACTGAGCATTTTCATGGCTCAAATTGTCATGTATCCAAAGCAAGAGGGAGACCTCTGATATTTACAACGGTGGGTTCCTAAAGCAAGTTTAATTTAACCTATTATGTGAGTGGAAACCTCACTTGTATATTTGGAAGAGCTGTGAAGTGGTGCAGCAAGGAATTTACAGGATGTTTATGTTGTAAATATTTTTCTAAATTAAAAAAATGCATATTCGTTGTAGTCTGAACTTTCATGTTTTATTTATTTATTTATTTATTTACTTATTTTGTGGTACGCGGGCCTCTCACTGCTGTGGCCTCTCCCGTTGCGGAGCACAGGCTCCGGACATGCAGGCTCAGCGGCCATGGCTCACGGGCCCGGCCACTCCGCGGCATGTGGGATCTTCCCGGATCGGGGCACGAACCCGCATCCCTTGCATCGGCAGGCGGACTCTCAACCACTGCGCCACCAGCGAAGCCCCTTAACTTTCATTTTTAAACACTCAAATTCTATTTGGGTCCTGGGCATGCTTCTGCCACATGTCTTCCGGAGAAGCACAGCATTTGCCTTTGGGGTGACCAAGTGCTTTTGTCCCAATGGAGACCTCCAGAAGATACTGTTAATCTCTGTTTTTGGTTCAAATATTAATTGGTACCGTGTTTCCTTGTTTAGACCCGTGAGGAATGGCAGAATGTGTTCCTCATAGCTGCCCTGGTGCACTACAGTGGCGTGATCTTCTATGGGGTCTTTGCTTCTGGGGAGAAACAGGAGTGGGCTGACCCTGAGAACCTTTCTGAGGAGAAATGCGGAATCATTGACAACGATGAATTAGCCGAGGAGATAGAGCTCAACCATGAGAGTTTCACAAGTCCCAAAAAGAAGATGTCCTATGGAGCTACCACCCAGAATTGTGAAGCCCAGAGGAAGGAATGGAGCGGACAGAGAGGAGCGACTCTTGATGAGGAAGAGCCGGCATCCTACCAGAATGAAGACGGAAACTTCTCAGATACATCCTAATGTCTGAGGGGCACTTCTGGCTCCTCCTCACTTTAGAACCAGAAAGTATCCATACCTATTGCTTTCTATTGCCAGAGGGTCAACTCTAGGGACACTGGATGTGGGGTAGGGGAGAGGAGGTTTACCTAGCAATAGGGGAAAGATAGATATTTTCTTGCAATGACAACCTGCTCTAAGTTGATAAAATGGGTGGCTATAATGTTTTTGATTGGCAGTTGACTCTTCTCTCTAAGAACTAAACGTATTCAGGAAAGAATGACTAGAAATATAAGAAAGACAATGCCATGTTTTTCAAAGAAAAATGGAAGGAAATGGGAATATTTGGCCTGGAGGAGAGAAAACAATAGTTGCCACTACATTTCTGAGAGCAGCCATGCAGAGGAGGGTTTCCTACTCCTAATAAAGGCCACGGCTTACAAAGGCCCTGTATTGTGCCAGGTACTTTATAACATTCTCATTTAATCTCCACACCACTATGACATACATTTTTTTTTTTTTTTTTTTTTGCGGTACGCGGGCCTCTCACTGTTGTGGCCTCTCCCGTTGCGGAGCACAGGCTCCGGTCACACAGGCCCAGCGGCCATGGCTCATGGGCCCAGCCGCTCTGCGGCATGTGGGATCTTCCCAGACCAGGGCACGAACCCGCGTCCCCTGCATCAGCAGGCGGACTCTCAACCACTGTGCCACCAGGGAAGCCCTGACATACATTTTTTATCCCCATTTTACAACTAAGGAAATGAAAGCAACAGGAGATTGACTTGCCCAAGGTCATTCTGCCACGGACAGTGCTGAGATTGGTGGAATCCAAAATAGGTGGCAGTTTTGGAGAAGAACGTTTCACTTCAGATTAGAGCAGACATTTTTAATAATGAAAACTGAAAATGGAGTGGGTTGTCATGTGGATAATTCCCTATTTTAGCAGGCATGGGGGATGGAAAACATTTGGGTTGATGTGTCGGAGAGCGCTCAAATATTGTGTGAGAGACTGGGTTCAAAGACCTTTGGGGCCCTAGGTGGTCTGAAGAGCCAAATGATTCTATGAATCCATAGTTTTTCTAAATAATAAGGGTTACAGACTATATGAGAGATTCAAATAGGTTAAACAAAGAAAAATAAAAAGCTAAGCAACACAGCAAATTTCCAGGAATCTGATGGTCAGAATGGTGAGAAGAACTAAATTTCAACCCTTCATAATATCAAGAATATGTTTAAATAACGTCCCAAATTACTTGTAAATCTTTAAGACGTTTACTAATTTAAGAAGTTGGTTCATGCATTTTATTAGGTAAAATTCTCTTAGAAGAGTCCTCTGTTTTAAAAAATGTATGTCTTTCGCCATTTCTGCTGGTGATATTAGGAAATTTGATCGAATTATACAAAATTATGATTGAAATATTCCTAATGACTCTACTTGGAATGATATTCAGTGAAACCACAATAATACAGCATTAGTTAAACAGTGAAATACTACAATGTAAACATCTGGGACAACTAGACTCATAGTGTTGAAAAATTAACCTTTGCATAAGGCAATAACATGGATACTCTCTAAATATATTTTAAAATTTAATGATATTTTAAAACTTAATGTTGGCATGTAAAAGGTTGTTTGCAAATAAAATTATTACCCTGTTCATTGTTTTTGAAAATTTTGTTTCTACTTTCAGAAGAAAAATATAATATTGCAGGAAAAGTTATAGATTTACTTGTAGTTTGTTATTGTAAAGTGGTTTTTTTCTCCTAATTTCTCTCATATATATATATTTCTTGTCCCTAACTGTATCAGCAGAATTGTAGTGTATTTTGTAAAAAGAATAATTTTGAAAAAAAGCCTGATTTTCCATTAAATAGTATTATTTATGTCATCAGTATATCATTTATGTTATATATCTTTAAATCTCTTTAATGTGTGAAACCATGTAAGTTCCTTTGAACAGTTCCTGTCATGTAGAAAATGCTCAATAAACATTAGTTATCATCATCATTATTATCTTTTAACCTTTTTGGGAACCTTGCAGTTGAAAAGAAAGCATGCTATGTCATTTTCACCCATTAGTCACAGGATTTATTGTGAAGGTCGTGTTGTTTTCTAAGTAAAAAAAAAAAAAAAAAAACAAATTGAGAAATTTATGGTAGTCAGTGTTTTATTTTTTCTTCTGTTAATGAAGTCAAATAACTATTTGAAAAACTCATGGTAATCCTTAAGGTAATGTTGTAGATTGTGACACAAAGTTATATTTACTCCTTATTTGACGTCAGGGTCATATGTAGAAATTCCACATTTCGATAAATCAAAGCACTTTTGACAGGGTGCCTGTCACTTGCCCTTATAGTATTAAAAAAATGGGGTCCATGGTGTTGAAAACTAGAAAACACAGTATTTTGTTGTGATGGGTTTCGTGAAGGTCGCAATGAACAGATAATTACATTTGAACATCAGGCATATGTACTTTGCAAGTTATTGTACATTTGGCTGCAAATATCCATTCGTAGATCAGCTCTTAGAGGCAAACCATGGATTCTAGCAAGAAGGGAAGGAAGCCTGAGGATGCTGGATTCTTGAGACAAGAAGTCTGGTGAAAATCCATAACTTAATTTCAGTTATTATAGTTTTAGTTCTAGGACTTTTAGTGGTTCTTTTTCAATTCTGCTATGTCTTTAAAAAAATATTTCCAGTTCTCTGCTGAGATTTTCAATCCTGTATTTTATTTCCTGTAACACAAGAAGTTAATTATTTTAAAGTCTGATCAGTGCCAATATCTGGAGACCATGTAACTCTGTATCTATTTCCTACTGGTTTTGCTGATTCTTATTCACATTATCTCAGTCTGTGCCTGGCTTTCTTTGATTGTATCCAAAATCGTATTTGAAGATTTGTTTGTAGAAATGATTTTAGGCTTAAAAAATGTGGTTTTTTTTCCTCTCCAGAAATGATTTTTGTTTGATTTTTCCAGGAACCTGAAGGCATTAGCATTCTGGGATCTCTTTAATCCAATTGAAAGGGCTGAGATATTCTGGGCCACCCAGATGATGTGGGAGATCTGAACTAAGTTGTAGGGAGCAAATCGTGTATGGAAGGGATATGTGGGCCCCTTCCAGGAGAAACCACAAAGATTTATATCTTTATTAGAATTGAGAGTCATTAGAATACAATAGATTCTGGCCTGATTCAAACTTGGCGTTAATAGCCACATGGACCAATTTGAAGGGCTAGGGAAGCTGAACTTTTCTTTGCATTTCATTTATTACTGGGTCCTGGGCCTTATGCTAAGCCCTTTCCATGCATATCTCATTTAATTTTCATGGCAACTCAATGAGGAAAGTTCAACTATTTATTCCCAAGTATTTATTAATAAATAAATGGTGTTTAAGAGCAGAAGTTAAACTCAAGACTCTAATGGCTGTATTTTAATCTTAATTCTTTAAAAAAAATTTGAAGTATATTAATTTATAATATTATATTAATCAACTCAATTAAATATTAATCTTAATTCTTAATTTTTAATCTGTTCTCCACCTCTTTTCCTGGCTGCAGTAAATTCCAGGCAATGGTAATTCTCAAAGTCAGGAGAATGTCCCAGGAATTTCAGTGAGGTGTGAGGGAACTGATGGGATGACCTCTGGCAGTTTAGTCCAGACCCCGGTATGGGGACAGGTGAAAAACCAGATGAACAGCTGAGATCCTTCTTCTCACCAACGGCTGGCCTGGAGTAAGATGTAAGAACCAGGGGCCTCTATATTTTCCCTGGCTACCCAGATAGTAAGATAGGAAGGCTGAACCCAATGCTTATTGTGTGTGTGTGTGTTGGGGAGTTACAGGGGTGTTACCAGAGGCCTGAATCTCTCCGAGGCATCCTAGGAATGGAAACACAAACACCGTCCAGAATCTCAGTATATGCCCTGCACAGAATAGACGCTCAATGGATATATTCTTCAAAATCTGATGTGTTTAAGGAAGATTACACTGCAGGTGATGCTCAGGTTGGCTGATTAAACATGGCAGATTAATGCAGGTAGTTACCTACTTTCTAAGATTATAATAAAGGAATGAAAGAGCACATAAACTTTCCAGTACAAAGAGAAAGGAGAAGAAAATCACATTTAGGAAGCTGAATGAGGATACCTGAGCCTTAACTGACTTCAGCAGAACCAAGTGAAAAAAGAAGGAAGCTGTTTTTGTGTTACTACCCCTGGGGAAGCTGCAAAATTGAAGGCACCAGAGCCAGGTACCTCTGGAGGACAGAGTGAGTGGATAGAATGACATTTGAGGAGGGGGGGGGCGCTGAAAACACAAGGACTGGCTGAAAGAATTGCCTGATTTAGCAACCCTACTGAAAGTGCATGGAAGGAGTAGTTATAACTCCAGAGCTCAACCAAGAAACTGCCCCTCCCCACACCTAGTGGAAAACAGGAGCTTTATTTTCTGGACAGGGCATCTCTGGATCCAAGAACACCTGTCATAGCTGAATATAAGCTCCAAAAAATAGAGATTTTAGTCTGTTTTTTTCACTGATGAATCTCAAGTATCTAGAGCAGTGTCTGGTATTTAATAGTCACTTGGTAAATATTTGTCAAATGAATGAATGAATTAACCTCATTAAATAAAGGGAAATTAATTAAAAGTTTGCATACTGCACACTGAAAACATTCAGCCACCTTCATGGGCCAAGCTTCCAAAATGCTGGTAGTCAAGCTCTTATCGTTTAGGCAGGAGACTGAAGGATTCATAGGGTGAGGGATGGGAACTCACTTTCTAAGAGAAAGGCTTACAGCCATTGACATTTAGGGGTTTCCCCATCAAAATAAGTAGATCCCTGCCCAATCACTTCCTGTGGAGGCCACCCACCAAGCCCTACCAATGAGAATAAAATTTCCATCATTCATTCATTCATTCAGCCATTCTACAATTATTTAGTATCTATGATGAGCACTTCGATTATTGAGCACCTATAATGGTCCAGGCACTAGGGATAGAAAATAAATGAACAAAATAAGTCTCTGCTCTCATAGAGCTTACATTCCAGAGGACAGACACAGAAAATAAGCAGGTTGATGAGTAAGTTCAGTAGATGGTATGTCGGAGGGTGTTAAGTGCTGAAGACAAGCATAGAACAGGGTAAGGGGATAGGAAGTGTGGGGCTTGAGGTATTATATTGAGTGTTCAGGGATGTAGTGGACTTTGAGCAGAGATGTAAAGGTAGTGAGGGAGCAAGTCAGGAGCCTATTTGGGCAAAGTGTTCCAGGAATTAAAAGAAAAGCAAGTACAAAGTCCCTGAAGTGGGAACACACTTGGCATATTTAAAGAACACCAAGTTTTTACAAAGTGGTCAGGTTCTGGACATATTTTAAAGAAAGATGGAACATTTGCTGAGAGGTTAGAAGACTGGGGAGGGTCAGGATTGGTGGGGGAAGGAATCAAGAACCAGCAATTTTGGACATGTTTGATTTTGGAATTTTATTTGCCTATTGATAGCTAAGTGACAGTATCAGGCGGACCCTGGAATGCAGTCTAGGGTCCAGGGCAGAAGTCAGAGCTGGAGCTGTTCATTTGTGAGTCATCATCTCATCACACAGATGGTAGTTAAAGCCACGAGACTGGATGAGATCATCAAGATGAACATGATTGAGCCCTGGGAGCCCTCCAGCACAGAGATATCAGGAAGATGAGAAGGAGTCAGCAGAAGAGATGGAAAAGTGAGGTGGCAGGGTAGGGAAAGGGGACCTATAGAGGATGGCATCCTGTGGCCAAGTGAAGAAAGATTGGCTTGGAGGAGGGGTGATCATTAGGTTAAGGTTAAGATATGATCAGTTGTGTCAAAGCGGCAGCTAGATCAAGTAAGATGAAGACTGAGAATGGACCATTGGATTTGGCAGCACGAGTAGACAGCCAAAGATTGCTGTTCAGGAGAGTTCAGGAAAGTTTCCAACACCAAAGATACAGTTCAACACAGGCAGGGAGGAAGGTACTTGGAAGAAACCCAACATCCCAGGGAGGTGAACAAAACTTAATCTGAAAGAGAAGAAAAGATATTGCACGCATGACACAAAAATAGAATTCTATTTTTTAAAAAAGGAAGAAATAGGGCATTCCCTGGTGGTTCAGTGGTTAGGACTCTGCATTTTCACTGTCATTGCCTGGGTTCAACCCCTGGTTGGGGAACTAAGATCCCGCAAGCCATGCAGTGCGGCCAAAAAAATTAAAAAAAATGAAAAAGGAAGAAACATCCAGAGATGTAGACTGAGCTAGATAGAGAGAATCTTGAGTCTGGGAGGTCAGTTAGGAGACTATAATACGTTAGAAATGAGGGCCAAGGACAGGATTGGAGCTCAAAATGGGGAAGAGTGCGTAATTAGAGAAAACTTTAAAAAATATTTTTTCTAAAAAATGTAGTATATGCTCCCTTGTAGAAAATTTCAAAATAGAGAAAAATGTATTTATGGGAATAAAAATTAATATTGCAGCACATTTAACTACTCAACATTTCAGCACATGTGCCTCCAGTCTTTTCACATATATATTTTTGAACAACATGGGATCATACTGTAATATATAGTTTTATGTCCCTCTTTTTGCAGTTAACCTCATATAATAAATTCCCATGTTTTAAATATTCTTTGGGAGCTTGCTTTTAAAATAATTACTGAGATATAATTTACATAAAGTAAATTAAAAAGTAATTTAATTTAAAAGTAAAAAGCACAAAGCTTAGGTTTATACATCAATTGATTTTTACTTGTGTGTGCATATAGTTGCATACCTCTCCCTAACGGTAACCACTATTCTGATTTCTATTATGTGGATTAACTTTGCCCATTTTTGAGCTTCATATAAATGGAATCATACAGACCAAACTCTTTTGAATCCTACTTCTTTCCCTGAGTATAATATTTTAAAAATTGGTCTTTGCTATTGTGTTTATCCCTAGTTCCTTTTTTTTTTTTTTTCCGGTACTCGGGCCTCTCACTGTTGTGGCCTCTCCCATTGCGGAGCACAGGCTCCGGACGCGCAGGCCCAGGGACCATGGCTCATGGGCCTCGCCGCTCCGCGACATGTGGGATCCTCCCGGACCGGGGCACGAACCTGCGTCCCCTGCATTGGCATGCGGACTCTCAACCACTGTGCCACCAGGTAAGCCCCCTAGTTCCTTTTTTTATTGGTATGTAATATTACGTTGTATGGCTGTGTCAAAATGTGTTCTCCTACTTATGGCCATTGGATTGTTTCCAATTTGGGGGGGAGAGGACTATTGTGAATAAAGCTGCTGTAAACACTCTTGTCTTTTCATGGACATATGTTTTTATTTCTCTAGAAGTAAATTGCTGGGTCATAGGGAAGGTGTACATGTACTTTTGTGAGAAGCTACCAAACACTTTTCCATAGTGGTTCTGCCACTTTACTTTCCCACTATCTATGAATATGAGTTCCCATTGCTCCATATTCAAACCAATGAGAATATGATTTTTTAAAATGGCTGAATGGTATTATTTCATATTATGTGCCTAGACCAGTTGTTAGACATTTTAGGCAATTTTTCACTATTATAAACAGGAGTTCTTGATTATAAATCCTTGACTTCATCTGTAAGAAATATTTTCAAGGGAAAATTCACCTGACTTACCATTTCTATATCATTTATCATTCAGTTAGTACCTGGTTAGTTAAATTCATTAGCAACAATAACAGAGCAGATAATGCAGAAATGTGGCCACATTTCAAGGTGGCTTTGAAATGCATTTCTTTAAAAGTTACATCTGAAGTGGATAGGTGACTACAATTCCACAACTTGAAAGCACTTCAAACACAGAACTAGCACAAATATTATCTTTCTTCTCTCTCTCCTTTTGTCCCTTCCCCTCTCCCCCTTCTCCCCCTCCCCACCCCCCATCAAATGACAAAACAAACAATTTAGTAACAACTTTGGTGTCCTTTATTCAAGGGAAAACAACCCATGGATTGCGGGGGAGTTCAATGCTCACTAGCAGCGAAGCAATCTTCCAAGGGATTTTGGGCAAGAGAGAATTTTACAGAATGTTAGAAGAGGCAACTGGGAAGCAGGGTGAGCTTGGCTAGCAGGTCGGGGATTTCCTAATAAGGCCTGCAGGTCCTATTTTCTAGAGTGAGGTGAGCTTGCTAAAGCTGAGTTGGAGGATTGCTTGGTGTTAGTTTTCTTTGACAGGTGTGTCCTGTTAAGTGCAGACTGACAGGTTTGCGTTTGTGGTATGGGTGGGGTCCCTGGGGTGGCCTCCATTTTGGGGTCCTGATAAATGAATTAACTTTATCACTCTACATATACATATCTACTCATAATGTCTGGATTCTGAAATAAAGTTCAAGTGAAGTCAAATAACTTAGATATACCGTGGATGTGAGAGACCTTTGACCCTTTCAGCCATCTGTAGAGTAACATTTGTAGAATCTGGGCAAACAAGCTGCAGGGCTGCTGCCAGGTGGATCCACTTCCCTTTCCTCCTCCACTTTCTCGGGTGGGGGTGGATGGAGCCACCTTTCAGTCAGGCTTGTGGCTGAGCAGAGCTAAACTCCCGTATCAAAACCGGGACAGGAGGCCGAGCCTTTGCTGCTGAAGCTCTAACGTTGCCACAGATGCCATACGGAGAGAATGTTACAGGAAAGGAGGAGCGATTAAAGTCAGATCCTGAAGCCGGTAAAGCCATTACTGTTTTGGATTGTGTTGGTGTGGTGTAGCTACCCGAGACCTGCAGACTTCTCAGCTTGGGGTCCACAAACACCCGCAGAAAATATGAACTAAATGGTAAGTTGTATATGTTCACTTTCATCTGGAGAGAAGACTTATCTATAATCTTCTATAACTCTTGTCATATTCTCAAAGGTGTCCATGATCCAAGGGAGGAGAAGATTTGCCAGAATGACCTACCGGTGCTAAATTGAAGGAAACCTCCTAATTTGTAGTCCTTGCCTGAAGTGCCCCTTGTAGAAGCCTAATTCTCTAGCTCAAGCACCTGGCCTTGTCATATTCCCTTTTTTCCCTCATCTAACTTCTTTTGTTTATTTTCTATCATATTTCCCATCTCTCCCATCTCCTTCCTTCCTTTGGATTCTTCTCTCTTCTTTCTGAGCCTTTTCCATACCCGCTTTCTTCTTCTTTCTCTACTGTAATAGACCCACTGGGGAAGCTTGGATGGAGTGCTGGGGCAGTCATGTAGGCAGGGACTTCTCCAATTTATTTCTCTACCATCTTTTCCCACTGTTCCCAGTAGTGATTATAAGATATTGGCATTAAGTAGATGAACTCATTTTGAAAGTACTTGCTTAGTGTTCTTTCGAGCCATGTAACATTTGACCATGATATATACTAAATCATGATGATGAGCACCCCAGGAAGATAATGTTGACATCCTTGAGAAATCAATGGAAAATACTATGAGGTACTGTGAATAAATAGCCATAAAGGCTGGTTGAATATTATCACTTAAGGAACCATTAAAAATAATGCTATTTATATAACCAAAGTGAATCCCATTTCTCTGCAGATCAAATAATTATGCACAGCAAGAGCAAGCATCTTGGCTTTCACTAATTACAGAATTTTTTTTTTCACAAATACCTTTTTATATTTTGACAGCGCTGGTTGTTTTAAAGTTGTTCCCAAGAATGCATGTTCAAAAATCATCTTTCAGTCTTTCACATTTTTAAGAATGATGTAATGCTTCCTTGATTATTTCAACATAACATGGAATTGAAACTCTGTGGTTTGGGGTTTGCAGATTCTTCCTTTTTAATCTTCTTTAGGAACACATTTCATAATGAGTTCTGGTCTAAAATGTGATCCTGGTTTTCATCAGAATTTCTCTCATTCTATTTTTGGCTGAAATGGGGTAAAGAATCAAATGACTTTTGGCTCTTTTTTGTCCAGTGTTTGTGGTTTCACACGGTTTTAATATGCTTGAGGATAAGATTTCATTTTGTAGAGAAGGGTTTAAGGCCCCAGTGGTCCAACATAGCCCTGTGAGCTGCAGTCTCTCTCTAATGAAGGCCATAATATTTTTATCTCTTAGAGAGATTGAAAACCATAGCTTTTGTGGATGGATTCATCAGTGTATTGGGGATGAAACTGGTCTTTAAAACATACAAATGTTGGGCTTCCCTGGTGGCGCAGTGGTTGAGAGTCCGCCTGCTGATGCAGGGGACATGGGTTCGTGCCCCGGTCCGGGAATATCCCACATGCCACGGAGCGGCTGGGCCCGTGAGCCATGGCCGCTGAGCCTGCACGTCCGGAGCCTGTGCTCCGCAACAGGAGAGGCCACAACAGTGAGATGCCCGCGTACCGCAAAAAAAAAAACCCATACAAATGTTATTTCACTCCTTATTTAAAACTCCAGAGATTTCTGCATTACTTTTCTATCACTGCAGAACAAACCACCACTAAATTTTCATGATTTTGAAACACAAAACTATGTACTGGCTCACAGCTCTATGTGTCAGTGATTTTGGCTGGGCTCACCCAGGCCGTTCTGTTGGTCTCCCCTGGGGTCACCTACAGTCATCTTGTGCTTGACTTGGTTTGGGTGACCTACATGGCCTTACTGGCCGTTGGTGCTAGCTGTTGCCTGTGGTGCCCAGGTTCTCCACCACATGGCCTCGCAACCTCCAGTTGGCTAGACCAGGCTTCTTTATACAGCGGAGGCAGGGCAGCATTGTAAAAAGGAGAGAATGGAAGCCGTAGGGGTCTCTTGAGGCCACGTCTCAGATACCCCACAATGTCACTTCCTCCAGATTCTCTTGGTTCCAGAGCCAGCCCCAGTTCAAGGAGAGGGAAGATAGCCTTCATGTCTTGATGGGAGGAGCCTCAAAATCACCTTGCAAAGGGACATCCATGCAGGGTTGCAAGGATTATAGTGATCATCTTTGCAGGCAACCTTATTATCACAATTAAATAAAAACAAAATTTTCACTATGGCCCCCAAGTCCCTACATCATCTGACTTCCTTTTCAAACTTGTATTGTTCCACGCTTCCCTTTGTTCCTTGCCCTCCTTTCTGTCACTCCAACAGCCTCACCTTGTTCTCTCTGTCTCAAGTGCTCCTTCCTCATATCTTGGCTCCTTGTTGTCACTCAAGTCTTAGTTAAATGTCACTAAGAATATATATTTTTAGAAAAATACTTTATTGAGGTATGATTGGCATATAAAAAGCTATACATATTTAATGTATACAGCTCTATGAGTCTGGGGAGAAGTACACACCCTTGAAACCATCACCAACATCAGTGTCACAGACATATCCATCACCTCCCAAAGTTTTCTCCCACCCCTATTATTATTATTAGTGTGTGGTGAGAACACCTAACATAAGATCTATGCTTAGTAAATGTTGAGTATACAGTACAATATAGTTGGCTAGGCACTATGCTGTATAGTAGATCTCCAGAATTTATCTTGCATAACTGAAATTTTGTATCCTTTAACCATCACCTGCTCACCCCCCTCCACCCCCCGCAATCAGCCCCTGGTAACCACCATTCCACTCTGCTTCTACGAGTTTGACTATTTTATATTCTACATATGAGAACCCTCAGAATGTCTTAAGTTGCCTCTTCTACTTTCTTAGCAACTCTTTATTACTTATATGCTTTTATTTATTTTATTTATCACTCTCTGAAATTACCTTATTTTTTAAAAATATGCTTATTGCTTATTTTCCCACTGGAGTATTAAGTTCTACGGGAGCTAAGGCTTTGTCTGTCTTGTTTATTCCTATATGTTTGGGGACGAGAATGTGTCTACCATAATGGTCCTCAACCTTGGCAACACTTTAGAACCACCTGGAGGTTGTGGGGTGATGCCCAGGCTGCACTCCAGACAACTGGAAAAGCCAAGGGATCCCACAGACCACTGGCCTAGCCTGAAAACCTCAGAGAAGAGCAGGAACCAGGGCTGGGTATTAAAGCGAAGGCAAGATTTAGAGATGTGGAGGAAAGAAGACGGCCTCCCAGTCAGAGTGGACCTAGGAGGTGCAAGAGGGAAAGGAAATGGGTGTTGCCGAATGAGTCATGCCAGGAATAGGCTTGTAAACTTGATTCGATAAGTGGTTGGTACATCGACCATTCTTCCTGAATTTTCCAAGCTAGCTGATTTGAAATACTGTATTCCATTTTCCATGTAAATCAGCAAGACATCTTCTAACATTTCAGCATCTAAAGTCCACATCTAAAGCAGAAGCGACACAATATCATAGTAAAATGATGAATCTTTTGTTTTTTTAATCAGCAAATATATACTCTGACATGGGAAATCTTATCATTTAAGAAAGCAACTTTATATTCTTAAGTGGGGCACAGGAGTGATAAAAGTGATGTCTTAGGGTTGTTCTGTAAGAAAGGATTGGAGATTAGAGGAGGAAAAGGAAAGAGATGGGTACCGTAGCCATGCTGGTGCATTTATCCAGGTGAAGTGGATAAGGGTCACGGTGATGGGAACATAAAGTCAAAGGTAGATGTGAAAGGCATTTGGAAAAAAGAAGCAAGACACAACTCATGATGATGGGTCAATAGTGTCCCAGCTGGAAGAGAAGGGTGGCCTTACTCTCCTGGGTTAAATTATTCCGGTGAGCATTTATATTGACCAATTTCACAGAATTAAATTCACATAGTGCTGTGTGTTGCCTGAGTGACAGGGAAAAGAGCAGAGAGAAAAAGACATTTACCTGGTACCAGTTTCCAAAAGCCTAAATCCTTTATTTTTAAAATTAAGATATAATTCATGTACTATAAAATTCACTCTTTTAATGTATACAATTCAGTGGCTTTTCATATATTCAAAAGGTTGTGGGACCAACATCACTGTCTAACCCAGAACATTTTTATCACTCCAAAACAACCCTGTACCCATTCAGTTACTCCTCATTCCCCCCTCCCCATCTCTTGGCAACCACTAATCTAGTTTCTGTCTCTATGGATTTGCGTACTGTGAACATTTCATATACATGGAGTCATATAATATATGGCTTTTTGTGATGGACCTCTTTCATTTCACATAATTTTTTCAAGGTTTATCCATGTTGTAGCATATATCAGTACGTTATTCCTTTTCATGGTTGAATAATATTATATGGATATACCACATTTTGTTTATCTATTCATCAGTTATTTGGATTATTTCTACTTTTTGCCTTTTATGAATAGTGCCTAAGCCCTGCAGTATTGAGATTGCCTTTACTACGTTCATGAGCCATCTTCAATATCTCAAGGATACTACTGGAAACATCCCTTTGGCTCACACAAATGTTAGAATGATGCCATCAAAATGGAAGACCAGGCCATTCCTTTTCTCAAAATGCTCCAGTGGCTCCCTTCTCACTCATAGTAAAAGACAATCCTGAGCACAAACTCTGAGACTTTCTTCAGTCTGTTCTGTGTCTCCTGGTTCCATCCTTTGTCTCAGCTGCCCTGCCTTCCAGTTGATATTCAACCACGCTGGGCATGCTGTCTCCTCGGGGCCTGTTCTCCTTGCTTGCCCCTCTTCTCCCAGGGATCTCAATGGATCACTCTGTCCCCTCCTCCAGATCTTTGCTCCAATATCAGCTTCTTGGGAAAAAAACACCCCTGTACCTACACTGTGCTTTTCACATCCCATCTCCCTCCTTGCTTTGTTTCCCTTAGAACTTATTCTATCTATATATTTTATTTATTTATCTTGCTTATTGTCTATCTTCATTAAAATGCAAACTCCAAGAGGGTAAGAACTTTGATGTGTTGTGTTCACTGCTATATCTCCAGCACCTAGAATTGCATCTGCCACATAATAGATGTTCATTAAATATATGCAGAATGAATATTCTTCAAATTAGGCTGCTCAGGCTATCTGAAATATCAAATTTCTTTGTTTCTGACTGGAAGGATACCCATGCAGTATGAAAGTATGTCTAACTCATGCTGATCAAAAGTTCTAGTGAGCATAAGTCTTTGACTATACTTATTAGTTTGACTAATATAAAAAAAATACAGGCATTATCACTTAGATGCATCAGTTTATTTGGTAGAAAAAAAATTCAGAAACTTTGGTTTATGTGGGGGGAGGTTATGGGGAAAGGGGGGTGCCTCGTGGCAAGAAGTTTGGGAACAACTACCCTAAACAGCTGTCTAAAAGGATCTTGGTTAATGCAGTTGGTTAATTACCGAGAAATTCCAGGAAAAAATAAAAGAGCTTCATTTTAAACAAATGTTTATCAGCACATACCATTTGACTGGACTACTGTTCAAAGGTTCCTGTTGCAACTCTTTTTGGCAGCACCTGTGTAAAACTGAGGCAGCAGTAAGTGACAAAGGTTTTATTTATCTCCTGTTATTATCTGTTGACTTTTAAAAGGCTCAGTAATGAACAGCGGCAGATTAGCTAACCCATCAGGAAGAGTGAAGCAATGTCTTGTGAGGCCCAATGTTCCCACCAGCCCCCTTGGAACTCTCCAAGCCAGTGAAAGAGAACATCTCAACGAACTTTTTATTACATAGTTGTGTGAAATGAGGCTCCAAAAGGGGAAGTAAGCCATGCTGTTAAATAAGAATCTGCCAGAGTAAAACAAAGCTAGCACTAATTGGAGAGAGTTCACATTAATTGTACTCTGATTACACTGGACATTTTCTACACATATATTACATCGCTTCATCAGTAGTGTGACCTTTGAGATAGATATTATTTTTTCCTTCTACATTCAAGAGACCTGAGACTCACAGAGGCTAACTTGCCCCAAACTTTAAGTAAATGGCAGAGCTAGGATTCAAATCTCATTATCTGGACCATGAAAATCTTTGCTCTCTTTCTCTGAAGTCTAGTATCTCCAGGTGGGAAAACCTCTTTCTCTAAAAGTCTCTTAGTTCCTGCCCCTTGACATTCACAAATAATAATGATGATGATAATAATAATGATAAGGATTATGCATATTTACTTGGTGCCTACATTAGTCTAACCTCTGGGATATGTTTAAAAAAAGGAAGAAAAATTCCTGCCTTTGTGGGAGAAGAAAGACAATGAACATGATATAGAAACAATTTAAGTAGTTTTTTAAGAAAGTGATATTTGTGATGAGGAAAATAAATAGAACAAGCTAAGGGGCAAGATCAAATAGAGTGGTCAGGGCAAGCTTCATTAAGGTAATACTTGAGCAAAGACTTGAAGGAGCTGAAGATGCAGATATCTGTGGTGAAATGTTTGAGGCAGAGAGAAGAGCTAGTTCAAAGGCTCCGAGGTGGAAACATGCCCTATGGGTTTGAGAGACAGTGAGAAGGCCAGTATGATGACAATGGCTAGAGTGACAGCAGAGAATGGTGGGAGGTGAGGTCAGGTGAAACAGGGGCCAGACTGTGCAGGGCCTTGTAGGTTACTGTAAAGACATTGGTTGGCTTTTACTCTCAGTGAAATGGGGGAGTCTTTGTAGGATTTGGGGTAGAGGAGTGACAGGATCAGATTTACACGTTAAAAGTATCCCTCTGGCTGTGGTGGTGAGGAAAGTGAAGGGGGAGAAGGATGGTCACCCCAGATAGGAGCCTTCTTCAATGATCTAGACAAGAGATGATGATGGCTTAGAGCAGAGTGGTAGCAGTGGAGGGAGAGGGAAGTGACTGGGTTCTGGATAAGATTTGCTGAGGGATTTGATAGACAGTAATCAAGGATGCCAGTGGCTTTGTAGTAGGCATCTCCCCATTAAATCTTCTAAGCAACACGGCCACAAGGGAATGCAGGGTTCAAGAATCTTCACAGTGTGCGTGCGACACATGGCAAAATATTTTACAGCCTGAGGAGGAACCAAAATACTTTAAACTATTTCATCAAAACAATCAAGATACAATATTTAAAATTCTAAGTATCAAGAATCAGAATCTAGTGCTATCTCTCCATTTGATCATGGTCAGAGTTACTTAATCTCTCTGAGCCCCAAGTTCTTTTTCTGTAACATGGGGATTACTGTTCTGCTGTCTCAATTGTGAGACAATGTGATCTCCATGGGAGCAGTGACTTTGTTTGGATAACTGCTCTACTCAGGCACTTAGAATGGTGCCTGGCACATAGCAGGTGCTCAATAAACTCAAATGACTAAATGGAAGAGAATGTACTCAAGACTTTTTTGGGAAAAAACATAAGTATGTTAGGTTAATTATTAGTGAACTAAGACAACTGCCAAGACAAGCAGCTTTGGGGGAGGCCTAAATTAACAGGGTAATTACTTTGCTTTGACTTAGCCTGTCACTTCTAGTTGTTCATGTAATGGAATAATGAGGACATCCCTTCAGAGTTTCTAGCCTCTTGTGCTCATATGCACTTTCATAAGCCAGCAGCACCTGGACAACTTATGTAAGAACAGCTTTGATGAGCAGCCTCCTTTTAATTAAGGACATCTGCTTTTTTAATTGGTCTCATTAGAGAGTTTCTTTGCAGCGTGAATCTGATCACTGAGGAAGCTGATAACGAAAATAGACCAGGTACATAAAGCCCGGGGGAATTGAATTCTAATCTCGAGTCAATGAATTAATACATGAAAGCACTTAGAATAGTACATGGTAAGAAAATGCTCCAGAAGTACTAGTTATTCTTATTGTTATCTGTTCGTTCATTCATTCATTCATTTTCCTCCTCTCTCCCTCCCTCCCTCCCTCTCTTCCTTCCTTCCTTCCTTCCTTCCTTCACAATTCACTAGTCCATTCATCTTATGGCTGTTTTCTGAGACCTGTTTCGTGGCAGGTCCTGTGATAGGTGTAGGGCATATGAAGACGAATGAGATACTACCTCTACTTATGAGATATTCACACGAAGCCAATTAGAAAACAAAGCAGAAATGGCATCTGTCCAGCCCATCTTTTTCCTGACATTATATTAATGTAACATAAATGCCTGAGTGGGTGTCCTTAAGTTCCCCAGACTTTTGAGGTCCCCTTTTCTGTTCATTTAGGAATAAAATGTCTCCAGACCCCATTGTATGGGGTGTAGGAAATTCAGCACCCTACCAAGCTTTCTGAGGATTCCTGTTGGTCACTTCTTACTCCAGTGTCTTCCCTGCTCTTCATTTGTCATCTTGTCTCCTACTTTTTCTCTGCTAGATCTGAATGGATTGACCACAAGCAACCCAAAGCACCACTACTCAAGGTTACTATGGATAAGAGATTTTTGCTATGTGTTTTGTGTGGATAATGGGAGATGGGGTGCGTAATTTAAGCAGAGTAGGACTATAACTTCATATGTGATGTCAGAGTGCCTTCAAATTATCAGTCTTTTCTGCAATTCCCCCATTAAAAATGCTCCTCTTTTATACTTTAGCTTGTTGCTCTAAATGGACTCTGTTTTACTCCCTGTAATTTTCTCTTATAACCCCTCCTTCTGGTCCTTCTGGAGATTGGGGTGGGGGTGGGGGGGAAGTATGGAAACAGGAAGACCAGAAAGAAGGTTGTGGTAGAAATCCAGGCGGCCAATGATGATGATGTGGACCATCATAAGGGGAGGAGGTTAGTGAGCAAATAGATTCAGAACTTCTTTGAAGGTAGAGTTGACAGGTTTGCTGATGGATTGGATATGGGATTTTAGAGGGAAAATGTCCATATGGCTCTAGGATCATTGGCTTGAGCAATAGGAAACTTGGAATTAGTAAAAGTAACTCATGTTTAATGCAGGATATCTGGGAAATATCTAAAATATAAATAAGAAAATAATTATCCACAGTTTCTATTACCTAAAGATAATCATTTTTATCTTTACTATTTCCCTGTATTTCCATCTAGTCATTTTTTTCTTCCTTGTTCTAGGCTGTTTTTCTATGAGTGTCTATATGTACATACATACAAAAAATATAAATACACATATAGAGCAATGTATATGTATACACACACACACACATATATTGCTTTAACTGTACAGAATACATATTCTGCTTTTTTTGTTTGTTTGTTTTTCGGTACGCGGGCCTCTCACTGTTATGGCCTCTCCCGTTGCGGAGCAACAGGCTCCGGACACGCAGGCTCAGCTGCCATGGCTCACGGGCCCAGCCCCTCCGCAGCATGTGGGATCTTCCCGGACCGGGGCACGAACCCGTGTCCCCTGCATCGGCAGGCAGACTCTCAACCACTGCGCCACCAGGGAAGCCCCATATCCTGCTTTTTAAAAAAGCCTAACGTAATGATAATACCTCTGAGCTATTGATACCCAGCATTTCTCCGTTAGCAAGCAGCATTATACCACCAAACTTCCTTGTAGCATTATTTTTTCTAATATTCTGAGTATTTCCCCATGTCATTAAATGGTTTTGGAAGGCATTTTTAATAGATGCATAATGTACCACAGTATAGCTGCAGCATAATGTCTTTAGTTATTGCTCTATTGTGTGTATCATTTCTATTTTCATGCTATGAAAAATAATGCTGCAATCTTTGTACGTAAATATTTGTGTGTGACTGATGATTTCCTCAAGAGAAATCGCTAAACATGAAATCAGCAGGTCGGTATTTTTTAAAGGTTAAAAAAAATGACTTCTTGATTATTGATCATTTCTCAGCATTATACCTAACACATTATGATGATAAGCTGAGAGTTGAAGGTCCCCAACGGTGAGTCACTTAAGCGCTCACTTATTCAGTTTCTCACCAGGCTTTTAAAACCTGTGCCTACTTCTCTTCTAACTTTGATTAAACTGAAAGGGCTAACTATAATTAATCTGTGTTAATGAACCTGAAGAGCATTTGAAAGTCATCTAGAAACTGATGATTATGAAATCTTTTCATCCACCTCAGTGCCCTTTATTTTGTAGGAGAAGAACTTCCTTTTCCACCAACCCTATGTCCGTCTCTTTCCTCCTCTGCCCCCAGTTTGGCAGGGCATGGTCCTGGGCCCAATAGTAGACAGTAGCTTCTCCAGATGCTAACTAAGGATGTCACTTAGGATGATTACAAATAACTGAAACCCAGTAAAACTATTGGAGGGCTCCAGGCTTTTAGGCATAGAAAAGCAAGAGGCCAAAGTTAGGTCTCTGGCTAAAAGGCAGTCTTAGGCTTGAACAGTAAATCCTTGCTGTATGGTTTGGATTCTGATTTGGCTTCACAGGGGTGCAGCAAGTGTGGCTATATTATTCACCTATAATACAGATTCACTTGTTACTATCGTATTCCATTTTGGGTCGCCCCCCCCCCAGCCACTGCCCCCCTGCTCTCATTCATACACTCATCTTATGATGAGTTGATGTTAATTGATTATTTTTGTCATATGAAACATTACTATGATTCTAAGAGTCAAGGCTGTCCAAAAGGTATGTCCTAAGATTCAAGGCTGTCCAAAGGAAGTATTACTACCTACCTCATCCCCACTACCCCAAACCCCTTCCCCCATTCTTTCCACCTCATCCCACCCACTCCTCACAGGTAACAATCTCATTAGTTCCTGGTTAATCTTTCCTGTATTTCTTTTGCACAGAGACATGTATGTTTTCTCATACACTTCTTTCTTACAGGAAAGGTAGCACACTATATACATTCTTTTGTAATTGGCTTCTTTTTCATTTAGCAATATATCCCGGAGACTACTCATAGTAGTATCAGCTCATAGAAACCTTCCCCTTCTTTTATATAGCAGCGTAACATTTCGTTGTGTGAATGTGTCATAGTTCATCCAACTAGTCTCCTATATTTGAGCATTTAGGTTGTTCAGTATTTTGCGGTTGTAAACAACGATGGAATGGATAACCAAATGAGTATATGTATATATATATTTTTTATTGTTGAAGGTGTGTCTTCAAGGTAGATTTCTAGAATTGGGATTGTTGGTTCAAAAGATAAGCACATATATAGTTACTGTAATGTGTTGCCAAATTTTCTTCGTGAAGAATTTTACCATCTGTATCCCCACCAGCGGGTATGAGAGTGCCTGTTTTTCAACAGTCTTCTTAACAGAAAATGTGGTCATAATTTTTAATTTTTATCAATCTGATAGCTGAGGAATAGTACCTCCCGAAACTCTGACTTCTGTCTCCTCAACTCAGCCAGATTGCCAAGTGAGCTCTGTTTGGCTATATCCTCCCTGCACTGTGGCCTGGAAACTGCCTCCCTGAAGCAGTTTGGCCAATCATAAGGCTCACCTCATTTCTTTCACTTTTCTCAGGGATGATAGTCCTGAATTCTATTATCCATGTCTAAAAAAAAAACAAAACTTTGTTTCATATATTTTGTCTAGTTTTCTAGTTGTTTAGGGCAAGAGCATATATTCAGTCTCTGTTACTCCATCAGTGGTGGTAGCAGAAGTTGATCCAATGTTCATATGATAAGATGTCCAGACACAGAGGGGAAATTACCAAAGATTATCAAAGCAATTGGAAAAAACCTCTAAAACTGAATAAACACTTTGTCTTACACTGAAAGGGCCCAAAGAATTACAAGCAGAATGAATGCCACCAAATCCACTCTGTGAAAATTCTTAACTCTAAAAGAATAAAGAAAAAATGGAAAACTTCTACAAAGGGAGAAAAGAGAAAGGGAAGCTCTCTCTACAAAAGAAAGAGAAGCTGAGTAGTAACAGACTTCTCATTGGCAGAATGCTAAAAGACAGCTGACCGACCAAATTTTCAGAGACCTGAAAGAATTTTATTTTGAATCTAAAATTCTATAACCAGGCAAATTAGAATATGAGTGATAGTAAAATTTTAAGAGAATACTGTGAACAGCTTAATAGGAACAAATTTGAAAATAAAGTTGAAATGGATGATTTTCTTGGAAAATATAGATTAACAGAATTGATTCAAGAAGATATAGAAAAATCAAATAGACCGATATTCATAGAAGAAATTGAAAATTAACTTCAATATATACCTATTAAAAGGCACCAGGCCCAGAAGTAACTATAGGAAAGTTTTACTGAACTTCAAACTACAGATAGAAAAAATATGAAAAGGTTTCTAATTCATTCAAAGAGGCTACCAGACCCAAAGCCAGACAAGCATAGCGGACCAATGAAGGTCCAGCCAGAGACAGAAACCTTGCCAGTTGTTGAAAATGATGGAAGGAATTAATTAGTAGATGTACAGTTGTTACCCAGGTAACCAAAAGGATAGAAAGAGAAGTCTAAGGTATCAGAATTGTAGCAGCTGCAGAAAGCAGTTTACACACTAGGGTGTGAAGGAATAAAGAAAGGAAGTTGAATGTATTAAAATATAAAAGTATAGAGAAGGGTCCCAATGAATGGAAACTTGGACCTCTGAAGAGAGGCTGCTGTCACACCTGTGCTGGTGTATCTGAGTGGTGGGGATGGCGGGGCGTGGTGGATACTGAGGCTGGTTCTGCAAGTGTTAGAAAAACAACAAACTGGATTCAGCTATTGGTATGGGAAGAAACTGCCCTGGCTGAGTGAAGAAGTGTTGCCAGGATACTGCACACAGGAAAAGGAAGCAGACAGGAAGATCACAGCAAGCTGTTGGAAGGAGCAAGTCCCTTCTTCCTCTCCTAGCCTTTGTTCGTCAGAGACTAAGAAGAAACCAGTTGGCAAAGCAGAAATGTGGTTTGTGGGGTTCCAGCCCCAGCATCACAAATCAAAGTATAGAAGAGTGGGTTTGGAGCTGAGAGAGCTCAGAGAGCATACACACAAAAGAAAATTTACACCCACCCCATTTATAAATGGATGAAAAAAAAATCTTAACTAAAACATCAGCATATTAAATCTAGCAATGTAGAAAAAAGTATATATCACAACAAAGTAGGGTTTATCCCAGGAATACAAGGATGCTTCGATGTTCAGAAAGCTATTTATTAGCAGATGGAAGTCGATAGATCCTGAAAAAGCATTTGATGAAAGTCAATGCCTGCTCCTGATAAAATCTCTTAGCAAAACTAGAGTTAGAAAAAAATCATTATATGTAATGGTGATACATCAGAAGAATTCCTACCAAAGTCAGAAAAAAGACAAGGAGGCATATTATCACTGCTTCATTTCAACATTAAACTGGAGGGCTTAAAAAATACAATTAAATGAGAAAAAGAAGAAGGTATAACTATCTGAGTGGAAGAGATGGAATTGTGATTTTTAGTAAAAAGCTGATGTACAATTTTTAAAAATCCAAGAAAAACTAGTAAGACTGATATAAAAATTCAGAAGGTCACATACATGAGCATACCAAAAGCTAGAAACCATGTCTTTCCTGTGTATCAGTGATGACCAATTAGAAAATATAAAACTCTTGTTTATCTTACAATAAAACTATAAAATGTGTACAAAAAAACTAACAAGATTTGTACAGAGCAATAAAAACTATAAAATATATATGAATGAGCTTAACAAGAAATGTACAGAAAGCTCTATTAAAGGACACAAAAGAAGGTCTGAAAAAATAGATCTGGATGGGAAGGCTGAATTTCATAATGTGACACTTATGTGGAAATAGATTATTTGGTCAATGAAACAGAAGACAACATTTGGAAAGAGAGGCATACATTTATGGAATTTAGTCTATGGTAAAATTATCATTTCAATAGTGTTGGAGGGCTTCCCTGGTGGCGCAGTGGTTGAGAGTCCGCCGATGCAGGGGACACGGGTTCGTGCCCCGGTCTGGGAAGATCCCACATGCTGCAGAGAGGCTGGGCCCGTGAGCCATGGCCGCTGAGCCTGCGCGTCCGGAGCCTGTGCTCCACAACGGGAGAGGCCACAACGGTGAGAGGCCCACGTACCGCAAAAAAAAAATAGTGTTGGAAAAGAGAGCTTACTGAATATTGATTTGGAAAAAAATAAGTTTAGATCATAATTTAACACCAACTCTCAGATTAATGGGATATGTCTAAGAAATTATTAGGAAAAAATACATGACAACATATTTACATCTTGAAAATTAGAACAGCTTTCCTAAGCAAAACATAAACACAGGAGCCATAAGGAGAAAGAATGGGTAGACTTGACTGCAGAAAAATGGAAATTATTTTACCCAAAGAAAGACACTATATTTAAGTTAAGAAATGTATGACTGCTTAGGAGAATGTTTTTGCAACGTAGTTAACAGATATTTAGCCTCAATAACCTTTTCCAGTATTAAAAGCAATCTATTAATGTACTGAGTTAGAACTTTTAATTATTTATCAAGAACGTACTTATAAGCCAGGCACTGTGTTAGCTTTGCAGACATGATTTAGTCCTCAGAACAAGAGGACTAATTGGAGTTGATATTATTGTCCCCATCTGGCAGAGAGAAAACTGAGATTCGGAAAGTATAAGCAACTTGCTTCTCACAGTTTCTAAACTGTGGAGCCAAAATTTCCTACCAATTCTGTTTGACTGCAGAGCTCTTTCCCATGACCTTTTCTTTTCCTAGTGCTAACTTAGTTTACCTTTAACATTTCTAAAATTGCGCTATTATCTCATATGAAGTATTCTCTGACCTCATCTTTTATGCTATGGTCCTGCAGAGTCTTAGCCCCTTAAATCACCCATAGCACAATGAAAGAGTAAATGGAAAGTCAGAGAGTCTACAAATATTTATTCTAAGAGAAGGGAGAGGGATAACCTTATCATCTCCATTCACAATTAAAAACTTGGCAAAAACAGAAGCTAATAGGGAAATTTGAATTTGGCCCGTTCTCTGATTTGTTGTGTGGTGGTGTCAAAATTATTCATTAGCCTAGCTTCATGCTGACAAGCAATAATTTCTGCAGGGCCAAGTGAATTTCATGACCCAAACGCATAGGAAACTCTTAAGCATGGAATCTGAAGATGCTCGCTTTATCTATCAATGAATGACTCCAAACAAATTCTTGATTGGAATAATGTGGTGAAAAAAAGAATGAAGTTCCCAGAATTTGAAAAAAAAACTTTGTTTAGATAAAAACCTACAGCTCCCATTTTCTACCTTATCTTTGGCCAAATATTTGAACAGAGTTGCAATAAAGGAGCTAAACTGACAGTTTTCAGTTACATTTCTTTTCATCTATTTCCTTGTGGTGCTGCTAGATCATGACTACAATTGTTACCTTTGTTATATGGGACTATGAACATTTCCTGGGCTAATCTTTCTCACACCCCTTGGCAGCTTTCCCTTCTTCTCTGTCTGTCCTTTTAACATTGGTATTTTTTAGAACTCTACCCAAGGCGTTTTCTGCTGGTCTCATCCACCCTATAGCTCCAGTTACCAGGATGTGCAGGTGATACCTGTATTATTTAGGGAGATTTTGGTGGCAAATATCAGAGGACGCAGTAATGACCTAATGATGATATTAAGTACCTCATAGAAGTGAAATCTGGAGATAGTGTGTTCCACGGGTGGTTCAGGGGTTCAGAGATGCCATCAGGTACCAAGGTTCTTTACACCTTTCAGCTCTGGCATTCACAGAGCCATGTCACCAGTTTCTAGATGGCAGCTGAAGCTCCAAACCTCAGGTTCTCATATAACACATTTAAAGTGGGAAGGAAAGGGGTTTTGAAGGCAGAAGAGAGCTTTCTTCTCATGTTGCTCTCTGCTTTATCAGGGAGGAAAATTTTCCCTAGAAGTTCCTCAGTGGATTTCACTTGCCTTAGAAATGAATCACATATCATACCAATGACAAAGAGAAATGGAGTTACCAGGGTTGACTTAAATTTTTATTCATTCTTTTGTGAACTGGGTGCACCACTGCCTGAATAAAATTGGAGTTCTGTTAGCAAGGAAGATGGGAGGGTATGGTTGGTGGACGGTTAATAAATAATGTCAAGCATAGCGCCCCAAAATCAATGTCTTCAACCCAGATCTTCTACATGAAGTTTAGCCCCATTTATGCAAATGCCTGCAAAACATCTCAGACTTCTCAGATTCCATAAACTTGTCACTTTCCCTGACAGTCCTCTGCCTAAACCCTGATATCCTGTCCTATTGCATGCACAGACCTCCTCCTGCTTTAATGAAATGAATGGCATTGCCGTTCATTCAGTTGTCCAGAACAGAAACTTAGGTGTAATCCTTAACATCTCTTATCCCTTAACCTTCACATTTTAGTCAATCACAGATTCCTATCCAATGTATCTTCTAAATATGGCTCAGATCTTGTATTTCTCTTTATCTTCCTTTCCATGGAAGCAAGCAAAATCACCAAATGATTGATCTGCCAACAAACCAGCTCATTATACAATAGTTACAAAATTTACAAATTGTGTCTTTAGCATTTTAATATACCTGTTTACCAGTTTTAGTAAAAATTTTGAGTTTTACTTACTGATGGATAACACATGTTTTTTTTTTTAATTTTTAAGTAAACTCTGTTAGTTTACTTAGTAAACTAACAGTAAACTGGTGTTAGTTAGCAGAATGATGTGCATAAAATTTATTTCAAGTCTGAAAGCACACAGAAGAGTACTGTGTACCATTTGTGATTTGGTATATTATAAAAATGTAAAAATATGCATAGGAATGAGAACATACAAAGCTCATTTATAGTGGCAAACTTCAGAGAAGAAGGAAGGAGAATGGGATTGGGGGTTGACAGGGCCTTCAACTACATGTAAGGTTTTATTTCTTTCAAATAAAAAAATGAACGAAATGTGACAAAATCTAAAGGTCTCTTGACTTTGATTGATTAGTGATTTCTAGGGGTTTTAAAAAAGATATTCTGTTTTTCTGTATGGTTGAAGACTTCATGCTAAAAACATTTATAAAAGATAAAAATCTAAAAGAAATTAAAATTGTAAGCTTATGAAATTTAAACAGAAAAATTTAATTTAAATGTAAACTAAATTTATATTCAGAAGCATTCATTGGAAATGGTTGGAAAAAATCTTACCCCATATAAAATGCTAAAATTTTTATTTATAATCCAAAAGAATAGAGATCCATCTGCTTGATAAGAGTCTGCAGAATGATTCTACATGAAAAAGGAAAACAAAAAAGCAATAGAAAGGAAATGAGCAGGGCTTACTCTAATGGATAATCTGATTAGAATGCCTGTCACGGTGTTTATTGATGCTGCTGATGCTGTTTGCCAGTATCTGTGTAAAGAGGAGTATTAGGCAGGATACAGTTTTAGTGGCTGACACAAAGAACCAAAATAAAAGTAGCTTAAACAAGGGAAAAGTCTGTTTCTCTCTCGTAAATAGTCTGGGTGTAAGTAGTTCAGGACTGAAACAGTAGCATGACAGTGTCAGGGACTTGGACCCCTTCTTTTTTTCTTTAATTTTATTTTTTAATAAATCACAAATACAGAGTCAAAGGGACATTCCATTATACCACAGTACAATACTTCTTTTATTTATTTATTTTTGGCTGCGCTGGGTCCTCATTGCTGCGTGTGGGCTTTCTCTAGTTGCGGCAAGCGGGGGCTACTCTTCGTTGCGGTGTGAGGGCCTCTCACTGCGGTGGCTTCTCTTGTTTTGGAGCACGGGCTCTAGGCGTGCGGGCTTCAGTAGTTGTGGCACACGTGCCCAGTTGCTCCACGGCATGTGGGATCTTCCCAGACCAGGGCTCGAACCCGTGTCTCCTGTACTGGCAGGCAGATTTCTAACCACTGTGCCACCAGGGAAGCCCATACCCCTTCTATCTTGTTACTCTGTCATTCTCAACACACAGCCTCCTCTTATGGTCCAAGATGGCTGCTCCAACTTTCACCATCAGGCCCACATTTCTCCAATAGGAAGAAGGTACAAAGAAAGTGGAGGGCATGCTCCTTCCTTGTAAGGACATGACTAATAAGTTACTCCATCAGTTCTGCTCTTATTCCATGGCTACACCTGGCAGCAAGGGAGGCTGAGAAAGACAGTCTTTTTCTGGGTGTCGTGTACACAGCTAAAAGTCAGGAGCTCTCATTCGTAGCACATAAAGGGAGAATGGATAGTAGGAAATAATTAGGAATCTCAGATCAAGTGGCAAAAATCATTCCTTAACAGCTGGTACAAAATTCTTCTTAGGGTGAGAAATGCCTTGTTTAGGGAAATATCTTTGAGTTGTTTGGGTGTGAAAATATATGCAGGGCAGAGACTAGAAAGAGAAGATAGAATAAAAGGAGGTTGGCTGTTTCTCTGCATAGGTAAATTGGATTTTTTTTCCTACAAAGAGAAGAGAGGGAGGGGTACCAAGTTACTTGACAGAAGTCTGGACTTCCCAGACTTTTATCAAGTCTGCCACTTAAAGAAAGGCTCTGTGAAGTTGGGTTTTATATATGGGTATGTGTGGAAATCCAGGAAGGAGCTGAGTTTCTGTATGAGCAAGTATCGTGCATGACAGGGAGACCACTTGAGAAACTAAACAGTTCACGAATAGAAGTATTCAGAATCACCCCTCAGCTTTCCATTGGCTTGTTTTCCTTGAACCCAATTTTGGAAGAGTTATTTCCCGAGAGCCTTCTAGGTTTTCCTAGTGAATGAAGCCCTGGCAGTTCTCTTTCATGTCTCCAGATATGCCCGAGTTCTAGGAAGAGCACAGCAGAGGCTCCAGCTGAAGGCTTTGCTAATCTCAGTCTGATCTTGGGGGAGTCCATTCACCCCCTGCCCAAACTTCTTCTATCACTGAGAGACAACGTGCAACATCAAGACTCCACATCAGAACTCTGTATGAACTCATTAAGATTTTTTTTTTTACTTTCAACATATTCCCATTATTATTTTTTTTAACATGTTTATTGGAGTATAATTGCTTTACAATGGTGTGTTATTTTCTGCTTTATAACAAAGTGAAGCAGCTATACATATACATATATCCCCATATCTCCTCCCTCTTGTGTCTCCCTCCCACCCTCCCTATCCCACCCCTCTAGGTGGTCACAAAGCACCGAGCTGATCTCCCTGTGCTATGCGGCTACTTCCCACTAGCTACCTATTTTACATTTTGAACTCATTAAGATTTGTTTGCGAATTTTGGTGAACATAGTCACAAAGAAGTCCAAACTCTTAAGTGCTGGCCATGACTTTGAAAGTTCTCTAAAAATTGACTCTGGTATTTTAAAAAGTCAATAGTTTGTGGTATAAAGTTAAAACTTGTATTTAAATTGTTATTATTTAAAAAGTTATTTGTATTCTAAGACTCAGCTAAACGATATTCATTCACTCATTCACCATGACAGGTGTTGTGGAAGATAGCACAATGTATTAAATATGGTCCTTGCCCCCATGTAGCCTTTCATGAATTGATTCATCAAATATTTATGGAGCATCTGCTATATGCCTGCCACTGGGTAAAAAGTCCAGTGAGGAATGAGCTATACGGCCAACCCTCAAAGAGTTTCCTATGAGTGAGGCAGACAAGGAAATAAATAATTACATGATGGTGGGATGTATGCTATCAAAGAGGAAAGCTTAAGGTGCTGTGCTTGTCAATAGCAAATACACAACTTTTAAAGCCAGTCATTTGTGGGATCTTTAAGATGAAAAAAACCTGCAGATTGGGAGAGCCTTCCCAGTTTTCAAAGCATCTGTGATTTCTCTGATATTGTTTACAGAACAGAGCCTGAGAAAATCTTTCCTGCTAACAAGCCAGAATTTAGTTTATAATTAGACAAGAGGGCTCAACAGCCAGGGGTGATGGAACATTGCCGAGAATCTTGGAGAGGACCAAGGGAAACAGCTTAACATTATTTTAAATTTTGAGTTTTGAAAATGCCCATTTATTTCCCATGGAAACCAAGGTCAACCCACCTCAGAGTGGAATTATTAAGGGTGGAATTATTTGTTGTATCATTTACCTGCTTTAATCACAAGTAGTGATTATTAAACACTTACTATGTGCCAGGCAGTGCTGGATGCTTTATATACACCATTATCTTATTTTTTTTTCTAAGGAGGATAGAGGGAAAGAGGATGCAAGTGTGGGATTCAAGATTTTGCCTGAATCAGTCTCTGAGTAACCATCCCATCAGAAGGATTTGTGGTAACTTAAATGTATTGATTCGTAGCCCCACTGAGAAACAGCACTAACTGGCATCATTTCCGTTATGTAATTAAGAATGCATTTGAACCAAACCTGCTTGCTGACCATCTATCTATGCAGAATGGAAACAACAGATAACTGTGGGAGAGAAATTGGCTATATAGGTATTTTTAAATCTAATCTGGGCTTTGTGAACTGTAGTCAAACAATTTATTAAAGAAACTGTTTACCTTGCTGTTCTTTCTTGTCAATCAAAAAATGGGAAAAAAGATAGAAGAAATAGAAAGTAGCTTCTGGACTTAGAAGGGGATGAGAAAAAATATTTGTAGCTTTATTAAGGCTGTTGGAGCTATTTACTCTGCCACATTGTGTATTTTTTTGTAAATTCCCTCATCTTGCTCTCTTAGCTCATGAAACACAGTTATACTGCTGTCCTTGAGTCAACCTTTCTTGAGGAAATCCTTCTTTTATTTATTTTTAATTTCAATTTATGTCAACTAAAACCAAAAAAAAACCCCACAATTCACCCATTTCTCCTATCCCTGCCTTCTGCCTCTGGCAAATACCAATATATTCTATGTGTCTATGAACTTGTGCCCCCCAGCAAGGTGTGTGTGTATGTATGTATGTGTGTGTGTGTGTGTGTGTGTATATATATATATATATATATATATATATATATATATTTAATTTTTTATTGAGTTATGTTTGATTTACAATATTTACAATATTATATTGGTTTCACAACATAGTGATTCAAAAATTTTATAGATTATACTCCTCTGAATGTTACTATAAAATATTTGCTATATCCCCTGTGCTATACAATATATCATTGTATTATTTATTTTACAGACAGTAGTTTGTACCTCCTAATGATCTACTCCTATCTTGTCCCTCCCCACTTCCCTCTCCCCATTGGTAACCACTAGTATGTTCTCTATCTCTGTTTCATTTTTGTTACAGTCACTAGTTTGTTTTATTTTTAGGTTCCACATATAAGTGATAACATATACTATCTTTCTCTTTCTGACTTACTACCCTTAGCCTAACACCCTCCATCCGTGTTGTCACAAATGGCAAAATTTCATTCTTCTTTATGGCAGAGTAATATTCCATTGTATATGTATACCACATATTCTTAATCCATTCATCCATTGATAAACACTTAGGTTGCCTCCATATTTTGGCTGTTGTAAAAAAAAATGCTGCTATGAACATTGGGGTGCATATATCTTTTTGAATTCGTATTTTCATTTTCTTCAGACATATACCTATGAGTGGAAGTGCTGGATCATATAATAGTTCTATTTTTAGTTTTTTTGAGGAACCTCCATACTATTTTCCACAGTGGTTGGACCCATTTACATTCCCACCAACAGTGTGTGAGTGTTCCCTTTTCTCCACATCCTTGCCAACACTTGTTATTTCCAGTCTTTTTGATAATAGCTATTCTAACTCGTGTAAGGTAATATCTCATAGTGGTTTTCATTTGCCTTTTCCTGATGGTTAATGATGTAGAGCATCTTTTTTATGTACCTGTTGGTCATCTGTATGTCTTCTTTGGAAAAATGTCTATTCAGATCTCATATTTATTTTTAATCAAATTATAGTTGATATAGTTGCACTTATTTATTTTTGCTTTTATTGCTTTTGCATTTCATGTCAGATTCAAAATAATCATTGCCAAGACCTATGTCAAGGAGTTTACCACCTATGTTTTCTTCTAGGACTTTTATAGTTTCAGGTTTTACACTTAAGTCTTTAATCCATTTTGAGTTAATTTTTGTGTGTGCTTTAAGAAAATAGTCCAGTTTTGTTCTTTTGCATGTGGCTGTCCAATTTTCCCAACACCATTTATTGAAAAGACTGTCCTTTCCCCATTGTGTATTCTTGGCTCCTTTGTCAATATATTATTTGACTATATATGCATGGGTTTATTTCTGGGCTCTTTTTTCTGTTTCATGATGTATGTGTCTGTTTTAATGCTGACATCACACTGTTTTAATTATTATAGCTTTGTAATATGGTTTGAAGTCAGGGAGTGTAATGCCTCCAGTTTTGTTGTTCTTTCTCAAGATTGTTTTGGCTATTCAGGATGTTTTATGGTTTCATACAAATTTTAGGACTGTTTGTTCTATTTCTGTGAAAAATTCCATTGGAATTTTGATACGGATTTCATTGAATTTGTATATTGCTTTGGGTAAATGTACATTTTAACAATATTAATCTTCTAATCCATTAGCATAGACTATCCTTCCATTTATTTGTGTCTTCTTCAATTTCTTTCATTAACATCTTGTAGTTTTCAACATATAGGTCTTTTACCTCCTTGGTTAAATCTATTCCTAGGTATTTTATTCTTTTTGATGCAATTATAAATGAGATTGTTTTCTTAGCTTCTCTTTCTGATAGTTCATTATTAGTGTATAGAAACATAACAGATTTTTTATATTGATTTTTTATCCTGCAACTTTACTGAATTCGTTTATTAGTTCTAACAATTTCCTGATGGATTTATGGGGCTTTCTATATATAATATCATGTCATCTTCAAATAATGACAGTTTTACCTCTTCCTTTCCTATTTTGATGCGTTTTATTATTTTTTTTCTTGCCTAATTGCTCTGGTTAGGACTTCCAATACTATGTTAAATAAAAGGGGCAAGAGTGGGCATCCTTGTCTTGTTTCTGATCAAGCTTTCAGCTTTCCACTGATGAGTATTACGTTAGCTTTATGTTTGTCATATATGGCATTTACTATGTTGGATATGTTCCCTCTATGCTCACTCTGTTGAGAGTTTTCTTAGATTATAAATGAATATTGAGTTTTGTCAAATGCTTTTTCTGCATGTATTGAGATGATCATATGATTTTTATTCTTCATTTTGTTAATGTGGTATATCTTATTTAATATTTATGAACATATTGTGTGGGAATTCTTAGGTCCCATTTTACAAATGGATAAACTGAGGCTCAAAGTATAAATTGTCTCCATCTACACTGTGAGTGGGTAAAGCTGAGATTTAAACCCAGAATCTGTGAGATTCCAAGCCCTGTTCTCTTAGTCCCTAAGATGTAGTTTGTCCCAGATGCTATCAGTTTTTACAATAAAACGTTTTCATTGTCTCCCATTTATGTGTTATACTCTCCTACTTTTGAAAAACATATAATAAAAAATATAACAATAAACATATAATAGAAAAGCAGTTACAATAAACATAAAAAAGAAATCAAAAGCCCTTTGAGGCAGGGACAATATCACACTAAAATAATCACACTAAAGTAATCATTTTCCATAAATGTTTGTTGAATAAGCAAATAAATGAATTAAACTAAAGTCAGAGATTTTAAGCTTAGAAATTCCTAGAAGCTAGAGCACAAGGAGAAACATGATGAGTTATGTGTCTAATATAAGAAAGCATATAACCTTAGTGAAACAAGTTATTGTGTGGACATTAATAACAGGGTGACATAAATGATGATATTGTTTACTGCAGTATTTCAGAAGAAGCAGAAATGATCTATATATTAAAGTTATTTTTCTAATGGTCATTAAAAAAACAGATGATTAATCCTTATGAAGCATTTCTATGAGGAGCTAAGCTAATATACTCTACATAGGTCTCCTTCTGTTAGCTAATGTGATGATTCTGATTCTTAGTTGGAAGGAAAAGCCCTCTTCCCAGAGATGTTCCAGTACAGAGCAAGAGTGTGGTGCTGGAAGGCTGATTAGTGTTGGTTCAAACCCCACTGCTTGAACTTTCTAGCCTTTGGCCTTAGGCAAGCCCCTTAACCAGCTTCAGCTTCCTCAGCTGTAAAAAGGAGAACAGGATCTACTTTGGAAAGTTTTTGTAAACATATTAGAGTAGTTATATGCAAAATGGCAGGTCACAATATAACAAGAAGGATGATGATTATCTAATTTTCTTTGATTCCTCTCTTTGCAGTCATGGAGGTCTAAATTAAGATTTACTTCAATTCTCTTCAGGTGCTTTTTACTTTTGAACATTTTCCCCCATTTTGTTTCATTTATGTGAGGTAGATTTGGAGTTTACTACATAATATGCTTCATAAAGGTAGAAAACGCATCAATCTTGCGCACTGTTGTTCACCCAGTAACTGGTCCAGAGCAGGGGCTCATTAAGTGAAAGATTGAATGGATGAATGAATTAGGGTAAAGTGGGAGGGTTGTTGCTTAAAACTACACTCTTCCTCATCATACCATGTGCCAAATATTAGAAATATTTGAAAATATTAGAAGTACAAGGATACAATGTCATATTACATTGTAATATATTCTTCTAATATTATATTGCACCTGAGTATGAGGTCTTCTATTTTTGAAGAGGTCGAAGAGTCTGGACCCTCCCCACACCCTCACTGGTCTGATTGATATTCACAGGCTCTACTTTCTGCAACAGCTGAAAATCTGTTTGATTTTCATAATCTCCTTCTCCAGCTTACTTTCTTTTATATTTCAGGGGAAGAAGATAAACTCCAGATATGATTATAACTTTATACTTTATATGTTGTTGCTATAGACACATTTTGCTCATTTTATCACATAGATAGTAGCTTTGCTTTTTCAGTATAGTTCACTCAGCAGTTAAGCCCAGAGAAGCCCACATTTGCAGATAGATGGTTTGATATTATGCTAAAGAGCAATATTTTAACAAACTATTCATTAATGGATAAGCCCACAATTAGTTGTATTTAATCATTGGTGATGGATTCACAGAGACAATACTACCAAAGTGATTCATAGAGACTGGTGTTTAGAACTTCATTTTTTTAATCAACTGAGAAAAAATGTTAACAAAACAGGTATTCAGTACTCATAGACAGGGAATAATAAAATCACAAAGAATGGGAGAAATTTCCAAAAGTTTTTTTCAGAGGAAGAGAATGGAAGGAAGTGGCATTGATGAAATTAAACCCAGTAGTTAAAACCTAATGAGTAGGGAGTCAAGATGGCGTACTAGTAGGACAGAGAATTCATGTCTCCTCACAACTAGGGCACCCACCAGGCACCAGTGGGGGACCACAGACACCTAAGGGGACGGGAGGAACCCCAAGCGACCGGGTAGGACATGGGACATGGGGGGATTGAAGGGGGAGGAGAAGTGGAGGTGGGATGGGACTGGCGCCCCTGAGGGGCAGCTGGGGGAGGGGAAGGGATCCCATGCCTGAAGGGGGAAACTGGGGAACCATTGGGAGGGCAGAGGATCGAAAGGGAGCATGGCCAGGTTTCCCCTGGCCACTTGAGCCCCCAGGAACCTGTTGAGACCCTGGGCCTGATCCTCTGCCCACCTAGGCCCCCTCCAACCACGCAGGTCCTGAGGGAGGGGGAGGGAGGGAAGGGGGAGCAAAAGTAATGGCCTGACCTATGGGACTGGCACCCCTGAGGTGTGGCTTGGGGAGGGGAGGAGTTCCAACACCCAGCAGGACCCACCCATGGTTAGGGGTCCAGAATCATCGGGGGAGACCATGGGGGAGACAGTCAGGGAGGAGCACGAAGGAAGGAAGGGACCGGAGCCAGTGCTTTCCCTGTACACTTAGGCACCGGGAAGCCTCGTGGGTGCCCGGGCCTAATCCTCTGCCCTTGGAGCCTCCCTCCTGCTGCGCAGAACCCAAGCCCCATCACTACACCCCCACCCAGGCCCCCACCTCGACACTCAGAGACCCACTCCAACTGCTCTGGGCCTAAACCCCACCCACACACCATCACCCAGGGCCCTACCTCTAAACTCCAGAACTCCACATTCCAGAGGCCCTCCTTTCGATGTGCTGCCTCTCCCCTACCGTGCAGGTCCTAAGCAGAGGCCTTGCCCCATGCTTGAACATCTCTGTGCCTAGGCCCCACCCCACACTCAGATGTCAACCCCCAACCCGCCTAGGTCCCACCCCACCCGAAACCCCACCCCTGCTTAAGTTCCACCCCGCCTAAACTCTGCCCCCATAGCCAAGACTTTTTTTCCTTTTCTTTTTTTCTTTTCTTTTCTCCTCTTTTAGATTGGGGTTCTGTTCTACCTTGTTGATTCATTGTTGTTGATTCTTTATATTTTTCCTATTCTTTTATTTTTCCAATTTTATTTTATTCTTTATACTTTGCTAGTGATTTCTCCTTTTGGCTTTTTGCCCCCCCCCACCCATCCCCCCCTTGTATTTCTTTTTTCTAAAGTTTTTTTTTTAACATCTTTATTGGAATATAATTGCTTTACAATGTTAGTTTCTGCATTATAACAAAGTAAATCAGTTATACATGTATGTATATCCACATATCTCCTCCCTCTTGCATCTCCCTCCCTCCCACCCTCCCTATCCCACCTCTCTAGGTGGTAACAAAGCACCAAGCTGATCTCCCTGTGCTATGCGGCTGCTTCCCACAGCTGTCTATTTTACATTTGGTAGTGTATATATGTCCATGCCACTCTCTCACTTCATCCCAGCTTACCCTTCCCCCTCCTTGTATCCTCAAGTCCATTCTCTAGTAGGTCTGTGTCTTTATTCCCGTCTTGACCCTATGTTCTTCATGACCATTTTTTGTTTGTTTTTTAGACTCCATATATATGTGTTAACATACGGTATTTGTTTTTCTTTTTCTGACTTACTTCACTCTGTATGACAGACCCTAGGTCCATCCACCTCACTACAAATAACTCAATTTCGTTTCTTTTTATGGCTGAGTAATATTCCATTATATATATGTGCCACATCTTCTTTATCCATTCATCTCTTGATGGACACTTAGGTTGCTTCCATCTCCTGGCTATTGTAAATAGAGCTGCAATGAACATTGTGGTACATGACTCTTTTTGAATTATGGTTTTCTCAGGGTATATGCCCAGTAGTGGGATTGCTGCATCCTGTGGTAGTTCTATTTTTAGTTTTTTAAGGGACCTCCATACTGTTCTCCAGAGTGGCTGTATCAATTCACATTCCCACCAACAGTGCAAGAGTGTTCCCTTTTCTCCACACCCTCTGCAGCATTTATTGTTTCTAGATTTTTTGATGATGGCCATTCTGACTGGTGTGAGATGATACCTCATTGTAGTTTTGATTTGCATTTCTCTAATGATTAATAATGTTGAGCATTCTTTCATGTGTTTGTTGGCAATCTGTATATCTTCTTTGGAGAAATGTCTATTTAGGTCTTCTGCCCATTTATGGATTGGGTTGTTTGTTTTTTTGATATTGAGCTGCATGAGCTGCTTGTGAATTTGGGAGATTAATCCTTCATCAGTTGTTTCATTTTACCTTATTGCAATTGTTTCAATTACAGTTTTACTTTTCCTAACATACTTTTTATATTTCTAATTTTATTTAGTTTTTTATTCTTTGATATTGTACTGCTCCTTTTTTTCTTTCTTTCTTCCTTTTTCTTCTTCTTACCGAGCCACAAAGCTTTCAGGATCTTGGTTCCCAGGCCAGAGGTTGGGCCCGAGCTCCTGTGTTGGGAGTTCTGAATCAAAACCACTGGACTAACAGAGAACCTCAGACCCCAGGGAATATCAATTGGAGTGAAGCCTCCCAGAGGTTCTCATCTCAGCACCAAGACCCAGCTCTATCTAACTGCCTGCAAATTCCAGTGCTGGATGTCTCAGGCCAAACAACCAATAAGACAGAAATACAGCACCACCCATCAAAAAAAAAAAAAGAAACGACAAAAAAACATGTTATAGATGAAGGAACCAGGTAAAAACCTACAAGACGAAATAAGTGAAGATGAAATAGGCAACCTACCTGAAAAAGAAATCAGAGTAATGATAGTAAAGATGATCCAAAATCTTGGAAACAGAATGGAGAAAATACAAGAAACATTTAACAAGGATCTAGAAGAACTAAAGTGCAAACAAACAGTGATGAACAACACAATAACTGAAATTAAAAATACTCTAGAAGGAATCAATAACAGAATAACTGAGGCAGAAGAATGGATAAGTGAGCTGGAAGATAAAATGGTGGAAATAACTTTCAGGGATCAGCATAAAGAAAAAAGAATGAAAAGAATTGAGGACAGTCTCAGAGACTTCTGGGACAACATTAAACGCACCAACATTCAAATTATAGAGGTCCCATAAGAAGAAGAGAAAAAGAAAGGGTCTGAGAAAATATTTGAAGAGATTGTAGTCGAAAATTTCCATAATATGGGAAAGGAAATAGTTAATCAAGTCCAGGAGGCACAGAGAGTACAATACAGGATAAACCCAAAGAAAAACACGCTGAGACACATATTAATCAAACTATCAAAAATTAAATACAAAGAAAACATATTAAAAGCAGCAAGGGAAAAGCAACAAATAGCATACAAGGGAATCCCCATAAGGTTAACAGCTGATCTTTCAGCAGAAACTCTGCAAACCAGAAGGGAGTGGCAGGATATATTTAAAGTGATGAAAGGGAAAAACCTACAACCAAGATTACTCTACGCAGCAAGGATCTCATTCAGATTTGATGGAGAAATTAAAACATTTACAGACAAGCAAAACCTAAGAGAATTCAGCACCACCAAACCAGCTTTACAACTAATGCTAAAGGAACTTCTCTAGGCAGGAAACACAAGAGAAGGAAAAGACCTACAATAACGAACGCAAAACAGTTAAGAAAATGGTAATAGGAACATATATATCAATAATTACCTTAAATGTAAATGGATTAAATGCTCCAACCAAAAGACATAGACTAGTAGAATGGATCCAAAAACAAGACCTGTATATATGCTGTCTACAAGAGACCCACTTCAGACCTAGGGACACGTACAGACTGAGTATGAGGGGATGGAAAAAGATATTCCATGCAAATGGAAATCAAAAGAAAGCTGGAGTAGCAATTCTCATATCACACAAAATAGACTTTAAAATAAAGACTATTACAAGACACAAAGAAGGACACTACATAATGATCAAGGGATCGATCCAAGAAGAAGATATAACAATTGTAAATATTTATGTACCCAACACAGGAGCACCTCAATACATAAGGCAAATGCTAACAGCCATAAAAGGGGAAATCGACAGTAACACAATCTTAGTAGGGGACTTTAGCGCCCCACTTTCATCAATAGACAGATCATCCAAAATGAAAATAAATAAGGAAACACAAGCTTTAAATGATACATTAAACAAGATGGACTTAATTGATATTTATAGGACATTCCATCTGAAAACAACAGAATCCACTTTCTTCTCAAGTGCTCATGGAACATTCTCCAGGTTGGGTCATGTCTTGGGTCACAAATCAAGCCTAGGTAAAGTTAAGAAAATTGAAATTGTATCAAGTATATTTTCTGACCAGAATGCTATGAGACTATGTATAAATAACAGGAAAAATTCTGTAAAAAATACAAACACATGGAGGCAAACAATACACTACTAAATAACCAAGAGATCACTGAAGAAATCAAAGAGGAAATCAAAAAATACCTAGAAACAGATGACAATGAAAACACGATGACCCAAAAGCTATGTGATGCAGCAAAAGCAGTTCTAAGAGGGAAGTTTATAGCAATACAATCCAACCTCAAGAAACAAGACACATCTCAAATAAACAACCTAACCTTACACCTAAAACAATTAGAGAAAGAAGAACAAGCCCCCCCCCCGCCAAATTTAGCAGAAGGAAAGAAATCATAAAGATCAGATCAGAAATAAATGAAAAAGAAATGAAGGAAACAATGGCAAAGATCAATAAACCCAAAGCTGGTTCTTTGAGAAGATAAACAAAATTGATAAACCATTAGCCAGACTCTTCAAGGAAAAAGGGGGAAGACTCAAATCAACAGAATTAGAATGAAAAAGGAGAAGTAACAACTGACATTGCAGAAATACAAAGGATCATGAGAGATTACTACAAGCAACTCTATGCCAGTAAAATGCACAGTCTGGAAGAAATGGACAAATTCTTAGAAAAGCACAACCTTCCAAGGCTGAACCAGGAAGAAATAGAAAATATAAACAGTCCAATCACAATCACTGAAATTGAAACTGTGATTAAAAATCTTCCAACAAACAAAAGCCCAGGACCAGATGGCTTCACAGGCAAATTCTATCAAACATTTAGAGAAGAGCTAACACCTATCCTTCTCAAACTCTTCCAATACATAGCAGAGGGAGGAACACTCCCAAACTCATTCTACGAGGCCACCATCACCCGGATACCAAAACCAGACAAAGATGTCACAAAAAAGGAAAACTACAAGCCAATATCTCTGATGAACATAGATGCAAAAATCCTCAACAAAATACTAGCAAACAGAATCAAACAGCACATTAAAAGGATCATACACCATGATCAAGTGGGGTTTATCCCAGGAATGCAAAGATTCTTCAATATACGCAAATAAATCAATGTGATACAACATATTAACAAATTGAAGGAGAAAAACCATATGATCATCTCAATAGATGCAGAAAAAGCTTTTGACAAAATTCAACACCCATTTATGATAAAAACCCTCCAGAAACTAGGCATAGAGGAGCCTACCTCAACATAATAAAGGCCATATATGACAAACCCACAGCCAACATCGTTCTCAATGGTGAAAAACTGTCACCATTTCCTCTAAGGTCAGGAACAAGGCAAGGTTGCCGACTCTCACCACTATTATTCAACATAGTTTTGGAAGTTTTAGCCACAGAAATCAGAGAAGAAAAAGAAATAAATGGAATCCAAATCAGAAAAGAAGAAGTAAAACTGTCACTGTTTGCAGATGACATGATACCTTACATAGAGAATCCTAAAGATGCTACCACAAAACTACTAGAGATAATCAATGAATTTGGTAAAGTAACAGGATACAAAACTAATGCACAGAAATCTCTGCCATTCCTATATAGTAATGTTGAAAAATCTGAAAGAAAAAGTAAGGAAACACTCCCATTTACTACTGCAACAAAAAGAATAAAATACTTAGGAATAAACCTACCTAAGGAGACAAAAGACCTGTATGTATAAAACTATAAGACAGTGATGAAAGAAATTAAAGGTGATACAAACAGATGGAGAGATATACCATGTTCTTGGATTGGAAGAATCAACATTGTGAAAATGACTCTACTACCCAAAGCAATCTACAGATTCAATGCAATCCCTATCAAATTACCAATAACATTTTTCTCAGAACGAGAACAAAAAATTTCACAATTTGTATGGAAACACAAAAGACCCCAAATAGCCAAAGCAATCTTGAGAAAGAAAAACAGAGCTGGAGGAATCAGGCTCCTGGACTTCAGACTCTGCTACAAAGCTACAGTAATCAAGACAGTACGGTACTGGCAGAAAAACAGAAATATAGATCAGTGGAACAGGATAGAAAGCCCAGAGATAAACCCACACACATATGCTCAACTAATCTATGACAAAGGAGGCAAGAATATACAATGGAGAAAAGACAGCTTCTTCAATAAGTGGTGCTGGGAAAACTGGACAGCTACATGTAAAAGAATGAAATTAGAACACTTCCTAACACCATACACAAAAATAAACTCAAAATGGATTAAAGACCTATGTGTAAGGTCAAACAGTATAAAACTCTTATAGGAAAACATAGGCAGAACACTCCATGACATAAATCACAGCAAGATCCTTTTTGACCCACCTCCTAGAGAAATGGAAATAAAAAGAAAAACAAAAAAATCAGACCTAATGAAACTTAAAAGGTTTTGCACAGCAAAGGAAACCATAAACAAGATGAAAAGACAACCCTCAGAATAGGAGAAAATATTTGCAAATGAGGCAACTGACAAAGGATTAATCTCCAAAGCATACAAGCAGCTCATGCAGCTCAATATCAAAAAAACAAACAACCCAATCCATAAACGGGCAGAAGACCTAAATGGACATTTCTCCAAAGAAGATCTACAGATTGCCAACAAACACATGAAAGGATGCTCAATGTCACTAATCATTAGAGAAATGCAAATCAAAACTACAATGAGGTATCACCTCACACCAGTTAGAATGGCCATCATCAAAAAAATCTACAAACTATAAATGCTGGAGAGGGTGTGGAGAAAAGGGAACCCTCTTGCACTGTTGATGGGAATGTAAATTAATACAGACACTATGGAGAACAGTATGGAGGTTCCTTAAAAAAGTAAAACTAGAAGTGCCATATGACCCAGCAATCCCACTACTGGGCATATACCCTGAGAAGACCATAATTCAAAAAGAGCCATGTACCACAGGGTTTGTTGCAGCTCTATTTACAATAGCCAGGACATACGAGCAACCTAAGTGTCCATCGACAGATGAATGGATAAAGAAGATGTGGCACATATATACAATGGAATATTACTCAGCCATAAAAAGAAACAAAATTGAGTTATTTGTAGTGAGGTGGGTGGACCTAGAGACAGTCATACAGAGTGAAGTAAGTCAGAAAGAGAAAAACAAATATCATATGCTAACACATATACATGGAATGTAAAAAAAAAAAAAAGGTTCTGACGAACCTAGGGGTAGGACTGAATAAAGACGCAGACGTAGAGAATGGACTTGAGGACATGGGGAGGGGGAAGGGTAAGCTGGGACGAAATGAGAGAGCAGCATTGACATACATACACTACCAAATGTAAAATATATAGCTAGTGGGAAGCAGCTGCATGGCACAGGAAGATCAGCTCAGTGCTTTGTGACCACATAGTGGGGTGGGTTAAGGAGGGTGGGAGGGAGACACAAGGAGGAGATATGGGGATATATGTATGCATATAGCTGATCACTTTGTTATACAGCAGAAACTAACACAACACTGTAAAACAATTGTACTCCAATAAAGATGTTTAAAAAAAAAAAAACCTAGTGAGTAATGATCTAGCTTTCTCTTTAAAATAATACTGGACCTTGTTCTGATGATAATCTGATCTCTTTGATAAGCATAGGAGCAGAGACGGATAACGCTTTGAAAATGGGCTTTGTTGAATAACAAAGCATTCACTGTTTTCAGCTTCATCTGTGATACCTGATCCCTAAATCTGATACAGACACACTGCCTTTGCCTGGAGACAGGAAAGAGGGGGCTGGGCTGACAACACCTTCCGTCTAAAGTAATTCATCATTCTGCAGTGAGATGTGTCTCCTCAATGTGTCACCTTGTCTTACATCCTCCCAATATAATAGATGATGATGAATCATTGTAGTAGGAGTAGGAGTTTATTTGTGAAACGTAAGCTCCAGAGATCAGTATAGCGAGTCTGCTCATCTTTTGTATATTGCCCCAGTCCTGCTTTTAAGACACCAACCTGAGCGCTTATATCCAAGGGGTAGAGTCTGATTAGTTGGGCTGGACCAGGGGAGAAATTTGCCAGACATGTTAAAAGCAACGCTCTCAAAAGCTATAGGCTGCAGGGTCCAGGAAGGAAGATTTCAGCCACAGCTGTAGACATACCACGGAGGTTTCATATCCAGAAATGAGCAGGTTTAAATCTCAGGCCAGAAACTCAAGTGTATGAAAAATAGTTCTGTTTTCCATTCTGCCCAATTGCCAAGAAGTTGAATTTTGGTCATTTACTGGGACTCTACCCCAGTGTTGTGTCAAGATCTCACACATAGTCAAAGCTTCACCAACCGTGGAACATCACCCGCAGTGTTCACTGTTGCGCTGCCCTTTGTTCCAGCCTGCAGGGAGCCTACAGCTCAGTTGCTTCTGTGCCATATTCAGGGTACCTGAATCTTTGGCAAGGTTTGCACTGCTGGGCCCAGAGCCCAAACTTTCTAGAAACCCCTTGAAGCTATACCTCAGTAGTCCTCCCCACTACCCAAGACCAAGTGGGACGTGAGTTCTCACTAATCTTCTCCCACTTTCCCTCGTAATAGCTTCCCTCGTAAGCACTAAGCACTAGAAGAACCCATAGGTGGAATAGCAGCCAGTCAGGGCACTAGCAGTGCAGGGGTGCACATGTGCACACCCCTACACACACACACACGCACACACACACACACAGAAACCTTGAAAAGAATTAATATTATTAAAAATCATTAATCAAAAGGAAAAATCCAAATTTAATTGGATTTCTTTGTTTCTGATGTTATGGATCAGTATTATTTCTATCTTGAATTATTTTCAGAAGATGGTGGTATTGGCACCATATTCCTCTCAGTGCGGGTCTCTAAAAGCCTTAATCTTATCTAGAAGGCACTTCTCTTCTTTCTCCATTCTCAGATTACCTTTAAAATCCCCTTGAAGAGGGCTATTCTCCAGCAGCTTCTGCTTTCTTCTCAGTTGGATGACGTGTGTGTGGCAAAGAAAGGAAACACACAACATCTACCTGCTGCTTAGAGTGGTGGCCTTTTTGGAGGGAAACTGGAGAGCAGGGGGACGACACGTGCAAATCATCATTCCATTAATATCCTGTTGCCCTGGTCATGGTTAGAAGTGATAAACATGATAGAAGTCAAATTTGAAAACCATTTGTATTTACTTCGTTCGGGACCAAGGGAAGGAATTATAACTGCCAGGTTAAAGGGGACCTGTGGGATACATGTTTATGGGAGAAATGCCCAACTATTTTTTCTGCCAGTTTATTTCAAACAACAGTGATATTTCTTTCGTTTGCCTTAATTATATAAAGAGCTCTGTCACTTTAACTTTTCAACCGCTAAGATATATTCCTTTAGGAAAAAAATATTTAGTTAAGTTTTGTATTTTTGCCACTTGGACCAGGTTTTTTTTTTCCTATAGATATATTCTGTTCTACCCTGCCTTTTAAATGGAGAATGCAAGACATAATTTACCTCTCTTTGCAGCTCTTGAACACAATTTCTTACCTGGGCTGTAACACTAATGCACTTTTCTCGTATTTTAAGGAGTGCTTTGGTCTCTCGCATTGCTGTTGCCTTTTACTTTGCGCTTACGTTCTTTTCCACTTTGCTGGTGAGTAGATGCTCTTAGTGGGAAAACCAAGTGACCACAACTGGTGAGGATACCTACCTAATAATAGTGAATAAAGCTCTGGCCTGGGACCTGTGCCCAGCTTTAGTGCAGGGGCTTTGTGGCAGCCGTTTTAATGACATAATCAACTTTTACTGAGGACGAGCTATTAAATAAATCCTAGGCACAATGTACCTGGTGTCCTAATTGAAACTTCTTGAGACACTAGGAGATAGATACTCTAATCCCCTTTTTATTGATGAGCAAGTAGACCCCAGAGTAGTTAAGAAAGTTGCCCAGTGATGCCCAATGCAGTCAGGAGTCACAGATCTAAGACTCTACACAAGCTTTGAAAACTATGGGTCACAATCCACTTGTGGGTCATGAAATCAATCTAGTGGATCAAAAGCAGTATTTTTAAAAATTAGAGCAAAATGAGATAGAAGATATCAAAATAGATGCCACATAGAAAGCCTAAGAATTTTCCCACAAACTTCATTTCAGTTACACATCGATGAGTGTGTGTGTGAGAGTACTGTGTTGTGATATGAAATTTATTTACTACTGTGGGTCACAGTCCAAAAGATCTGAAAAACTCTGTTCTGTACAGCCCCCCTCCAGAGGAGATGCTGTTAGAAATGTGTTTTTGGGAACACGGCTGACAGTAGAACTCTTTACAATCGAAGCAGATAGGCTGAATAGTCTAATATTTATTCCAGAAAAGTTAGCATTTCATTATAAAACGGTGTACATAAGACTATTGATGAAGCATCTGGGAAGTTTGCTTGAATCAAAGAGACCTTCAGGGACCGTGCCAAGTAACCATCTAAATCACTTAAGACCTTCATGTTTAATAAACACCATTTTGCCGTAAAGGACAAGAGCTGCAATTTATTCAGAATTTACTATATGTTAGGCCCTGTTCTAGCTGCAGAGAACAGCTGGTCACCATCCCACTGACAACGATGCGTCGTCAAGGAGGGGACAGTAATTGTCCTCCTTCAGAACTGACAATCTCAGCTCCTTGAACTGTTTTCCCTTGGCCCTATTTTTCCCCAACCCTTCAATTACATCTTTGTTTCTTGTGGAGGGGACGGCTCCACAGCTCATCTCCTTACCCGCACTAGATGTGTGACAGGGCGAGGTTCAGGCACTTTGAGTTTATGTTCCTCTGAATTTCCTTAAAATGAGCACCACTGGGCTGACTTCTAATCTGCAGTCAGCCTCAGGGGCCCCTTACAGCCCCTCCCAGGTCCCTCCACACCCAAATCTTAGCTTCCTGTGCATCTGCTCCCAACTGCAGAGGGCACACAGACCTCCAGTGAAACTTCCTCTCATTTCGTGTTGTCAAAGTCCCAGTCACAGTCTCCATATCTCTGCCTCTTCCCTTGGAATGCCCTTCCCCCACTCTCTAAATATCCTCACAACTTCCCCGTCTTCAAAGGCTCTGCTCAGAGGCTCAGCACTCCCTGATGACCAGGAGGACGGATTCTCTCCCACCTCCAGCCAGCTGCATACCTTTTCTATTTCTCTCTAAGCTCTTTTGACTTAGAATCTTTGTGTACATATCATTCATTCAAAAAATTAATTTGCAGTTTAATTTTTAAAATAGGCAGTATGTACACATAGTATTCAGTCCAGAAGGTACAAAAAGCACACACAGCAAACATTTTTCCTAATACCTTGTCCCCCTAGAGACTGGCAACCTATGTTATCAGTCTCGTATGTATAATTCCAGACATAGCCTGTGTATCCAATTTGTGATTTTATATATATATATATATATATATATATATATATATATTTAACAACTACACACATTTTTCTGTACTTTCTTTTCAATTAGTAATATAGCTTGGATACTATTCCATTGTGAGCTCATAAAGAGCTTCCTCATCTTCTTGGCTGTATAATATTCCATTTCATGGCTATACCCTAATTGATTTCACCAATCCCTACTAAAGGACATTTTGTTTTAAGAGGAGAGGCCTTAGAATCAGATTACCTTGATAGAATTCCTCTCATCACTTATTAGCTATATGACCTTGGGCAAATTACTTAACTTCTCTTTGCCTCTGTTTTTGCATCTGTAAAATGGAAATTACAATAGTACCTCCTTCCTAGGGTTGTTGTGAGGATTAAATATGTTAATCAATGTAAAGTACTTAGAGTAATGTATGGCACATATTAAGCTCTTAATAAATGTTAGTTTTTGCTCGGGTTGTTTCCCAAGTTTTGCTATTGCATTCTATGCTACAGTGCATAACCTTGAACATAGGAGTGATATCCAAATATTTAACACTAACAGCACAGGAACCCACCAATCAGAATGAGGCTGGCCATAGTGCTGAGCATGATCCTGGGGCCCCTGCAATATCAAGCATTACCTCTTGAGTTGCCGGGTTGCAGCAAGGTCTGGGGATTTTGGGGTAGGGGCTGGATGACAGGGCACCAGTAGGATGCCAGGTGGACTCAGGTCAGCAGTATTTACCAATGAGCAGGTAACAATTTCAATATTTTAACAATTGGTACAGCAGTTCTGGAGCATACAGGTGAATTTAGCTGTGTTCACACATCATTTCACACATCTGTGCACATATCTTTTCAGTGTGCTTTTAATTTGCATTTCTTTTATTATGATTGAGTTTGAACGTCTTTTTATGTGTTTATTGGTCATTTGTATTTCCTTTTTTGTGTTTCATCTTTTTGTGTGCTTTACCCATTTTTCTTTTGTGTTGTTGATCCTTTTCTTATTGATTTGTAGGAGCTCTTCATATATCATGACATTTATTCTTTTACTTGACTGTAGAGATTCATTGGTCACCTACAGCAGGCTTGGTGCTGTGCTAGGACTAGGGATACAGAGATTAAAAACAATCACAGAACTTGTCTTCAGAGAGCTTACAGACTAGTGAAGGAAACAGATAAGGAAATAAACCATTGCAATAAAGAATAAAAAGTGCTTTGAGAGGGGTGAGCCTCAGATGCTTTGAGAGCGCAGAGGAGAGAGAACATTTATGTTGACCATGTCTGATTAGGAATTGCAGAGGATGTACAAAGCCTCTGAGTAACAAATGCTTAAATGCTGTCCCATGTGTAAAGACTAATGTTTTAAATACTTGGTTGACTCCTCTGTTTCAGACCCATTTCTAAGAAAACCAACATTATGATTTCATCATATCTGATTCTACTTCATGGTCATGACCTACATCCAGACCCTGAAACACAAAAGGAGTAGTGTAGATACATCTCCACTTTCCTGATGGTAAGTAGCTTTGTCTCCATTGAAGACAGATAGCTTACCATTGAACTATCATCTAAATTTCCTAGACAGGTAGAGGCATTTCCAAATAGAAAATGGGCCATGTCCCCAAATGTGGTTCTTTGTTCTATCTATTAATAATCTTTTTAGCAATCGTTGGGTTTTAAATGCAGGTTGGACATCATATAGCACTCAGACCCAGGACTGACCTTCATCTTTCTATTACATCTTTTATTTTCTTTATTGTGAACCTGCTGCGAATATTTCACATCTAATTAACCCGTATAGCAGCACATGGCATTAAATGGGTCATCCTATTTTAAGACCTTTTTTTTTTTTTTAATCAGTTGAGTGCAGTTTGGGCAATCTACTCCAGCTGGGGCTGGAACAATGGAACACGAGCCTTGGGCAGAACAAAAGTTCTAAACAGCTTCTCTTATGAGTTGTTCTAGTGCAGAGCAGAATTTTGAGATGCTGTGTGTCATAAACCCACTAGGCAGCTTGTCCTTCATCCACTGAGGTGGAGAGTCACTGCTTCAGCTCTCAGCAGTGCCAAAGAAAAGAATTTCACTTTCTTTTTTTAAATATCTTTATTGGAGCATAATTGCTTTACAATGGTGTGTTAGTTTCTGCTTTATAACAAAGTGAATCAGTTATACATATACATATGTTCCCATATCTCTTCCCTCTTGCGTCTCCCTCCCTCCCACCCTCCATATCCCACCCCTCTAGGTGGTAACAAAGCACCGAGCTGATCTCCCTGTGCTATGCGGCTGCTTCCCAATAGCTATCTATTTTACATTTGGTAGTGTATATATATCCATGCCACTCTCTCACTTTGTCACAGCTTACCCTTCCCCCTCTCCATATCCTCAAGTCCATTCTCTAGTAGGTCTGTGTCTCTATTTCCCTCTTACCCCTAGGTACATCATGACATTTTTTTTCTTAGATTCCATATATATGTATTAGCATACGGCATTTGTCTTTCTCTCTCTGACTCAATTCACTCTGTATGACAGACTCCAGGTCCATCCACCTCACTACAAATAACTCAATTTCGTTTCTTTTTATGGCTGAGTAATATTCCACTGCATATATGTGCCACATCTTCTTTATCCATCCATCCAATGATGGACACTTAGGTTGCTTCCATCTCCTGGCTATTGTAAATAGAGCTGCAATGAACATTGTGGTACATGACTCTTTTTGAATTATGGTTTTCTCAGGGTATATGCCCAGTAGTGGGATTCCTGGGTCATATGGTAGTTCTATTTGTAGTTTTTTAAGGAACCTCCATACTGTTCTCTATAGTGGCTGTACCAATTCACATTCCCACCAGCAGTGCAAGAGTGTTCCCTTTTCTCCACACCCTCTCCAGCATTTATTGTTTCTAGATTTTTTGATGATGGCCATTCTGACTGGTGTGAGATGATACCTCATTGTAGTTTTGATTTGCATTTCTCTAATGATAATTGATGTTGAGCATTCTTTCATGTGTCTATTGACAATCTGTATACCTTCTTTGGAGAAATGTCTATTTAGGTCTTCTTCCCATTTTTGGATTGGGTTGTTTGTTTTTTTCTTATTGAGCTGCATGAGCTGCTTGTAAATTTTGGAGATTAATCCTCTGTCAGTTGCTTCATTTGCAAATATTTTCTCCCATTCTGAGGGTTGTCTTTTGGTCTTGTTTATGGTTTCCTTTGCTGTGCAAAAGGTTTTAAGTTTCGTTAGGTCCCGTTTGTTTATTTTTGGTTTTATTTCCATTTCTCTAGGAGGTGGGTCAAAAAGAATCTTGCTGTGATTTATGTCATGGAGTGTTCTGCCTATGTTTTCCTATAAGAGTTCTATAGTTTCTGGCCTTACATTTAGGTCTTTAATCCATTTTGAGCTTATTTTTGTGTACGGTGTTAGGGAGTGTTCTAATCTCATACTTTTAAATGCAACTGTCCAGTTTTCCCAGGACCACTTATTGAAGAGGCTGTCCTTTCTCCACTGTACATTCCTGCCTCCTTTATCAAAGATAAGGTGACCATATGTGCGTGGGTTTATCTCTGGGCTTTCTATCCTGTTCCATTGATCTGTCTTTCTGTTTTTGTGCCAGTACCATACTGTCTTGACTACTGTAGTTTTGTAGTATAGTCTGAAGTCAGGGAGCCTGATTCCTCCAGCTCCGTTTTTCATTCTCAAGATTTCTTTGGCTATTCGGGGTCTTCTGCGTTTCCATACAAATTGTAAAATTTTTTGTTCTAGTTCTGTGACAAATGCCAGTGGTACTTTGATAGGGATTGCATTGAATCTGTAGATTGCTTTGGGTAGTAGAGTCATTTTCACAATGTTGATTCTTCCAATCCAAGAACATGGTATATCTCACCATCTATTTGTATCACCTTTAATTTCTTTCATCACTGTCTTATAGTTTTATACATACAGGTCTTTTGTCTCCTTAGGTAGGTTTATTCCTAGATATTTTTTTCTTTTTGTTGCAATGGTAAATGGGAGTGTTTTCTTAATTTCACTTTCAGATTTTTCATCATTAATGTATAGGAATGCCAGAGATTTCTCTGTATTAATTTTGTATCCTGCTACTTTACTAAATTCATTGATTAGCTCTAGTAGTTTTCTGGTAGCATCTTTAGGATTCTCTATGTATAGTATCATGTCATCTGCAAACAGTGACAGCTTTACTTCTTTTCCGATTTGGATTCCTTTTATTTCCTTCTCTTCTCTGATTTCTGTGGCTAAAACTTCCAAAACTATGTTGAATAAGAGTGGTGAGAGTGGGCAACCTTGTCTTCTTCCTGATCTTAGTGGAAATGCTTTAAATTTTTCACGATTGAGGACGATGTTGGCTGTGGGTTTGTCATATATGGCCTTTATTATGTTGAGAAAAGTTCCCTCTATGCCTAGTTTCTGGAGGGTTTTTAATCATAAATGGGTGTTGAATTTTGTCAAAAGCTTTCTCTGCATCTATTGAGATGATCATATGGTTTTTCTCCTCCCGTTTGTTAATATGGTGTATTACATTGATTGATTTGTGTATATTGAAGAATCCTCACATTACTCGAATAAACCCCACTTGATCATGGTGTATGATCCTTTTAATGTGCTGTTGGATTCTGTTTGCTAGTATTTTGATGAGGATTTTTGCATCTATTTTCATCAGAGATATTGACCTCTAGTTTTCTCTCTTTGTGACATCTTTGTCTGGTTTTGGTATCAGGATGGTGGTGCCCTCGTAGAATGAGTTTGGGAGTGTTTCTTCCTCTGCTATATTTTGGAAGAGTTTGAGAAGGATAGGTGTTAGCTCTTCTCTAAATGTTTGATAGAATTTGCCTGTGAAGCTATCTGGTCTTGGGCTTTTGTTTGTTGGAAGATTTTTAATCACAGTTTCAATTTCAGTGCTTGTGATTGGTCTGTTCATATTTTCTATTTCTTCCTGATTCAGTCTTGGCAGTTGTGCGTTTCTAAGAATTTGTCTGTTTCTTCCAGGTTGTCCATTTTATTGGCATAGAGTTGCTTGTAGTAATCTCTCATGATCCTTTGTATTTCTGCAGTGTCGGTTGTTACTTGCCCTTTTTCATTTCTAATTCTGTTGATTAGAGTCTTCCTCTTTTTTTTCTTGATGAGAAAAAAAGTGGTTTATCAACTTTGTTTACCTTCTCAAAGAACGAGCTTTTAGTTTTATTGATCTTTGCTATTGTTTTCTTCATTTATTTCTGATCTGATCTTTATGATTTCTTTCCTTCTACTAACTTGGGTTTTTTTGGTTGTTTCTCTAATTGCTTTAGGTGTAAGGTTAGGTTGTTTGAGATGTTTCTTGTTTCTTGAGGTAGGACTGTATTGCTATAAACTTCCCTCTTAGAACTGCTTTTCCTGCATCACATAGGTTTTGGGTCGTCGTGTTTTCATTGTCATTTGTTTCTAGGTATTTTTTTATTTCCTCTTTGATTTCTTCAGTGCACTTCGTTATTTAGTAGTGTATTGTTTAGCCTCCATGTGTTTGTATTTTTTACAGATTTTTTCCTGTAATTGATATCTAGTCTCATAGCATTGTGGTCGGAAAAGATACTTGATACAATTTCAATTTTCTTAAATTTACCAAGGCTTGATTTGTGACCCAAGATATGATCTATCCTGGAGAATGTTCCATGAGCACTTGAGAAAAATGTGTATTCTGTTGTTTTTGGATGGAATGTCCTATAAATATCAATTAAGTCCATCTTGTTTAATGTATCATTTAAAGCTTCTGTTTCCTTATTTATTTTCATTTTGGATGATCTGTCCATTGGTGAAAGTGGGATGTTAAAGTTCCCTACTATGAATGTGTTACTGTTGATTTCCCCTTTTATGGCTGTTAGCATTTGCCTTATGTATTGAGGTGCTCCTATGTTGGGTGCATAAATATTTACAATTGTTATATCTTCTTCTTGGATTGATCCCTTGATCATTATGTAGTGTCCTTCTTTGTGTCTTGTAATAGTCTTTATTTTAAAGTCTGTTTTGTCTGATAGGAGAATTGCTACTCCAGCTTTCTTTTGATTTCCATTTGCATGGAATATCTTTTTCCATCCCCTCACTTTCAGTCTGTATGTGTCCCTAGGTCTGAAGTGGGTCTCTTGTAGACAGCATATATATGGGTCTTGTTTTTTATCCATTCAGCCAGTTTGTGTCTTTCGGTTGGAGCATTTAATCCATTTACATTTAAGGTAATTATCGATATATATGTTCCTATTACCATTTGCTTAATTGTTTTGGGTTTGTTATTGTAGGTCTTTTCCTTCTCTTGTGTTTCTTGCCTAGAGAAGTTCCTTTAGCATTTGTTGTAAAGCTTGTTTGGTGGTGCTTAACTCTCTCAGCATTTGCTTGTCTGTAAATGTTTTAATTTCTCCATCAAATCTGAATGAGATCCTTGCTGGATAGATTAATCTTGGTTGTAGGCTTTTCTCCTTCATCACTTTTAATATGTCCTGCCACTCCCTTCTGGCTTGCAGAGTTTCTGCTGTAAGATCAGCTTTTAACCTTATGGGGATTCCCTTGTGTGTTATTTGTTGTTTTTCCCTTGCTGCTTTTAATATGTTTTCTTTGTATTTAATTTTTGATAGTTTGATTAATATGTGTCTTGGCGTGTTTCTCCTTGATTTATCCTGTATGGGACTCTCTGTGATTCTTGGACTTGATTAACTATTTTCTTTCCCATATTAAGGAAGTTTTCAACAATAATCTCTTCAAATATTTTCTCAGTCCCTGTCTTTTTCTCTTCTTTTTCTAGAGCCCCTATAATTCGAATGTTGGTGCGTTTAATGTTGTTCCAGAGGTCTCTGAGACTGTCCTCAGTTCTTTTCATTCTTTTCTCTTTATTCTGCTCTGCAGTAGTTATTTCCACTATTTTATCTTCCCGGTCACCTATCCGTTCTTCTGCCTCAGTTATTCTGCTATTGATCCCTTGTAGAGTATTTTTAATTTCATTTATTGTGTTGTTCATCATTGCTTGTTTCATCTTTAGTTCTTCTAGGTCCTTGTTAAATGTTTCTTGCATTTTCTCTATTCTATTTCCACAGTTTTGGATCATATTTACTGTCATTATTCTGAATTATTTTTCAGGTAGACTGCCTATTTCCTCTTCATTTGTTAGATCTGGTGGGTTTTTATCTTGCTCCTTCATCTGCTGTGTGTTTTTCTGTCTTCTCATTTTGCTTATCTTACTGTGTTTAGGGTCTCCTTTTTGCAGGCTGCAGGTTCGTAGTTCCCATTGTTTTTGGTGTGTGTCCCCAGTGGCTAAAGTTGGTTCAGTGAGTTGTGTAGGCTTCCTGTTGGAGGGGACTAGTGTCTGTGTTCTGGTGAATGAGGCTGGATCTTGTCTTTGTGGTGGGCATGTCCACGTCTGGTGGTGCGTTTTGGGGTGTCTGTGGACTTATTATGATTTTAGGCAGCCTCTCTGCTAATAGATGGGGTTGTGTTCCTGTCTTGCTAGTTGTTTGGCATAGGGTGTCCAGCACTGTAGCTTGCTGGTCGTTGAGTGAAGTTGGGTGTTGGTGTCGAGATGGAGATCTCTGGGAGATTTTCGCCGTTTGATATTATGTGGAGCTGGGTGTTCTCTTGTGGACCAGTGTCCTGAAGTTGGCTCCCCTACCTCAGATGCACAGCACTGACTCCTGGCTGCTGCACCAAGAGCCTTTCATCCTCACAGCTCAGAATAGAAGGGAGAAAAAGAAGAAAGAAAGAAAGAAAGAAAGAAAGAAAGAAAGAAAGAAAGAGAGAGAGAGAGAGAGAGAGAGAGAGGGAGGGAGGGAGGGAGGGAGGGAGGAAGGAAGGAAGGAAGGAAGGAAGATAAAATAAAATAAAGTAAGGTAAAATAAAATAAAGTTATTAAAATAAAAAATAATTATTAAGAAAAAAAGTTTTTTTAAGTAAAAGAAATAAAACGGACGGACAGAACCCTAGGACAAATGGTGAAAGCAAAGCTATACAGACAAATTCTCACACAGAAGCATACACATACACACTCACAAAAAGAGGAAAAGGGGAAAAAATAATATATCTTGCTCTCAAAGTCCACCTCCTCAATTTGGGATGATTCGTTGTCTATTCATGTATTCCACAGATGCAGGGTACATCAAATTGATTGTGGAGATTTAATCCGCTGCTCCTGAGGCTGCTGGGAGAGATTTCCCTTTCTCTTCTTTGTTCGCACAGCTCCCGGGGTTCAGCTTTGGATTTGGCCCCGCCTCTGCGTGTAGGTCGCTGGAGGGCGTCTGTTCCTCGCTCAGACAGGACGGGGTTAAAGGAGCAGCTGATTCGGGGGCTCTGGCTCACTCAGGCCAGGAGGAGGGAGGGGCGGCGAACCTGCGGCTGCAGAAGCCGGCGTGACATTGCACCAGCCTGAGGCGCGCTGTGTGTTCTCCCAGGGAAGTTGTCCCTGGATCCCGGGACCCTGGCAGTGGCAGGCTGCACAGGCTCCCGGGAGAGGAGGTGTGGAGAGTGACCTGTGCTCGCACACAGGCTTCTTGGTGGCGGCAGCAACAGCCTTAGCGTCTCCTGCCCGTCTCTGGGGTCTGCGCTGTTAGCCACGGCTCGCGCCCGTCTCTGGAGTTCCTTTAAGCAGCGCTCTTAATCCCCTCTCCTCAAGCACCAGGAAACAAAGAGCGAAGAAAAAGTCTCTTGCCTCTTCGGCAGGTCCAGACTTTTCCCCGGACTCCCTCCCGGCTAGCCGTGGCGCTCTAGCCCCTTCAGGCTGTGTTCACGCCGCCAAGCCCAGTCCTCTCCCTGGGATCCAACCGAAGCCCAAGCCTCAGCTCCCAGCCCCGCCCGCCCCGGCAGGTGAGCAGACAAGCCTCTCGGGCTGGTGAGTGCCGGTCGGCACCGATCCTCTGTGCGGGAATCTCACCACTTTGCCCTCCGCGCCCCTGTTGCTGCGCTCTCCTCCGCGGCTCTGAAGCTTCCCCCCTCCACCACCCGCAGTCTCCGCGCACGAAGGGGCTTCCTAGTGTGTGGAAATCTTTCCTCCTTCACAGCTCCCTCCCACTGGTGCAGGTCCCGTCCCTATTCTTTTGTCTCTGTTTATTCTTTTTTTTTTTGCCCTACCCAGGTACGTGGGGAGTTTCTTGCCTTTTGGGAGGTCTGAGGTCTTCTGCCAGTGTTCAATGGGTGTTCTGTAGGAGGTGTTCCACGTGTAGATGTATATCTGATTATCTGTGGGGAGGAAGGTGATCTCCGCGTCTTGCTCTTCTGCCATCTTTCTCCTCCAAGAATTCTGCTTTCTTATCAGGATGACTTCATATTGTCTGAATTAGTACACTGGACCAACTATATACTGTGTGGGACTCAGTGGAAAATGAAAATATGGGGACCTTTGTTGAAAAATTAAGAATTTCAAAAGAATGACAGCAGAGTGTTAAATCAAACATAGGGTCTTCTAAGTGAGGGACCCTGTGTGACTGAACAGGTCACTTGCTCATGAAGCAGTCCTGTGAATGGGATGCAGGAAACTACAATGGATCAGCATAACACAGCTGATCCCTCCATCAGACCCTCGGCACCACGCATGGAAGGAACCTTGGCTATCATCTGGTTGAACATCCTCATCTTCCAGGTAGGGAAACTGAGGCTTAGAGAGATTGGGTTGATAAGTTCCAAACACAGCTGGGCAGAGGCAAAGTCAGAGCTATAACCATAGACATAATGTGACTAAAATATATGGAGAAGAGAGCTCCAGACTACCTGTTACACCCTGAAATTGATCATATCTCCTATTATATAACCATGACTTAGGTTTTATGTGCACCTTTGAGAGTTTTATCACATTTCTATCAACATTTTTCTACCGGAGATAGTAAATGGGATGTGTGCCCTTTCTCTTTGCCCTTGGCTTCCTTCTCCACCTAATTACATCCAGAATCCAAGTCCATGGGCACTGATTCAATGATCTTTTGACTGATCCCATGCTTTTCAAACTTTCGAAACTTTGACCTTACAACTGTGTTATACTGAAATCTAGGTCGCATCAACACACACATATATAAGCGAAACAGCTCCATTAAGCAGTACTTACCTTTCTACTTGCAAAGGAAATATTTGCTATGCTATTTAAAAATACTATTTCATTGAAAACAAACAAATGCTGGTCATGACCCCCTAAATTGATTTTGGGAACCACAATGGGTTATATCACACAGTTCAAAAACCCTGCTTGAATGTCCATGTTGATTCTCTACTGGGAGGGGTAGGTGAGGACTGGAGGCATCTCACAAGAAAGCTCTTCTGGAAAAAAGAATCGCCAAGGCCCCCACGTGCTGGCAGAGGGGCAAGAAATAGACACATTTGGACCCTACGGGGGGGATATAAATTGGCACCACCTTTCTAAAGGCAGTTTACTATAGCATCTTAGAAACGTGTTCACTCTGACCAAGTAATTCTACCTCTAGAAAACAAGGCCAAGGTCATAATCACCGGTGTAGCCAAAGATTTAGCTACAAGGGATGACCAATGCAATATCATTTATAATAGAGGGATATTAGAAACAATTCGAAGGTTCAACAGTAGGGAATTGGTCAAATGAGGGCATATCCCTGTGAATTCAATAGTATACCTCCATTAAATTATTTTGTATATGTAGTGAAATATTTAGTAATATCAAAATATTTATGATACATTAAATGAGAAAAGCAGATTCAGAGCCGTATATACCACATGATCCCATTTTCTTATGAAAAGAGAAGACTTGGGTGTATCTATTCTTCATTAAAAGTCTGGAAGAAAATATATCGCAGTTTTGATAGTGTATTCTATGAATATGTGGGTTGTAGGAATATAGGTGAATTTTATTTTCTTTAAGATTATCTATATTTTCTAATTTTTCTACATGACCGTAACCACTTGTGTAATTAACAAAACAACAACAACAAAGGACTCCTCAAAAAAATAGAGGGGCAGGGAAGATACAGAAAGCAAAGTGCATTTGATCTAGGATGAGTGGAGAAACTCATTTGAATCTTCCTAAGTAAAATATAGTAATGTTTTCTCTTATGGGTTACATATTCCACAAAACAGGTTGTAAATATTTTCTTTTTAAAAAGTTTGAGCATTAGGACTGGCCATCCAGGTTCAGATGAAGGTTCAGCTACATTCTTCAACATTTACAGGAGGGTTCTCTCTCCAGTGTAGACCCAGTGATTTCAATGGGTCACTTAGAAGCTTTTTTTTTTTTGGGGGGGCATGCCATGTGGCATGTGGGATCTTAGTTCCCCAACCAGCGATCAAACCCATTCCCCCTGCAGTGGAAGCACGGAGTCCTAACCACCGGACCATCAGGGAATCCCCCAGTGAGTCATTTAGAATAGCTGAATACAGAAGTGGGTGGAGTCCCTATAGGGCTTCTAGTTTCTGGAAAATTTCACATCTAATGGGGCCTGCCAGATGCTTCCCTTTGATTTTTGTACCACACATTTTCATGTGACATTTCATGTTGATCTTCACAATAACCCTATGAGATAGGCATTCTTTTCTTGTTATTATTAGGGGTGGGGGAGAAAATTAATACCCAGAGACTGGCTTGCTCAAGGTCATATGGCAAGACCAGTCAAGGTCATATGGCAGGACCAGTCAGGACTCAAACACAAGCCCCTGACACTAACACCCATGCTTTAGACACTGCCCCTACCTCGTTGCCCTACGTCTTGAAAACGTTTTCTGTTTCTGAAAGCACAGCTTCTTGAAGGTTGTGGTGCCTTACTAGGAAAAAGCCGTTACTCAAAGCTATAGTGTAAGGACCACTGCAGACACACTGATAGGTTCAAAGTTGGGGCAGAGATTCATGCTCACAGCCAGGTCTGAGCCAGTAGGAAAAGAGGCCAGCTTGATTATCCAAGCTCTCCCTCCTTTCCTTCCTCTGTGCATTTCAGTGTCCCCCTGTGGTCACCACCCTGTGAAGCTGAGTGCCCTGGCTCTGTTCTCTGTCTCTGGTGATTACTCAGACTTCCTAGGTGGGGTTGCACCCTCACTGCACCAATATCCAAAGTTCACCCATTCTACTTCCCTTTCGCTTCAGGATCTCTTACAGTCCCTGATCTGGGGTGACCTCATTCGTTAAGGTTGGGGGGAGAAATTTTCAAAAAAAGGAGGGATCCTGGAGAAGATAAGGAAGCCAACATATTAACCAAGAAATAACATTTATGAATGGAGATCTTTTTTTTTGGCAGAATGACTTTTCTACTATATACTCAATACCATTCCAGAGTTGGTCACTAACAATATGTTAATGACTTCCTTCATCTGTATTCTATTCAGCAATTAATTAAAATAAGCCAGTATTGAGACGCATTTCATAGAATAAATATTTTGATCTCACTTTGCCTAGGTTGATAGTGGAACAAAATATAGAAGAAAATATAGCAGCTTTGGAGAAAACAAACTTAAATTTAAAGCCCAGCTTTCTTGCTTTGATGAGTCGTTGAACGTCTGAGTCTTACTTTCCTCATCTGAAAAATGGAGATAATACTTCGTAGCTCCTAACTTGGAAGGACAACACGTAAGAAGCCCTCATTCCCCCAATGGTGTGCTGAGTCAGCTTGCCCTGGCTCAGAGAACCCATGGTTAATTTAAATTTTCAGGTTTTTCTGAACTGGTTGTTAAACATAGTCGCCATTAAAAGTTAAATTACATAAACTTATAATTAAATACATTTTAAATCAAAGGTAATAACTACTTAAAACTCATCACATTCTAACTATTTTACTATATTTCACAACTGTCTATGCTCTCATAGCTATTCACGTCTATTGTATCTGAACAGTGGAAACCCTAAGTAACAGTGTGCCTCTGTACAGCTCTTCCCAAGTCTGTTCAGTGACATCACACTAATAGTTTGAAATTGGCCACAATGAGAATATTTACACCATGTGTATGAGCAAAATCCACAAGTCAGTACTCCATTTACTGCTTTGGTGATTGTCTAACACAGTGTTTCTCAACCTCAGCACTATCGACATTTGGGGCACAATAATTCCTTGTTCTAGAGGGATGTGCTGTACGTTGTAGGATTTTAGCAGCATCTCTGGTCTCTACCTACAAGTTGCCACTAGCATTCCCTCCAAGTTGTGACAATCACAACTGTCTCCAGATATTGCCAAATATCTCCTGGTGGGCAAGATTGCCCCCTCTTTTCCCCATCGAGAGCCACTGGTCTAAAGGGTTGGCAACCCAAGGCTGGTGGACAAAATTTGGCCTGTGGATGTTTTTGTATAGTCTGTAGGCTAAGAAGAGGTTTTAAATGTTTAATAGGTTGAAAAATATGACAGAGACCAGATGAGGCCACAAAGCCTATAATATTTACTTTTGGCCCTTTAGAGAAAAAGTTTGCTGACCTCTGGTCTAAGTTGTGGAGATGTTAATAATACAGATTATTTACATTGTGAAGAGCACACACAAAAAACTGAAGAAATGTTCTTCCAGTATTTGAAAACTGTTATTTAATTCAGCAAAGAAGCTGTTTATGTTTCTGATAAATGAGTGAATTTCCAACCTATGCAGTTTTGGAGCCGAAAGAGGGTCTGGTTTAATGAATGCAATTTGTATAAGACTAAGAGTTTAACAGTACATCACATGTGTGATTTCAGGAAAATAAGTGTATTGGGAAGGAATTAGTGGAATGGAGTGCAGTTCCATTTGTCAAATCATGCTTGAACTGCAGCCAGAAATTGGCTACCAATACAAGAGTTCAGCAAAACTCAATGAAAGCATTCTGTGAGAATCAGTTGGCCACCTGGAATTTATAATTCACAAAATTGTACATTTTATTATTATTTGTAAAACGTGTGTTAAACATCTGTTATATCAGAAAATTTTTAAATAAGTGAGTGTATATGTATATGTAAGTGTGTGTGTGTGTGTGTGTGTGTGTGTGTGTGTGTGTCCCCAACTCTGAGAGCTCGTTGTTAAACACTTCCCAGCACATCACTGCCCCTACCTATCCCACCCCTATTTCTTCAAGGCTCCTCCATACTCTTAGTTGAGAAACATTGGCCTTCTCTTTGCTTCATGGGATCCTCTAAGCTACCTCCTGCCTCAGAGCCTTTCCTTAGCCTGAAATGCTCCCTTTTCTCCTCCTCAATACCTTTCACTCTAGATCTTTCAGATCTAGTCCAATCATGCAAATGTGATTGTGTGAAATGCTCAGAGAAAACAATAACAGCTAATGCTTATGTAGCACTTCTGTGTATCAGATACTCTATATGTACCAGCACTTTGCATACATTCATTCATTTAATCCTTAGAGTAACACCACGAAATGGGTAGTATTTATATTACCATTTCACAGATGAGAAAATTGAGAGATGGAAATGTTAAGTAAAAGGTCTAAGGTCACAGAGCTCATCAGTGACAGAGCTGGGATTTGAACCCAGGTGGTAGGCTCCAGAGTCCGTGTCCTCAACCCATACCTTCCACTGCTGATGAAGAGAATGAGATCATAACACAGGCTCTCACCATCCAAGAAGAATTTGTCTGGGAGTCTTGCAGGAGCCTCTCGGGCAGCCCAGAGCTGCAGAGCCCAGTGAATGTCATGGCAAAGACTCTTCAAATGGGCAAGGGAGAGTTTACAAGGGCTGGGCTCCCCCTCCTCCTTGTGAGAAAGGGTGTGGGTGGTGTGCTCAGTCTAGAGGGAGCCCACGGTGGGTAGGGAGTCTGAGCCTGCAGGACCTATACATGCTATTTAATGAGAGAAGTAAAAAACAGCTTTCCTAACAAATTTGACCGTAGGCCTTCCACTAACTTTATAATAGGGAACATTGGCGTGCACACACACACCCCCCCCATGTGTGTGCACAGGCTCACTACTTTGGAAAGTTATCATTTTCTCAGCTCACTCATTGATTCAATTAAAAAATAGTTATACAATACTTTGTCCATGAGAAGCACTGTGCTAAGACCAGGGATTGATACAGAGGCAAGTCTGCTACTGTGCTTGTCCTCCAGAATTTTGTTCTTGTCAAAGAGCTAAGTAGGTAACTATAATGTACAAAGCCAGAGGAATTAAGGGACAATGAGAGAATTATAAATAAAGGATGAGGGGCGTTTGGTGGGCACCATAGGGGCAGATGAGAAACAGGGTTGGCTTCAGGGGGGACTCAGCATTTGAGATGGGTCTGTGGATATGAAAGGAAGGCTATTCAGGTAAAGGGAAGAGCATATGCAAAGGCATGGAGGGAGGAGAGCTTGGCATAGGTGGGTAAGAGGTTGGGGTCTCTGAAGAGACAGGATGTGAGAAAATGCTAGATAGATAGACTAGGGCTATCAGGGTGGAGGGGGTTCTATACGTCAGGCCATACCATTTAGAGTATATATATATATATATATATATATATATATATATATATAAAATTTATTTATTTATTTATGGCTGTGTTGGGTCTTCACTTCTGTGCGAGGGCTTTCTCCAGTTGTGGCAAGCGGGGGCCACTCTTCATCGCAGTGCACGGGCCTCTCACTATCGCGGCCTCTGTTGTTGCAGAGCACAGGCTCCAGACGCGCAGGCTCAGTAGTTGTGGCTCACGGGCCTAGTTGCTCTGAGGCATATGGGATCTTCCCAGACCAGGGAACCTGTGTCCCCTGCATTGGCAGGCAGATTCTCAACCACTGCGCCACCAGGGAAGCCCTAGAGTATATTTTTTAGACCACGGGAATCCATTGGAGATTTTTGATTAGGAGACTGTCTACCAAGGTGCTGGGTACCTAGTGTGCAGATAACCAGTATTTGTTCAACTGATAAACAATAGTGCCTAAAATTTATTGGGTGCTCGCTGTATGCCAGGCACTTTTCTAATCATGTTATGTATTTTAAACTAGGCATGTAATTTTTGCCACAGCATGTAAGATAGTTGCACTATTCCCATCTTGTAGACAAAGAAACCAAGTCTCAGAGAGGCTGAGTGTCTTTCCCAAGGTTGCAACAAATGGGTAGGTATCTGACCAGAGCCCTACGCTTTACACTGCTGTGCAGTTTGGAAAACAGAAAAAGAAAAGGAGAGACGAGTTATGGGGCCAACCAACAGTGTTCTTTAGAAAGGAAGCTGCAGTAGGCCCAAATTAGCAGAGGAACACAGTGGGTTGGAAATAAGAGACAGTCCAAAGATAGAATCTACACGAATCTGTTATTACTTGTTATAGAAAGCCCGGGAGAGGGAAGGGTCAAAAAGGCTCAGAGTTGCTAACTTCAGTCCCTGGGAGGTGGTGGAGCTATTAAAAGCAATTGGAGAGAGGGAGGGAATATGACGATTCAGTTTTAGATGATGTGTGTAGAAATCTGGGTGCTAAGGACCCTAAAACGCAGCCTACAGAGAAGTGTTTTAAAAGGTGAGCTTCAGGGCTCCCCTGCTTTGTCACAGTCCCTACCCAGGGGCTCTGGGAGTTCGTCCTGGGAATCTCGAGGCTGTCCCAAGGTTCCTTTCTATGTTTATATCATTTAGCAGGGGAAGGATTGTTAATGACTAATCTCTGTCCATGAGGAACAGAGCCAAGGCAGAGATGCGGCTGCTGGGTGGGAAGGCCGACTGTGATCGGCCACAGCTCCTGCTGGAACTCCCTCCTCCTCACCCCACTGTCTCCTGGACTCGCCCCAATGCAAAATCAGATTCTGAGGATTTGTAGCAAAGTCACTGGGTTTTGGAGAGGAAGACTGGACTCAGAATCCTCCCAGGACTTTGAAAGTTCATCGCCAACCTAAGACAATCCGAGTGAGTATCTAATTCCTCTGGGCTACGGTATCCATCTCAGGGCAGCAGAGGAGAAGTTGTCATTGGAAGCTTCTCTTTAGCATCAGGAAGTTTGGTCGATGAATGAATTCTAAGTTGGTAGAGTTCGATGTAAATCCTGATAATTTTTTTAAAAGTAAAAGAAACTCTTCAAAACAAAGAAGCAGAGGTTCATGGGTCAAAATTAATTGAAAAATAAGCTGGTTTCCTTATTGAAAAATTACTTAGGAATATCTTTTTAACACTGTGGTTGCCCAGGAGAATCACGGGAGACCGTAAATTTCGGAAATGTCTCTGTTCTGATTCCATAGGCAATTTCACCTGTGTAGCGTGCTGTGATTTATCAAATCCTGGTGTGAGTTGGGAAATATTACTAATGGCAGATGACTTCAGATCTAAGACTAGGATGACATTTAAGCTATGCTTTATTGAAATGAAATTCTTTCCTAGGAGGAGAGTAGGTTTAAAAAGCTTTCTCTTTTGACTTCTACTGTAAACGTTTCTATTGTTTTCCATTTCTTATATTGGTATCAGATGGAAATATTAAAATAAGATGGAAAATGTTAGGAGGAACTTTACTATTAAAATTGTCCAAGGTCTGAATGTCAGATTCAGATAAGGCATCTCTTTGTCTGCGTACTGCCAAGGAAGTAGACAACTATTAGGGAAGCCTGGGTCATTTCTCTTAACTGAGTTTTATTTAGAAGGAAGGGGCTGGGGAAGGGGATGCAAGTGACTCATGCTGGATTTTTTGTCTGAGAAACTCACCTGAGCTTTAAAGAAATCAGATAATGCCACTGATACTGCCTTAGAACCACTCAGTGGTATCCGACAAGAGAGATAGAGAAAGCCAACGCTGGGTTTTTAGCTGTGATTTTATAAAATGATAGACGTCTTTATCTCCCCCACCCTCCAAATGGTGGACTTGTGCCATTTGCACCGTGAACTTATCTGTTTTGCTGAGAATGTTGCAATATGTCTGATGCAACTCCGAGTTAGCTGATAAAGTACTGGCCAGACTCTCTTGTCCTGAGACACTTCGTCAGGACTTGCAGCATTGTTTTCCACCACACACCTCTGCCTCTCCCCCGAGCTGGAGAAGGAAAGTAATGTAATCCCTGTCCTTCCTCTTATTTCCACACCTCCAAAATCTGGCCACATGTTCATGGAATACTCAATAGTTGTGCTTGGAAGGAAAAGAAAAGAACTGTGTATGTGCAAGAGTGTGTACCAACATGTCACAGGCTTTGCCTAAATAGCCTATTTTCTTCTCACAATAACCCTGAATGGAAGTTCTTATACTCATTTTACAGATGAGGAAACTGAGGCTCAAAGAAAGCAAGTAACCTGTCTCCGGTCACACGGTTAGGAAGTAGCAGGACCTGAATATGAGGGCAGGTCTTTCTGACTCCAAAGTCTTCTCCTTGCTACCCCAATATTGTTGGAGGCTAGGAGAACTTGAAATCTAGAATGATGGGAGAGCAGGTGAACCAGTCCACAAATGTCTCAGCTTGACAGGGGCGATTTGTTAAGAGCCAGCACAATTGTGAAGATTCCCAAAAGCTCTTAGGGTATTGTCTAATAACTATACCGGGAGCAGAGGGAGTGGAGAGTTTTCAGCACTAACCCAAAGGTCAGTCTAGGAGAGCTGATTGGAGACTTCAGTTATCAGCATCTTAAAGACTTGATGAGCCCTCCCTGGTTGTTGTGATTGGCCGCTTGTATTTCCCTTTTGGTGAATTTCCTCTTTATATCCTTTGCCAGTTTCTCCCTTGGATTGTTTATCTTTTCTGCTTTTATTTATAGGACTTATTTATATATTGTTTGTACTAATTTTTGGCTGTTATTTATGTTGTAAACATTTTCTCCCAGTTTGTTTCATATATTTAGTTTTGTTTATGGTGTCTTGATTTCTGTCTTCTTGATTTTAGTGTAGTCAAATTGATTCTTTTCCTATTTGTTTCTTGTTTAATGAGTCTTTCTCAGTCTCTAAATTCATAGAGATCATAAGGGTGTTTTCCTATATTTTCTCCCAATAACTTTTATCATTTTAAAAGTCTTTGATCCACTTGAGACTTATTTTTCAAGAATGATACAAGATAGGACCCTTTAATGTTTTTCCCCCAAAGGAATAGTCATTTTTCTTGACACTGTTTCTTGAATAGGCCATCCTTCCTCCACTGATTTGAGCTAAATCCACTCACTACAGCACAGAGGACAATGTATGGTCGCTCAGAACACAGCATGTTATTTTCCTCCCATAACCATCCCCACTGCATGCCTTTTGCTTAGTCTAATGCCTACTCCTTTGAGATTAAATTCAAGAACCAGCCCTCCACCCTCAGGAAGACTTCCCTTATTCTCTTAGTCACATCCATGCTTAACAACCACCAGTGATTACCACTGAGAACACACCAGAACTCCTTGCCATAGTTGACAGGCCCTAGAGAGCCGCTTACTCTCATACCTCATCTCCTATGCTGCCTCTTTGCTCGCTCAGCTCCAACCTCATTGGGCTTTGGCTGTTCCTCCCGTGCCCCAAGCCCAGGCCCTTAGTGCTTGCTGACCACTCTGCCTGGACTTATTTCCCCCTTGTATGGCTCACTCCTCCTTCTCCTGCACATCTCTGGTCAAATGTCCACTCTTTAGAGAGCTCTTCTAGGATCATCCTCTCTGAAAGAGTATCCAGCCACATCACTTTATCCCTTATCTCCTTTATTTTCTTATTAGCACCACTGGAAGTCATATTACTTGTTTACTTGCAAATTATCCATCTCCCTCATTAGAATGTAATCCCCATGAAGACAGGATCTTTTTTTTTCTGTCTCATCCATCCCTCTATTTCCAAGACCTAGATCAAAGCCTGATACATAGTGGAGAATTAATGCATGTTCAATGAATGACTGCCCTTGCTCGTGTTCCTGAAGGGACTTGTGCTTACCTCTGTCATAGCAATCCCCATACCATTTTTTTAAAACATCTTTACTGGAGTATAATTGCTTTACATTATTGTGTTAGTTTCTGCCAAAGTGAATCAGCTGTACGTATACTTATATCCCCATATCCCCTCCCTCTTGCGTTTCCCTCTCACCCTCCCTATTCCACCCCTCTAGGTGGTCACAGAGCACCAAGCTGATCTCCCTGTGCTATGCGGCTGCTTCCCACTAGCTATCTATTTTACATTTGGTAGTGTGTATATGTCCATACCACTCTCTCACTTCCCATAACGTTTTAATTGGGTTGCCCTTACCTGACTTTTCTACTAAGCTTCTTGAAGGATCATGATTTTTTTTTTTTGCCTTTATCTGTCCAGTACCTGACAGAGTCAATAAATGTATATTGACTGAATAAATAGGTGAGTGAATGAATTTACTTGGCATTGATATTGGAAATTGACATTGAAATGCCATTTTTTAAAGAGTAAATGTAGTATTCTTCAGCAAGTGCTCTCTTTTTGAGACCCACTAGGACAAAAGACCACATGCCATACTGTTCATTTTGGGAGATGGTATCAGTTATCTAGTACTATGTAACAAGCCACCCCAAAAGTTAATGGCTTAAAATATAATGATTTATTATTTCTTATAATTCTGTGGGTTGGCTAGGTGGCTCTTTCCTGGTTTTTCCTGGGCTCATTCACATAACTGATGCCAAATGGAGGGTCAAGTAGGTCTCACACTCATGACTGGGGCCTTGATGCTGGCTGTCAGTGGGGCTAATGGGAACGGCCCAGTCTCTTTCTCCTAGAGTACTTCATTCCTGGCTTCTTCCTGGCATGGTGGTCTCAAGACATCATTCCAAGAGGGTGAAAGCAGATGTCACAAGGTTCTCTTGAGGTTTACCCTCAGAAGTAGAAAAATTCTATTGGTCAAAGCAAGTCATCGTAACAGCTCGTTCAAGGGTGGGAAAATAGACTTGACTTACTTATGAGAGGGATTGCAAAGTCAGCTTTTAGTTTGTGATGGCATTGCTCTCACTAAAGCAATTTGCTCAAACACTTTGTGGATTTCTTATGAGTCCTTCTGGGACTCACTCCATGCCTGGAAACTTATACCCATAATTTTTGTTTGTTTGTTTGAGATAGACTTTCTACTCTGGACATGTTAAACTACTGCGAAACAATGCTGTGAGATAATGCCCCGACATTCTTAGAAGTTCTTTTACCTGGATGAGAGGGTCTCCTAGGTACCTCCTTACTTCTTGTGAGCTCTTAGCAAAGGATCTTACAGCCGCACCCATGATTTGATATTTACCATGGAGTCATTTCTTACTTTGAGACTCTTATGCCAGATGGCGAGACCAAAAATGCAAAACAGTCTTATTTTTTGACCCAGCACATCCTGAACCTTTCATATTTACTCCAAATTCTGCTTTCAAAATGAACAGCTCCTTCCATAATCTCTCTCTCTCTTCATTACCTTATCATGAACTGCTAAAAATACCACCTGACACATTCACCATACTACTTGGAAAGCTCCTTAATCTCACACTGAGCCACAGAGTTACCTGGAGTTCTGTCGGAAAGAGGCTCTGCCACTCCTGAAACCAAACCAGACCAGAGAGAAACAAACAAACAAAACCCACAGGTTCATTAGGAAATTTTGTATCTTCCACGTTACCACATGTTGGACAGTTTTGCCAATTGTTTTGTGACTGCAAGATATGACCCATTCCTTTTCCAGCTTCCTAGAGTGATTTCCTCACCACTCTTCCAATGTTCACTATCCGTGTTCTCACTGCCCTTCCAGGCTCTGCCCACCTCCCAATCCCCAAGCCAAAGCCATATGTTTTAGCCTCCTTTTTGTTTTTTTTAAACAGCATCCCCCTTCTAAGTGCCAATTTCTGTAGCAATTATTTACTTCTTTGTAACAGCTACCACAAAGCTTAGTGACTTAAAAGAGTAATGATTCATTAATTCTCATATTTCAGCAGATCAGCTGCTCTGCTGGTTTTGCCTGGGCTCACTCATGGGACTCTTTCTGATGGACGATCAAATGGAACAGAAGGTCCAAGGTGGACTCACTCATGTCTGGAGTCTTGGTGTGGCTGTCAACTGGGCCAGTTTGGGTAGCCGACTTCTCTCTCCATTAGGTTTTTTATCTGGGGCGTCTAGTTGTATTGATTTTTTTTCCCCTAAATGTGTTATTTTAATAAATATCTCGTGAATGAGTTTGAAGTTTCAAAAAAAAAAAAAAATGCTGCCCTGAGACTGTCATTGTAGCGTGACAGTCTCAGGGCAACATTCCTAGACTGAGAGAACAGAAGCTGCAAGGCCTCTTAAGGCCTAGCTCAGAAGTCTCACAACATCACTTCCATCATTCTATTGGTCAAGGAAGTCACCAGACCTGTTCAAGGGCTTGGGAAATAGCCTTCACCTATCGATGGGTAGTGGCAAACTCTCATTGCAAAAGGGCACATGGAATGGAAGAAGTTGTGGTGGCCGCTTTTGCAAATAACAAATAATTTATGTAAATAATAGTCATAAAATTTCAGAAGATCTAATTAATTATTTGAAAAAAGATGACAGGTCAGTCATGGGGAAAGTATAACATTTTCCAAATTCTTGACCATTTTGACTACAGCAGATAATGGGGAAAAACTTTCCCAACTATGAATGTTAAGAAGATAAAAAAACTATTCCTGGTAGTTCTCAAGGAAGAGAAATTAACAAAAGGAGATTTGGGAGGATTATTAAAACTATTTCCTGGCTGGTCAATTCACTTATAAAATGTGCGGGGCTCACTGCTTAAGAGATTTCCAACAAGAATAAATTTAGTTCACTAATTAGGGCTACATTGTGGGGAAGCAGCCTTAGTTGTCAGGTTTTTTGTGTGATTAAAAAAAATAATAAGTCCTTCTTCAGCTCTTAGGTGTGCTGTCCTTCCACAACTCTATTTACTATTGATCCTATGGCTAAACAAGACTGATTCTAAAAATGGGTATCTAGTAAGGTATACTATTCATTCATTCATTCATTTATGTATTTAGTTATTCATTCATCCATTTATTCATTCAATCAATAAGTATTAACTCTGTATCTAATATGTACTTGGCAGTGGGCTAGGAACTGGAGATCCAGAGTGAGCTCTCCTGGAGCTGATGGTCCAATGGGGAGACAGACAGCCAAATCACCAAAAAAACAAAGGGAGAATTACAACCGGACACACTCTCGAAGAGGTGCCCAGTGCTATGAAAGTCTTGCTGGAGTCTTGACTGCTGGTGCTAGCCAAGAAGGCTGAGAAGCAAGGGGACTTGAGTGAGACAAATGAGTTGCCTAGGGTACAAAATGTAAGCAGCCCTTACTTTCAGGTTCATGGCCCTGGGGACCTCTACTGCAAGCGCTTCTTTTACATCTAGTTAAAAATAAAGGTCAGCCACTCTTTGTGCCCCATTGTGTAACCTCCAGAGCACAGAAGGGCAAAAAGCTGTAGAGGTCTGTTGGGTGAAAAGCATTTTTATTGTACATCACCTGAAGGAAGTACACCTTTAAATGGAGACTTCAGAAACAGCAAAAGAAGTTTGAAAAGAAACAAAATAACATAACAGGCAAACCCTGGAGAGTCTTACTTAATTGTGCATGCGATCAGCTAATGTTGAAATGCTTTAGGCAGACGTGACCTTGCAGAAATGCCAATTCACCCTCACTAGGTGTTGGTGAGCAGTTAATGACAGTCTCAGTGGGAGCATTGTGTGAGAAAGCATGAATTTAGAGTGAGATGGTGGGTTTACATCCCTACTCTGCTTCTTACTAGTGGCGTGACCTCGGAAAAGTTGCTTAATCTCTTTGAGCCTCAGTTTTCTCATTTACAATGTGTGTATATTAATACCTGCTTAGTTTATTATAGATTAAATGAGATAACATAGCATGAAAGCTGCCACATAGTAAGCACTCATAAAATGGTAGATATTATTTTAATCTATGTCCACAAAAAATGTAAAGTTTACTATGATAGCAGTAAAGGCCATCTAGTTCCTATAGGGCACCACCCTCAGAATAATGTGATCACAATGACCATATTGTTTGGAGGACATCATGTCTGACACGTGGTCACTACTGGCCACACGTTGTCCTTTAAATCTCTCTGCACTTCAGAAAGGATCTATTTTCTTAAATCTGTATTTTTGCCCTGTAAAAAATTATTGGGTTGGCCAAAAATTTCATAACGTCATACAGAAAACCCGAATGAACTTTTGGGCCATCCCGATACTTCAGTTTGATTGCTTCTGGGAAGACCAAATCCCTGGAAAGATAAAACCGTTTTTCCTAGAGCTCCTTTCTCTTTTCCCTTAGGAACATTCTTCCAGCCTTGGGCTGAATCCAGGGCTTCCCCTGGGCATGAAATTATGATGGCTAGAAAAAGTTTACTTTTCTCCTGCCCTTTATGAATGGACTACATAGATATCCAACAAAATGTATGCTTTGCCACCAACAACTGGGTTCATCTGAGAAAAATGTCACCAAGGATGGTGACTTTGGGCGTGGAGAGTTCATAGGGTACCAGCGCAAGTAACTGGTTTTTATCTTCATCTTCTGAGAGCTGAGATTCTTCAAAATCAGAGTCAAGGCTATTTAATTGGAGCAGGGTCTTTCCAAGGTCTCTTGCAAATGGTTTGTGCTAAATCAGAGGAACTCCATACACTATGAACTCCCTGTGACACACAGTATCTAAACAAGTACAAATTGATAACCAGAGAGTAGGAGTCCAGGCTACCAGTCACTCTGTGTCTTATCACATTAAAAACAAACAGTGCTTACCACTTCTGAAATTAATCCTGGGTCTTAAGTTATGGCTTACATTACACCATAGTACAAATAAACAAAAGTAAAATAAACATTTTGTCCCTGCTTCCACGCATACTCAAGGCTTAAACTTCATATCATCAGCCTGCTTTCTCTCCTTCCTCCTCCTCTTTGTATACGGTACTCAGGTCTCTTCCTTTCCATCTCTACAGAAACCACCCTGCTATGCACCTAATCATCTCACTTCCTGAATGAGAATTTCCTGAATCTTCCTCCTCTTTCACTGCTTGCCCTCCTCATCCTGCCTTCTCGTAAGAGTAATCTTCTTGAACATAGATTTCATTGTGCCACTCAAAATTTCCAACAGCACCTCACTGACCACAGTTTGAGTCCCCAGACGTTTTATGGGAAGGAAGTACTTCCTCTTCAAAGCCTCAAGAGTGTGTGTGTGTGTGTGTGTGTGTGTGTAAAAGTATGGAAGAAACAGAGAATCCCTGTAGGAGTTTGCATATCTTTATAGATGAGGAACATTTTCACATATAGAATTTCATTCAATCTTTTTTATTATGAAATATTTCCAACATGCAAAACTAAGTAATATCATCAGCTTCGTTGTAATTACCCCCTAGTTTAAGGAGAGCATTACAGATGCTATGGAAATTCCCTGTGTACCTGCCCAGTCATTCTGGACCACTGTTCTGAATGTGGGTTCAACACTTCCATGCATGTCTCTATAGGTTAGACAGGGATCACAAGCTTTTTTTTTTTTTTTAATTATTATTTATTTATTTAATTTATTTTTGGCTGTGTCAGGATTTAGTTGCTGCACGCAGGATCTAGGTTGAGGCATGCGGGATCTTTCGTTGCGGTGCGCGGGCTTCTCTCTAGTTGTGGCGCACAGGTTTTCTTTAGTTGTGGCGCACAGGCTTCAGGGTGCATGGGCTCTTGTAGCTGCGGTATGCAGGCTTAGTTGCCCCGCGGTATGTAGGATCTTAGTTCCCTGGCCAGGGACCGAACCCCCGTCCCCTGTGTTGGAAGGCGGATTCTTTACCACTGGACCACCAGGGAAGTCCCACAAGCTTTTTCTATAAAGGCCACAGAGTGAACATTTTAGGCTTTGCAGACCACGTGGACTGTGTCGCAACTACCTAACTCTGCCATTGTTGTGTGAAAACAGCCATAGACAATATGTAAACAAAAGGGCAAATTTGGTTCTGGGTGGGCTGGATTTGGCCTGTGGATCACAGTTTGCTGACCCTTGCATTAGGGTATCAGTAGTAATATGTAGCATTGTTTTGCATATCTTTAAATTTATATACATTTTATCAAACCGTCTGTATTATTCTGCAACCTGATTCTTTTGCTCAATATGAAGTTTCTCAGTTTATCCATATGAATACTTAGTTCATTCATTTTAAGTGCTGTATAGCACTTACGAATATAATATACTTACAGCATAATGCATGTATTATTTCTTTATTGTACCCAACTTCTTGTTGATTGACATTTTTCCAGCTTTTTACTATTGGAAACAATGCAGTAAAAATTTTGTACATGTCACCCTATATATATGAACAATTATGAAGTTACCTTTTAATCTTTACAGCAGTCCTATTATTTAGACTTTTAAACATGCAGCTGAGGCTCAGGGTGTAGTATGGGGGCAGGGTGTTAAGTGAATAGTTGCAGGTCATACGTGAAGCTATGAAAGGTCAACACTGGTTCTCCATTCTAATGTTCCTTGTTTTAAAAAAAATTTTTTTGAAGTATAGTTGATTTACAATGTTGTGTTAATTTCTTCTGTACAGCAAAGTGACTCAGTTACACACACACACACACACACATACATATTCTTTTTCATATTCTTTTACATTATGGTTTGTCACAGGATATTGAATATAGTTCCCTGTGCTGTATAGTAAGACCTTGTTGTTAATCCATTCTATATAAATAGTTTGCCTCTGCTAATCCCAAATTCCCATTCTTTCCCTCTCCTTTCTAATCTTCTCATTGCCTCCCCACCCCGAATTTTTTTTGGGCCGCGCCATGTGACATGTGGGATCTTAGTTCCCCGATCAGGGATTGAATCTGCACCTCCTGCATTGGAAATGCGGAGTCTTAACCACTGGACCACCAGGGAAGTCCCATGCTTCATCCCACTTGACATCTGTACTAGATCACAGCTATTATTTCTGTGTATGCATAACACTGCTAGCTGTGATGGGGGGTACAAAAGTAATGTAAGCTATGATTCCTGCCTTCTAGGAGTTTACAATATAGTGGAGAAGACAACAGATGCCGTTAAATCATTAATGACCACATGAGGAGGGGGAAGATAAATGACAGGGGATGCATCCATGGAGAAGTTGGGAAATAAATGGAAAAATAATCTATCAAATTGAGAGTTATAAAAATATATTTGAATAAATGGAGATATACCTTGCCCCTGAAAGGCAAAACTGAATGTTATAAAGATATAAATCTTCCTACCTAAATATATAGGGGTTTGGTACCATATCAAACTCCCAAAGAAACTTTTTTTTTTAATGTGATACAAGATGTGATAGTTTATCACAGAGAATGAGAAGGTGAGAATACCTTAGAAAATGTTGAAAAAGAATGAACAATAACAGGAAAACATGATGTTGAAACAGATGTAACTGTATGATCAATGGAAAACTAAATTCAGTCTCAATAAAGGAAAAATTATAAATCAATGGGAAAGGGGAAAAGTATTCAACAAGCAATTCTGACAAAATTCACCCTGTACTAAAAACTAAATATAAGGGGCTTCCCCGGTGGCGCAGTGGTTGAGAGTCCGCCTGCCGATGCAGGGGACACGGGTTCGTGCCCCGGTCTGGGAGGATCCCACATGCCGCAGACCGGCTGAGCCCGTGAGCCCGTGAGCCATGGCCGCTGAGCCTGCGCGTCCGGAGCCTGTGCTCCGCAATGGGAGAGGCCACAGCAGTGACAGGCCCGCGTACCGAAAAAAGAAAAAAGAAAAAAAAAAAAAAAACTAAAAATAAAAAGCAATAAAAGTAAGCTTTAAAAAAACTAATATATTTAACTACATACAATGCAAATCTTTTCAAGTAAAGATAATTAAAAGACAAATGAAAATGTTTGTAGTAAATATACCAGAATGCTAATACATTCAATATACAAAGAACTCCTCTAAGTCAATTAAAAAAAAAGAACACTTCCATAGAAAAATGGCAAAGAACATAAAAAATGGAAAGAAACTATCACATCTAGACAATATAAATTTTTTTTTCAATTTCACTCATATTCAAGGAAATGCAATTTAATACAGTGAGATAGGATTTGTCACTGGCAAATTAGAAAAGATTGTTGAAAGTGGGAGTAGGTAATGCCAATGAAGTTGTGATGAGACAGGCACTCTTATCCACTGCTGGTGGGAGTGTAAATTGGAACGAAATTACAGAATGCCACCTGACATTTTGTAAATGCTTTTCTGTATTGTCTGAATTTTCTGCAATGACCCTTTTATTTAAAAAACACTTTCATTTGGAAAATAAATTTTAACAAATTTTCAGGAAAACAGTGCATGAAGTTAGAGAAGGTATTTTTCTTTATCTGCTCCAATTCCAAACTTAATACTTTGTGTGTTAAGACATACATGAATTCACCTGAATAGAAATGATGGCTTCCTGCTAGCTGGGCTTTTATTACTAACTCCAGAGAATTCTTAGGCTCTCTGTCTGCAGTTGCTCAAAGTTCATTATTTAATCAGAACCTTTACCCGTATTTCTAAGAAGGTGTTCTTCCCCTAGTGCGTGTGCTCTGTCAGTGCTGGCTAGGGCTGTTGCCCAACAATCCTGTCTTCTGTCTGCATGCTCTTTCCTCCATGCCAAACTGCTTTCTCCACTCATGCTGTGGCATGGGAGAGAGTGAACCACCCTATTTGCAGAGAAAGTCTAATAAGCATTAATAATAACAGCTAATAATAAACTTAATCCAGAAAAATTTTTATCTAAACACTTAAAATCTTGAAGTCATTAGAAATTTTTAAAATCCAAATTTATATACAAAATTTAGTCATAGAAAAGTATGATAGAATGATCAATAATAGACATTCAACCATTAAAATGTGCTACATTAGGGTAAAATTCTGCAGTGAAGTGGAATGAAATGGGAACTCAAAAAAGGACAGGAATGGTTAAAAATTTTTCCAAATTTTAAAGAACATTTTCTTGTATTTCTTAGAAGGATGAAGAAGGATATTAAGTTGCTGTGGTATTTAGATTTAATTGAATAGATCTGAGTAATGTAATGACATGTAAAAATGCCAATTTTTGCAATATGTCAGAAATTACATTTTTTGCAACTATTTTATTTTTCAGTGAAAAACTTTAGATGTCAACCCAAAAATGTGTTGAGGGAGCATAGTGTTTTTTAAAACTTCGTTTAGGGGGGAAAGAAAAAAATTCAAAGGCCACTAGAGTACAGAATACCCATTGCTTATTCTGAACCTATAAAATGACTCCTTATATGAAAGGGAGGATTCAAAGGGGAAAAAAAGACTCCAGAGCTAAGATCTTCCTTAGAACTTGCAGGGCTTTATTCTCCTATTGCATTTCTTCCCCTAAAAAGAGGGTGAAGAGTATTAGAGAAAGGACACAGAAGTAACCCTCATGAAAGAAATAACATAAGTGGAAACGCTTGCCAAATGCTTGGGACATAGTAGGTGCTCATTTAAATCACTTAAGGCAATTAAGGCTAAAGCTGCCAAACCCAGGAAGGAGCTGTTAAGAGGTAAAGAAGACCCTACTATCATGGGATGTATACAATTAAGTTGATTTATATCTCCAAGGTACTCATTACAGTTATTCATAGTTTACCTATGATGTTACTTTGATTTTTTAAAAAATTTCTTCTGTTATTTGTTTAAGGCAGGAATTAAACTTTTTCTGCAAAGGCTAGATGGTAAATCTTGGCTTTATGGGTCATACAGTGTGTGTTGCAACTACTCAACTCTGCCACTGAGCAAGAAGCCATAGATAGTCCAGAAACAAATGGATGTGGCTGTGGGCCAATAAAACTTTATTTATAAACACTTCAATGTGAATTTCATGTCATTTTCACATGTCATGAAATATTTTTCTTCTGATTTTTTCCCAACTATTTGAAAATGTAAAACCATTCTTAGCTCACAGGCTTTACAAAACCAGGTGGCGGGCCAGCTTTGGCCTGAGGGCAATAGTGTGCCAGACTCCAGTTTAAGGTATGGGGCCCTTTACGGTAAGAGAGGGCATAGTACCAGAAGGACACACAGGAAACCAGCTATGGCGGTTGGTAAGGGAAATGCATGACAGAGCTAAAAGGAAGACTTATTTTTCAGTGTACTGTTTGAATTGCTTACCATGTGCTTGTGTTACCATTTCAAAAATGAAAGAGTTTCCTATGTATTAAACCCCTTCAGGAATCATAAACCAACAGACCTGATTTGAGCAGACTCGGTCAACTGTCTGGATTCTGGAGGGCTTTTTGTTATTGGCTAATCAGGGGCACCCACGCAGGGGATCTCCAGCCAGGGGTAATAACCCAAATGATGCAGAATTAGGAGAATTGGACTTTCATTCAGGCGAGAAACTGGTACATTTTGTCCCTTTTGCCAATAGGAGAATGAAATCCTAGTCTTGTGCCATTTCTCCAGGAAGAGCATGCCGAGTGTCAGAGAGTTTGGCAGAACTAAGCAGTAGAAACAATTAATACAGATTATTTGATTGAGCCAACATTTCTTAGGGGCCTATTGTGTGCCAGGTACTTGAATTAAAGATGCCAAGTTTATATGAATATATAGAGGAAAATATAAGAATCCAGAATGAAAATGAGCATACATGGAAAATACTAGAGAGTTGTAATGTGCTGTGGAAGTATGGGGGAGCTTGGTGACCAGGATGGAAAGTTAAAAAAGACAAATGTGAGAAAAAGCACAGAGGGAAACCCAAAGTAAGAGTCACAGAGCTGAAATCTCTTATTGTTTTTTAAAGACCAGAGCAAATATGTCTTAAATGACAGAGGGTAACTTTGGATTGAATATTAGGAAAAATTCCTGACTTTGCTCATTTGTGGATTCCTGGAAATTATTATTATGGGAAACTGTTGAATTTTCTACTCCAAAGATAAGGGTAACTATTTAAAACAATAATTGCCTAAATTTGGGGGGAGCTTTTCAACCTACTTATTATATGATATGCAGACACATACACAATTGTTATACATAATTCATATATATATTAAAATATACACATTGAATAGATACCTATACAATTCATATGCACATTGTGAAAGTTGCATTTCCCTAGTTCTCAGCTAGCTTATGAGTATGAATGAGGTCCCATCAATAGTGACAACTGAACTTTTACGGGCTTATTCCTCAGGGCCTCCAGTTCCCTATCAGAGGCCTCCTCCCCTTGCAGGTATTTCAGGAATGCCCTGAGGTCTCTTTATGTTTTTTCATAATCAAGTCTACTCTGGCCACTTCTTCCACTACTTTTGGTGTCCATGGGGGAGAGCAGTGCCCAACCAGTTGTCACGGTTCCTCTGCTGGGCACATCTCCACAGGTTATGGTGATACCTGGCGTGGTTCTGCTGTTTCACAATTGCCCCAGAAAGGCTTGGAGTCCTCTTGGAGTCAAAGCTCCACTGTGATACATGGCAGAGTTGTTTGAGGGTGAGGGTGGAGTTGAAATGAGCTCTCTCCTACTTGTTGCATTCTTTTGGAAGATCTATCCTACACTTCAGTACTTCCAGACTCATATTTATTTATAACCCTTTCCCTTCTCACCTCAGGGTGGCAAGAAGGCCTCTTGAATCTGGTTTGGGTTGGTCAAACACCGTGCCACATTGAGAATTACACATTCCTCTAAGGACTGAGGCTTTACTTTGAGGTGAAGATCATGGTTCTTGGTTCCTTCTGACTTTAGGATGGGTTTTCTCCTAAAAAGCCCCTTGGCTTACTGGACAGTAGACTTTGGTAGGGCCAGGCCATTGGTTACCAGATGGACCCAGATGTGTCTGCATTCCCACAGTGGACACAGCTTGTATCATTTCACAGGAGCTGCTCTCTCTCTCATTTCTTCAACTTCTCTGGTGTATTCAGATGTGACCTAGTATTGCCTACCTTTAAAAATTGCCCTCAAAACCACATTTTCCTCCAGCTACTTCTCTACCTCAACTCCTTTTCACACCCAGCCTCTCCCCATCAGAGCATCCTCATCTTTGCCTTCATCAACAGCTTTTAAGTTAATACGTAATCATCTATGTATTCCTGTGATTGTTTTTTAATGTCTTTATTCCTCATTAAGCTTGATGTCATAGATTTTGGATGATTTTTTTTTCCTTTAACCATTTTATTTCCAAAGATCCAACACAGAGGTTAGTTCAGAGTAAGTCCTCAATAAATATTTGTTGAAAACATGAATAAATGAATGAACGCAGCAAATGTAGTCTGGTGTACTACCTTACCATCAGCCAGATGTCTGCTTGAGCTGTCACTTCTGCTTGAGCTGGAACATTTTGCTGAGTGAGGGAGAAAGAAATAGAGACATGAATAGTAGGGAAGTTCTAATGAAATAAATATTTGTCCAACAAAAACCCTGTATTCTCTTTCTGAGTAGCAAGTATAAGTAGGTATTTGTAAACGAAATGATTTCTTGGTGGAGATAGGATGAAAGGTTTAGAAAATCATGCTCAGAAAACAGCCTTGGAGAAAAGTTCTGATAGCATACATTTTCATTATTCAACTTTTCTCATTACTTTTTCAGGGAGGTAGGAGACATTGGAAGGAAGGAAGAAAGGAAGGAAGGAAGGAAGGAAGGAAGGAAGGAAGGAAGGAAAGAAGAAAACAAGACCTAGAGATATAGCTAGAAGTGAACACTGCATATCTTGGAGTTTTGGATGCATTCTGGACATCTCCTCAGGATGAAACTTCAGACATTTTGGTAAGATTTACCACTTTTTTTTTTTTTACCATAACTTCTTTTACCCTAGTTAAATATATGACCAAGGTAGACCATGAGAGTGAAAATGCAAGCCCCTGAAATTTTCTCTAAAAGGCTAAATTAAAGATGATCTTGGGTGAACACTTTTTGAATTTTTTATCTGCTAATATGATGCCTGCTCGACTTAAGAAAGAAGGAAGGAAGGAAGTTGTCTTGAACCACTTTTGTGCCTTTGCAAAGACCTGTTCAACTTTAGAATAAAATTTAAGATAATAAATCATCAATTCATCCCATTTTAATCAAGGCTTTTATATCTGTTTCTGTTTTTTCTACATGTAAAAGAAATAAAGACATAACTAAAATATCATCATATCTTGCCCAAGTCTCCTAAGTGCTGAAACAAATGAAAACATATGGTGTTTTCCCAGATAAATTAGAGAGTATCTATTCTGAAAGCATATATCTTAGATATTTGTAAGTCCAAATGAGGTGTAAAAATGGTAAATGTTGAGGAAAGATATGTACAGAAAAGCTATGATAAAATGTCTACAAAGGGAACCATATGTGCTTTTTAAAATTAGCTTGCTCTCTCTCTCTCCCTCTCCTTCATAATCACCTCCCTACCCTTCCCAAACACTCTATGTATTTATTTACCTTTCAGGGGATTTTTTTGAAGACCACCATAACGAAGATACATTCTCAAACAGAAAAGTTTGGATGGGATCAAAAATGAATCTCATTGAACACTCCCACTTACCTGCCACAGATGAATTTTCTCTTTCTGACAATTTATTCGGTAAGTTGTCAAGTTCATTTGAATATTAGTAAAAACAAACTGCAATTTGGACATACATAAGAAAAAAAACCTGACTAAGTCCAACAGAGAGTCCAGAACATTTTTTTGTTCCTTCTAAGTACTCAATAGTACTTAGCTATTAATAGCTACTACGCAAGGTTAGAGGTAAATTGGACCTTGGATTCATTGAATCTAATGATCTTCTGTTTTATAGATGAGGACTGCAAGACTCAGGGAGCTTTGTGACTTGTCCAAGGCCATGAGGCTAGGTAATTAACAGAGCTGGGAGTAGAAATGCATTCTTGTTCCAGGGCTAATTCTAGTATTATTATAGCCTGTACTAAATTATGAAATCATGATTCTTATGTTTTAATATTGTACCTATTAAAGTCTTAAGTTACTTAGGTTATAGCTCTGCGATGGGTTTCCTTTCCAGCATTCTTCTGGTGCTGGGGGAAATACGGCACCGTGTCAGGATTAGTCATTTAAGATGGATTGAGGACAAATTGTACTAAGTTGTTTTCAGTAGATCTGTAACTAGATGATACCATAAAATGATCTATTGCTCCACTTTATGCATTTATAAAATAACGTCTCATTATAAAGAGTCTGAATTGAGAACATCAGCAAAATGCCGGCAGGGGCAATATTTTGGGTGGGGCAGGGCAGCTTTCTGCCACGCTTAAAATAATTCCCTTCTGCATTATAACTCTGCTGGGAGGTTTGGATGCTCCAAGTTTTTCACTCTATATTAATATATCAACCATGATTGATGATGATAGTGAAAATGCAAACACTTGAAATTCACAAAATTCAATGTGTTAAGGCACGATCCCCTATTTGGTTGCAGAAAGCCCTGGGAGACATTAATCAATAGCTTATACGATTACCTACCAGTCATTAGCTTTAGTGTGCAATGATTTATCAGGTCATTTCCAAGGAGGGGTCATTATTTTATTATCTATTTACATGTCTACCAGCCGCCATTCAGTATAAGAGTATCTAAGGACAGTGACTGTATTTTATTAATCCTAGTATGTACTTGATAAATAAGAATCAAATAATAAATAATAGAGGGAAGGAGAAAAGAGGTTTAGGGGAAAAAGAGATGTTTATCAGTAACTCTCAGAGAGATCAAAGGCAGCAGTTATTATTTATGCAATGCTAGTTCTCAGACATACTTGCTACATCTTATTCCTTCCAGTTGGCTTCTCTTCATCCTGTGGTTACAGTCAAGGGCAGTGGGACACCTACCTCCATGTCTGGACACTTGACCATTTGCTCCTGGCCTACCCTTCTATGGGTCCTTAAAAAAATCAATGTATGGACATCTTTATAATTTGTGACCTACCCATCAGAACTCACGGGATGATTAGGACTGTAGATGCATATCACAGACTAAAGAAAATTACTCTTGAGATGATTTTTTTCACATATAAACTCCATTTCCTGCTCTGAAATTTTACAACTGCATCTTAAGATCTCCAAATCTAAACTCTGGTGTCATCATTATTAAACAAATCCATTCAGCTCTCATTTGTATATACATCAAGAGGAAAGGGTAAGATCTTTCTTACAAACTAGCCCACTTTAAGCAAGCCCATCAGGTTGAAAGTTGACCTCAGTTGTCATGAGGTGAAAAAGATGTAAGTAGATAGAGAAAAAGTTGTGAAGGAGTTGTCAAGTTAGAAGCATCAGAAAATGATTGCTAAGGAAGCACCGTGGTTCATGCTTTCTTTCAGTGATGGTCTTCCCTCATCCCTCCTTTGCTGGACCACATTCTTATACAGTTTCCGAACACTTCTTTTAAGGCTTCTTAAAATATATAGCACAAGATGCGTAAGCTGCAATGCATAGCTGTTATTCCCAGCTGGAGCAGTTTCCTCAAATCTTCATCTGGTCCACCTCTCTTGGGAAACTAATCAGAGCCATGTGACCATTGGGACTCCTTTTCCTCTTCCCCATTAAGTTCTAGAGCCAGGTCGAAGCATTTTTTTCCCCACGCCTCTTTCCCCCAGGGGGAAATCATACCTGCGCTAAAGGGGAGGACAAAGAGTATTTTGACCCCTTTATTCCTCCCGCCCATCTTCTTTTATGTCCTGATGACACTGATGGACTCTATGGACCTCCCACCCTGAGCTTAGGGTACAGAGCACCAGGGAAAGGACTGTGGCTCATGGATGAGTAGCCCACAGTGCCTAACTCACCACTCCTAGATCTTGAGATGTGCCCGAGATTCAGAAGTGTTAACTCATGGGCTCAATTAGCCAGAGAGCTGTACTCTTTTCCACTGGTCTAACTGTAATCAAAAACAGCCATCAGGGCTTCCCTGGTGGCGCAGTGGTTGAGAGTCCGCCTGCCAATGCAGGGGACACCGGTTCGTGCCCCGGTCCGGGAAGATCCCACATGTCGCGGAGCGGCTGGGCCCCTGAGCCATGGCTGCTGAGCCTGCACTTCCAGAGCCTGTGCTCTGCAATGGGAGAGGCCACAACAGTGACAGCCCCGTGTACCACAAAAAAAAAAACCAAACAACAAAAAATCCACTGAGGCACCGGGCATGGGGGCAGTTATTAACCGACCTCTGGCTCCCGTTGGTTGAGGGTCGCCCTTGGGGGCATTAACTTCCCTGCACTTCTGGGCTGTGCTTCTGCTGCTCCCAATGGAATCAAGCCGGGTGGTCTCCTGTGGCATTGGAGAAGCTCTGGGAAGAAAGCAAAGAGAGGTGCAGCAGAGTGCCAATGTGAAGTGAGTCTGAGCTTGCACGTGATTACCTGCTACAGCTGCAGCTGAAATGAGAGGTGGGTCCAAGGATGTGCATCATCACCAGAGGGGCTGCCACACAGTATTAGTGTGATTTCCCCCCAAAATCAATTGGAATGTTTAAAGGAAAGCGAAGGTGGTAGGCGAGGGGAAAAGGTGGAGATTTGCTCTATAGCTCTGTTTTCTTAGGCTGGCCCTTGTAGAAAAGAAGTAAAGAGACTTAGACTAGAATTCCAGGGATGGGGCTGGAGTCACCTTGGGAGGTCCTTTAACTTCCTCGGCTGCCACACATCCCGAACAAATCCAGATAGGAATCTAGCTCATTGGTAACTCAGTCCACGCGCAGAACACAGGGTGGAAGGACGTGGTGACCTAAGAGAGACAAGTCTGCTTTCCTTTGGGAGATCCTGAGAGCCAGGAAACTTGGTCAAAGATTAATTTAGTGGGTTAATAAAGGCGTCTCTGATGAATGAAGAAGGCAGGGTCTTATGCAATTAGTGCACAATAAAAGGTAATAATGACAAAGTCCACAGCTTCCCATGGTTTAACGTAGTGAATAGGTAGAATGTGGCATGTTAATTAAAATCTGTGTATCCTTTTAGCAGATTGTGGTTTAAGAACTAAAGAAAAAAAAATCACAAATTTTAAAGACTCAGTAAGTAGAAAAGCATTCTAATAATAGCACAGAATAAGCAAGAAAAGGTATAATCTTATGTTCCCGTACCAAATGTTTCCAGTACAATGGGTCCAGTTCCTTTAGATTGGTGAAACTGGGAAACGTTCAATGAATGTGAGTGGAAATAAACAATGAAATTGAAAGAAATAAAGTCTCAGAGGCAACTGAGACTCTCTGAACTTCAGTTTTCTCCTCTGTAAAATGGGAATACTAATGACATTCACTTCACAGTTTGTTGGAGGATTGAATGGCTGTGTGGAAAGTGTTCTGTAAATCTCAAGGCATCATAAAGCAGTATCGCTACTCCAGGGTTTGAAATGTAGTTGTTATTATTTAAGTTGTTAGAATAATAAACACCACTCTACTTATTAAAGAGAGGAATTTCTGTTAATCTTATCATTGTTGAGTGCTAAGAATTTTCAAGGAGCCAACAAAAACCAACAATATGGAACTAAATTTCTGGGTGCTCTAAGGAAAAAACACATGTTCTATCTCACATTGGCATTACAGCATTGCTAACAACAGCTATGGAATCCACGTTTTTGTATAAATTTTTTGTTTCTAGTAGTCTTTCCAAAGCCCCATTCTGAATAAGGCCTAGCAAGGGGCAGGAGGGCAGATTCTAATACAATCCTATTCACTCGCGCTTCATTTCCTTTAGCTACTTCTCATAACGTTATGCTTTTCTCAGCTGTTGATACTCATTTTCTCTGGGTAGCTTTATTTTTATTGGAATCTGGTTCTTGCCTATGTCTTTTGCTTAAATTAAAAGAATCTTGCAGATGTTACAGAATCAGCTGGATGTTTTAAAATACAATGAAAGGTCTTGAGATGCAGGGTTGTGTAATATTTCTGACATTTGATTTCAAGTCTTTTTCCATCGCACTGAGTTTAACACAAGTGAATGTAGTTCTGACCTGATGGGTCAATCCAAGCCAAAAGTTTCCAGAAGATGGAAAGATACCACTGTCTCAGACAAAATGGAACGTTGCTTTAGCATAATTTAAATATTTTGTCACTACCATTTCTTATCCATATCTCTTCCACAGATTGAAGCAGCCTCTAAGATTTTTTACTAATTCCCTGTGGCTTTGGTTTTTGCTCTCCCAGGATTCTCAGATCTGGTGCTCTTGTTAGTGAGGTTAAGAAATGGGAGAAGGAAAAGAAATATCAGAAGAGCCTTTCCTTGTGACAACATAAATTACTGCTTCTTTTAGATGGGGCATTCATAGTTTGGAAAATGCATGCAATGAGGTGCATGTTGGCCAGCTAGTGGGCAAATCCGTTGCCATCCAGAGCCTGGCTCTCAACCTTGCAGGCTAAGAAACAGGTCTCAGGGGCTCTCAGAATAACCAAACTGAGAAAGGTTGACTATGAAAACAGACTGCAAATTTATACATTTACAGTGATAAAAAAAATTGGGATCATAACAGCTACCATTTCTTGAGTGCTTTCTATATGTCAGGCGTCACGCTAAGCACATTTTCCATTTGTTAGTGGACTCTCATGCGATCCCATCTCTGCCATTTACTGGTATGTGGTCGTAGGCAAATTCTTTAACTTTGTGCAAGTTACTTGTCTTATTTAATAGAATTCCCAGAAGAATGCCTGGCACATTGTAAGTACTCTGTAACTATTTGCCATTAATATTAATTCTCATAACACTCCTATAAGGTAGATACCATTACTATTCCCCTTTTACTGCTGAGAAAATGGAGATTTAAAGATGTTAAAGAATCTGCTGAATTTCCATAGATAGTAAGTAGGCAACCAAATTATGGTCAGCACAAGGAATCGGAATTGGATGATTACGGATTCAGGTTAAGAGAACATTCCTGTTCACCTTCTCAGTGGAGAAGGTCTTTCCAGTGAGATTATTTCACTCAATAGCCAAGTCTATTCTCAGGGATAGTTCTCAGAAAAGCATTGCCAGCATTTGCTCTGGAACTTCCCTGTTTTTTATAGCATCATATCTAACGCCCCTCCTTGCCGTGACTGACATTTTATTCACTTTGCCCCAAGTACCGTCTACAACGGTGCTGTCCAATAGAACTTTCTGTGGTGATAAAAATGTTCCAGATTTACTTTGTCTAATGCAGTAACCACTAATCACACGTGGCTACTGATCGCTTAAAATGGGACTAGTGTAACTGAGGAACTGATTCTAATTTTACATAATTTAAATTAACTTAAATTTAAGTAGCCATACATGGTTAGTGGCTACTGTTTCAAACAGCACAGACTTGTAGGGAAAAATGTACCTTGGGAAAAAAAAATAGCACGAAGCAGTTGGTCCTCACTGCAAAAGAAGCAAAGGGATTCAATCAGTCTTATCATGAGAACATCCTGTGTGAATTTCACTCAGCAACAAGGGTCTCCTGGATCAGGTAAATTATCCTGCTCATTTCTTTTTTAGTATTGAAGTTTCTGAGGGCAACAGACAGGCTCATCTGTCTGACCAGTGAAAAACTCAGTAGAGACTTCTTGAAATATAAAATTCAGAGATAGTTTGTCCTGGTTCTTAGCCTTTGGGTAGCTCTTCCAACTTAGAGTCCCTCAAGGCAAGTATAGCTCTTGGGTTGTGAGGAGGGGAGAACGAGGTCAGAAGTAAACTGAGGATTGAGAACAGCTTTGCAAATGGTGATTCTTGGTTGAGCAATCAAAGCTGAAATACACCTAGGAACCATCACTCTTTCCTTTTTCTTGACAATTAGGGCAAGCGTGCTTTAGTTTTTCCACCACAAGGTTTTGAGTGAGAAGACCTTGGTTAAAGCCTTTGCTTCATCCCTTAATAGCTGGGTGACTTTAGACAAATCATTTAACTTCACTGAGTTGACCTTCCATGTCTGTAAAATAGGGTAAGAGATAGTGGGCATCATAAATTATACCTTCCTCAAAGGGTGCAAGTAAGGATCAGATGAGATAATGCACATAGAACCACCTTTTAAACCCGTAAAGGCTGTAGAAATGGCTCAGCAGTGATTATCACGTTTATATAGATCACATTTGCCTTTTAAAACTGCTTTCACACTTATTATGTGATTTTATCTTCACAACGGGTCCATGAGGGAAGTAGAGCAGGAATTATTATCTCTGTTTTACCATCTGTTGATGTAGACAAATGAGGTCTGCAGAAGCTGAGAGACTGTCCTAAGGTGACACAGTGTATTTGGTTGCATTATCCCTAAGCTCAACCCTGGACCTACTGAGTCCTATTCTGAAGCCCTCCCTTCCAAAAAATACCCAACAGTCACAAACTTGGTATCCACAAGTTATGCTGCAGAAATTATTCCTGCTCGGGAAGCAAGCCACCCTACAACAAGAGTCCAAGGCTAAATAATTATAATATCAGTATGATGATTGTGGGTAACCACACACTCTGCTAAGCATTTAATAAATATTTTATTTAATCCTCATAATAACTCTATGAGGTTGCATGATTATCAGTCCCATTTTACAGATGAGGAAATTGAGGCATAAAAGGGTTCAGCTAGGGGCAGGACAGCAATAAAGACGCAGACATAGAGAATGGACTTGAGGACACGTGGAGGGGGAAGGGTAAGCTGAGACAAAGTGAGAGAGTGGCACGGACATATATACACTACCAAATGTAAAATAGACAGCTTGTGGGAAGAAGCTGCATAGCACAGGGAGATCAGCGTGTGCTTTGTGACCACCTAGAGGGGTGGGATAAGGAGGGTGGGACGGAGACACAAGAGGAAGGAGTTATGCGGATATATGTATATGTATAGCTGATTCACTTTGTTATATAGCAGCAACGAACACAACAGTGTAAAGCAATTATACTCCAATAAAGATGTTAAAAAAAGAAAAGAAAATGGTTCAGGAGTTTGTCCATGGTCTGCAGAACTAGTGAGTGCCAAGGGAGCCTACATGTATTAGTTTGCTAAGGCTGCTATAATAAAATACCACAGACTGGGTGGCTTAAATTGCAGAAATGTATTGTTTTACCATTCTGGAGGCTAGAAGTCCAAAATCAAGGTGTTAGCTGGGTGGGTTCTTTCTGAGGGCTGAGAGGGAAGGATCTGTTCCTGGCCTCTCTTCCTGGCTTGTAGATGACCTTTTCCTTGTGTATCTTCACATTGCCTTTTCTCTATGAGTTTCTGTCTCTGAAATACAAATTTCCCATTTGTATAAGGACACCGGTCCTATGGGATTAGGAGGGGACACACTTCCACCCATAACACTGGATAGAAACCCAGATTAGTTTACCTCACGCCGTTAAGTATTATGCTTTAATGATTCCTGACATTACAAAATTATACCAATCTGTATCCTTTTGAGAGGAACGAATGTCAAGACGTAGAACATGGCATTTGACCTCCAAATCGACTTTTAGAGCCACTGAACAAAAATCTGTCCTCTAAAAATTCCTAAATTTGAACGTGCTCCCCAAAAATGTTTATCTAAGAGACTGGTTTCCAGCTTACTAGGCAATTTGACATCGAGGACTTTTCTCATAAACATTTACAAATATTCTGCTCAGTAATGAAGTTAATCAGTAAACCCCACAACCTCTGGCCTCTGTCACTCCTTACCTAGTCTCATTTTCAGTTGCTGTGAGTAAGCTAAGAATGGTAATGCAGTTTCCGGAGTTAGAAAATCCAGGTCAAATTAGTCCTTGTCACAGCTGCACGTCGTTGGGATTTGCCATGGAAATGATGAGCATGAAGCCTGCTAAAGGTAGGCGGAGGTTCTCAGATGCTGGCGGTGGGGCTTCTGCCACTGGACTGAGGAAACACGGGGCACTTTTGCTTGAGATTCCAGTAACAGATCTCTGTCAAAGATGGCTCAGTCAGAACCAGAAGACTGGGGTGAGAAGCTGGGGTGGTGTGATTTCTATAGGGCTCTAGGCAGGTGTGTATCTCATTGAGACTAAATCTAAGTGTGTTTTCCCTATAATTCTTCACTGGATAGTGTGTAAAATTAGCACCGTTCTTCCAAGTTAAACACTAGGCAGTTCTAGCATTAATGCCTTGGACACTTGAAAAAACATTTTAAAGTACATGGTTTCATGCAGTGTTTTTAAAATGGCAAGTCTCAGATCCCAGTGGGTCATGATATCTATTTTGTGACTTGTGACCAGCATTAAAAATTTAGAAGAGAATAGAATAGGAATACAATAGAAATGTCAGAGTGCCCGTCAAGAGGTAAGGATAAGTGTTATTTCACGGAAATTTTGTTTCAATTATTTATACATATGTATAAGTGTGTATGGGGTAATGATATAAGATTTATTTCAAACTATGCGTTGTGATGAGAAAAATAAAAAGAGATTAAAAAAACATTAATTTACTGAACTAGTTTCACAGTAGATTTCTCCCAATAGTCAATGGAAAATCAGATAAGTAAAGAGTTTACCTTTAAGCCCGCTTTGTTTTCTCTGAAGTAAAATATAGATTATAATTAAAACATAAACAGTATAATATAATGTTGTCTGTTTTAATATTTTTTTCAGAATAGAATCTTACCTTTTGAATTTCCAGCTAAAAGTGAAACTCAAATCATTTTCATAATAATTACAATTTTGAACATATTTCTGGTTGTAGACTTGGCAGCACGTTATTTTGTTTAAATGTGTTGTTGAAAAATGGCTGACACTGTATTTTTTTTTTAATTAACTTATTTATTTATTTTGGCTGCGTTGGGTCTTTGTTGCTGCATGCGGGCTTTCTCTAGTTGTGGCGAGCCGGGGCTACTCTTCCTTACAGTGCGTGGGCTTCTCATTGCGGTGGCTTCTCTTGTTGCAGAGCACGGGCTCTAGGCGAGTGGGCTTCAGAAGTTGTGGCATGCAGGCTCAGTAGTTGTGACTCACGGGCTCTAGAGCGCCGGCTCTGTAGTTGTGGTGCATGGGCTTATTCACTGCACGGCATGTGGGATCTTCCTGGACTGGAGTTCGAACCCATGTCCCTTGCATTGGCAGGTGGATTCTTAACCACTGTGCCACCAGGGAAGCCCCTGACACTGTATTTAGAGATGGAAATTAGTTGGAAGGCTGCGGAAGTAAATTTTCCATCGTTTCAATTTAATAAGCATTTATTAAAGATTTACACTGTGTCCGGCTTTTTGTAAGGTGCCAGGAATGAAGGAGAAAAGGGAATGTAATATATAGTAATCTAATGTATTCCCCAGGAGTTCAAAGACTAACCACAACAACAAAAATGTATTGAGGAGCTTCCCTGGTGGCGCAGTGGTTGAGAGTCCGCCTGCCGATGCAGGGGACATGGGTTCGTGCCCCGGGCCGGGAAGATCCCACATGCCGCGGAGCGGCTGGGCCTGTGAGCCATGGCCACTGAGCCTGTGCGTCCGGAACCTGTGCTCCGCAACGGGAGAGGCCACAGCAGTGAGAGGCCCGTGTACCGCAAAAAAAAAAAAAAAAAAAAAAATGTATTGAATGTTTATGCTTAGGCACTATGCAGTTTACATTCTTTGTCTTAGTTTATCTTTATTACAACCTTTCACCTAGATACTATATTTTGTTTCAATTACTATATTATCCCAGCTTTTCTTTAAAAAAATTTTATTGGAGTATAGCTGCTTTACAATGTTGTGTTAGTTTCTGCTGTACAGCAGTGAATCAGCTATAGGTGTGCATATAGCCCCTCTTTTTTGGATTTCCTTCCCATTTAGGTCACCACAGAGCACTGAGTAGAGTTCCCTGTGCTGTACAGTAGGTTCTCATTATCTATTTTATACATAGTATCTATTTATACATAGTAGTGTATTATATGATCCCGGCTTTATAGAGGAAGGAACAGAAGCTTAAAGAAGTTCAATGTCTTTCCCAAGTTCATACATCTAGCAAGTTGCAGGCGAACTGAATCCAGGTTTGTCTACACAGAAGCGCTTGTAACGAGTACGTCCTACCACCTCAAATGATAGAGCATGAAAGATAAGCCTGTAAACCAACAAAAGTGATGGTACATGCTTCTGAGTGCTGCAGTAGAGTGTGTACAGAGGGTAGGAGAGATTAATTCTACCTAGGAAAACTGGGACAGGCCTCACAGAGGAGGTGATGGGTTGACAAACCAGGTGGGGAGAGGCACCAACATCACAAAGGCCTGGCACCAGGAACGGCGCACAACTTCATAAACCAAGTCATATCATCTGTTAAGAAACCATGGATTGGGAAATAAAGGAAGGCCGAGAAGGCAATTTTTCCATTCATGAAACATTTCGACAAACATTCATGAAACGTTTACTAGAAGCAGCGTTGTGCCAGGGATGAAAAACTGGACATAATCTGAACCCTTTATCGGGCTCATCAGAAACTAACTGTGGGTTTATGAAGAAGGGCCATCCTTTGTACGTGAACCTGATTCTCCCATTTGGGTTCACAGTGGTTCTGGTCACAAACTCCTTAGAGCTGCGCTGTCGGATATGGCAGTCATTAGCCACATGCAGCTATTTAATTTTAAGTTTTAATTATTTAAAGTTACATAAAATGAAAAATTCATTTCCTCATTATTACTAGCCGTGTTTCAAATGTTCAATATTCCATATGGTTAGCGGCTACCATGTTGAAAGGTATAGAATGCTTGCATCTCAGAAGTTTCCCTTTGATGGTACTCCTTTAGAGAAATTATTAAATGCTACCAAATGACCCTCTACCCAGAAAAATGTTGCTTCCCTTTACAGGGGGTGTCAGCCTCTCCTGGAGTCCATTCAAGTGTTCGCATTTAAGAACTCTTCCCTAAACTCCCATGGAGAATTTGTGTTATAAAGAAATCCAAAATCTCCTCTTTCTTGATAAACTGATTCTTTAAAAAATCACTCATAAATTGCATTAAAATAGAAATGAATTTACCTTTTCCGAAAGTACACTCTAAAGTTGACTTACCTTTGCCCTCTCCACATCTTATGCTCTGTCAGAAAATTCTGTATTTGCTTACTTGGTTTTATCCCAGCCCTTGACATACTCCCACCTCTCCCCACCCCAAATACACAAACAAGAGAAAGTCTGGGGCCTCTTCTATCTGTTTTCTGTCTGTCTGTCACTGTTGTGTCCTCGGAACCTAGGACAGTGTCAGGCAAATTGTTCAATATATTTATGAGTGAAAGAAGTATCCTATAACTTATAGCATCAAAACAGACTGATGTGTATTAATATTTACTAATTAACTATCATACAATCAAGATTTTGCTAGGTTCTTTAGGAAACAAACATGTCTTTTTATGGCACTCCACTTACCAAAACTTTTTCTCAGAAACTGTATCTTACACTCAGAATTACCTTATGAGATAGCGAGCCTGGGTGTTAGTAGCCCCATTTTACAGAAGAAACAGAAAAATGTTAGGCAGTTGTTCAAGGTCTCACAGTCAGTTCATGGAAGTTATTCTTGTCCCACCATTTTGGAGGATGTTGTCCATGCTGGGGTTTTTTATTGTAAGTTGCCTGTATTTTTATTGTCTCTACTCTGTGGAAATTTGGTGGGAACACCGTGAAATACTAGAAGTGGATGTGCTTTGGGAATAGAGGCATTATTTAATAATATTGTGTACTGATCTCATATTCTTACCCTGTTTTGTGTTGTTTTCATATAGTAGAATTGATGTCTTTGTGAAAGTGTTCCATTTTAACTGAGATGATTCCAGATATTGATAACATGATTTGACTTGAGTTGGGACTCCATTGTGTCTCTTGACTATTAAAAGATTTGTTGAAATAATGCTCAGAGATCTTGGAATTGTCTTATGAGGAGAAAACAACTACATATTTCCTTAGATTCTACGGAATCCAGATTCTGACATTAATTGATTATGTGACTTCAGGCAAGTTGCTTGACTTTACTAGACCTGTAGATGGAGAGAAACTGGGGCTGGGGGTGGGGATGGGAAGTTGAGTGAGGGTAAGATGGGTCGGAGGATAAAACCTAGATGAAACGAATGATTTTAATGCTTTTAGCTCTTTTCAGTTGTATTCACTCCAGAAATTTTAACCATATTTAGTTATTAAATAGATCAAGATTTTGCTCATATTTTAGCTTCTCTTTTTTCTGTAATAATTCCATATTTTTATATTTTTCCATTTTGCAGTCATAAGACAAAGCCCCATGGCCAAAATTTTTTGACTGTCAGATATACTGACTCAGTGCTGGTTTTATATGGATAAGTTGGGCATGAAAGTAACAAAATTGATTTTGCACAGATATTGTATCCTTTGTGTTCCATCAGTGATTTCCTGTATCAATGCAGAAAGCATTTTATTTTAAACAAACATTTAACATACATATTTTCCACTTTGCGTTGTAGAAAGGCCCTGAATTCTAATGCCCATAAACTGTTGGTCATACACTTATAGAGGTTTTAGACATAAAGAAGAACTATAACATCATGCAGCATGGAGTCTTCTCTTTACAGATAAGTAAAGGGAGGCCCATGAAGGGTAGGTAAGTACTATACAACTGGGTTCAGACACCCAGGGACCTAGGTTTAGGGAAGACTTCCCAAGAGAAGCTATACTTAAAGGGAAATTTAGAGGTAAGTGGAGAATAGTGAGATAACGTTCTTGGAGGGGATGGCTGTTGAGGAAATTTCCAGGCTCAGGAAGCAGCATGTGGGAAAGGTCCTGAGTCTGGAAGCAGCAAGGCATATTTAAGGAATATGGAAGGCGGAACATGGGAAATGGCTGGAAAAGAAAGAAAGGGTAAGATCATGCAGAGTCTTGCAGGCCTAGCTATAGGTTACCTGAAAGCGGAGGCATTGAAGGGACTAACAAACTCAAGTACAGAGGGAGGAAGAGACAAGCTTTAAAGCATCACACATTTGAAATTATCGCAGAGAGGAGCAATTCAGCACATGGGCTTTGAAGTCAGACTCAAAGTCCAAATCTCAGCTACTTAGGTGTGTAGGAATAAAGTTGCATAATTACTCTGTGCCTCTGACTACTCAATTTTAAGTGGGGATAATACTGTTAACCCACTTTATAGGATTTTGTAAGACAGAAATGACAAAAGATAGCATTTGTGTATATGCCTGTCCTTTATCTTTGTTTTCTGTGGATTGTTGAATGTTTTCCATGTTGAATAGTTTTTTTAACTTTCCTTTTTTCTTTTTCTTTTAAACATTCTTGTTTGTTTTCCTTTTCTCCATGTTGAATGTCTTCTTATTGGTTTGCAAAAGCTCTTTACATATGAATGATGAGTGTTTTTGTCTGTCCTCTATGTTGCAGATATCTTTCTGAGCTTTTAATATTGTCATTTAATCTGTTAATAGTTCTTTTACTGTAAAAAAGTTAATTTTATATTAAAATTTTAATGTAAATATTCAAATATTTCAATCTTTCCTTAGAGCCTGTACTCCTAACCATATGCTAAACTGCCTCTCTTATTTATAGAATGATGACATTAATTCCAGTTTTGTTATCGCTTTTGTTCAGGTGTACTAACAGAACAAGCAGCAGGTCCTCTGGGACAGAATCTAGAAGTGGAACCATACTCACAATACAACAACATTCAGTTTCCCCAAGTTCAACCACAGATTTCCTCATCTTCCTATTATTCCAACCTGGGTTTCTATCCCCAGCAGCCTGAAGAGTGGTACTCTCCTGGAATATATGAACTCAGGCGAATGCCTGCTGAGACTCTCTACCAGGGAGAGACTGAGGTAGTGGAGATTCCTGTGACAAAGAAGGCCCGACTGGGTGCATCAGCAGGGAGAATAAAAGGGGATGAGCTCTGTGTTGTTTGTGGAGACAGAGCATCCGGTTACCACTATAATGCACTGACCTGTGAGGGGTGCAAAGGTAAGCTTCTTTTGGTTGGCAGTTTTCTCCTTATTAAAGTTTTTCTCTACTGGTTGTTGAAATCCCTCAAACTGGATTCTTCCCTTTTCCCAAATAACTTCCCATTTTCTCCTCCTCTGCTCTTACTTCTTCCTACGTCTTCTCCTTCATTGGGATGTCATAGATTCCTAGGGAAATCTTATTAGAGTATTTAGCTTGGATATAAGTAAACTTTTTCCTATTCACAACCTCACACATAGTTAGAAGGAATTTATGATTGTGGGTTTTGTTTGTTTGTGTTGTTTTTTGAAAAGAAAGAGAAATTGCTGAACTCATCTCTTTTAAAATTAAGGTCAAGGAGAATAAGATTTTATTCAGTAAATATTTTAACATTCATTTTCACGTACTTTAGTTAATTGAGAAAGAGACAGAGGAAGAAAAGCAAACAAAAGAAAACAAAAAGGAAGTAATGATAGCCTATATTCAACAAATATTTCACTTAGCAGGAAAATAGATCTGTGAGCAATGCTGTAGGGGAAATCGATGAAATTGTAATCCATTTAGGATGGATAAGGTATAACACATGAAACATGAAAATGACTCAATATAAAGCCCTATGTGATATTCTCCCGATAAGGACACAGATGATAAGTTTGTAAAATGTGAGAGGAAAGAACATAATGGACTAGTAGGTTCATCTATTTATTTTTGCATTTGTTCTTTCAACAAATATTCATGGGATGCCTACCATGTATTAGGCACTCTGTTAGCTTCCAGGACTTTGAAAGCTGATAAAGAACTGTCCCTGGAGCAGAATCTGTTGAATGGCGAGCCAGTTTGGTATTCCCAGATGCCAATGATTGCCATAAAAATAAACAGAGGACCCAGCCACGTAAGAATGGCTCTAGGACATTTCAGACCTTTGAAAGTTCAAGTGATCAGATTGTCTAAAATTATATTAGTCAGCTCTTTAAAACTTGGTGTGATTTCATTAGATTTTTAAAAAACAAAGTAGTATTTATGCCCCAAATCAAAAAATTAAAACAGATCTATAAAGAAAATTTCAAAGATCTCGTTTATGGCCTTTAAAATACTCTTATCCTTTTTGTGGAGAGCCAAGTCTATATGGGTAAAAGTTACATGTAAGTTCTTTGAAGACATAGATTGTGTCTTCTTCAGCTCTGTTACTCCTCATAGCGTCTAACACAGTGTCTGGTACATAGTAGATGTGTAAATAAATAAAAGCATAGTAAATTTGGAATGCCATAATGAAAATCCATGCTCATCGCTTCCTAGCTAAGAAGGGGTGTAGCTTCAAATCTCCTGCTTCTAAATCTAACCCCAGAGACTCTATTATTAACCACCAAGTAATCATTCTGCTCTCTGAGCTATTGTTCAAGGCTAACATTGACTAACTTGGTGGCCAAAGGAAGAGAATCAAGTGCTCCATTTAGGTGTCGAGGTATCGGTATTATCCAAGCCAAGGGGATAAAACCTTAAAGTTAGTAACCTGGGCCAGCTCACCTCCTTACAGGTGAAGGCTGGAGTGAAACCTGGTCCTCCTGAGAATTCTGGGGCATGGCCAGGTGAGTAGAGGGAGACCAGAGTGCCATGGACAGCCCTAAGAAACAGCGACTCAAAGACAGGAAGAGGATGAGAAGCCCATAAAGGATAGAAAATAGAAGTCAAAGCTAGGAAGCTACTAGGCAAGTGCAGGGTCAGGAGACCAGGGGACAGAAAACTGGTCTAAGGAGAACCGGTCCTCTGGGGAGCTCAGGGAGGAAAACCTGGATCTGAACGTAGGTATATTTTTAAAAGCAGAGAAAGGCAGGGCTTTTTCTTTGATTTTGATTTGAGACTTTGCCCCCATGATGACAGCAGAAGGACAAGAGTGCAAGAGCAGATGAGATACAGCCAGGCAGGGCCCATGTTCTACATCAGGGTTTGGCAATTGTTTTCTGTAAAGAGATGGATAGTAAATATCGTAGGCTTTGCACCATAGCGGCCTTGTTGCGATTACGCAACTCTGCAAACTCAGCCACGTAAGAGTGGCTTTACTTAGCCTACAAAAATAGGCAGGACAATAAAAAACAGGCAGTGGGCCAGATTGGGCCCAGGGCCTAGCTGTAATTTGCTGACCCCTGTTCTAGACCAATAACTCTCAGAATTAACTGGAAACTATGCAGTGAGAGAGCACAGCACTCAGGGTATATGTGCAAGAAAAATAACCTTTTTTGTATAATTGGATTTAATCCAATTTCAAGCCCTGGTGGAAACTATTTCATCAGTTCAGAATGAATCTACTGAGTTTTCTGGGTCCTGGAGGTGGGGCTCTGGTTCTTGGTGCTGTTAACATAGTCCAGCGTCTGTTGAGGGCTGTTCTCTCTGGTCTTCGCTCACCAGTAGGAAAGGTCTCGGAGGTGCTATCCTGGCATCCTGAGCACACCCCTGCTTCCCATCTGGCCCCACCTGCTTCCCTGCTGCTCAGATGGGTGGGCTCCTGATGCTGCCGCACTGTCACCTGGAATGCCTGGCTGCCCAGGGAAACCACATGGCCACGTTATCCGTTCCTGTGCCTTGTGGGGTGCAGGGAACCCCAAGGGCCTCCCCTGACTCTCCCCAGGAAAGAGCACAAGAATCCCTCTCTTCTAGGATTTCTCAATGATGTGGAGTTCCCATAAGCTTTCTGCACACCCAGTCCCAGGAGGGGTCTGGTGTGTGAGGATGAGGGGGTGGGAGGGACAGAGTTCAGGACCTTCTCGTGTACTTAACATGTCTTAACTCTTTGGTCGTCTGCCTCTCCCAATTTGGGGAAATTTTGTTAGTGTCTGGCATCTTGGGGCTTAGGCTTTGGTGACTGAAAAGCCAATAATTGGCTCCTTTGTGCTTTTTATTCATTTATTTTTATTTTTATTTTATTTTTTTGCGGTACGCGGGCCTCTCACTGCTGTGGCCTCTCCCGTTGCGGAGCACAGACTCCGGACGCGCAGGCTCAGCGGCCATGGCTCATGGGCCCAGCCGCTCCATGGCATGTGGGATCTTCCCGGACCGAGGCACGAACCCTCATCCCCTGCATCGGCAGGTGGACTCTCAACCACTGCGCCACCAGGGAAGCCCCCTTTGTGCTTTTTAGATGTTCTCTCGAGAAAACAAATGAAAATCATTCTGGCTTAGTAAATGGGGAGGAAGTGCACAGAATAGGGTAGAGTTCAAGCCAAAGAACAAGTGCCTCTGGGCCAGGCAGGCCTAAAAGCTTGGCCACCTTCATCCCCCCGCCCCACACCCCTTGGATATCTGCGCCTACCAGATACAAAATGAATTTCACGCCATAACTTTCCATCAGAGGGAGTATGAGCTCTGGGATTTGACAGGCATGAATTGAATCTAGGCTCTATACCTCTTGGCTGACTAAGCAAGTTCCTTAATATATTGATTAGTCAAAGTTCAACAAAGTAAAGCAGAAACCAAATTTCAAGCAGAGAAGAATCAGTACAGGAGAACTTGGAAGGGCAGAGGAACAGGTTCTATGCTGAGTCTCCAAGCCACACTGCAGAACTGGTTTGCCGGGGCAGTTGTTATTCAAGAAGATGGGGGGTCAGGAAGCTAACATAAGAATTATTGACTCCAGGAAGACGGTACCTTAGTTGACCTTTAGGGATCAGGCAGTTGCCTTCACTGCAATTACTGGCTCCAGAGCCATGGTGCACCTGCTATATCTGTACATACAGAAGATGAATACCCTGTGTCTAGTCTCTCAATGCCCTGGAAGCTAGCAACTGGAAAACAAGATGCTGCCACAGCAAAACCGTGATCCTGCTTGCCAGCAGAAACAACAGAAGCACAGCTCTTTCTTCACTTCCACTTTTCAAATATCTTACAAGGGCATCTGTTTGGCAGAGCTTAAATTGTATCCACATTTAGCGGCAAGGGAGTCTGGGAGAGATTGTGTTCAACTGTCCTGCCTTCACAGTAGAGGACGCACGAATCCAACTAGCCAACCTCAGTTGACAGAATACGTAACTTCTCTGAGCCTCCAATCTGTGAATTAGGAATAATATCTATTTTTTACAGGGTTCTTGTGAGGATTAAATTAGATTTTTTTATGTAAAGATCCTGGTAGCTCTCTTGCCTTAGGACTTCACTGCAGATCTTTCATGAATGTAATACTTTAAACACACACAGACACACTCATACATACCCACGAGAATTTTTTTCTTTTTTTGGTTGCTCTGTGTCTTAGTTGCGGCAGGCAGGCTCCTTAGTTGCGGCTGGCAGGTTCCTTAGTTGTGGCATGCAAACTCTTACTTGAGGCGTGCATGTGGTATCTAGCTCCCTGACCAGGGATTGAACCCGTGTCCCCTGCTTTGGGAGGCGGATTCTTAACCACTGTGCCACCAGGGAAGTCCCAATTTTTTAAAACTTAAAAATAAAACAAAGACCACGGTTAAACTTCCTGATTTCACTGGTCTCTGTTTCTGTTAGAAATACTTTAATTTTTTTTAAGGTTTTATTTGTTACAGGTATTCATGGCATCAATGAGATAAATTTTGATTTTTTAAAAAAACAACAACTGCAGAACATAAGCATAATGCCAAGTGACAATGAGAGCCATTTGCTCGGCACTAGATTAAATCGAGAGCTGTCCCTCCCCCTTGGTTATCAGTGTGGAGCATATGGAAATATGCTAAGGTCTGGATGAATTTTGACTCAAATCTCAAACCTCAACTGAAAAACTGATCTGCATCTGACTGGATATTTCAAATGGCTGCATTCCCAAATAGGTCAATGTCAATGCCACTCACAACCATCTCCATGCCAGGAAAGAATGGTAGAACATTTAAAAGGCATTTTATATGAGCAAATGGGGGACTTTTCATCCTTTGGAACATATTTTTATATAAGATAGTGAACCAGCATTAGACTTAGTTCTGAAGTTTTAGAAAAGATTCTAGAATTATTGAAACAATTGTGACATGTAGGATAGATGTAGCGAGTTTCCAACAGGCCTTTGGTTTATGGGTTAGAGCTGAGGAGCCCTGACTTACTTATAAACTTACTGAAATCCTATTTGATTTTGAGGTCTGATTTTATAAAATTTAATAACGATCCCAATGAACTCTATAGGTCAAATTATCTTAGAGTGTGATTCAAGGGGTGGGGATTAAACGATTTCACTGCATTGGAAGACTTTTGTCATAAAAGTCTTGGGAAGAGTAGGACTCTGAAGGCAGATAACCTGGATTCCAACCCCAGCTGATTCTCTTCCAAGTTACTTAATGTCTCTGGGCTTCAGACTCCGTACCTGTAAAATGAGGATAATAATAAAGATGAGGAGGAGGAAGGTGAGATGATGGCAATGTGATGATGATAGACAGAGAAATAGCATACATCAAGTGATTATTTTGTGCAGGCTTTATCAGGAGACTTTACGTGTACTAACTCATTTCATCTTCAAGAAAACCCTTTGAGGTAGATTTAAATAAGGTAATGTGCGTAAAGCGATTATCATAGTCTTTGCCAGTAGGAAACCCTCAATAAATGTCTGCTATTATTACTATTATGATTGGGTTGTCATGAAGAAAAAATGAGACATTTGTGGGGTTTTTTTGTTGTTGTGGTTCTTTTATTTTTTTTAAGTTTCCTTTTGTTTTTTCACAACTCACACACACACACTGTATTTTATTTTTACAAGAGATAAATAAACTGACACCAAGCATTGTAAATGGATGACCACAACAAAAGCAATGATGATTGCAATTACCAAACACGAAACACACTCACGCTATGTCATAATATTGACATTCAGTCCAGTAATCCACCACTGTAACAGCTTCTTTACTTTGCAGTGAAAATTGATTTGTATATTTTTGCCTCTGAGTCCTTGTGGGATTTTTTTTTTATTCAAACAGAAAGTCACAAAAATTATAATCATCCTCAACAGTTCACTCAGTCCCATGTAATTAATTTTTTTTTCATCTTGATCTTTTGTTAGCACTTTTACGAATTCATCAGTTTTCCATTAGAGTTCTGAAAATGCTTATTCATTCACTTCAGCAGTATAGTCGGTTACCAGAAACCTGTACTTGTCAGAGTCTTTTCCATGAATTCCTTGAAGATGAAACCCTTTTGTAGGAACATTTTTGTGAAAGCGTCAGAGTACACCCAGAACTGTCTCTAAATGACAAACGACTTAAAAATGACCACGGTTAAAGATTTGATGAAAGTTCATAATAATGCAATTGACAAGGAAATTTAGTTATTTCTGAGATATACATTTTAAAGTAATAACTAGAATTATGACTTATAATATTATACCAGAACATATAAGATTTTTAGAAATTTCATGTGATATCTGAAACATTTATATTAACATATTTCCATATAAATAACCCAAAGAAAGTTTAGTATTAGTTGTTTTTTGTTTGTTTGTTTGTTTTTTTATACTGAAGGTTCTTATTAGTCATCAATTTTATACACATCAGTGTATACATGTCTGTCCCAATCGCCCAATTCAGCATACCACCATCCCCACCCCACTGTGGTTTTCCTCTCCTGGTGTCCATACGTTTGTTCTCTACATCTGTGTCTCAACTTCTGCCCTGCAAACCAGTTCATCTGTACCATTTTTCTAGGTTCCACATACATGCCTTAATATATGATATTTGTTTTTCTCTTTCTGATTTACTTCACTCTGTATGACAGTCTCTATATCCATCCACGTCTCAACAAATGACTCAATTTCGTTCCTTTTTATGGCTGAGTAATATTCCATTGTATATATGTACCACCTCTTCTTTATCCATTCGTCTGTCAATGGGCATTTAGGTTGCTTCCATGACCTGGCTATTATAAATAGTGCTGCAATGAACATTGGGGTGCATGTGTCTTTTTGAATTATGGTTTTCTCTGGGTATATGCCCAGTAGTGGGATTGCTGGATCATATGGTAATTCTATTTGTAGTTTTTTAAGGAACCTCCATACTGTTCTCCATAGTGGCTGTATCAATTTACATTCCCACCAACAGTGCAAGAGGGATCCCTTTTCTCCACACCCTCTCCAGCATTTGTTGTTTGCAGATTTTGTGGTGATGGCCATTCTGACTGGAGTGAGGTGATACCTCATTGTAGCATTTCTCTAATAATTAGTGATGTTGAGCAGCTTTTCATGTGCCTCTTGGCCATCTGTATGTCTTCTTTGGAGAAATGTCTATTTAGGTCTTCTGCCCATTTTTGGATTGGGTTGTTTGTTTCTTTAATATTGAGCTGCATGAGCTGTTTGTATATTTTGGAGATTAATCCTTTGTCCGTTGATTCATTTGTGAATAGAGACATTGTTTTTAAAACCTCCAGCTCTGTACCTGGCACACCTTGAGTGCTCATAAAACATTCGCTATTGTTGTTTTGTTGATGAATTCCTATTATTTTATCATCGTTATTCTTCTCTTCATCCAGCCCCCTTAATTTGGATCATACACTATTTTCAAAACTATCTCTCTTCCTATTAGTTAACTAATTAAGCCTGTAGCTGCTGGGAGTTTGAATTAATTAATTCAATTTTTTTCAGTAAATATTATTAAGTACCAACTGTATGCCAGCCGCTATTCTAAGCCTACGCGATACAGTGGTGAACAAAACAAAATTCCTGCTCTCACTTTCACCATTTTAAAGCAAAGTAGGAAAACAGTTTACATAATTGAGCTAAAATAGAAAAAAAGAGAAACCAGTAAAACAAACAAACAAAAAAGATTAAAAATACAAAAGCAATAAAATGGTATCTAAAAGAACAAATAGAAAAAGGAAACGATAGAAGGGTGATTTCCAATGAATAAAAGTTGATATATCAAATAAATACAGAGCAATGATATAAGACAAACTGAAGACAATAGAAATTAGATTTAAATAAGAAAAAATATTTAAACTAAATATATAAGCAATATATAAATAAGAAAGTAGTGACTAGAGGCCACTAGTCAGTATAAGCCTCCAGCTCCTGGGAGTTTGCCTACCTGGGAGTTTAAACAGCTGTTAAGGGCCTGAAAAGCCCAACCCCTGCAGATGTTACCCTTGCCCTCAGTCTCCCAAGGATACCCAGCAGGGGTGAGGGTGTCCACGGATTTTTGCTTTCAACTCCTTTAGACAACTTCGTCACTTGAACATTTTGTCAAAGCAATGAGTACATGTCATTCAAAAGTCAAACGGTAGAAAATCCCCTGCACAACCATTTCTGCCCCAAGTCCTGTTCCCCAGAGGCAACCACTGATAACCACTAGTGGTTTTGTGTTTTTGTGTTTTGCATTTTGTTGTTTGATCATTTGGATAGGCTTTATTTCCACAGAACCATCTCCCCTCCTTACAAACACAGAATTAAAGATATAGAGAAGGCATACAATTTTTAAAATAATATTCCTTTATTATGCTTTTCATATCCATGGAATTAGTAGTAATGGCTCTCTTTTATTTCTGATACTAGTAATTTGTGTCTTCTCTCTTTTTCTTGGTTAGCCTTGCTAGATATTTTTCAATTTTATTGATCTTTTCGGAGAACCAGCTTTGGTTTCATTGATTTTCTCTGTTGTATTCCTATTTTCTTTTTTTTTTTTTTTTTGTGGTACATGGGCCTCTCACTGTCGTGGCCTCTCCCGTTGCGGAGCACAGGCTCCGGATGCGCAGGCTCAGCGGCCATGGCTCACGGGCCCAGCCGCTCCGCGGCATGTGGGATCTTCCCGGACCGGGGCACGAACCCGTGTCCCCTGCATCGGCAGGCGGACTCTCAACCACTGCGCCACCAGGGAAGCCCTGTATTCCTATTTTCAATTTCACTGATCCTGCTCTAACTTTTATTACTTCTCCTCTTCAGCTTACTTTGGATTTAATTTGCTCTCTTTTCTAGTTTCCTAAGGTGGAAGTTTAGATTATTGGATTTTATGTATTTCTTTTCTAATGTATTCAGTTAATGCTATGAATTTTTCCTCTGAGTACTGCTTTTGCTACATCCCACAAATTTTGATGAGTTGTATTTTCATTTTCATTTAGTTCATTTCTACGTTTTTCCTTTGATAGCCACCTCCGTATTTTAGATGTACTTTATGTGTAGCATTTCAGAAACACTTTGTTACTGAAACAGGTAGGACTAAGTGTAAGATATATCATATTTCTATATTTCTGTAATCAAATTTAATCTTTCCCAGGCTCATAATCCCCCTGGCTGGTGAGAAATTCCACTTGGGATATATTTGGGGATGCTCTTTTCCCCAGGAACATGCACAAATCTCAGGGGTCTTACACAGGGGGGAATATTTTGGTATTAGTTGATATGCTCCTTGTTCACCTTTGAATTGATCCCTTGAGAGTGGACAACTCAGCCACCTTTTGACATGGGTATTTTATCTCAGGGTTTCCAACGTCATGTTATTAGTATCTTCCTGTCCTCATCTCAGAGCTATCCCATTAGAGATTTGTCACCTCTCTAGAGGCTCTTTAGGGGTGCTGGTCCAATACTCAGAGAACCTGTGAGACTCATCCCATTCTCAGGCTCTGGTGAAGTTCCCCAAACCTTTTTCCAGCTAAGCTGCCTCTGCTCCCCCAACTCTAAAAGCATTGACCTCCGCCTCCATCATCTTTGATATGATGCAGTGTAACCCTTTCAATGAGGGGTTGAAAACAAAAGCCCTATCCGAGAGTTATCTTTATCTAGAGGTAAACAACTTCAGCTTTTGTCTTAGCAAGTGAGCATAAAAAGACGGCTACCCTCTTGGGATGGGATAGAAAAGCAAAAGACAACAAAACAGCACCCCCAAACCCCAAAACAATAGGACCAAGTATAAATCACACATGAGTCACTTGATAAATCATCCTTTACATTAAAATTCCTAAAATTGTTGAAAAATACACATTTATGGACTCAGACAAACTGGGGAAAATAATGATTCTCAGTTATGGGCTGGACAGTTTCCACTGGAGACTCTTTATTTCATTTATCCTTATAGTGGCTCCTTGAGATAGTATTATCATCTCCTTTTTCCAAATAAAAATACCAACACTCAGAAATTCGCCCAGATCTCACAGCTATGAAAGAATGCAGTAGAACTGGTACTCAAATCTGCAGGACTCTTTTGTTTGTTTGTTTGTTTTGCGGTACATGGGCCTCTCACTGTTGTGGCCTCTCCCGTTGCAGAGCAACAGGCTCTGGACGCGCAGGTTCAGCGGCCATGGCTCACGGGCGCAGCCGCTCTGCGGCACGTGGAATCTTCCCGGACCGGGGCACGAACCCGTGTCCCCTGCATCGGCAGGCGGACTCTCAACCACTGCGCCACCAGGGAAGCCCAGACTATGTTATTTTAATGAACTTTTATTTCACAGTATTTTTTTTTTTTCCAGAGGGAGTATAGAAGTTTTACGAATGCCCTTTGACTACTAGGTTGTTTGTTGATTTGCCTACTTTGGAGTGACATTAGGCAATTTCCAAAAGTAATTCAAAGTCAGTTCTTTTTAAACCTATTTAAGAAAAAAAAATTAGAAATTATAGTGATAGAAGTAAGTGTTGGAAAATCAGGGAGACATTTTTTTGTGGCTCCCTAACAGATAAAGGGGGAAAAAAACCTTAAAAGCAACATTAACAAGAACTAAATAGTCAAGAATAATTTTTATCGACTGCATCTCAAAAGTTTGAGAGTTTGCTTTTTCAAAAACAACGACCTAAAACAGCTCCTGCCAGGCGATCAGGAGTCTATTACTGTGTTCTAAAAAAATCAGCAAACAACTCAAAGAGAGGAATTGAGATCCTAAAGCCTAAGAAACTGTGTGATGGAGACCAAAGCTTACCTGGTTCAGTATTGGCAGCTCTTCTGTCTAGTTTGTGCTACTTTGCAGTTTTCTACCAGTGAGACAGAGGTGGAGCAGACATCTGGAGTGGGGAGGGAGAACAGGATGTTTCTGAAGAAGCTTTGGAGATAGGGATGAAACTGTGGAGCACTTCACCTGCAAAATGGGATTTGGGGAGATTAATGTCAAAAGACAATTTTTAAGAATGTAATCTCCTAACTAGAAGGACAGCATAATATAGTGGTTAAGAGCATAGAGTACGGAACTGAGCCTATCAGCGTTCAAATCTGAGCTCTACCATTTACTATCTGTAGGACCTTGAGCAAATGACTTAATTTCTGTGTAACTCGGTCTCCTTACCTATAAGAGAGAGATAAGACTAGGTCTACCTCATAGGATTGTTATTAGTGTTAAGTGAAACGCCATATGCAAAGTGTTTAAAAGCGCCTGCTACAGAATAAGTCCTGTACAAGTCGGTGGTGGAGTCCTTTTTATTCTATGGTCTGCTGAGGCAGAACTAAAAGCTGACTTTCTTTAGGCCGTATTGGATGTTAACATAACTAATTCCTCAGTCCTATGTGTCTGTTGCTGTTTAAAAAGTCAGGAGACCCTTAGAGGTTGAAACATCAACCAACATCTTATTGATTTCAAAGTAATGTGTGGCCTACTGTCAGTCCCTGGAGTCCAGTATGTGCATGTGTGTCTGTGTGGACATGTATGTAAGTATGAGTTGGGAGTAGGGTATGGTATGGGTTCTATCTGTATAAAGAAGCAGAAAAGCAGGATGTCCAATATTCTGCGTAACTGAGGGATCCATTTTACCATCCTATAGCTTATTCGCCTGCCACCCCAGGAAGCCCCCTAGCGCTACATACTCCCCTGAGGGCAATGCCAGCCCTGTCTATTCATCTTCGTTTACCGGGGAGCCTCTGTTCCTCAGTGAATTTCCTTTCCATTCATTTTCATATGACTTTTCTGATATGGGCATTGTTGAATATGCACAAGAGAGAGGCAGAGGTATGTGTACGGATTGATTTGCATAAGTATAAATACAGTATATGTAGCCTTATTTAAATGATAGAATGATAACATTGTGTTGCCACCTTAGAGTGAAAGCTAATTAATTCAGCTATTGAGATGATAATGATTCCTTTCTCAGTTAATACCAGAGCAAAAAAAACCCTGCAGAATTGTCCTAGCACTGTTCCTTTGACTCATCCTGGAATAAGGAATTTTATTTCAATTCATTATTGAGCTATCAATATCTATCATGGTTTTAGAGGGAATTGTGCCTGGGAGGGGCAGAAAATTAGTGGGAAGATTGACTCAAGTAAGCTAAAGTGGTCATTGTGATCAATCATTTGGTATCAGGAAAAAGTTCTTTTTTTCTTTTCTTTTCTTTCTTTCTTTTTTTGTCTGTAGTTTCTTTTGAATTACACGATGTGGTGTTTGCACTCCCAATATCAACACTGATCTGAAGCACAGTCTTTTTTTAGACTCTATGTGGTTGGATTTGACATTTAGGAAAATGGTAATGCCATTCCTACTGAAAGTTATACCAGCTCACAAATTCAAAAGCAAGTCTATGACTTTTTTAACCTTGACATCTCTAACTTTTTCTTCAGCTTGTTTTCATACTGAGTTAGTTATCAAGTCCTGAATGTTCCTCTGTTTCCTGCCCCCCCACTCCCCGCCTCATATAGGTCAGGCATCAGTCACCCTCTGGCCATAACAGTCTCTTGCCTCCAGTCTCTGATCTCCCTGTCCCACCTTTCTTGACCTTGCCCCAAGGAGTCTTCCCAACACGCAGGTTAGGTTAGACCCTCCCCTGCCAAAACCCTTTAAAGGCTTCTCTCTCTCTCTACTTGATATAAAGATTCAACTTCTTTGCTTGGAATTCAACGGCATTTAACCATATTCTGTCCCACTACATGCCCTCATCCAGCTCCCACTAATTCTCCCCACACTCTACCCTCCTATCAAGATGGATTATCTACCCTTCCTTGGAATTTCCATAACTCCGTGCACTTGCTCATTTCCCAGACTGTCCTTCCTCCCTCAAAGTCCATGTTTCAAAATCCTACTTATTCTCTGGGGTCCAGCTCAAATTCTACTTCCTTCATGAGGTCTTCTGTGATTCCCCCTACTTGGAATTAATCAGGGCCATTCCCAGCCCATATAATGCCTTTTCCTCGAGACACTAGACTTTTAGCTGATGGGAAATTGTCATAGTATACTTATTTTACTAGGACAATTTTTATTGCCTTCTGCTTGGAAAATTGTCATAACAAATGTGCAGATCTCCAAGTCTGTGATGGAATTGCTGTCTCCCTTTAATGTGGCACGTCCTTCACAAGCATTTCGTGTGGCCATGAAATGATCACTTTTTCATCTACCTTCCAATAATGTATTACTTAATTGGCTATCCTGTCACTCTGCATTTTTATTGTGTTGTGATTTTACTGCTTTGTCTTCCCCCTAAGTTGGAAGCTCTGAGGGACAAGGAATGTTTTCTTCATCTTGGTGTCTCCCTTGCATTCTCTGATGCAGCTTTCAGATAGTAGGTATTTAAGATTAAGTTATTCTACTCTCTTGTGATGCAAGGGGGGCAATTATAACATAGTGGTTAAGAGCGTGGGCTTTGGTGCATGACTGCCTGGATTTAAATTTTTTTAGTCCAATTATTAACCATGTTATCATGGCCAAATATTTAACCTCTCTGTACCATTTTTTTCATCTGTAACATGGGGACACATAATATTATCTTCATCATAACATTGATATGGAGATTAAATAACTAAATGCAGGTGAAGTGGTTAGAACAACAGAGAGTGGGTGCTTAGTAAATGTCAGCTATTATTCCAACAGGCTGTTAAAATAGGAAGGACACTGCTGTCTCAATTTCGGCAAAGGCGTGAAGACAATAGATGCTACATTCCAAAGTGAGCCCATCTTGCAGTGGGTAGTTAAGAACTAGTTAAATACCTCGCTTACTCTGAAGGTATGAAGTGAGCAGGAGTTGGAAGTTAAAGAGTGATCTTTAAAGCTTTTGGAACATGTGATTAGTGTGCTAGGAATCCCACATTCCCATTGCAAAGGGGTGGGGTGGGGTGTGGCTGTCTGCCCCTGGGGGCCACCGCTGGAAAGTATGGGACTTTTGTGAGAATTAGAAAAAGGTGTCCCCCTTCTCCAGATAAAATCTGTACACTAAGGAGGCCCTGCTGCCCCAGGCCCAATGGAAGGGTCTTCAACAGGATCACTCAAGGAGATTGACATGTATTCCCTGCAGCTGAGGGACACTGAAGATTGGCGTCTGACTTTCACCTGAGAAGTTGAAAGGGCAAGAGGGTGGGTGGCTGACTGCTCATAGGTAGGTGGAAGCAATTTTCTCTGAGTTTGTTGGAGCAGAGAAAACTGGCATGGGGTTGAGTCCATGGAGTGGAGGGACCTCAGAAGAAAGAGGATGCAGGTGAATTGCCGAATTCCAAGAGGCTGAAGAATGAGATGCAAGCCATGGGCTAGAAGAGAGACATATTTGCCCTCAACAAGGAACTGCAGAGGAAAGTATCCCAGTGATGGGAGGAGTTCTCAAAAGAACCCAAACCAAGGGAGAAAGAGTCAGTTTCCAAAACTTGCTAGATACAAACCAGCTTCTAACAACACCAGGCAAGTAAGCTCTTTCCTGTCACTTCTTCCCCTGCCTCCCCCAGCCCAATCCTTATTCACCACTCCACCTCGACTCCAGAAGTGTCAGGAACCGTGGTCATCCAGGTCTATGGGTGGAGGAGGAAGAGGAGAAGCAGAAAGGAGGCCAGTCAGTCCCCTCCCCACCTCCAGGCAGCTGAACTGTAGCAGCTGTAGCTGTGGCTGCATGCTCTCCGGGGAGATGTTTGTTTTAAAGCAAGGTTGGCATGTTTATTATTATACCAAGCTGCGTATATTAAGTACTGAATTGAAACCTCAAGCTCACTTTCGAGTCTGACCTCTGTATCCAGAACTGATCATTCAGTCAGCCTCTCTGCCTCAGCACAGCCCAGGAACACGGAATTTCGCTAGTTTGGTTGTTTGCCTCTCTTTGTTCTCAACCAACCCGTAAACTGTAAGAGGGCAGTGATAACTTATTCACCCCTGTACCACCAGCACCTAGAGCTCATTAGTACATAATGGTCTCCCAGTAAAGATACACTAATGAAAGTAATCTATCTTTTAAAACAAACCAAGATTTTTCCAAAGAGAGGCTATAATTCAAATGTGTCTTTATTTTTGAGAAATAAATCATTAACAACAGCAGCCGTCTGGACCGTGCAGCACAGCCAAAAGTACATTTGTCACCGATATGCTCAAGGATGGCCTGGGTGCCCCACGGGGGTTCATGAGAAAAATGCTGTGGCATCTCTCAATCCAGGTGTGTTGCTTGGAGCCTCTTACTTCTTTCCGTTTCTTCCCCAGGTTTCTTCAGGAGAAGCATTACCAAAAATGCCGTGTACAAGTGTAAAAACGGGGGCAACTGTGTGATGGACATGTACATGCGAAGGAAGTGCCAAGAGTGTCGACTAAGGAAATGCAAAGAGATGGGAATGTTGGCTGAATGTATGTATACAGGTATTCGCAACAAGCAGTTAAATTCCACTAAAAATCTCTTAAGGAGGCAGATGTCAGGTAACTCACATGATTAGAATTGTACGTCACATATTAAAGCAGAGACTTACTAAGCCGTCTAAGTTCTTGAAAAGGGTAATGAACCACTGAAATTGTCGAAACTGTCATTTAAAGAGCATCTTATGCACCTGAAAGAAACAGCTGTGTTTTGGTGTCCATTGTTGCCATGAATTATACGTGAAGTGAAATGGCATTAACATACAGTCAAAGTAACATGTTTTAAAAAGCTACAAAGAATGACAGTCTAAATGTTTCCTCCAAATATGATTTAATATCCTTCTTATTTATTGTTTAATCAGCATAAAAATTCACAGTTGTGGGAAAAATTAAGAATGTTCTATAAGGTGTAACTGCCTCTGAATTGTCTAAATAGAGTTTTAAACCTAGTCATTTTATTAAGACTCCTTTTTCTCTTAGTGCAGCTTTGAACCAATTTGTATAGGTTTACACAGGAAATTACTCCGAGTTTTAATATAATTCGGTCCTTCAATCAGATAAAGAGACACTATTAACTGCTGGCTTTGTGAGAAACCATAATCTTCATCAAAATTTGGAATGCATGCTCGTACATAACATATTAATTTTTCATTCTGCAAATTCTACAGACCACTCAGATTCTGAGATATGTCCTATTCCTGCTCAAAACACAAATAAACAAACAAGCATCACCAAGGGGATGATAACACTCAGAGAAGGAATGCCACATGAAATAAAAGCCTTTGGAAGGTGACTCCAGTTCTATTGTTCCCCAACTGCAGGCAACTGGGATGGACCCAAAGAAATAACGCGTGCAGGAGGGGGGTAAAAATAGGTCAGTGTAAATAATCCAGCTCTGGATGGATGAAAATTTTATAGTGCCCGATCACAATCTCTTCTTAGCATATATGAAACAAGAGACTGCGGTAGGGGCTGTGGCTGGAATCCAATCTTGCAGTGGAAACACTTACTTCGATCCTGGGTGGTTCATGTTCCTCATCACTTAAATATGAACCTGTTCCAGCAAAGTCCTGAGGACATTTTTCATGACTCTACCTACAAGAGTCTATAATGTTATTTATGAAAACACACACTTATCTAGTAACAGATATAAGAGCTTTTGTATGATCCTATAAAGTAAATGCCCTGGACAAAGAAACTCTTGGAACTTCGTTTCATTAACATTGAGAGAATAAGGAAGTTAAATAGGAACATGGGAGGTTGTTCTTCATTATTTTACTAGTTCTGTTTAAGTGTAAATTTATGGTGATATTGTATGATTATTCAAAAGAAAATTTCAAAGTCCCCTGGAGATATTTTCATCTGTAACTATATTCTTAATAATTTATACAGTTCTGAAAATTAACAGGACTTTAAAATTTTTCCCTCAAGGATGTTGACATCATTTTCCTCAACACATTTACTTTTGTGTTTAATGTGAAATTGGATCTACTTCTTACAGTACAGTTATGTAAACATCGATGGAAAACAATATTAATCCTATGTTTTGAAACACTAGCTTTCAAGGCCCCCTAGGCCAGGAAGAGGGTGAGTGTCATTCACCTTTTTTATTGGGTACCTTACATTTGTACAATGCTCTGGTGTTACAAATTCTTTGCAGAAAGCTCATTTTAGAAAATGACCTAATGATATTTAATCTACAGATAACTCTGTGGGTTAAATATTATTCTCATTTTACCAAGGAAGAAACTGAGGCTCACAGGAGATACATTTCTTGTTCAAGACCAAGTCTTAAACTGTCAGTAGGGCCAGAATTAGCTCTGTGCTAAATGGCAAAGGAGACCTTTTGAGCTGACCACACCTCAGCTGCCTTGGGACCACAAACCCAACAGGACTTTCCTTGGATGGCGAAGACTCTCTGTTTATGTTTTCAGGCTTGTTAACTGACATTCAGTGTAAATCTAAAAGACTGAGGAAAAACGTGAAGCAGCACGCAGATCAGACCATTAATGAAGACGGTGAAGGGCGTGACTTGCGGCAAGTGACCTCGACAACTAAGTCATGCAGGGTAATGACGGGCCAGCGCGTCCACCATAGCCGGCGGCCACTGAGCTTCTAGGATGTTGTGACTTGGGCGGGGAGCTTTCACACCAGGGCCACAGCCACAAGCAGAATTTCATTTCAAGTGTGCATCAAGAGCTTTTTAGTCAAGAGAGTAATACATGCTTCCATGTAAAAATTCAAAGGATAGCAGTTACGTAAACATGGATGAAGTAAAATCAGTGAAAGTTCTCCATCTCCCTGATCCTATTCTCCTCCTGCTTCCCAGAGGTAACCGGTGGGAATGGTTTGGGCTTTAAAACGAGTGTCGATGACATTTCTTTCCCTGTCAGTGAGAAGGGAGGCTGAGACTGGAAAGGATGTGGACTCAATAGGGGTCTGTGGATTAGTCCTTATCGAGGGGTAAAACAGGGTGAATACACATCTGTGGGTCAATAGAGAAAGGCCCTTCTCCCTGAGGTCACAAATTACTCAAGAAATCCTTTGAGTGACTCAGGACAGAATAGAGGAACAGCATCTTGGATGCTCAGCCAAACATGTTGTGATAGTTCACAGAACATTTGGAGGAATTTTAATTTGCCATTAGTTGCAAAACCTATAATCCATGATTGATTAAGTCACACTCTTCTCAATATTTATTATACTACTGACAAAGAAAATTTCATCCAAGTTTAGTTTTGCAAATATGTTATTTAGTGTTCATTTCAGAAAAAATAATTTTATGTAAAAAGTACAGTTGACCTTTGAACAACTTGGGGGGGGTATTTAGGGATGTCCACCCTCGGGCAGTCGAAAATCCACATATAATTTCACAGTCTGGCCCTCCCGTAACCTCAGTTCCGCCCCTGTGAATTCAACCAACCACAGATTCTGTAGTGCAGTAGAACATGTTTAGTAAAAGAAATCTGTGTATAAGTGGACCCATGCAGTTCAAACCTTGTGTTGTTCAAGGGTCAGCTGTATTACTTTGTCATAGTGCTTCACCAATAACACTTTGGTAAAGGAAGCAACAAGTCGACACTATTATTCACACTCATCAAAAGATGCTAATCAGGGGGAAAGAGGTGTTTGTGGTCTGAATTGTCCAGATTGATGACTTACTACTTTGGGGGTTGGCAACAGTTCTGTAAAGGGCCAGATGTTTTAGGCCTGGCCACATGGTCTCTATGAGAACTACTCAACTCTGCTATGGTAGTAGGCCTGACAGGCTTCATATCCTGCTTATTATTTATTCACAAGAAATACATGAAAGGAATATTTTGTTATCCCTGTTTCATAGATAGGAAAATTACCCACTTGGGACAAATTTAGTGAAATGTGATGTGGCTTGCCCAAGGAACTAGAGAAAGCAATTACACATTATAACAGAGTGCATGCACAGTTTCTGCCATATTTAGGGCTTTTTTCAACAATTTCTGCTAGTGGTTTACTCCAGATGAGAGTACACATGGGAAACATGCCTTATAACCAGCTTCCCTGACACCTTTCATTTTTTTGCCAGTGTAGGAGAAAACTGAACTCACCCCAGATCAACAGAATCTTCTTCATTATATTATGGATTCATACAGCAAGCAGAGGATGCCTCAGGAAATAACAAATAAAATTGTATGTACAATATCTGAGGATACATGGGTTTAAAGTTAATATTTTCTGGAGCTTTTACTACCTTGGGGGTCAAATTTATATATGAATATGTTAGTTAAAATGATTAGGGCTTAGAGTTTAAGTCGTACATTTAAACTTTTTGCAGCATTAAACAAAGTGTAAGAAGTCTCATACCTAGCTTGGTAATAGTAATTGTTCTCCAAGGATCTGAAAAATTTGAGCTGGGTCTTAAAATTTATTATCTAAATATGGTTCTATAGTGTAACAGTATTATATTGATTTCTCCTTCTATCTACTTATCATTTGCTTTTTTCTTAAAATTTAGTTAAAAGAAGAATTCAGTGCAGAAGAAAATTTTCTCATTTTAACTGAAATGGCTACCAGTCATGTACAGATTCTCGTAGAATTCACAAAAAAACTTCCAGGTATTTTTACATGTAGTTACTTTTCTACTACACTGTACAATATTCTTGTGACATTGAGAGGCAGGTCTGTTCATCGTAAAAAGGGAATAATGCCACATCTGCTTTATAACTTTTTATTTATTTACTTATTTTTAAAATTCTATTTATTTAATTTTTGGCTGCGTTGGGTCTTCGTTACCGTGCGCGGGCTTTCTCTAGCTGTGGTGGTCCTGGGCTACTCTTCCGTGCGGTGCACGGGCTTCTCATTGCAGTGGCTTCTTTTGTTGCGGAGCAAGGGCTCTAGGCACGTGGGCTTCAGTAGTTGTGGTTGGCGGGCTCAGTAGTTGTGGCGCACAGGTTTAGTTGCTCCGTGGCATGTGGGATCTTCCCGGACCAGGGCTTGAACCCGGGTCCCCTGCATTGGCAGGCGGATTCTTAACCACTGCGCCACCAGGGAAGTCCCCCACATCTGCTTTAAATTAATGTGTCTAATTACTATAGACATGAAATATTAGAGCCAGATGGGATATTTTAAATTATAATAATTCTCCAAATTGATAGATTAAAAAATTGAGACTTTCCAAAGTTGTCATTCATGTATTTATTCATTTAATAAGCATTTTTTGAAATGTACTCTATGCTAAGTACCTAGCAATTACCATCAAGGAGAGTGATTAAAGGCTAAAATTTTAAAGAACCCCAAAAAACCATGTATACAAAGTGCTGTTGAACAGAGAGAAAATGATTCCTAATTGTATCTGAGAAAGACAGGGAGGATTCAGAAAGAATTATATTTGAGTGTAAAAGAAAAAATGATTTTTCCCGGTGGTATGAAAGAGAAGGAGCATTCCAAGTCGAGAGATCTGCTTGTGAAAAGGTAATGAGGTATGAACAAGAATAGGATTATTAGAAATGGAAGAGAAGATTCAGTGTAGCTATAGAATAATGTCTGTGGTGGGCTCCTTGGCTAGACATAAGGCAAGTTGGTACCAGACTGATAAGGATGCCCTGGATGGTAAGAAGTTTTTGGTGGCTTTTTTTTTTTCTTTTTGAGAGGAACATAATGAGATTTATGTTATAGATATATGGATTTATTGGGTTTGTGTAAGATGGATTTGAATGAGGACGGACTGCAGGCAGGGAGGATCAGTTAGTATGCTACTGCACCAGTCCAGGTAGAGGGCTTGAAATAAAGCAATAGCAGTGGGAGAGAGAAGAGGAAACAAAATGAAGAGAGACTCAAAGATTGGTAGGGCTTGATGAACAAGTGTATGAATGGGATGAGGGAGAGGGACTTATCCATAGTCATTTAGATGGTACCAGTACAGAATGTGGAATTCAAGGTTCCTGTCTCCCAGTGCCACTCCTCCCCCATTCTTTCAGCCACATTATCAATGCTCTATAAGGCAATAGGTTTAAGTTGTTTCAGTGTTTTTAAAATATTTTAGTACATTAGAATCCATGGTCTAGTAGAGTATAATAAATATCTTGCATAGCAGCATAACACTGTAATATTAAATTACAGAAGGTGACTTCTGATGTAGGATTTTAATTAGACAGTTTAATTTGCTTTCTTTTGTCAGCATTATGCTATTATTTTATTAAATGTGTCATGGATAGACATAAGCTTATATAAAAGTCATAAGATGTGGGGAGAAAGTTCTTGTTATCATTGAAACATTAATATTCTCTCATTTATTTATTAACAATGAAAGAGAAACTTAATTGTTATATGCTAATTTGGCTGAAGGCAATCATGATTAAAAAAAGATTACACGAGAGTGATAACTGTGGGGGGAGAACTGGGAAAGGGAGAATATGATGTTCTTGGTTGTTTATGGGAAAAGGTTTTTCAGTTCAAATGGTCAGTTGGTATTGAATCAGGAAATAACTGAAGGCGAAAAAGTATCTTATTCATAAGAAGGTAACTTATCTGAAAGCAATGGCAATATCTTACACACTTCTTCATTTCCAGTGCCTAACCTATTTCCTGAGGGAGAGAAAGAGTGCAATTAATGCATGTTTAACGAGTAAAGTAGAAGGAAAAATTTAAATGCAGCAGGAAATAAAAGGCAAGAAAACCTTGAGAAAGAAAAAAATGTCTTTTAACAATAATTATAGAAATGACAACATTATTATATATAGTAATAATAGTGATATATAATACCAGTAGGAAAGGGTGTTTTGTGAAAGACCCAGCTGAGTCACTCCTTTCAGCAGTTCATCGAGCATAACCTGTGCCAGGCACTGTCCAGGGTGCTGGAGACTCAGCATGGCTCCTGCCCTCAAAGGAGCTCTTAGGTTCTCTAAGGTAGTGAGTTTTTGAAGAGTCATAAAAAAAGACTCAAGTTCTCAGAACAGGGGAAGGTTATTCATTATCAACAGGAAAAGAGATGGTCAATGCAGAGCTGATACTTAAAGAAGATGTTCTGCTGCTCTCATTGATCAGGCATTTGTGACACTGAGGTGAAAATGAGACTTAGGACTGATTTAAGTTTCTAGGTTATATTTTAGGAAGAGAAACAAATGGGCATACCTTCTAAGAGAGTGATTCAGAATCTTGGGTAGAGGGAGACAGGGAGTATAGATTGAAAAAGCCTGTTCTTTACTCTCATGATCTGATTTTACACTTGGGGAAAAATGCAAATTATAGAAAGGGACTTAAATATTTGCTTATCAACATAGGGGTTGAATTTAGAAGATCAATGGACTTTGATAAAAAGTCCTACCAGATACTGCTGAACTGAATGAATAAGCATTTTCAGAACTCTAATGAAAAACTGATGAATTCATAAAAGTGCTAACAAAAGATCAAGATAAAAAATTAATTACATGGGACTGAGTGAACTGATGAGGATGATTATAATTTTTGTGACTTTCTGTTTGAATTAAAAAAAAAAAAAGTCCTACCGGAGACCTTTCCAAACATCCTTAAAATCATGCCTCAGAGAGCTGGACCATCTCGGAAGGCAGGCTCAGCAGGCAGGAAAAGAAGGACATTTTCACCCCATTTTTAAAGTTTTGTATACAAAAACTCCAAATAGATTGGTACCCATTGTAAGTAATTCAATCATGCAATTCAAACAATGCAGAAATTTATGGACCAGAAAGTTAAAGTCCCCTCCACAGCCATCCGTATCATCTTTATTATAGGCAACTATTGACAGAAGTCTGGTTTGATTTCTTTCATATATTTTAATCTATACACACATACACATATATAGATTGTTGTTTTTAAACATGTAAGTGAGATTATATAGTACATATTTGTTTTGGGGTATCGTTCTTTCTTTAACATCTTCCCATATATGTATACCAGCCTCATGCTTTTAACAGTTGCATAGTATTCCATTGTAATAATAATAGTTAACATTATTTAAGTATTTGCTGTATGTCAAGAACTGTACTAAGCATTTAATATGATTGCCTCATTAATACTTCTGCCAATCCTAAGGGGTGGGTGCTTTTATAATCCCTATTTTGGAGGTGAGGAAACTGAGACACTAAGAGATTGAGTACGTTTCCCTAGACCACAAAGATAGTAAGTGTCAGAGACAGAATTTTCTTCTAGGCAATCTGATTTTAGAGACCTCATTTTATACTGCCCTCCTATGGATCTACCATCATTTATTTAAGTAATCACCATGAATGGACTCCTGCTATGTTTTCAGTTCTTCAATTCATTCACTTATTCATTGAGCAAGTATTTTTGAATGCCTACCATCAAGGTAGTGACTTTTAATCCTTAGCATTACTCTCTTCTCTGAACTCCATTGTTATTTAATTCTTGGATACCTATTATATGCCAGGCACTTGGGATACAGAAGTGAATAAAACAGGCAAAGTCTCTGTCCCCAAGAAGTTTATACTCCAGGAGAGGTGGCAGATAATTAACAAATAAGCAAATAAACTTATAATATCATGTCAGGCAGTAGTAAGTTTTATGAATGAAAACAAAGCAGGTAGGGACTAGTGAGTGCTGGGGAGTGCTATTTTAGGTAGGGTCACCTTGAAGCAGAGCCTGCATACACTGAGGGAGTGGGGCATGGGGATAGCTGGGGAAGAGCATACACCCTGAGGCAAAATCAGACTTGTGTGTTCACCGCAGAGCCAGAGGTCTGTGTGGCTGGAGCACAATAACTGAGGAGGAGGTGATGAAGGAGAAAGTGAGGTCAGAGAGGCCACTGGGGACTATAGCATATAAGCCTGCATAAGGACTTTGGATTTTCTGGGCAGTGTTACATTTCTTCAGGTCATCAGTTTTTTCCTATATGTCTCTGATTTTCCCTACCCCACATGTGCAGTGCTGAGCTCAGAGCAGATACCTCAGCATGGCCCTGATTGGTTTTTTGGCGGGCGGGGTGGAATGCTACCCATTCTTCACATTGATTAAAGACTCAACGAGTTGGCCAAATATTCATTTAAACCTCTGAGTACATGTAAAATGTTTTCTGGCTTGTGGATGCTTCCATTCTGCAGAGTTGACCCTCTCTGACCCTCTCTGATGTGACAAGGTATGACTAAAATAATGGCTCAAAGAGAATCTACTTTATCTCCAATATTTCATCTGAATCAGCCTGTCTCTTCCATAGTATATAAGTATACATATTTGGTATGGACTTGATATCCTCTTTAGTCTGGACTTGTTAAATAAATCCTGCTCGATGAAGATAAAAGTCAGCTTCTATCTGGGGGAGTACGATAGATACTTATTGACTCAGTTTAGCTGTTCAATCTTAAAACAATTACAAAATCACTTTATGGAAAGGTTTTATCAATGGGGATGATGGTGATGATGAAATATTGTTATACAACATTCACAATTTTTGATACTGATTTGATTATCATCTTCACTCAGGGTTTCAGACATTGGACCATGAAGATCAGATTGCTTTGCTGAAAGGGTCTGCAGTTGAAGCTATGTTTCTCCGTTCAGCTGAGATTTTCAGTAAGAAACTTCCAGCTGGACATGCTGACCTATTGGAAGAGAGAATTCGAAAGAGCGGTAAGTAATTTGGCTAATGGTAAAAAGTCTGTTCCTGCAAGTAAGAATTTGTACATCCCATGAAGGCAGGCCTCTTGCCTATCTTATGCAGTTATATGCCCACTGTGACTAGCAATGGCACTAAAAATGACACTATCTTATGCAGTTATATGCCCATTGTGACTAGCACAGAGAACGATACTAAAAAGAATAGATGAGAATTTAGTGACTTGGTTCAAAAATTCTTGTTGTAATAGCAAAATACCAAAAATACTCTTTTCACTGCATTAAGATGAAGGACCAAAGGAGAAATTTTTTAAAGATTGGAATATTAGTCTGATTTTTAAAATAGCCTAAAGGAGCTGGGATTATTCAGTCTAGAAAAAGGTTCATTTATTCAAAATCTTCAGGTATGAATGACTATGTATCAAACTATTATCCATCTCGATGCAAAGCAAAATAAGAAATAATACTAATAGCAACACTTATACATAATTTATTAGGTTTCAGACACTGTTCTGAATACTTTATATGTATTAGTTCATCAAATCCTCATAAAAATCCTATAAGTTCTGGTATTATTCCAATTTTATAGATGAGAAAACTGAGACAGAGAGTGGTTAAATAACTTTTCCAGAGGCAGACATGAAGCCTGACTTCAGAAGCCATATATATTAACCACTATACTCTACTGCCTCTCAAGAGATAAAAATGAAATAATGAATGAATAACACAATTTAACTTATTATGGAGGAATACTGTGACAGGGAGGGTATGGCGATGACAATGTATGGTCTTTGTCCTCCAGGAACTCACAGACTAGTGGGGAAGGTGTACAAGCAAGTGATTCTTAATCAATGTGCAGTGTAATAGGGACTATAAGGAATGTGTATATAAAATGAAGCGTAAAGATGTGCCTGCCTTCCTGTGAATCTACTTGGTGAGTCACAAAAGGCACACAAAGTTGACAATTGAACCATGGAACTTGTCAAGAACAAGTTAAGAACTTGTCAAGCCACAAAAGTCTGAGAAAGGCATTCCAAGAGATATAGCCATTATAACATAATAATATAGAAATTGCAGGTACAAAGATGTGGAGAAATGAGAGAGCATCTGTGTATAGGACTCACAAATACCTTGATATTGCTGGAAAATAATATTTGTGGAGCTGAAAATGTAGTGAGTACTAGATTATTAAAAATGGCAAATACCACAAAAGGAGCTTTAGTTCTTACATAATGGGGATTCTTGGTAATATTCTGAGCAACTATGATACGACCATAGCAGTACTGTGGAAGATCTTTCTAGCAGTAATTTGAAGGAAGGTTTGGAGGAATTGAGACAAGAGGCACGTCTCTATAAAGAGACCAATGCAATAACTAGGTGAGAACACATGAGGGTCTTGCAGGTTAAAAATATGTCGTGATCAAAAAGAAAAAACCTTGCTTGAGAACATAAGTTTCAGAACTTGTGATACTGCAAGTTTCAGATGAGTTCAAGAATGAAGTTTTCCAGAACACAATCTGTATGAATAAAATGCATGCCTCCAGCTCATAATAAGATACTTTACCCAAACATCAACCACATATTGTGACAATAAAAACCATCCAAACTCACATGCTGCTTCGTATTTTATTATCTATAATGATGCTTCCATTTATTAATATTTATGAATTTGCTTCTCCCAGTGGATTTTCAGAACATTGCCTCTTCCCCACACCACAGAAAAACCTGATCTTGCAAGATGACCTTTCAGAATAACTTTTTATTTTTATATAACACATTCTTATTTCTACTGTACATTTAATTCCAGAATAACATAATATTTCAAAGTTACCCTGTTTAAGCCTATAGAACTCTTTAAAGAACATCATGTGAAATTTCTTTTCTTGTTCTTCAAATTCATACTCTTTTGTTTGCTTTTATCAAATCCCATCATATATACAAAGATACTGTCTCCTGAGACACATTTACTTAGTGAGGGTTACAGGGTTTATTTATATTAATTGAGGCTTCAGAACACATATCTGATACAACCTGTGGCTGAGTTGTCTCTACATAATTCTAGTGCATCAATTTCTTTATTCCTAATGTGGTATTATGCAAAATTCATTTATAAGCTGGAAGTTTTAATAAATATAGGAATAATCATACGAAAACATAAAATATGATAGAACTGGAAAGGGCTTTCTAACACTGAATGAGTTTACATTTTAGCATTAAGGAAGTTAGCAATAACTTCTCACAGACTTAACAGAACAACTTGTTCTATGTTCACTTCAAATACAAATAACCTCTGAAATTTATAGGATTTTTCGGCCTTTTTTGATTCCCCGCAACAGACATGAGTGAAATATTCAATTCAGTAAGTGTTTATCAGGATGAAAGTATACCTTGTGATCTTACAATGGTTTGCTTTTACATGCATCATCTCCTTAGTATTTCCAATGGCCCCTAAATGTGAGTGCTGTGTTCCTATTTTATAGATGGGGAAACAGGCTTAGATGGGCTAGGTGACCTGCCCAAGGTCATACAGCTAATCAGTAGACTACCAGGAGGGGAACACAGGTGTTCTACTCAAAGCCCAGTACCATTTCTGCACATTGCACCTGTCACTCGCTAAGATATAATATTTGCCCAACTGTCAGCTGGTAGGGAATATTAAGACCCAGTAAGACATGGTTCCTGCCTTTTGGTTGAGTGAGAAAGCATAAGCAGCAGCTAGTAATTTGAAATTGCTTTTAAGCAAATGATAAAATGAATAAAGACAATGAGGTCAGAGGAAGGAGAGATGCTTATAAGAGTGATGAAGTTGTAGTAGATAGTAAAATATACTGTACATAGTATATTGTGCTTATTTTTTCTGCTCTTTAAATATATATGATTTTGCTGCTTTAACCTTGGCAACTTGTGCAAGATGAAAACAATAAGAACTAAATTCTCTGATGAAGCCCATATAAGCTGATTATCAGTTCATAGTCTTGGAAAGAAAGGTTGGAAATGTACAGAAACAAATGACAATATTTATGAGAAAGTTTAATTTAAGAATTAGAATTCTTACCAACTCTCATGTTGCTTTTTAAAGTTGTCACACAGTAATTTTGGCATGGACAAATTTGGGAGTCAAATTATAGGAAGAAACCTCTTCAAAGTAAAAGAGATTATTAAACTAATAAAAGCATCAGTATTTCCATTGCCCCTCAGCAGTATTCCCCAAGCCTTCTATACTTGCCCAGTTTAGGACATTATGTATTTATTTATGTATCTGCCTTCTCCATTAATCTGTAAACTGTTTGATGACTATTCCCAGCACCATCACAGTGCCTGGCACAGATGAGGCACACAAAAATTGGTGAATTTGGTTGAGATGAATCTGAAACTTGACAGTCCAAATCCTGGCAACTCTTAAGCATCGTTATCCTAAGATAAATTTTAGCCAGTAGGACTACTGGAAAGTATGTTATTTATTAAATATCTTAAATATTTTACATTGAAAGCAGTTATTTTTTGAATTGCTAATGTGACGGCAGCTTTTTACTCAAGGCCAACAGTATGGTACAAATGACTCACTGAGTGGAGGTTAGCAATTGAAACAGAGGCCAAGGTCCAATCTCTTAGCACCAAGAGAATGTTTCCATTGTCTGAGTGGCATCCTTTCCCCTAGCACATCTCACAGCTATGTAACCTTCATTGCTAGGCACAAACAAAACATAACATTGCCTAATTTAACAAGCATTTATTAATCTCCTACTCTGTCTCCAGCAGGACCCTAGTTACTAAGGATACAGAGAGGAATAAGAAACATCTTTATTCGTTAGGCAGTCTGCCAGGCATTGGGAATACCGCAGTTGACTCCTGCTCTCATAAACTGTATATGGTATTTCACTCTAATGGGAGGGAGAGATATGAATTGTGAGAGGTGCAATAGAATTGAACGTAGAGAAGGGAGCAACTAATTCTGCTTCACCGTGACAGGTAAAGCTCCACAGAGATAGCAAAATTTGAACTTGGCCCTGAAACATGGGTAGGGTGTCCTAGCCGAACAAGGATGCCTTGTATATGTACACTTGTGTATAATACACACACATACACACCTTGGCTTTATTTTTGTCCCCAATGAAAATAACTCAAAAGAGCATAGTGTTAATTCTATCACATGGTTATTCTCTCAGGGAATATTTCTTATCACTGGACAATTAATTTATCAATCACAGACCTCTTTTTTTTTTAAGGCAAACAAGAAACAGAGGAGCAGAAACAATGGTTTTTTACAACTGAACATTTCCATGGTAGTCTTTGTGATTAAGTTAGAAAATAGCCCCCTCTTGTGACCAAAAATCAACTAATTGGACTTGAGTAAGTTTCAGAAAGGAGGAGTCAACAGGAAAACATGAAAAGACTGCCCCTTCAGGACGATGCTATTGTTACATTTCTTATGTTAGAAATTGCTGGCTCATAAACACTTAAAACACCCTTTGTTTATGTTGGTGTGATTAATTCTGATTATTGACTCTAATTCCAAAAGCAGGTTTATATTTTATCTATCCTGCAGGAAAAAATTTTTTAAACTCTTCTATTATTTATTTTCTACATTTTCTCTATATTCACTGTTGTTCTTTACAAGGTGCACAAGACAAACAGTTGTAATAAACATTTTAACCTGTTTCTGTTTTTTTTTCCAAAAATTATCAATTGCAATTAGATAGCTAATGGAGGTATCATCTTTGGAGGGTGAGAGAGGATTTAGAAAAACAAATAAGATAGAAAATTAGGTAGTCAAAGATGATTTCATAAATATTTTCAAATCTGTTGCCTTTAATCTTATCTCCAAACCCTTATATACTATTTAAAATAATGACACAGTCGTGAATTATTATTTTAGGTAACCACAATTAATGGTGTAATACCCAACTATTGAAGACTGACATCTTTTGAAGATGAAAAAGAATAGCTTTATTAACAAATACAGATCTTAGCTTAGCTTTAATACTTAGAAAAATACTAGGGCAAATCACTGATCAGCCAATTTGTATTCATCCCTAGCAAACTGCAGAATGCAAAAGCAAAACAAAAACAAAAATGTAGCTTTGTAAACACAAAAGTACATGAGCTTAATCGAAGGTTGAGATGGAACTAATGTGTTGACCCAATTCTCCTGAATAACAACATTAATAGTTCTTTTTATAATTATTTGCTCTAACATTTATTGAGGGTTTACTATGAGCCAGGCTTGGTGCTAAGAACTCTACATATATTATCTCATATAATACTATTGATATAACTCACATTTCACAGATGAGGAAACTGAGGCTTAAAGAGTTTAAGTAATGTGCCCGAGATCAAGTCATAGGTCAGCTTTTTTTTTTTTTTTTTTTGCTGTATGCGGGCCTCTCACTGTTGTGGCCTCTCCCGTTGCGGAGCACAGGCTCCGGACGCACAGGCTCAGCCGCTCCGCGGCATGTGGGATCTTCCTGGACCGGGGCACGAACCGATGTCCCCTGCATCAGCAGGCAGACTTTCAACCACTGCGCCACCAGGGAAGCCCCATAGGTCAGCTTTTAAACTCAGGCTTACTACCTCTTAACCACTATGTTTGTTGGAAACCGGGACTAGTAGTCCCAGCCTCGCATACTCCAACCCTCTGCATTTTAAGTTGTACCTAGTTTGGTCATGGGTATTCAGTTCAGTCTGTAACAGCTGGATAGAGGGCAATCTTCCACATGGTGTCATCCCCAAGTTGCTCAACAAAGACACTGTCGTTAAGAGAGCCAACTGGGGTTGATTAAACGTCAAAGGAGAAGAAAGTGTGCTACTTTGACTAAAGACAGAAAGGCCAAGGATTCTGTTTGTGAAGATTCTTTAGATTCATCTAAAGGTGAGGATTCAGGCTTTCTGATCCTGTGAAGTATAACATTAGATGATAATTATACTCTTTAGCATCTGGAATCCAACTTTATTCTGGTGTGTTTCAACTCAACTGAAGCTCTAAGGCTTTTAGGTCGGGTTTGGGATGGAATAGAGTAGTCTATTCTAGTGTGGACCAATTCTGGGAAACTCATCTTAATTCATCCGTAAGTCACAACACACCTTTTTTTTTTTTTTTTTTTTTCTGTCTGCACAATTCCCCAGTCAAAGCTTTTCTGGAGTGGAGCCATGCACAGAACAGGCACCAAACTAATAGCTGTTTAATGATTGGAGGAAGTGGCACAAAGGAATCTTAAATTATGAAGAGGAGTAGTTATAAAGGAGAAGGAAGATATTCCAAGTAGAGAGAACATGTACAAAACTGGGCAATAAGAATTGTTCAGGGAACTCCGAGTGCCTGAACATGGCTGGAGTATAGGCTGTGTGATAGAAAGATAGTACCCCTTAGTCACAACTAAGAGCCAGGACTCTAAAGCCTACTAGCTTTGGTTTGAATCCTGGTTCCACTTCTCACCAGCTGTGTGTCTTTGGTCAAGTTACATAACCTCTCTGTACCTATCTCAATGGGGTGTTAGAAAGATTAAATGAGTTCTAGCATAAGAAGTGCTTAGAACAGTGCCTAGTACATAATGAGTACTCAGTAAATGTGAACTATTGCTATCATGGGGGTGAGTATTGGGTGGTGGGAGAGGCAGGAGACGGGTCCAGGAGTTTCCTATGTAAAAAGGAAGAACATTTATGCCAAAAGCCATGGAGAGTTTTTGAAGGTTTGTAAGAACTGGGGAGACAGAGTGTGGTTTGAATTTTAGAAAGGTGATTCTAGAATGGTTTAAAGAGAACCACACTGAAGACAGGAAGACCAGTAAGGAGGCAATTGGAGTGATCCAGATGAAAAGAAAGAAAGACTTAAACTAGGTCAACCAGATGCAGTGAAGAGGGGAGAGAGCACCAAGTGAGAGTTAGCTGGTCAAATACACAGGACTTGACTCAATCCAGGCACTGGACTGAGTTAGAGGAAGGCTGAATCTTGGTTGTCAGGTGGCAACAATTGGATGGGTGAGGATACCAATCACTGAAAATGGGAACATCAGGAAAGGAGTGGATTTGGAGGAAGATGGGGAATTTAGTTCTATACATGGTGTCTTTGATTTTGGACACACTGAGTTTGAAGAGAAGGGCCAAGTACCATTGCCTACTAGGCAATGGATAAACAGCTTTGGTACTTCAGAGAGAGATCAGAACTCTGATAAGAATTCTAGCCAATGTATTAAGTAGAGTTTATATTTCTGGACTGAAGAACAATAATTTTTTGTTGGTTAAGATGCTGTCTATGTCTTGATTATAGATAGTAATGTTAAAAAGATTAACTAAAGCCCATCGAGAGCATGGTGAAGTTCAGAGATTCTTTTGGCAATTCGAGAACATTATCATTTATTGTTACACAGTAGTGACTAAAACAAAGGCACTGCCAAAATCAAAGACATACAAATCGCTGATTAGGTTATATTTTGAGGATTTTAACTGATCTTCTTTGCAATGCCTCACCTTTGGTTGGGACATTTAATATATAGTCATTATTTAAATGTGGCTGGGACGTTTATCAAATATCTGCATATGGGTATATTAACATGTATGTGTATATATATATATATATATAATGTTTGTAATTTTACACTTTTCAGTCATTCAAAAATTTTACTATGCCTCTGCAATTTTTCACCTTTCCCCCATAGGTATCTCTGATGAATATATAACACCTATGTTTAGCTTTTATAAAAGTGTTGCAGAATTGAAAATGACTCAAGAAGAGTATGCTCTGCTTACAGCAATTGTTATTCTCTCCCCAGGTAATTTCAATGTTACATTTTTATTTTTATGCCCTTTGTTGGTTTTCCCCTCAAATATAGTAGTAATATTAAAGAAAATCTTGGATAAAAAACATAAAGAGAAAGTAAAATGGCATATAATTCCACCAGTCAAATGGAACCACTGTTAACATTTCAGTGTAGTTGTCCTCAGCCTTTTTCTAAACATCATACTCATTCAGTAATTTCATTCTGAACACCTTATATGCACTAAACATGTTTCTAGACATTGTGGGATATAGCAGCAAAGAAACAGGCAGGATACAGCTACATGGAGCTTACATTCTAGTAGGGTGAGAAAGACAGTAAATAAAGAAATGAATACAAATAATTTTCAGGAGGTGGTAATACTACAAAAAATATAAAGATGTGGGTATAAGGAAAGAAAGCGGCAGCAAAATGCTGTTTTAATCAGTGGTCAGGGAAGGCTTTTTTAAGGGGTTGAAGTTTGAGCAAGGACATAAATTATATACTTTTAACATAATAAAGAACATACTGTCTGTAAGTGTACTTTTCCCATGTCATTAAATAATTATATTGGTAAAAGTTTGTTGTAATATGTACATCATATTCTATTGTATGATGTACAGTCATTTACTCAGTTTTACCATGTTTTGATATTCAGGATGTTTCCAGATTTGTTGTTGCTGTTGTTTTAAACAACGTTGAAATGAATACCTTTGTACATAAAATTTGTCTATATTTTTGCTTAATTATTTGGTAGTAAGTGATGCCATGTTCATGATTTGTAAAGCTTAATTACAATGATAGCCTTAAACCACTTTTTTTTTTTTTTTTTTTTTGCGGTTCGCGGACCTCTCACTGTTGTGGCCTCTCCCGGTTGCGGAGCACAGGCTCCGGACGCGCAGGCTCAGCGGCCATGGCTCACGGGCCAAGCCGCTTCGCGGCATGTGGGATCTTCCTGGACCGGGGCACGAACCCGTGTCCCCTGCATCGGCAGGCGGACTCCCAACCGCTGCGCCACCAGGGAAGCCCTTAAGCCACTTTTATACATGATACTGAGGCAGAAGCTAGTTGTCAGTTTTACCATAAGAAATTATAATTTAAAAAAGAAAAACTTTTCAGCGGTACATACTAAAGTTACACACATTTATACCCTATAACCCAGCAATTCCAGAATATACCCACCAGAAATGATACTTATGCCCATCATAGAGTTTACCTTGAGTGCGTTTATTACCTAGTCCAACCTCATACTGCTCCCTGCATGATGGGCCAATAAATCAAGAGACGAGGTGTTGGGACAAGGAATAGCAACTTTATTTGGAAAGCCAGCAGACTAAGAAGATGGTGGACTAGTGTCCCAAAGAACCACCTTACCCGAGTTAGAATTCAGGTTTCTTTTCTACTAAAAGGGGAGAGGGTATGGCTGGTTGCTGCAAACTTCTTGATGCTGGAATCCTTTGTTCTTGCAGCTGTCCACATATGTGCGGTCACAATGTTCCTATAAACCTCCAACAAGATAAATGTTATTCTCTGTTCTGCAACTTTTTATCTCTATATGAATGGAAAAGTGTTATACCTTTAAAGGTCAGAACCTTGAGAATGGGATATCGTGTATATTTCAGGCTCTAGGCAACATTCTTTCACAAAAGGCACAGAGCCAGCATGACTATGCAGAAGCAACAGAGCACAAGGGTTAGAGCTAAAGGAATAGATTCAGTATGGAGTCTTTCTGGTACACATTGATTGGAAGGAGAATTTAGGGAGGCCTCTGGGGGGCAGTAAAGGTCTTATAGCTTGATCTAGTTGTGATTACATGAGTCTAAATACGTGTGTGTAAAAATTCATCAATTTGAATACTTAATTTGTACATTTTAAGTGTACATTTATAACTTAACACTTCAAAAACGTTAACATTACTGTAATTATGCCAAATTATTACTTTTCCACTTTTTTTGTCATTTTATTTTAAACTTCTAAACAGACAGACAATACATAAAGGACAGAGAGGCAGTAGAGAAGCTTCAGGAACCACTGCTTGATGTGCTACAAAAGTTGTGTAAGATTCATCAGCCTGAAAATCCTCAACATTTTGCCTGTCTTCTGGGTCGCCTGACTGAGTTGCGGACATTCAACCATCACCACGCAGAGATGCTTATGTCATGGAGAGTGAATGACCACAAGTTTACCCCGCTTCTCTGTGAAATCTGGGATGTGCAGTGATGGGCATTGCAGGGGCAGGGTCTAGCTCTTCATTTTCCTCATAATATAAATCCTATATATAACTTTCCTTTATTTCATTTGTACCTGGTTTTATGCAAGAATTCTCATCAATATTTATGTGGTAGTTATATAACCTCCACAATTGTAAATGTGGGGCTAGGTTGAAATACTTTCTCTACATTTTATTCTACAAGGCTTCAGGGAATCTTTCACTCAAATTGGTATGCCCTTGTTTGCCTAATTAAATTAATCATTACTTCAAGTCTATCTGTTGAAATAAGGAAAATCTCATTTTGCTCTTCATCTTACCTTACTGCATATATTTTATTAAAAGGCTGTGTTCAATTTGGGCAATAAACTGAACATAATGGCAACAGGCTTTTCTTTGGGAACAAAATTTGAAAAATATACAACTTATTTCTTTAAATGATGAATAGCATCCTATCGAATCTGAGGGGGTAATTTCCAAAAAGGCAAACTCTTAGGACATAAATTGTGCTTTTCTCATCCCTGGAAGCCCTGGTGAATATTCATTCATTTTCCATAGCCCCCTGATCATTTCATATTCTTTGAAGTTCAAAGAGAATAGCATACAGAAAAGTTAATTATTGTCACATGAAACATTCCCTCAAGCAATCTCTTTCCTTAGTTAGGGTCTTGAGGCAGCATTTACAAATTCAGAGTACGCAGATAACTCCAGTGATGGGACATTCCATTTAGTCTCTTAAAAGTGCTCACTATTGGCTTTAGTGCATATAATTAATCATTTTTCTTTTGTTTGTTTTGTTTTTGGAAAACACTCCTTCAGCAGGGTGCACAGCTGTTGTATACTTCCCCTAAGGCAGGAATTAGTTCATTTCCTTCCTTCATTGTTATACTGTTGCATTCTTCTCCCCATTTTCCTTTGGTGAATACAATAAAACACCTATAAGTAATGGGCTTATATGTCCCTTTCTCCTGAAATCAGCCAAAACGGAGCTTGCTTAGCAAGCAAAGAGGTTTTCGTATTAAAATATTAGGGCAACCCTGAAGTCCTAAAAATGGCTAGTCAGTAGAAAATGGAGTGAGTTGGGGCTAACAGTTGGATTCCATTTGCTACAACAAAAAAGACTTGAGTCCCCACTAGGTAAGATATTGTTGCTAATCTCCATAGGAGATACAAAGACGATTAAGACACAGTAACTGCCTGGAGGGTCTTACAAAGAGCAAAGCGCTGTGGGCTCACCTGGGAAAACCTCAAGGAGGAGGTGGCATTTCCCCTGGGCTTGGAAGGATAGTCAGGACTCCATGGGTCAGGGCAGGAGGGGAGGGGATTCAAGGTGAAAGGGGTGGCAGGAGCAAAAGAAGGGAGAAAAGGGAGTTGTGCAGATGTTAAAAGACCACAAGTAACCTGGGCCAGAGAGGGAGGGTGCACAGTACCGTTGTAAGCCCCAGTTTCACCACTGCAAAATGAAGATCTCAGTACCCACCAACTAAAGGGATTTAGCTGATGAATGAAGAGCAAATGGGAAATTGCAGACCCACCAGGGAAGAGGGGGGTAAGGAAAGGACATTTAAGACAGAGAAGTAAATTTCTGAATGCCTGAGGGAGTAGGTCCAGTTTGGGGAATTGAGTGTATTTTGGGGTTTCCAGATCATAAGGCATCTGTGGGGAAGGTGGTGGGAAATGAGTGGGAACTAAGGGGGCACTGTAGACAGAGCTAGGAGTTAATCTTCTAGGTCTGGATTTATGCAAGTGGTTAAGACCTTATAATAGCAAGTAATAATGCTTCTTATGTGGAAAATGAATTGTGATATAATGAGAAATATATATTTGGTCTTTGTCCCCAGTTTCTGACAGGGAGCTTCTAAAACGCTTGGCATTTCCTGAGCAATAGGAGCATCTTTCATTATTCATAACAAGACCCTTTCAACCACACCTGAGTTTATGCTAATAAGGTGACTCTTGGGAATTCCCCATGGGTTTGATCCCTGGTTGGGGAACTAAGATACCACATGCCACTTAGCGCGGCCAGAAAAAAAAAAGTGACTCCTGGTGGGCCCCTAGATGCTTCAGGATGGGACATGGCTGCCAGAGGAACCAACCACGTGATTAGAGGGTTAGAACTCTCAGTCCCATTCCTCAACCTCCAGAGAGGGGAGAGGACCCCAGAGATGGAGGTCAATTAGCAACGGCCGATGATTTAATCATTCATGTCTATGTAATGGAACTTCCAATTTAAAAAAAACCCCTAAATGATGAGATTTGGAGAGCTTCTGGGTTCGTGAACACGTCGAGGTACTAGGAGGGTGGTGTGCCAGGGCATGGAAGCTCCATGCCCCCCCCATGCCCTATGTCTCTTCCATTTGATTGTTCCTGAGATGTAACCTTTATAATAAACTGGTAATGGTAAGTGAACTGCCTTCCTGAGTTCTGTGAGCCGTACTAGCAAATTAACAAACCTGAAGAGGGAATCATCTGCAAATATCTTATTTCCAAATAAGGGCACATTCTGAGGTTCCAGGTGGACATGAAATTTGGAGGGAACACTCTTCAGCTCACTATATAGATATAATATTTTAGTATTGATCACAACTGTTGTTATCATACAATTTTATATCATTGAATTACTTACAGATATTTGTTAATGTAAATCAATAACATTCCTTTATAATAGAACTTAGTCTTGTTTTTAATGTAGTTGGCTCTCAGCTCATCTGCTGAATGAGTAGTTTGTGAATGAATCAAGATCTCTATTGTCCCAAAATTTCATACAGCAGTTCATACAAGGCACAATCTCTAGACTGATAGTCAATAATGTCAAAGCGTTAAAAACAACAGCAGAAACTACAAAATGCAGAACAAAACAACTAATAAACCAATAAAAAGAAAAAAAATTCTCCAGCAACTACAGTAAACTTCAAGCAATAGAGAATTCTTGAAGAGCTGTGGGGAAAAAAAAATCATATTTCAATATTCAAAGGTTATATAAGAGACTCTTCTGTATTTGGTAGAGATGTTTAGTCAGATGAACAAATATCCCTAATGTAATAACTTGAAAATTTTAGATCTCCACGCATGGTGCTTTCTTAAAGCGGGCACATAATCACAATCTCAGGAAAGTCAGAACGAAAATACTTTATTATCCGATGGAAGCAAACTGGTGAGTCTTGCCTTGCATGTTACAGCCATGTCAATTTCAAGTGAGACCATCTAAAACATTGCTATTAACCTAACCACCAATTAGAAAATGTACACATGAAAGTAGATTGCAGCTCATTAGGTGAAACCCTCAATTACTAATTGCAGTGTTAAAATCAAGGTAGGTAAGATGGTGAGTGTGCTTAGGGGGCAGGGTACTAACTGGGAATTCATGTAAAAGTGAGGTTGAGGGAGCAACAAGGGAACTTTTCTCTTTTTCACACATAAGGGAAAAGCAACAAGAATCAAAAGAATCTAGAAGGGAACTCTTTACCCAATCCCCACATTTAACCAGGAAGTTAAATGTGGAAGTTAAATGTGAGGAAGATGGGCTTAGAGAAGTGATTTGCACAGATTTCCTGACTTCGGATTCACTTTCCATCACAATGTCCTGTATCTTTTAGAGGAGTTACCAAGACAAACCGAACAGACAATGAAAATAAAAAGAAAGCAACCATAAAGATACCCTGCTGCCAAACTTTCGGCAAATGTCTTAGAGAAATATTAAGTGGTGTGTGTGTGTATTTGAATGAGAATGTGTACATACTTCAACTAGCATAGTTTCTATTTTTAATAAGTGGTATTCAAATGTTTAGTTACATAGTATGTATGTAAGAAAAAATGAAAGACATGTTAACTACTGGCTCATCAAACAAGATCCGTGTGACACAATTCACTTATTCTTAAGGTTCTGTAGAGAAGTGTACATATTTTCATATTAGGGCTCAACAAATCCAATTTAAAACCAGAACTCCATTTGAAATTTGGCTAAATGAAATGGTATGGAAAATTGCCCTTTAGCTTTTGTTTCGTTTTTTTTTTTTTTTTAATAATTTTTGGCTGCATTGGGTCTTTGTTGCTATGCGGGCTTTCTCTAGTTGTGGCGAGTGGGGGCTACTCTTCATTGCGGTGCATGAGCTTCTCATTGTGGTGGCTTCTCTTGTTGCAGAGCACAGGCTCTAGGTGTGCGGGCTCAGTAGTTGTGGCACGCGGGCTTAGTAGCTCCGCGGCATGTGGGATCTTCCCGGACCAGGGCTTGAACCCATGTCCCCTGAATTGGCAGGCGGATTCTTAACCACGGCACCACCAGGGAAGTCCTGCCCTTTAGTTTTAAATAGAAACACTATAAAACATAGGTTGATTTGAACAACAGGTCCTGTGAAAATGAATCTATAGCAGTCATGGGCAGCAAAGGGTTCTGGGATAGACATCAGTAAAAAATGGAGCAACCACTCTTGGGCATCAGGTTCAATGACCACTTAAATGTCAACTTTTGGATGACCATCTTCACCTGCTTAACCAGAAGGTAAGCTCTGTGAGAGCAGGACCCCAGGGCTTAGGATGGAGTCTGGTGCAGAGAAAGTGTTTAACAGTATTTGTTGAATTGACTTCTCAAATCTGTATCTCTTTCACAAACTAATTTAACCAGCTTCAGACCTAACTTTCCAACCATCTTCTGAACACCTCAACCTGCACGTTCCTCTCACATTTCAAAGTGAACACAACCCCACACCAAAATGCATTATTCTTCCCCCACAGTTGTTTTTCCTGTGCTCTTTAGAGCAGCATCGCTGTCACATGATACCAAGTCCAGATAAATCAGCCTCTTGAATATCTCCAGACACCTCTTTCTCACCCTCCCTTCTGAGCTAGTTTATGTAATTATCATCTTTTAATTTTTAGAATTGCTGCCAGTCTTACTCCTTTCTTCAAAAATCCTCAAAAATGAATTTTTTTTCTTTTCCTGAAACACAAATCAATCACAATTGCCTGCAAGAAAGGATCTAAATTCCTTAGTACCTATGAGGGTTTTCATCTGTGCCTACTCCTCCAGCCTGATCTACCTCCGAATCCCCAAACTTTAATCATTCAGAACTACTATTCCCAGAACAACTGCTCTCACATCCCTGGAAGCTTGTTTTTCTCTCTGCCTAGAAAGCACTCCTTACTCCAAATTATCCTCTCTCTTGGCAATTCTTATTCGTCCTTCAAAATTCAAGCCCTTTCAAACCTCTGACCATCACCCTACAAGATTGTTAGGTGTTCCCTCTTTTCGCAGACGTCCACTGGTTTCCACTGAGTCATTACCACGCTGCTGGGCACTTGAAGGCAGGGGCTGTCGTTTTCACTTTTGTCTCTTCAGCAAGCAACAGTACCTCCTCATTGCTTTTGATAGGTGAATGAAGGAATAAATGCTGGGGAACATCATTCCAGGCAATTCCACTCTTTACAGATGGGAAACTGAGGCCCAGAAAGGCAACATGATGTGACAAAATAAAACTAAGAAGAGGGGAAAGGCCTGGCCTTCCAGGCTTTCGGCACCGATTTTGTCCCCATAATAAGCCACAATTAGTGATCACGGACCTACCTCTTGTTACATTCAAGACCAGTCTCCATACTTCAACTCTGGGAGCTAGTACGCAGCTCTCATTGCGTTGAGGTTACTCCTTCTCCCCCCCTCCCCCAGACCCTGCTCCGGTGTTTCCTCAAGGAAAAGCCAACATCCTCTTTCCGCTTTCAGTTGTGGCCTGCAGCTACAGGATTTCTCTCCATCCCTCTCCCCACAACCCTCACAGGACTCCCATTCCTGCAGTTTGTATCCGGAAACCTAGCGCCCTCAGTACAGCCAGATCGCGGGTGCATTTAGAATTGGGAGGGGCTCTTAACAGAACAGGATAAAACTCAGAGCAACTCTACCGCGCACTATTCCGGGATGCTTGGAGAAGTTGATTCACCTCTCCTGCTAATCGGGACAAAAAGGGTTTGTTGCTGTCGCTGAGGGGCCAGATGAGAGGAGGTACTCTATGACCAAGCCATTGTGTGTGAGAAGAGGAGCTTAGCCCCCCAGAGTTGTGAGACGCCAGGCGGAGGAAGGCGAGGCGCCCCTCGACTCAAGGCCCGCGGATCTCTTGCTTCTCTGCGGCTTGGGGGCGGGGCCTCCAGCCAAGCCCCCTCTCCGCCTTCTGATTGGTTCCTTCGAAACAGGCGGCGGCGAACCGCTGCGAAGCTCGAGGCAGAGGCGGCGGCTGCGGCGGCGGTTGGGCAGGGGCGTGCCGGTTAGGCACAGATTGAGCGAAATGTCGCCCCACAGGGAGCAGTGACCCTCCTGCGCCTGGGCGGGTGAGTACTTCCCTGTTTGCCTTCTCTTTCCTCGCGAACTCTTACTTGCCTTCTCGGGGCTGCCGCGCCTCAGCTTGCGCTCGAGGAGCCCCCAGCGCTCCGCGCAGGGGAAGCGGTGGTTCGGTTGGGGCCCCTAGCTACGGGATCCAAGACGCTGTCCGATTGGCCCGCTGCGGGAGTCCTGTGCTCTGATTGGTCCCCGGGGCCGTCAAGGTGAAGTTATGCCTGCCTTCCCATGCCCACCCGGGTGCGGTGCGAGGGGCCACAGGTGTGCTGGGGCGGGGGACGGCAGGTGTGGGTGTGCTAGTTAGGGGAGAGGTAGCGACCCGCTGCCGCTCTGCTTTAGACTCCAAGGAGGGATGAGAGCCTGAAGCTAGTTTAGTCTCTCCAGGGGCACCTTCATTTCCAAGCACCTAGCACATATAGGGTCGTTTGATTCCTTAGTGCCTCCCTCAGCAAGAAGTGATGAAGTCACTGACGTTGGAAGGAGAACGACACATAGTCATTTTGCACTCTGGCAGAGTTTACAGTTTCTTCCCTATTTGTTCCCTCCAGTCGTTGCAAGGCCCATGTCGCCGAATAACTGGAGGCTCTGTTCGATGCTTTCCCCACCCACACGTCTTGGTTTGAAAGGCTGCGTTACGGGGAGGTTTGTAGATTGCCTTGGAAGTAGGAGGAAAGTTCTGGAGGGAGTGCTTGACCATGCAGTCATTCCTGGTTCCTAACTTTTCGAACCACGGGATTGAGTCTTATGGATTTAGAGTGCTTTGTGGTACGTCTGGTGAAGTTGAGTCGCTATTCAGTGAAGAGATTTTTTTTTTTTGCAGGCCCTGTCTAGGTCAGAGTTTGGGTTTTGCTTCATTTGTGTGGAGAGTGCTCATACCTACTCTCTCAGAAGATAAGCAGTTTGTGAACTGCTGTCTGATTACCTCACTTGGGACTTAAATAATTAGGAATTGGAAGTCTCACCACCTCAGATTCCCTTTGGGAGGAGATTGGAATGGATTTGAATGAAAAAGTGGAAACTGGTGATAGTCATCTGGTGTAGAATCCTGATACATGTTACCTGTCTGACTCATCTCTTTCAGAAACTCATTAAAAACCCACAGATTTTGAATAGTGGGTGTCTCTGCTATTTTTATATTAATGAATTATAAGTAATATTTCTTTTAATGTAGCAGAGTTTCTAAACATGGGGGCTCTGAAATCACACTTTACTATGTGTGTGACCTTAGGCAAGTTACTTAATCTTTCTAAGTTTCATACTGTGCAAACGAAGGTTAATAATAAATAGTTCCTACCTTATTGATGTGAAGGTTGTTGTGAAGATCAAGTGAAATAATCCATAGTACGGTGCCTGACACATAGCTTGTATTATTTCTATGCTGTTTAATTTGGATTAAAAGTTTCAAGCTATCCCCAAAGGGCAGGCAGAGAGGAGCAGAAGGTGAAGGCAGTGCCAGAGGTCATGGTAGCTGCCATTCGTTGATTAAGTTAGTCCAGGTAAAGCACTTAAAATTATTGCTGGCACATACTGAACACTCACTACTGCTTATAACGCATTATTACCTAGAATGTGTCAGGTACTGTTCTAGGTGCTTTACTTATATTATTGTTAAACCTCTTAATAATCCTGCAGTCTCCTTGGTGTTTTCTCCATGTCATAGATTAAACTGAAGCTCAGAGAAAGGAATTAAGCTACTAAGGTCCACCCAGAATCCAGTCTAGACTGTCTCCAGTGTCCAGCCTCTTTTTTTTTTTTTAATCACACTACTCTTGCATTTATATTCCCAGCTATAAGCAACTTCTCTGCAGAGTTGTTTGTATGGCCCAGGTTCATTTCTGCTGTGGGTATCAGTTTATTTTGAATACTTCATTAAAAAATAGTGAGAAGTAACTTGTGATGGTAAATCAAAGTGTGTGATAAGGGAATAATGTCAACAGTATACCTGCTAATATACTAAAAAACTAAATGAGTCCAGTGATGTTTGGATGATTGGTCAGTTCAGAAGTAATGTTTCCTAATTTATATTTTCCCATTTAGTTTTTGCTCATTTACTGTACTTTTTACTAAGCAGCACTTTTTTTTTCTTTCCTGTCAATCTCAATTTAAGTTTGGAGATAAGAATGAAAGTGCAGTTATTTCAATAAGTTTTTTCAATCTGGCTGTTGATGAGGAAAGTAAGGGATTAAGATTAATGTGTATTGTTATGTTTTGCTTTCTTACAGTAACATGGCTGTGTATGTATGTCTATGTATGTGTGTTTTACTTTCTTCCTATTATTTGTTGCTTCCTATACTTTGATATCAGATATACCTTTACATCCTTAATGAACCATACAGTGTACATAGAATTTGAGAGACTAGGAAACTTGAGTCTGTCAGTCTGTTGTCTCATTTTGAATTTCCCTATTTTAGTTGAAATGTAACTGCCATAGAGAAATGCCTAAGAAGTAATGTTTATAAGATGCAGGCAATAATTATAATTGTATCTCTTTAGTGTTTCTCCTTCTAAAAACTCATAAAGTTTTATCATGTTATTACGTTGTTACAGAGTTGGTGGTTTTAACAGAATGTTGCCATGTATTTCATAAGTGAATTACTAATGTACAAAGACCTAGAATGTATGAAATGTAGCAGAGACATTAAATGCAGTTTTGTTTTTGCTGCTGAAAGTGTCATGGGGATTTACAGTATTAAAACCATCAGTCATATGTTAGATATTGCTGAAGTGCTGATAGAGACTTCTGCCGACTCTCACAAAACATAAACCTTTTTGTAAGAAAGTATAAGCTTTGGTGAAGGACTCACTTTATATGGAATTTTAAACATTATGACTTTTGTTTTCCCTTGATGGATGACTTGTTAATATTTTTGATCCCCAAAATAAAATTGGCTCTTGGGGCTTCCCTGGTGGCGCAGTGGTTGAGAGTCCGCCTGCTGATGCAAGGGACGCGGGTTCGTGCCCCCATCTGGGAGGATCCCACATGCCGCGGAGCGGCTGGGCCCGTAAGCCATGGCCGCTGAGCCTGCGCGTCCGGAGCCTGTGCTCCGCAACGGGAGAGGCCACGACAGTGAGAGGCCCGCGTACCGCAAAAAAAAAAAAAAATTGGCTGTTGAAAAAATTATTTAACTTTGTTCAAGAGTTTTTCTTTTTCACACACACACACACACACACACACACACACACACACACACACAGTTTAGAAAACACTGTGATCCCAGTAACATACTTAAATACTGTACTGCAGATTGCTTTTGGTTGCATGACATATAATAGACATCTTTTCATATCAGTACATACAGCTCTTATTCTTTTTTTAATGTTGTTTTTACATTTCTTTGTTACCGTATACGTATGTTTTCCAGAGTCTTTTAGTCTATCATATATAAAGGCAAATGGATTTTAAGTTTTAAAAAAATTTTTGTATCCCACAAAATTTTATGACAAACTAATAATTCTGTGTAATACAAAATTAAATTATTCAGGTTGGATCTCTGCCAAACATTGCAAAAGGAAATTTTCAAATAAAAAAGTAAAGACTCCCAACAAATGAAGAGGCTTTATATTTTGCAGATAACATGTGATGTTTTATTACGTAGTAAGAATCTTATTTCTTCCTCTTAAAAATCTTCATCTGCTTTGGAAGCTACCTTTACCTTAAAGGAATATACCACAGATTTATTTCATTATTGTTTCATATTTCCTTTAGTAATAAATACAACACTTATTGTTTAGGAGTAATTCCAGGGCTAAATTTAGCACTGAGTTCTACATACAAGTGGAAGAGATGGAGAAGGTTACCCCCTTACGAATCTTATTTTTTTTAAGTATAGAGTACAGCAAAATAGAAGCCTATATTGCTATACAACCTAAACAGAGGAGGAGGTCCACGGAGGCTTTTTAGAGCAGTTGAATCTGAAGGGTAGGTAGGAGTGAGTCTGAAAGAGGGGAGGAAGGGGAGCGTTCCATGTAGATGGGTCACAGAGATGAGAGAGCAGCGTGCTCCACGGGCCAAAAGAAGTTCAACATGGCTGGAGTGTAAGGGTCAGAGGTGGCCGAGGGGATCCTATAAGGCTTTGATGGCTTCCTTAAGGACTTTAGGCTTTATCCTGAAGGCAGTGGAGAGCCATTAAGGGTTTTTATTTGTTTATTATTTCTGGCTGCGTTGGGTCTTCGTTGCTGTACGCAGGCTTTCTCTAGTTGCGATGAGCAGAGGCTACTCTTCGTTGCAGTGCGCGGGCTTCTCATTGCGGTGGTTTCTCTTGTTGTGGAGCACAGGCTCTAGGCACGCGGGCTTCAGTAGTTGTGGCTCACAGGCTCTAGAGTGCAGGCTCAGCAGTTGTGGCACACGGGTTTAGCTGCTCCGTGGCATGTGGGATCTTCCCGGACCAGGGCTTGAACCTGTGTTCCCTGCATTGGCAGGCGGATTCTTAACCACTGCGCCACCAGGGAAGCCCCCATTAAGGGTTTTAAGCAGGGAAGTAGTAACATCCTTAGATGGGAGTTTGTGAAGGCTCACTCTGGCTGCAGTACATGAACAGGTTGGAGGCATGAAAGGGTAGAGAGAGGGCGACTGGTTGGAGGCTGTTTCAGTAAACCTGGAAAAGGATGGTGGTGGCTTGAACTAAAGGAGTGGCCTTGGGTATTGAAGAGAAAATGTAAAGGTAGAAACAACGAGATATGGCCACTGATTGTTCTGGCTGAGGTAGGGTTGGAGCCTGGGGCGGAGCTGTGAGAGAGGAAGGAGTCCGCAAGACCTGGAACTTGGTGAGTGTGGGTGCTGTTCCCTGAGACAGTAAACGCTAGGAGCCTTTGTAAATATTTAAATGAATGAGTGAATGAATGATCTCAGATGTACAAAGGCAGGGCCATTGTTGACGACGATAGCACACACACAGCACTCACAATGGCTTTTACCTGTAAATTTTGCATCTTTTTTTTTTAAGTGTACTATATACAGCTGGTGCCCTTTACTCGTTGCTTCAATGCATTGGCCTTGCTATGTCTTCTAACCATGTTTGGATACGTATCGCTTTCTCTAGGTCAAATGTCTTGACCCTTTGGGAATATCTTCCTTTCTTCGCTTAAGATGTGTATTATTACATTATGTTTATGTGTATTATTCCTATTACTGCTAGAACAAATAACCACAAACTTGGTCGTTTAAAACAACATAAATGTATTTTACAGTTGGGAGGTCAAAATTCTGAAATGAGCTAAAAAAAAGAAAAAGACGTTAGTAGGGCTGCATCCATTTTAAGGGTTGGGGGTGGGGGGGTAGCTCTTTTCTTCCCCTTTTCCAGCCTCTAGCAGGCACCTGCGTTTCCTGGCTGCTTCCTCTCCAAGCCGGCAGCGTAACAGCTCCAGCCTCTCTCTTTCTCTGCCTCTTGTGTCATGACATCTCTTTCTCTCTCTCTGCTTCTCTTGGCACATCCCCTTCTCTGGCTGTGACCTTTCTGCATCCCTCTTATAAGGACTCTGGTGGTTACATTGGGCTCACCAGGATAATCTCCCATCTCCTTAGGCCCTTAATTTACTCAATCGCCAAGATCCATTTTGCCCACGAAGGCAGTATATTCACAGGTTTTGGGGTTTAGTACATAGACATCTTTGGGGACCATTATGTGGTCTACCACAATGGAATTTATTTAAAGCCGTAATAAAAATGTACCTGTCCAGTAGGGCAGCCCCATGAATTCCTGAGTAGCACATTGCTCCCGGAGTCCTTGTGCACTGGCCCAGCTGTTCTGTCCCGTTCGTTTGGACCCTCTGCCAAATACACCAGTTTTAGTCATTTTTTTCATAGTGATTCCTCTGGTGTATCAGGCAGCTCACTTAACCTGCTGGTACCTTGACTAGTAACCACTTCACATATTTCACCTTGGACATGTTTGGTGAGAGGCAAAATTATTTATTGGGTCACATAATAAATAAAAGTGAAAAATAATAAATAATACCCAAAAAAAGTCTCCTGTCAGACATGTGTCTGCTGTATGGCTATTTCCAAGCTTTGCTGTCACATTTCACCTACCTGGTTTTTCCTAGAGATGTTCACATATCTCCCACCAAAAGTGTTTCCTAAACTTTCAGCTTGAATACTTCTCTCAACACTACTTCCGACAGCAATCCAGGAACTTAAAATATACTTGGTCAAGCAATGTACAGAAACAACGAAAAAATAGTATAAAGCACGGTAAGGACAGGTAGTTGGGAGAAATGCTGTGTGAATTCAAGAGCTACAGATATAGGCAGAATTAATTCAGGCCAATCAGGAAGGGCTTCTGGGAGGAGGTAAATCAGAAGAGTTGTAAACCTGGATTAGTCGAGGTAAGGACTCTATCTCCTTTGCTGACTCTTTCTCTCATGTCTAAATGTTGGTTTTTTCCAGGACTTGTTCCTAGATCCTTGTCACTGCTTTCTCCATTTCTTTCTCGCATGATCTCATACTTTCCAGTGGTTTTATCCCCCAAGGATTGCTGGCAATTTCTATCTCCTCCTGAACTTTCTTCTTAGCTCTAGATTAGTATTTCCAACTGCCAACCTGACATTTCCGCTTGAATGTCTTTGAAGCCTTCTCAAATTAGACATGACCAAAACATAGCACTTTTGCCCTGTCTCTGCTGGGTTCCCCGCTTCAGTCTGTTCAGACTCCCATCATCTTCATCGCCGCAAACGCTGCAACTATCCATTTGCTCAGCTGCTTAAGCCAGAAACCCAAGAGTTGTTCCTGACGCTTCACTCTGCCCTTACCTCCCTCGCCTTCACCCTCCATCTCTAACCATTATCAAGTCTTGATTCTAACTCCAAAATAGATGTCAGACCCATCCACTTTTCTCCGGTGGATACTTTGTCAGCATCCCTGCCCAGGCACCATCACTGGTCACTGAACTGCTGCAGTGGATCCCCTCCTTTTCCCCTTCCGGGCTGCTCTCCAACTCACTTTCTGTGTGCTCAGTTTCCTTTGCTCTCACTGTTTCTACCCCTCTATGCTTCTCCTTCTCTCAATGTTTCCACTAATTCTTTCCCCCACATCTCTACCCACCTCTCCTTCTGTTTTCTTCCCCCTTTCTCTGTTAAACCCATCAGTATTTCACTCCCATGTTTCTCTCTCCCCCTCAGGGAGCTCTGTTAAACTATGAAATACATTATATCTCTCCCTTGGTTAAAACTCTTCCATGACTTCCCACTGCAATTAGAATAAAATCTACTTTCCTCAGTATGGCGTCACGTGGTGGGGCTACTGCCTGACTTTCCAACCCTATCCTAAGCCGCACGTGCTCCACGCTTCAGCCATACTGGCTTCTTTCAGTTCTCGGAATGCGCCAAACTCTCTCCCCTTCTGTACAGTCTTTGCAAAAATTGTTCTCTATGCATAGAACTCTTCCCTGTCTCTCTCCCTGGCTAATTGCCACCATTCTTCAAGTTCATGTTTTTCCTCCAGCAAAACCATTTCTAAATCACTCAATCAAAGTCTTAAAGTAGGCCCCTGCTGTCTCTCTCTCTGTTTTTTCTTTCAAAACAATTACCATGATTTAACCTTGTGTATTCACTACATACACGAATGTAGTAGCTCCATGAGAGCATCACGTCTGTTATGTTCATCACTGCGTCTGTTGCCTGCGGTGCCCAGTTTAATAAAGGGTGTGAATAAATGATTGTTTAATAAATGAAGGAGTGGACACTGCTTGGACAAACGTATAGCTTGAACAGTGATAGAGCCACAGAAATGAGTGAAACCAATAGAGTGGACGGTGAGGAGACAGCCTGAATGGAGCAAAGGGCCTATGTGTGACACAATCCTTAAGCCTTATTCTAGCAAGAGACTTCTATGTTACACATTCGTATTTGAGTATGGATGTTGGTATTAAAGTTTTTATGTTCACTTACAACCGTATTTATTTTTATGTTAGTAAAAGAAGCTTTCCAAATTACACTTAATGATTTCTCATATTAGCTTTCCAAATTACACTTAATGATTTCTCATATTAGCTTTGTTTTCTTACCTCTTTTTAATTTGGTGAATTATGTTAAATGAACTATAAGTATGTCCTATCATAGTATCATCATAACAACTCATTTGTTAAGTGCTAGCTATATATCAGGTACTTTATTTGTATCACCTTATTTAATCTTTACAACAAGCATACACGAGAGGTGGTGGTACCCCATTTAGCAGATGGGTCTGCTACTTTCTACTACCCCAGTGGTGCCTTTATGGTGATTTATTTTAGTATACATTAAAAAATATGAAATATGTTTGGTATGGATACAGCATTTCTATTTTTTCTTCTAGGCACTTAGGAAATATTTAACTCAGAATTTTAAAGCTGAGAAAGTTGTTTTTTATTCCCCTGAACAAATCAGGATATCTTCTTTAACTATTTTTCTAAATGAAACATTAAAAATGATGAAATGTTTTTTTTGACACACAGAAGGGCGTACAGACCAGTATAATAATACCTGTGTTCTCACTGCTTATCTTGAACTGAAATCTTACTGGTACAGTTGAAAGGCCTCTGTGCATTCCGTCCTAATCTCATCTCCGTCCCCTCCTCAGCAGTAACCACTGCGCCAGCTTGGGCATTTACCGCATCCCTGCAGCTTATGTGTCTTGGCAGTAATCTGTCGGCTGGTGCCGAATGTGTATGTGTTGCAGTGGCAGTTAATGTTACTATTTTTCTGAGGAAACTTACTTTATTTCTTTGCTTTTTTGCCATTCTTTTCCAAGTCGGCCCCCAATTTGTACCAGGATTGAGACATACCACCTTGTGCTCTCCCCACCACATTTTATAATGTGAGTGAGGAATTAAAACATACTCAGTTTCAGAGCCTACAGCTGTGGAACAAAGGAGCAGCTCCACGGGCTGGCATTTTTTTCCTATCATGATCTGAAGTCAAACTGGTATGAAGAGCCTTACCATAAATAATCTTGAGGACCTCATGGCTGAAACTGTTTCTAAGTAGGCCAGGCCCAAATTCTGTTTAAGTTTCAGGTGGATAAATGCACTCTGTGCTTCTAACATTTTCTCCAGATTTAAAAATTAAGTGTAGTATTCACTTGTGATCTCTGCATAAGCTGTTTGTCTTGTTAAAGCAGGGTTAGCGAATAGTTTGGACTTGGTCATCTGAGAGCTCTTTTTTTTTTTTGCCCTAATCCGAGGGAAAAGAATTCCTCAAGATGGCACAGAATTAAAGTAGTCTTCTCCAAAAAGACAGACAAAAACAGAAACCAAAAAAAGCCAATAAATTGTTAATCAAGGTGCAGATCCAGAAATGAAGAGTTGCTGATTCGGTATAATTGGTTTATGTGGGGAAAAAAAATGTAGAGACTGAGACTTTTAGGGAAAGATAGATAAGAGGAAAGCAGGTAATAAACTGAGTAAGAAGCAAGAATTGGGATTGTGATGCAGATTGGGGACTGGGCTAACGGTAGACAAGAATGAGACAAAAATGATTTGGAAAGAGAATGGTGAATGACTAGAAAGTATGAATAACTGGCTCTTAGGATCTGGAGCACAGTAAATACTCAGGAGTTAATGATGATTCACTGATACAATCTCATCAGTTTATAAAAGTTTTCCAATAAAAGCATATCTTTGTGTACCTGATAGTTTTTCACATATGAAGATATATTATAACTTATCTGAGTACCATTTATTAAATAACTTCTTTTTAAAGGTAATCCAGATGGTTAATTTTGTTATCTTTAAAGTAGTTCTTTCTATTTCATAAGAATGATGTGGGGGAAGATATATATATATATATGTATATATATATATATATATATAAGACTCTCTGCTAAAGTTCAGTGATTGAAGGTTGTGCACAAATTCTTCATTTCTTTCATAAAACTAATTTTGAATTTTCCATAAAAACTGCAACTACTAAACATTCTTGTGATAGCTTCTTTGTGACTGTGTCACTGTTCTTGATTTGCACACGCCTTATAATTCAGGCCTTCTTTTGTTTGGGGTTGGCAGTTCCAGCTGTTCAAGCTCTTGTCTGATTATGTGGGACTCCTTATTTTAATGGGAGCAGCTTCTTTGCTGTATTTTTTAAAAAATGGTCTCGGAAGCTTCTTACTGTGGATCTTTGTTGGGGACAAAGGATTATTTATGCTAAAGGAAAACGTATTCCCCACTGAGTTAGCTCGTGGGAAGCATAACAAACTCATTAGTAATGCCCAATTGTACTTTGGCCTTTTGCTAGGGTAGAGAGAAGGAAAAATGACATCAAGGACATTCTGCTGTCCTTTGCCTTCTTGCAAAGACAATGTGATGTGTAACATCAGACTTTTCAGTTAGGTTTAGCTCCAGTTCAGCTTTGGTACTGGAAGAAATGTTCCTGAGAGGAAAGTGGGATGTGTAGTTGGCACATCTACACATCTGAGGTATGTTTGGTATAACTTAGGGGAGAAAGTAACTTTTCCTTGGAAATTGATAGCCTTATAAGCCATTTTCTATTTTTTCTTAGAATATTTTAATGGTGGTTTACAATAAAAGATAGACTAGTATGTTATGCTGCTATAAGCAATCTAAAATCCTAGGTTTTATATAGTCTGTTATTCTGAGTGTTTTCAAACTCTTCACTTTCTTTCTGAAAATACATTAAAGAATTGTATTAATCTAACTTAAAGTTGTGGTTTTTTTTCTTGTATGTTTCAAGAATAGTCCTTTAGAGTTCAAATTGCTTTTTTTTTGGTCTTTAGCACCTCATGGAGAAAATAACTTATGGAAAATTATTAAGGAAAGGCATTGAGTATTGTTTCATAGTTAAAATTGATATTTTTCTTTATTACCTTGTCATCTGGTGGAAGAAGCTTATGGTTAAACTTGAGAATTTATACAAAGTTCGGATGAACTTATCTCTTTGTAAAGATCAGGTGAGAGATACTTGACTTTCAGTATCAGTTGTTGTGATATTTGTATTTACATTATATTTACAGTGTGTTTACAGGGGAAAATTCTGGGGCAGTTTTAAGGTAAGCTAAGTTTTATTGTTAGTTTTATTTTACTAGTCAGATGCTTCAACAATTACTTTGATATTGGTGCCAGAAACTACATATTAAAGTGTGTTTCAGATTTTCCTCTTTCAAATGAGGAGTACTTTTATGAAGTAAGAAACGAGGAGTATGATTGCCTTCTCCTGTGGTCAAATTATTCCAAATAGAAAAGTATTAGGTTTTCAGTCAGATAGGAGAATAAAGCAGATTCCTTGTAATTTGAGGGTTTGCGGGAGTAGGAAAGCTACCATTGTCTGCATATTAATGTTTTGTTTTATTTTCATAGCAGCAGTATCGTTTGAGCATAGATGACCATGCTGCCTGCAATTCAAGTAAGTGGTTTTCTTGGGAAAATATATATTTAAGTTAATGAGACTAATATAATAAGATTACAATAGTTAGAAAAAAACTAAAATATCACAAAACTTTTCTATTTTACTGTTTTTTTAAGCATCAAATTTAATAACAGGAATACTATATTTTCACTCTCTAGTTCTGAAAAGACTTTAATATTAAGCTTTCATTTATACTGCATATTTGTAAGAATCAAAAATATCTTAGGATTGGTGGGTTCATCGTATTTGTACTACTCTGGGAAAAGAATTGGAATCGTTTGTGATTTTCTTCTCATTACAATTTAGTATATGTTTGTAGTTAAAAGAGCTTTCAGTGAAAACAAATATAAATTCTTAATTTTAGATAATTGTACATGTGCCCTGTAATGCCTGTAAATAATGTGTCATTAAAACTTAAAATTTAGAGTGGTTTTTTTGGTTAGTTTTTTGGTGAGGGGAAGCAAGATGGAGGTAATAAGACAAACCAGAATGATCTTACATTTGAATGATTTCCAGAGTTGGTATTTATTCTTAGATCCTTTAAAAGTTTTCTTTCTTTTGGCATAAATAGAACATGACTGAATTTTAACTTAAAGATAAAAATCACCTTGAAGGTCTACCTAGGAAGATGTAAGCAGCTGATAATAAAATTTGCCTTTGAAAGTGAGAATTTTAGAGTCAGTCCGATTTTGTGTCTGATTTTTGTTCTGCCACTCTGCTTGTGAGATCCTGGCAAGTTATTTTACCTCTCTGAGTCCCCGCTCCCTTGCCTTTGAGGTGAGGATAACAGCGTGTATTTTTCAGGGTAGTTGTGAGGAATCAATGAGATAACATGAGCCCCAAGTGCCTCCTGGAATGTGTTGTTACCTAGTAGGCACTTCAGAACTTTGGTTGTATCATTGGTACAACGAAATTATCCGGATGTAAAGCTGGAGATTATAACTGTGTCATGAAAGTTTTTTTTTTTAATTAAGAAAGAAGGCTTATCAAGATAGCACTGTGTGATAGCCTAGAGAAGATAACTTACTTATAAAATGGTTAAGAACAATTCTGAATGGGATGCTGCTTTCTCCCTCCTACGCTGTGCAGCTATATCCTCCTACTCTACTAATAAAGAGTTCTTTTGTACTGTTTTCCTTTGGGGACTTGGGAGTCCATGGCAGTCTCCCAAAAGGTCTTACTCTTCCCCTTTGGGGTCTTCTCTAATCCACATTGAGTATGCTCAGAACTCCTTACTTCTCAAAACCACTTTTTATCTGATTACTTCTATTCATCTCTTTTTATCCAAGTCTCAGAAATGTCATCAGTTTCATGTTGATTATATTTTCTCTATTCCTTATAAAGTGCTTTTTATCATTGCCACATTGACCATGTTTTTCTCATTTCTCTCCTAATGGCCATTAATGCCTTCTTAAATTGGTGATTTTTTTTCATAGTGTTGTCTTATAGTTCCACAAACCCGTCTCTGACCTAGATTCCACAGATCTGTCCCTATTGATTCTTCTCCAGGAGTACCCTTGACATCCCTCACGGAAGTTTTTGCTTCTCTCCCTGGTGAATGTGAGAACTTCCTCGGATTTTCACCTCTTTGCTAATTAGGCTTCGTTTTTCATAAGTGCCTTGCAGAGAGGAGACACCCAGTAGATAGCTGGTTTCTTATTCATTTAATCCATGAAGGTCTTCCTTGCCCCTTTTTTATGTCCCTGATTCTGATTAGTAAATAAACTTACAGTCTAAAAATCAATGAACTAGATAGTTCCTAATCTCTTTTGGGTCACAGACCCTTTCCAGAATCTAACAGAAACTATGAACTCTCTCTCTCTGAGAAAAGGCCCATTTGTATGTAGGCCTAAGTTTTTGTCTAAATGTAAGTTAAGTTTATATACTGATTCAAGTTCTTCTGTAGACTGCCTGTGGTTAGGAATTTCTGCAGTGTGACAGCTTTCAGCATGATTGAGAACAATCTTTATACATGCAGGTTTTGTTATTAACATCTAGCTTTTAACAACATTAATATGCTACTGACTAGCCCAGGTTTTTATAGTTTTCTGCTTGTAATAATAGGAAAATCCAAGTACTCTTCTCCCTAATGTGGCAAGAACTTAGAATGACTTTTGTTAATTTTAGCTTCTCCATTTTCATACATGATATTTTCAAAAACACCTTCGTAGATAATGTACATGTTTCCTTGACAAACATTTGCATCTTCTCTGCCTTTTGTCAGCTCAGCCAAATGGTTAAAGGACAAATAACATTCTGTTGACTGTAAAATACCATTTACTGTAAGATGCATCTTGATTTTGATGGTAGAGTCATTTGCTAGTATCTGTTCCTCAAGTATTCAACTAATATTTTTGACTGCCTATCATGAGGTAGGTCTTATACTGAGTCCTGGGATTACAGAAGCAAGACATTCTTATGAAGGGAAGATTTAGATATTATATCTTTGCTATACTCCCTTTGAAGTAATTCTAAGAGAATTTGGGGAAATAACATCTTGTTTTTTTCCAAAAACTTTATGGGATCCTCATGTATTTAGGAGTTCATTCCCCAAATCTCTACCCTCAGTTTCTGAAATAATGCCCCTCGAATAACAATGTTTCTCTTAGTATTTGGGTATTTTTATTAAGTTTTGCTACTCCTGCTTGCCTCTTGTGGTATATATTCATTGTCTTCCTTTGCCTGTGAGATTTTTAAAGAACGTGTTTATTTCTCATCGTAGGAGATTGGAAGCAGCTCTTTTTTTCCCCTCTATGTTTGTCTGGGTTAACAATGGTTTTGTTATGGCTTTTGATTTGGTATAGTAACACTTGCCTCAAATAAACCTCAGTAAGTTTAATATATTTCAGGGGGGGGAATTATCTACATTGAAAAATCAAGACAGAACTAGATTCACTTGGTATTACCTATACTTATGCCTCTTTTTAAAAAACTTTTTAAAATTTTATTTTAAAGCAATCACAAACTTGCAAAGTGGTTGTTAAGTGTAGAGCAGAGATATTTGTTTGCTGAACCATTTGAGAGTAGGTTGCAAATCTAATGTCCCGTTACCTCTGTTACTTTAGTGCATTTATCGCGTGCAAGGACTCCCTCCTATACAGCCACAATGAAATCATCAGAATCAGGATATTAGCGTTGGTACAGAACTACTATCTAATACTCAGACCACATTCAACTATTTGTCAGTTGTCCCAATAATGTCCAGTTCAGAATCACCTGTTGCGTTTAGTTGTCGTGCCCCTTAGTCTTTATTAGTATTTGCTTTCTTTAATGACCTTGACACTTTTGAGTATTACAGACCAATTGTTTTGTAGAATGTCCCTCAATTTAGATTTGCCTGATGTTTTCTCATGATTAGATTCAGATTATGCATCTTGGCAGGACTATTACAGAGGGATGTGTTGTCCCCTATCCTGTCAGGTGCATATGATTTTGATTTATCCCGTTGTTGATCATGTTCACCTGTGTCACTCAGTTAAGTTGCTGCCTGATGAGTTTCTCTACTGTGAAATTACTTTTTTTCTCTTTGTAGTAGGTATTTCTGGGGAAGTACTTTGAAAGTATATGGAAATCTCATTCCTCATCAAAATTGCAGTTTATTCATTTATTTATATCTATGTGGACTCAGAGTTGTCCATTTTATTCAGTGTGTTATAATCCACTTATATTATTATTTTGATGCTCAAATTCTTCTTGATTTAGCCAGCAGAAGTCCCTTCAAGCTGACTTCTGTGTCCTTTTGCATGTCCCTATCATTCTTTGAGCGCTTCTTTGCTTTCTGGTAAAACTTACTCGATTCCAACACCATAGGGTTCATTCTAGTTTTCTCAGTCTATAGTTGTACCTCTTTTCTTTGGCAGTGAGAAACCTGGCTCCCATTTGATAAATCCCCGTGTATGTAACCCGTCTCTCTTTGTTGCTGCCACCCCTCCCTGAGCTGATGCCCTTCTCAGCTCAGTTGGGCTCTGACACCCTGCACTGGGATGTTCCCCCGTTGTCCCCAGTGGACACCCTCTTTATCCTGCTCAGGGTCTGATGCTGCACAGGGATGTTGCCATGCGTGGATGCCCTGTCACCTCACTCAAGCTCTGACCCTCCATTTCAAGCTGCCCTCCTATGAGAACCCCTTTATCACTTCACTTGGGCTCTGATACCCCTTCCTGAGTTGAGATTTGACACAGTCTTTTCTCTAACTAATCTTATATTAAAAGTATATCTAGTTGTATTTCAAAATTTTGCAAGTATTGGTTTGATAGCATGTTTCTGTCAGTTTTTATTCTAAACCAGGGATTGACCAGGTAGTAAACATTTTTAGCTTAGTGAGTAAGCAGGCAGAATCAAAGCTATTATGTAGGTACTTACATAACTACCATTTTAAAATGTAAAAACCATTCTTAGCTTGTGGGCCATGCAAAATCAAGTGACAGACCACATTATTTAGAATTTTTTTTTTAGATAACACTGTTATTATTTAAAGTTTATAAAATGCCAACTATGCATTCATTCATTTATCCATTATTCAACAAATATTGTTAGGCCCAATGCTAGATTCTACAAAGATGTAGCTTATAAGGCAGGTATTATTAATTCATTTTACAGCCAAGATACTGATACTCTGGTCAAGTAACTTGTTAAACTTACGCAGCTAAGAAGTGAAAGAAAAAAAATATTTGTTGACTTTCATCCCCTCAGTTTGATGGTAGAACCCATTCATTAATTAGGGATTCACTTACATTGATCACAGAATTGAATACGGAAAGTGTCTCAAGTATCTAGGCTAATAGTTTGCTTCTAGTTTATTAACTTTCTGTGAGCTGCTGCAGCTCTGTATATTAAATATGGTCTGTAATTCATTATTTAAATATAAATGTTAGGCGTGCTGACTTTTAACAGGGTTGCATCCATTCAGTTGGTTGGTGTTTTCTCTAGGTGTGGTTTGGAGAAGACCTGCCCCTAAGTCCACGGAGTCCTCTGACCCCCAGACATGGGCCAGGTTTGGCTGACGTTTGTCAGTATGATGAGTGGATAGCTGTGAGGCACGAAGCTACCCTGTTGCCCATGCAGGAAGATCTGTCGATCTGGCTCTCTGGTTTATTAGGTAAGGCTTGCAAAGATGCTCAAAACTGTAATCTCTTATTCAGTAAATGTTTATTGAGAATCTTACTCTTTGTCAAGGAATGATAGTTCCAGAGGCTGGGGATCCTCTAGTGAAGGAAATATTTGATGTCCTTTTTCTCACCAAGCTTACATTCTCGTTGGGAAGATATTCTGATTCACCCTGACTCTCGGGGCTTGAATAGTAAGCAAGTTTGAGGCTTCATGGAAGAGGTCAGTAGTAAGAGCTGTGAATAATCAACATTTTAATTGTTAATGTTAAAAAAAATTTTAAGTGTAATAGGTCTCATTTGGGGGTCTGTATTTTATTGATTTCTTTTTTCTCCTTAAACTTGTGTAAGGCATGAGATTCTGGGTGGAATATATGCTGTAGTTAAAATGATTCCTGTTTCTGAGGCTTCTAGGGGCAGAGGTATATGAAACCTAGGAGGAAATGTCAGCTTGGAGAATGCATGGCATCATATTTCTTTACTCAGTTAGAGGGACATGAGTGCTCTGAACTTTCTCCCTAGAAAAAAATTCTCTTTTAAATAACAGAATTTCATGTAGCATTGTAAGGTTTTCGTGAGGAGGAATATATACGTATAAAGCTCATCTGTGGTCTTTGAAGAGAATTAAAAACGCACTAAACACTCACTCTTATATCAGTTTGAAGATTTGGATAATTTCTTAAAAGTTTATTATGTAATAATGCTTCCAAATAAGGGATTTTAGAGGTGAAAAGTTGGTATTTTCTGAGTGCTTGTTACATTGTTATCTTTAATTTTTAAATTGCAACAAAGACCATCTTACTTATAGAGAATCTTTCTTGTGCAAGCAGTTGTAATGTGCAGTGAATCAAAACTTAACCTCAATAGTGGATCTTGAAATATAAGACACTTTGGTGTTTTTCAGTGAAATAAAGTAGATGTCATTTATTTTTCCTGTGCTTCTACACCACAGATATTTTTGTTTCAGTTGACTTTCTCTTAATTTGATATTATCTGCCGTTTTAACTGTACCTTCTAAGAGTGAATGCTCGGAGTCTGATCTAATATTTGCCTAGTGTTTCAGCTATAATCTGATTACATTTAATTAAACTTTAACCATATTGTTTGAATTTACTGTTTCTAGAAGGCTCTTAGCTTTGAAATATGTTTTTAGGTATTGAAGTTAAGGCAGAAAGGTTATTGGAAGAACTTGATAATGGAGTACTGTTATGCCAACTGATTGATGTTCTTCAAAACACGGTGAAAACATGCAACTCTGAAGAACCAGTGGTAAGAAAATGTTTGACAGTAGTGATTTAATACCTTGGTACATATTGATTTGCTTATGTACATTTCTTATCATCTCTACAAGGTTGTAAACTTCCAACGCAACTATATGTAAAATCTTGGATAATTTACTTAATCTTTTTGAGCATCTGAAAAAATATTCTCACTTGTAAAATGGAGATACTAACCTTTACCTTATAGGATATATTTTCGAGGATTCAGCAACATTAAATGAGATAATATATAGATAGTGGTTAGCTTATATAGATAATGCCTGGTGCATAGTAAATATCTAAATAGCTAGTTCTTCTTGAGAACAATAATAGTACCTTCCTTATAGGATTCCTGTGAGAGTTAAGTGAAAAAAGAGGTTGTGATGGTTCCTGGCACACAGTTAAGAGCTATTATCATCATCTTTTTATTCTTTATATATTGTCTTCATGGTAAATTCATAAATATTGGCTGAATGAATAATACTTTTTTTAGATACTTTTCTACCGTTGACCCTGAAGTTGGGATTTCAGGTAGATAAGGTTTCCTCTCTTTTCATCAAATATGGTTATTTTCACTCATGGGATCTGGTGTCTGTGAGTGTGTATTCTAGATATTAACATAGTGCTGGTGGAAATATAAAGTAGTACCATCTTTCTTGGGAGACAATGGGTAACATATATCACATTGAAAATAAAGCACATCCTTTGATACGTAACATAATTCTAATTCCAGGAATTTATTCTAAGAAAATAACCACAAATTCACAAAAACGACTGTGCAAAAAAAATTAAGAACAACCTAAATGCTCATCAGTAGAGAAGTTATTTAAAATTAATTATGGTACCTGAACAGAGTAGAATATTATCTATTCATTAGAAATGACTATTTTAATTTTTGTGTTTTTTTTTACCTTAAAAGATGCCTGCAACCTATCATTAAGTGTGCATGCACACATACACAAATCAGATTGCAGAATAGCCTGTTTACGTAGCATTCTGTAGGTACAGATATACTTGTGTATGGAGATGTCTTACTGAAATGTGGATAAGAAGATTTCAATTGATACTAAGCATCTTTGTATTTGGCTGTGTTGATTTTTTTTTCCTATATACAACTAGAAAAACTCACAAGGTTATTGTAATCCTAGAAAATAATAGCAACAGGAAGGAAACATAAGGAACTGGTAATAGTGTGGTTCTCTCCAAGGAGAGAAAGGAACTGAGGGGTAGTGGTAGGAGAAAGACTTATACTCTACTGTGCCCATTGCATTTAAAAAAAATCATATGCGTGAATTTCTTATTCAAGTAAAAATTTGAAACAAAACTAAAAACCCCTCAGCTGGGCTTCCCTGGTGGTGCAGTTGTTAAGAATGTGCCTGCCCCAGTGCAGGGGACGCAGATTTGAGCCCTGGTCCGGGAAGATCCCACATGCCGCAGAGCAACTAAGCCTGTGTGCCACAACTACTGAGCCTGCACTCTAGAGCCCGCAAGCCACAACTACTGAGCCCATGTGCCACAAGTACTGAAGCCTGCACGCCTAGAGCCCGTGCTCTGCAACAAGAGAAGCCACTGCAATGAGAAGCCCGCGCACCACAACGAAGAGTAGCCCCCGCTGGCCACAACTAGAGAAAGCCCGTGCACAGAAATGAAGACCCAATGCAGCCAAAAAAAAAGAGATGAATAATTTCTAAAAAAACCCCAAACCCTCACCCTCAGCAGGATTATCTGAATACTCTTGGTCCAGGAAATAAAAATGAATTAGGATTCTGTAAAACTTAGCTTGTCAGTTTTTAAAGAACTTTAATTAAGAATGGGCTACTACTTCCTTGTTTGAAAGTCTCCTCAAGAAACTCAGAACCATATTTATGAATCTGCAAATAAGGAAGTTAGCAAAATTGAGACTGTGTAAACCTTTAACATAGCAATAATTTTGTGTTTGTATTGAACTGTGTTTGGAGAGATAAACTATAAAGATGTGCTTTGGAATTATTAGACTGTCATTTTTTGTCTTAACTAAGACTCTCATGTCATTTTAAAAAGAGAGGTTAGATATGCGTGATCCTGCTGCTAATTTTGACCTGTTTTCCTAGGAATCATTTTCTAGAATATGCTTAATGAAAAGCAAAATAAAATGATTTTTGAAGATGCCTTTTTCCTCTAGTGCTATGCACTTTTTAGTTACATTCAATGCACTGAACATTTATTTAGTAATATTAAAATGGATATTTAATGAAAATATTCTTGATGCATGTTTGAAATTATCCTTTTGTCTTTTTCAGAATTTTCCAATGAGAAAAGTGCCCTGTAAGAAAGATGCTGCATCAGGTTCGTTCTTTGCTAGAGACAATACTGCGAACTTCCTTCACTGGTGCCGGCACATCGGGGTTGATGAGACTTACCTCTTTGAATCTGAAGGTTTAGGTAGGTGTTGTTGTGTTTAATGTTTATTAGGATAGTTTTGTATGCCTCACTTCTAATTTTTCTTTCCAAGTAAGGACTCAAATGCCACATTTCATTTTACTAGAAACATTTATACTCTAGATATATGTAAACAATTGGAGAATCAGATTCCAGATCAAATGTATGATAAAAGCTTTTCATTTATGTTTTAGATCCTATATATCTAGAATGGCCTGGACATACTTTACTTCCTAAATGAGTTGGCTATGGGAAGGTTCTGGATTAAGGCTTAACTAATTAATGTTTTCGTCAAGAATTACTCTATCAAGTCTAAATTACTAGTAATTTATTTTTAACTAGATAATTACAGAAATAACAGAAGGCCAAATGATGTATGTTCATGGTGTAAACAGCAGGTGCCAATTTGGTTATCTAAATGGGCTAATGCTTTTAAAAAGTCATGCTGTATTGAAGAATTATTGATGTATTTTCTCATTTCATTTAAGTCAACAGAAACATCTGTGCAGTGACCAAAGTGAAAGCTATCTAAGTTTTAGACTATATATTTCCTCAAAGTATTTATGTGTGTGAGTGTGTGTGCGTGCACACGCAGACACACACACACACACACACACACACACACACAGAATTGATAATGTTTTGATAAGAGCAGTAGCATACCAAGGGCGGGGGTCATGGGAATAGTATTCGGTCCTGGTAGAGAGAAGTATTTTGTCACTGACATTGCTTAGACTTGCCGGTTCATGGTGATAATAAAAAGCAAACCAACTTTTTAGTTGGTTTCATTATTGTTTTAGGTTATTAATGTTGTAAATATTTCTATTGACCATGCACACCCTGTTGCCTGCAGACAGGTAGCTGTTCCCCACTGTTACCTGTTTAGTATGCCTCTGGATATTCTTATCCAGTGTAGAATTAAAACTAATGGATTGCTATTTTACCCCCCAGTTTGCGCCCTGCTTTAATCCAGGTGTGCTGATCATTAAGCACATTAGGTTTCTTTTTATTCATAGCATTTAAAAAAATTGAGGTATGTTCACATAACATAAAATGCATCATTTCAAAATGTAGACTTCAGTGGTTTTTAGTATACTCACGATTTGTGCAGATATCACCATTATTAATTCCAGAACATTTCCATCACTCCAAAAAGAAAACCCATAACTATTAGCAGTTGGACCCAGTTACTCCATATCTCCATCCTCTGGCAACCATCAGTCTACTTTCTTTCTCTATAGATTTGCTACTCTGGACTTTTCATATAAATAAAATCATGCAATATGTAGCTTTTGTGTCTGGCTATTTTCAGTTAGCATTATGGGTCATTTATGTTGTAGCATCTAACAGTACTTCATTCCTTTTTATGGCTGAATGATATTTCGTTGTATGGATATACATTTTTTAATCTACTATCAGCTGATGGACATTTTGATTGTTTCTATTTTGGGGTTATTATTAATAATCCTGCTATGAACATTTGTATGTAAGTTTTTGAGTGAACATATGTTTTAAATTCAGGGATGTACCTGGGAGTGGAATTATTGGGTCATATGGTAATTCTGTGTTTATCTGTTTGGGGAACTACCAAACTGTTTTGACAGTGGCCACACCATTTTACATTCCCACTAGCAATGCACAAAGGTTCCAATTTCTTCACATAGTTGTCAACACTTGTTATTATTTTTTAAAATTACAGCTGACCCTTGAACAATCCAGGAGTTAGGGGCAGTGGTCCCCTAACCCTGCAGTCAAAAATCTGGATATAACTTTACAGTCAGCCCTTTGTATCCACGGTTCTGAATCCACAGATTCAACCAACCACAGATCTTATAGTACTGTAGTATGTATTTATTGAAAAAAATCCATGTGTAAGTGGACCCACACAGTTCAAACCATGTTGTTCAAGGGTCAACTGTATAACCATCCTAGTGGGTGTGAAGTGGTAACTCATTGCGGTTTTGATTTGCATTTCCCTAAAGACTAATGATGTTGAGCATCTTTACATGGGCTTATTGGCCATTTGTATATCTTCTTTACAGAAATGTCCATTCAAATCTTCTCCTCATTTTTGGGGGAGTCAATTGTCTTTTTTTTGTAGACTTGTAAGAGTTCTTTCTTTATTCTGGATATTAGGCCCTTATTAGATATATGATTTGCCAATATGTTCTTCTGGCCTTTGGGTTGCCTTTTCACTTTCTTGATAGTGTCCTTTGATGCACAGAAGTTTTTAATTTTGATGAAGTTCAGTTTATCTTTTCTTTGATTGCTTGTGCTTTTGGTGTCATATCTAAAAAACCATTGCCTAATCCAAGGTCACACAGATTTTCACCTATACTTCCTCCTAGGATTTTTATAGGTTTAGCTTTTACATTTTGGTCTGTAATGCATTTTGAGTTATTTTTTGTATACTGTGTGAAGGAGTCTAAATTCATTCTTTTGCATGTAGATATCGAGTTGTCTTAGCACCATTTGTTGAAAAGACTATTTTTTCCCCTATGAGTTGTCTTGGCACCCTTGTTGAAAATCAATTGAACATAAACATATGAGTTTATTTCTGGACACTGTTTCATTCCACTGGTCTGTATGTCTATCCTTAAGCCAGTAAACACTGTCCTGATTACTGTAGTTTTGAAATTGGGTAGTATGAGTCTTCCAACTTTGTGCTTTTTAAAAGTTGTTTTGGCTATTCTATATTTCTTACAGTTCTTTATGAATTTTATCATCAGCTTGTCCATTTCTGGAAAAAAAAAAGGCTCTTGGAATTTTGATAGGGATTGCACTGAATCTGTAGGTCAGTTTGGAGAGTATTACAATAACAATATATGTCTTCCAATCCATGAACATAGGATGTCTTTCAATTTATTTATATCTTATTTAATTTCTTTCAACAATATTTTATAGTTTTCAGTGTACAAGTCTTACAATTCTTTGGTTATATTTATTCCTAAGTACTTTATTCTTCTTGAAGCTACTGTGAATGTAATCATTTCCTTAATTACATTTCAGATTGTTTATTGCTAATGTATAAAATGCAATGACTTTTGTATATTGATCTCATATCCTGCAACTTTGCTGAACTTGCTTATTAGCTCTATTAGTTTTTTTGTAGATGCTTTAGGGTTTTCTAAACAAAGGACCATATCACCTGTAAATATAGTTTTCCGTCTTCCTTTCCAATCTAGATGGCGTTTATTTATTTTTCTTGCCCAAATGCCCTGACTAGAACCTCAAGTACAATGTTGAATAGAATTGGTACGAGTGGACATCCTTCTTTTCCCTGCTCTTAGCCTCGAGGAAGACATTCAGTCTTTCACCATTAATAATGATGTTAGCTATGGGTTTTCCAGAGATGTCTGTTTTCATATTTATAAAGTTCTCTTCTGTTTCTACTTTGTTGAGTCTTTTTTTGTCATGAAAGGGTGTTTGATTTTGTCAAAAGCATTTTCTGTCTCTACTGAGATAGCTGTATGTTTCTTTTCCTTTATTTTATCAATATGGTGAATTATATTGATTGATTTTCATACGTTGAACCAACCTTGCATTTCTGGGATAAATCTCGCTTGCTGCTGGATTCAGTTTGCCAGTATTTCATTGAGAATTTTTTACATCTGTGTTCATAAAGGATATTTGTCTTTAGTTTTCTTGTGATGTCTTTTTCTGACTTTGATATCAGGGTAATATAGGCCTCATAGAATGAGTAGAGAAGTGCTCTCTCCTCTTCTATTTTTGGAAGAGTTGAAGAAGGCTGTTAACACATAGTCCTGTGCTAAAGATAGTTTAGAATAAAATTGAAGTGATAACGTTTCTTCAATAATATCTCCTATTAAGAGATCTGAAATATTAATAATTTAATGTTACTAAGCTCAGTTTTTTAGACTTAAAATACTACACAGGTAAGCATCCATGGTAAATTTTAATCTTCTGGTTGACCATTTTCTTTTTAATTTCAGGAAGATGATAATATGTAGAAGAAATAAAAGTCTTTTCTGAGTCTCCAAATAAGTAATGCTACTGTCTTTTCTTTTACTTCTTTCATGCCGTAAATATATTTGCCTATTTAATTTGCCCCCTAAAATATGTGGTCTTATTTTTCACAGTTTTGCACAAAGATCCGAGACAGGTGTATCTTTGTCTTCTTGAAATTGGTCGAATTGTGTCAAGGTATGTATTCCACAATATTTCAGAATTTCAATGTCACAAACATTTTTTAAGCTGCTTTATTTTATCGAGAACACTATTTTCTATAAATGAAAATAATTTTTGATTGGAATAAAGGTAACTTAATTTACTGTTTTCTCTTTCTTTTTGTTTCTTTATTAACTTTGTTCTGTTCACATGAGCCATGTCATGTGTCAACATCTGCTTGCTCATGTAGCTTGCCTTCATTTAGTATTAAACTGTAAAAGTGGATACTTACATTTTTCAGATCAAAAGTAGAGTAAGAGGGCTTCCCTGGTGGCGCAGTGGTTGAGAGTCCGCCTGCCGATGCAGGGGACATGGGTTCGTGCCCCGGTCCGGGAGGATCCCACATGCCGCGGAGCGGCTGGGCCCGTGAGCCATGGCCGCTGAGCCTGCGCGTCCGGAGCCTGTGCTCCGCAACGGGAGAGGCCACAACAGTGAGAGGCCCGCGTACCGAAAAAAAAAAAAAAAGAAGTAGAGTAAGAGCATGCAATCTTTAAGCAGTTCAAGGTGAAGCAAGTCCTTTGGACACAAAGAGGGTCTGATAAGAAGGCTGAGGCCTGGTATCCTCCATACCTAGCTCGACCCCGTCTTCACTCACGAGATGACTTGTTTTTTGTTTTTTTTAACAAGCTGATTTTTAAAGGTACGTTTAGGATCCCTGATTGAATATTGGGAGCATCCAGTAACCCAAATATATATATACTATGATGTAAAGATGATAATCTGAATTTTTGGCAATCTGTGGGACATTATAAAGCATTTCCAGATGTCCCAGTGAAACAACTGGTAGAAGAGAGTCATACAGACTTCATTTAAAAATAAAAGAAAACCTATTGTGATATACATGGAAGTACTTGCCTCAGACTTCACTTGTTTGATGAGATCTCATGATTGGTTTTCAGCTATGGGGTTGAGCCACCAGTATTAGTAAAATTTGAGAAAGAAATTGAGCTAGAAGAGACCTTACTTAATACTTCTGGGGCCGAAGATTCCATCAGCATTCCAAAATCATGCTGTCAGCATGAAGAGCTGCACGAAGCTGTAAGTAATTGCACACTTTCTTTCAAATATGATGCGTCAGAATCTCATAGTTCGCCAAAAGTGTTCCTCTTTCATTTTTATTATACTTGAAGAGGGAAAAAAAAGTAGCATGAATGAAAGTATTTATTGCAGTATTACTTATAAGGCTGAAAAATTGGAAGCAATGTAAATACTCTCAAATTGGGCAATGGCTAGGTAAATTAGGATTTACTATTTTAGCAGAATAATCATTTTTTGTAATCATTATGAAGACTATATAGCAACAAGAAAAATGTTTACTTTGTGAAAAGTATGTATCAGAACAAGGAGAATGAAAATAATTGATATTAGGGTAGTACCTTTACAGATGATTTTAATTTCTTTAGCTTTTTCCTTTAATGTTAAAATGTTAATTACACAATAGCTAAAACCAGAAGAGAACATTTTTTATTCACAGCACTTACTCCTTTTAGGCTCACCAACTTATTTAGATTGTGGGTTAGTGCTGATTTGTACTGCTGAATATAAGTGGTATTTGGATATTTTAAACAAAGAAAATAAGTGACCTTTCATGCCTGCAAGCTTGTTATGAAAACTAAAAGGAACACATTTCTTTAAATATATATGTGCTATATGAATATATTCAGAGTCCACCTACACATATGTGACCTGCTGAGATCTTATGGTCATGTTTAAAATTAAGGAACAATTATCTGATTCATTATTTTGAGTGCTGTTAAGAAATACACAACTGCAATTCTGTGTACCTAAGAAACCTTAATGGATAGAAAATAATGACTGAAATAATTACCTCCTTTCAAATTACTTTGTTATCCAACTTGTAAATGGTTCAAATAATTGTAAATTCTTTACCCAAGTTCAGAATATTTTTTAGCCATCTTATGCATGTGGTATGTATGTGTGTGTATGCATGTGTGTACCTATGTGCTCATATAACCAAACTAAACAAGATAAACTTCATTGAATCGCTTATGAAAATCAGTTCTATTTATGATCATGTTATTCTGTTAAATGAATGATGTAGGGAGATAAATCCGGATCCTTCTGATCAGGCCCGGGTGAATCCACATGTGTCCATTTTGTGTAGATAATTAAGACACTCATAAATTTCTGTTAGTGCTCAGGTAAGTTGGGTATATCTGAAGAGACTTTCTTTAACATCATGCCTAAGTGCAATTAAGTGTATTTGTTTAGATATACTCTGTGTGACAAGTAGTTGAGAAGAATATACTTTTTCAGAAATATAATCTTAGGAAAACAAAATGGTTTCCATAGTGGCTGATACGTGACTTTTTTTTCAAATCAAACATATCTCAGCAAATATTTTCATTTAATCAATTTATATTAATTTCCATGTTTTAAATAAAGAATTCCTGAATTTTAATTTTTATTCCAGTTTTTACTTTTTTTTTTTTTTTTTTTTTTTTGCGGTACGCGGGCCTCTCACTGCTGTGGCCTCTCCCATTGCGGAGCACAGGCTCCGGACGTGCAGGCTCAGCGGCCATGGCTCACGGGCCCAGCCGCTCTGTGTCATGTGGGATCTTCCCGGACCGGGGCACGAAGCCGTGTCCCCTGCATCGGCAGGCGGACTCTCAACCACTGCGCCACCAGGGAGGCCCAGTTTTTACCATTTTTAAGATATTTACTGCAGTTAAAAATTCTGTAAGCCCCTCGAGGAGTAGAGGTAGGATTTTCTCCTCAGTTCTCATCTCTTTAGCAGACTATTGAAACAAAGTGAGTGCTTTTAGAAAAATGCCTCTTGAGTTGAAATTTTTAGAATTTACCTAGTCTTGGGTGAATATTGGATTGGCCAAAAAGTTTGCTTGGGTTTTTCGTAAGATGTTAGGGAAAAACCCGAATGTACTTTTTGCCCAGCCCAATAGCTATAAATGCATCTCTGCCTATTTTAACAGTAACTTTGGAACAAATCTGGATATTCCCCCATACATACAGTATTACTTTCACATGGTGGTAAGGGACAAGTGAAAATTCCTGGTTAAACTTTATCTAACGGGTCCATCTTTGATTTGACAGATATATTAATCCAAGTCTTAAAACAATTCAAACTTAGTAACGAACTGTTTCCTATGACTGAATGAATGTGTTTTGAATTGACTTCACTGTCTACACATTCACAGACCTTCTCCGGTGATCAGTGAGTACACGACGAGCCTGATTGCACTTGGGCAGAGAGAGAGAGAGAGAGACTCCAGACTTCCTCACTGTTAGGTTTTATTAGATTAGCTAATGTCTAATCTCAATATTTGACAACAAGTAAAAGGGAAGAGATAATAAATAGTTGAACTGTCTTTAAATTTTTTTCTTTGAGTTTGATTTTCCCAACTATCAAATAACCTTGCATTTTAACATTAAACAAAATAGTTTTTGTCACAAGCACTAAATCTTGTTGTTTATTTTTAATCTTAGGTTAAACACATTGCTGAAGACCCTCCTTGTAGTTGTTCTCATCGATTTTCTATTGAGTACTTATCTGAAGGACGGTATCGACTAGGAGATAAAATACTTTTTATAAGAGTAAGTCCACCGATTACATCCTGTTTAGATCTTGTTTTGAAATTGAATTTATTGCTTTACCAACCTTCTTTTGTTCCCCTTTTACTTTTTAAAAAATTGCAATAGAGGATGTTATTAATGGAAGAATTTCACTGTATAGGAGGAAATATATGGAATATTTTCAAGAGTATATAATGTGTTTAGGTAAATACGCTTAACACAGCAAACAACTAATTAAGCTAAGACTATTTGGACATTGAATATAATTGGGGGAAAATTTTTTGAATACCTCAGGTAACTTATTCCATTTTTTAGATTTCCTAAAGAGGAATAATTTTCTATCATAAGAAGAAGAAAAAAGCAAAACCAGAACATCTAATAAGATTAAATGTCAGTAAGAAGAAAAAGAAGTAGAAACATTGCAGTTGATAATAATATAGACTTTGGGTCTTAAGTATGAAGCCATTTTTTCACTGACACAGCATCAGCATCTATACTAATATGCTAATGTACATGCTTATTTTCTTCCTTTGTCCCATTTGCAATCTGCAATTGATTAATTGTCCCCTTTGCTGATAAGGAGATTGAAGTTTACCTGTTCATCATTCTGTCCACTTATTGATACAAGAGCTGTTTTATTCCCAATTTAGGAATGTAATATAAAAGTATGTAAAAAATATAATTTTACCACCTGTATTTTCTTTTATTTCATATATTATCATTAGTTCCCCATACCCTGTTCAACTCATACAGAAACAGGCATATGCATTTTGTCTTTTAATTAGATTTCTTTTCTTAAGCAGTATGATATAGTGATAGTGCACAGAGCATGGGATTTAGAGTGAAAATTTGCAGAGCAGTCTCATACAACTTTGCAGATTTGCCTGCTGAATGAATAGGGGCCTGAGTCCGTCCAGCTCGGGCTGTGCTGGCAGACCCAGGATATATCTTATCAACACAAAAGCACCTTTTGGGTTGGGCAGCCTGGTGCGTTTGAGGCCAGGCCAAGCTGTGTGGTTTGAGACAGTTTCCTTAATGTCTCAGAGCCATAATTTTCTCATCTGCAAAGAAGAACTAGTAATAAATTATATCAAAGTTTTTGAAAGATTAAATTGATATGATACATATGAAAGTAATTTGTTAAATTCTAACATACAAGTTTTGGTAGTTTTTATCTTTCTTCTGTAATTATGTTTTTCTTTAGTATGAGTCTTTTTTTCTCTCCTCCCCTCCTTTACTCTCCCTTTTCCTTTCTTCCATCAATATTCAGTCCTTGCAGTTTTGCGTATTAGTAATTTGGATTTTTAGGATGTGTAAATATCTTCCTGACAAACTGGAGGATTCTCTATTGTTAGTTGCATGATTCAACATGAATTAAATTTGTTACTTTAGTAACACAAGAAAGAGACTAGCAATTTATAGTGAAGCTGTTGGCAAATACACTGAATTTCATAGTCACAGACATCACAGACTGTGACTGCTAATGAACCGTAACTGCACCTTACAGTTTTACAGCTTTACTTTTTACTTTCTTTTGGGGGAAAGATGCTTCACGGAAAACATGTCATGGTCCGTGTCGGTGGAGGCTGGGATACTCTTCAAGGATTTTTGCTTAAATATGACCCCTGTCGAATATTACAGTTTGCTACACTAGAACAGAAAATTCTAGCATTTCAAAAAGGAGTTTCTAATGAAAGTGTGCCTGATTCGTCCGCCAGAGCACCTCAGCCTCCTGAAATGAATCCTTTGTCAGCAGTTAGCATGTTTCAGAAACAAAATTCAAAACCTGGCACACCAGTTGGTATTCCAAGGAGCAGAGAGAAGCAGGTACGTCTGCCAGGTGTGTCGCCACCAGCATCTTCCCTGAAAGGAGGCAATCTGGCCTGTGGGTCAGTCCGTTCTAAATTTCCAAATTCTCCAGCAGTGTCCTCTCATCTCAAACTCAGATCTTCAAAGGACGTAACAAAGAAAGCGCAGCCTCCTTCAAACGATGCATCATCTGCATCTGCTTCTTTAAATCCAGTAGGTAAAAGCACTTTTTCACCAGCTTTATTAAGAACTGCACCTTGTGTATCTGAGTCGCTGAGAAAATGTATCTCATCCCCCAGTACTCCTAAGGCCAAGCTTATTCCAGCCCAGAAGTCAAGAGATGTGCCTGAATCCACACTTTTGCCAAATAAGTGTTCTGGAAAAATTGAACCAAAGCATTTGAAACACCACCATGTGTCTTCCAGGGATTATGCAGTCTCTCACTCAGCTGCACGTTTAAATTCATCATCAAAGTGTCCAAAGCCACCTAAGGCAAATCTGCACGTAAGGCCTAACCCTTCTCCTTCTTTCCAGTCTCCTGCAAAAGTGACAACATCCAGTTCCAAAACGATAACCACGGGTCTGAGAACACAGTCTCAGCCACGTGTTGGAGCTCCGCAAGCGGGGGCAATGCCAGCACAGAAACTTAAGTCAGCCTTGAATTTAAACCAGCCACTTTCTGTATCCTCAGTTGCTCCTGCAAAAGCTGCAGAGAAGTCGAAAGATAATATGGTTTCAGTTGCCAAAAAGCAGCCCCAGAGTAAAATCACATCCCAGAAGACAGGACCCAGCTCCTCCAGGTCCCCGGGCCGTACCCCGCTGTCCATTGTGAGTCTTCCCCAGTCTTCTGCCAAAGCACAACCTGAACCAAAGTCAGCACAGACTGCCACCAAGAGCCAGTGCTTAGCCAAAGGGCTTCCCAAAAGTGGCAAAGCCCCGGCTGCAACCAGGAAGCCACCCTCATCTGGCAAGGAGGCAGTTAGTGGAGATAAAAAACCTGCAAAGAAGAAGGAAGACAATGATCATTATTTTGTTATGACTGGAAGTAAGAAACCTAGAAAATAAACATAATGTGTCATTCTAAGAGAAGAGAGGAAAGAAAGTGAGTGTGTTAGCTGCACACCTTAAAAGTTTCTTCTATTTGTGTTTATCCAAATAGGTTCAGACATTAAGTACAATAAGATGGGGGTAGAGGTTGGGGCGAGGAGGGGCTCATCAGAATTCACACACCTGAATTCAGCAGAAGGTACCCTTTTAAGGTGAACAGTGGTAAAATCACCGGGAGAGTCTTATTAGTTATAGACATTTATATGATTTTCAGTCCATGACATCTTCGTTAATGTCTGCCCATTAATGGAAATGTAAAGTCAAATAACACTACTAGGTTTATAACTGTAGTTGCTGTATTTTGAATATGTGTTAAATGTGGAGGTTATTACCTGCTAATAGAAACGGAGGTGCTCTTAATATAAGTTACTGCATTTTAGTTTAAAAGCAACGGTTTGGCACTTGTCTTACAAAAGACATCTTATTTTGTTTCCTGTTCAGGATTGCCTGATGGAACAATACTAAGTACCAGTAGCTGCTGCTGATTAGCTTACTGTTACTCTGGGTTTGGTAGAATTGCTATTATTTAAAATTTTTTTAAGCTTTCCAAATCAGAAGGAACTGATTTTTTTAACTGACTTCTATTAACCTTGGTAATATTTTGTTACCAGTATTTTTGGTAAAAAAAATAAAATTAAGGTATTGAAATATAAATTGAAACTTGGAAAAAATTTTTTTCACATATTATTTATAAGAACTTATACCTTATATTTTAGATGGACATTGTGCAATGTGAAAGGGGAAATGATTTAGTAGCTTTTAGCATATTAGAAATATTTTTTAATAGTGTAATTTTCTGTGAGTGCAGATATCAATTTTTACATTAAAATAATGTTTAACATCAGAATTATGTTTTAACAATCTTAAAATTAAGGTGATATTAAAGAATATTAAAGTGGTGCTACATAAAAATTCTGTCATGTGATTACTATTTTTCTTTAGCGCAATAATACAAGTTTTAATTAGAGGTTTCCAATTATGTTAATTTTCTTCAATAAAGTCATGCTGCCTTCAGTTTTCCAATGGCAAATGGACAGTATGTATGCAGCGTTTTCTATTCTGTAGGCAGATTCTCCAAGGAACTTACCCAGATCATGTAGTTGCTATATAGACTGTCGATCTGGGATGATATTTGTAAATAATATGTTTTTTAATAGATTGTGACTATTTAAAAAATTGTTAATGTACTTTCAGAAGTTTTAGGGGTGTGTTTAATAACTTTACAGTATTATCAGCTATCACAGGTTATTTTCAGTATTGAGGTCTGTGTTTCCCTATTTTAAACTAAAATGTGTCTTCTAAAGAAAAATAACGGTTCACACAAATGTGCAATCGTAGAATAAGCATCTTAAGCTGACTACTGATGTTTGTAGATTTTAAAGCAAGAAACTTTTGTATAAAAGTGAGCTATCTTTTGTCTGAGAAATACAGTTAAAATCAAAGCTGCGTGCAGGCTAGTTTTTGAAATAATTGATGCTTCTCTTCTTAAAAGAGACAGTCACCAAATATTTAGTTGAGTTCCACTGTTGATCTGGGCATTGAGGGAGATAATATTTACATCTTTGGAAAGTGAAGTCAGTGTTCAAGAAGTACCAGAAGGGGCTTCCCTGGTGGCGCAGTGGTTGAGAGTCCTCCTGCCAATGCAGGGGACACGGGTTCGGGCCCTGGTCTGGGAAGATCCCACATGCCGCGGAGCAACTAGGCCCATGAGCCACAACTACTGAGCCTGTGTGTCTGGAGCTTGTGCTCCGCAACAGGAGAAGCCGCGACAGTGAGAGGCCCGCGCACCACAATGAGGAGTGGCCCCTGCTTGCCACAACTAGAGAAAGCCCACGCACAGAAACGAAGACCCAACACAGCCAAAATTTAATTAATTAATTAATTTAAAAAAAAAGAAAGCAAAACCAAGTAAAATTCATTAAAAAAAACCAAAAACCAAGAAGTACCAGAAGCTTTACAGTTTTAGTGATGAGAAATATTTAATGCATCTTTCAAAGAGGAAGAATTTTACCTTTAAGAAGGAGTTTATTCCTTTGTAAGACCAAACAATTCTGTATCAGTAACTTCTGGAATAAAAGTATCATCTGGCAGTTCCAAGAACTGGTTTTATTTTTTTGAAAAATTGTAAGTTAATTCATAAATAGCCCTATCTTCATCAGGCTACTGATGGTAGGAAGTTCCAACTCCTATAGTTCTGTTATAATTTCACACTTGGTACAGTGAGAATATTCTTGAAATACACATTTTATCCAGTATTCATGATCAGGGAATTTCTCCAATTATATTCACATTGGATGAATTTTTATTTATATATAGCTTACTCTTCCAAAATAAATTTCTTTTTTAAAGTAAGCAGTGGCTGAAAGATACTTTCTTCAAATATATTTTGAAATGCCCTTAAAGACCTAGTGTTTCTAATTGTTTTCACAATTTTAAAAGTACATTGTTGAAGTTAGAAAGAAATCATTTCTTCTTAATAATAGTGCAAGATTTTAAAAGTTTCTTTTTGTTTAATATTTAGTAAAATGAATATCAAGCTTAAATTACTGATGTACCTGGAAGAAGAAATAATGTGTACTTTAAAAAAGAATGAAATATTTAAATTTTTCGTTTCTATAATTTAACGTGACTAACATATCAAATAAATCTTCAGAGGAAAATGAAATGCTGATTATTTTTGCATTGTTTGAGCTTACACTAGGTGTTTAAGGCTTATATCTTTAAAATGCTTTGATAAATTAGATGATCTCTAACTTTCCTCTCCACACTGAGTTAACAATTCTTAATGGATAAGGGAAATTTTTTGAGAAAAGAAATTACTGTTCCTTCTGCAATATATATCTGATACAAAAATCTGTTACTTCTTTAAAAGGCTTTGTTACAAGTTGTCATGATACAGTCATATCCAGGTTTACGTACTGACTCCATTTGAATCCAAATTTGTGTATATTTTCTTGTGCCAGCAGTGTTTGTATCAGATTTTAACTTATATTTTCTCAAGTATTAAAGTTTAAACATATATACCAAGTCCTCAGTTTACATTTTTGTGTGTTGTGAATACATTCTGATCACTTGGTTCATGTCAGAAGTTACATATATGAAGCATTCATAATTTGAGGATCGTTTTAACTTTATTGCTATTTAAAATGCCCTTCTGATACCTGTGGAATTTATTTCACTGCTCCTAGGAGATTATCAAGGTTTTGCCATTAATAACGGTATTTGTTCCGCAAGTTGTTGTATCTGCTAGAAGTTTGTCTCAGTAAGGCTAGACTCATATTTAATAATCTCTGATGACAGAAATAATTTATAAGTTATGAAAGCAGAATTCTATAGATCACATAAGTATTGTGTTCACAGAAGGCTACTGACAGTAGGAATTTCCAATTCCTGCAATTCTGTTTTAATTTCACACTTTGATACAGTGAGAATATTCCTGAAATATTCATTTTATCCTATATTCATGATCAGAGCAATTATAAAAAGCAGTTAATTAAATATGTATTTTCTGTGATGTTTCCAAATGAAAACAAAAACACCACTTAGACAAAATCAAAATTCTTATTATATTTTCCTAATCATTTGTGGATGTAAAAATTTTAAACAAGTTCATTTTATGAAATTTTGGGGAATATTAGGAAACTATTAATGAAACAGTTGCCAGTAAATCTGAAAATATAAAGACACATATTTTATTCAATTAGCTATTTTCCTATAAATATACTGTTTTGTTCCTGTAGAAAAACACAATATGACTCGATCTTGAAAAAATAATACATGCAAAGATTTAGCTATAAGGATGTTAGTCATAACACATCATTAATATTGTTATGACCATAAAATAGAACACGATACAGACATTAAAAAATGATGTAGGTGTTGATTCTTTTTTCCTTCCCCTTTTTTTTTTTAAACCTTTTGGTTTATTTATCTTCATGTAGATTACGTAACAAAGTTTATTTCAGTAGTCACTTAAAACTAAATTCCTGAATTCTCACATTGTGTAGAAATATCACAGGAATCCTTTCTGGGTTGAGCAAGACGTTTGTATCAGTTCATGAGGTATGGTGATATATTCTTGAAGTTGGCTGTGGCTATAGCCAGTTTGCATATCTGAATATGATGACAGTACTTTTGATTAGTCACAGCCACTGGTGAGGATAATTGACTAATTTAAAAAATGCTCGGCAAACACTTGGGATTTATCTTAAAAGATGTATGTATGGTGATGAAGTGATTTGTTTTGAGAGATGGCAATGATAAAACAATATATAATATTTCTGAATTGTCTGTGTTCTGCCAGGCACAATACTTATTGCATGGTGTGTGAAAGGATTTTTTCCTGAGGAAATGTTGTGGTAGAGTTTGAAGAAGCCTACAGATATGACCTGCTTATTTCTGGAGGGGAATGGACAGGAGAGGGGAAGAGGGCACTAATAAGAGAGGCCTTGAAGTTATGGATTTCTTCCATTACATTAAATAACAGAAAATGCTGCACTTTTACAGAAGAAAAATGTTACTATCTTACTATCCAGGTTTTTGTTTTAAAATATTTATTTTTGGGGTTTGAGAAGATACTCAGAGCATCATGTATAGACTTAGATTAGCAAGGGTCCTGCTACTGCCTTATTCAAACTCAGCCCAGGGAGTCTGTTGATAGAGCAGAGCGTGTTAACTACTGAAGTCACACCAACCTGTGAGCAGCAGACGGAAGTCAAGGCAGTGGTCCCAGGGAGCTGTGTGAGTTACCCCGAGCGCTGGCCCCTTCAGTGGGTCCTAAATGCATGGGGTCTAGCCCAGCAGATTCCTTGTATTACCTGTATTGATGATTATTCCAAAGCAATCTACTCAACCACAAGGCACCGAAACACCAACTCACTCATTTGCTCATTTAGCAAACATTTTTTCTGAGTGTCTGTGGCAGACACTAAGCTAGATGCTAGGGATGCAGTAGTAAGAGCGGTCAGTGCTCTCCAGGAGAGGACAGTCTTCATTCAAGTGGTTAAAAAAAAAGAAAAAAAAAGTATGATGTTCTTTTTGACTGTAGCCCACTCAGTTCTTTCTGGGATAAGATACCTTGGTGAAAACCGTCTGTCTTTTCTCATATTGCTTCGGATCAGGAGCCCATAGAAAAAAGTGAAAAACTTGTATTTGTATCTGAGCCTTAAGAACAAGAGTCATTCACCACCAACTGTTTCTCAGAAAATAGAGCAGAAAGAATCAAGTCCTAAACAAGGGATGGGAAACAAAGAAATCTGAGCTTTCTCTGGATAAGCCGTCAAGAAGCACACATCTCTAATACAAGGATGCTCTTCTAGCTCTAGGATGTTTCCTGTGACGGTGGGGATTGATTCCCACCCTGACCCACCCACAAACTCCACCTTGGCCTTAACAAGTGTGCCACAGACCGAGGTGGGATCTCAAACCAGCTGCCTGTGGGAAGGCTGGTCTCCCTCCAGCCGCCTCAGTTATGTTGGAGGAACACAGCTTCGAGCAGATGCTCCCTGTGATTTGACATCTCAGTGCCTCCTCCTACTGCCTCAGCAGGTGACAGGAAAATTGTCCTGTAAAATGCATTGCTGTGACTCACAGAACAGCACCTTCTGGGCCTTTGCAGCATCTTCCTGGCTGGCCTGTAGCCCCAAGGGACCCATAGGTGTCCTGGGAAGACCTGGTGTGTTAGGTCAGCTCTTTTGGTTGCAAGAAATAGATTTATTTCAGTTCTCTTTAGTACTGTGTTGTTTTATGGATACACAGAACCTAAAGGACGAGAGGAATCCGGCAGCAACCCAGAAATATCTGTTCAGTGAGCCTCACAGAAATTGGAACTGGAGTCGTTGAGAATGGGGAGCTCTAGAGACAGGTAATCTCATCTCCCATCTGCAGCCCGAGTTCCCCCCCTTCACTGTGGTTCTCTGCCAGGAACATACTCTAGCCAGCCTCCAACCTTCTGATCCTCTTTGTGGGTTTTCTTGCCTCTCTGAAAAAACCCAGCCAACCAACCAACCAACCAAACAAACAAAACCTACCTGATACCATTTACCCCTTCAAAGTCTCAAGAGAGAATTTGATTGGTTTAGTTAATTACCATTGTTCTATTTTGGGCAGTTTTTTGCTCCAGGCCACTGCACAGGTCACTAGTCAACCAATGAGTTGGCTGCCCTCCATATACCCATCCCCCTTGATGAACCAGCATGGTGAACAGATAGGTCACGTGGTCCAGAGCATGGCTACCTTGATGTAAGGAATAGCTTGGTTCACTTGTCTTAGCAGAAGCTGCAGCCAGTTTTCCTTAAAAGGCTAGGCATGACTGATTTGTCCAGTTCTCTCGGTAAAGAAGCCCAGAGTTGGGTTGAATTTGGCCTGAGCTACCTAGGGAGGTCTTTTTGCATCAAGGAGCCATCAATTTCCAGCACTGACCTTTTCTTTCAAGGTTATTGAGGCCAATATGACCTCCAAAATCCAAATCTGCACTTTTGATGGCTGGAAATGCTCAAGTACATGGATGTTACTGAGGACGGGTATAAATAATGTTCAGCGATGTTTGTTTTATCCCTGGATCTTGGAGACTCACCAGCTTTCCCTTAATTGGCCCACTCTGGGATATTTCAAAGCCTTTTTCTGAGTGGGAGAGAGAATGTTCTAGACCCTCGCTTCCCAATTTCTAAAGAAGCCTCTCCAACCCTTACACTACAGTGTCAAAACAATCAATTGATTTATCAATTTTTTAAAACCATCAGTGAAACCAGTGCTTGGGAATCATGTTATAAAACAATGGATCTTTTGACTTTTTCTGTTGATGGTTTTGGTATTTTATAGACACCGTCTGAGATGCCCAGAATGTATTTTATCAGCCAGAATCATTTCTTACCCTGAAATTCTGTCCCAGTATGATTTTCAATGACTCCTTGAAAGTATTCAAGGGCTTTTACCTGTGCTGAGTCTGATTGTTTTTTCCCTAAGAAATTCCTGTTAGATGAAATGGCACAGCTGCATAAGATAAATTAAGATTGGTTTTTATTTACTAACACTAGTTTTGAAGCTGGTAGAGATGTTAAATATATTCATCAATGCCTGTTTGCCTCCTTGGAAACCAGAACTTTGCTGTTCCTTACAATTCTTCTTTGTTGTTTAAGCGATTGCAGGAAAAAAAAAAACTATTAGCAGATTTCACCACCATATTTAGAGCTTATCCTAAAACCTGAAGGGGTTCTGAAATCATACTTAAATAGAACTCACTTTGTGCCGGATGCTCTTCTAAATGCTTTATGTGTAGTAACTTATTTAATTTTTACAACTCTGTGAGGTAGACTCTATTACTATCCCCATTTTATAGATGAGAAAACTGAGGCACTGAGGAGATGTTTCTTCCATTCTTCTGTGTGTTAAATTAGAAGGCCTGACACTTAATCATCTCAGCAAATACTTGATCATCAGTTCTTTAGCTTTCTCCAGAAGTGATTCACTGGGCAGAGAAGTGTGCTGGCCACAAATTGCGTGTCACAAGTGTCTCCTAGTTAGGTGTGTTGGCAGTGTATCTGATCTGTGGTATGCTGGTGTACACAGCAGTAACACAGCCCTTGGCCTCCTCCAGAGCCGAGGCTAACCAGCTATACCTTCTCTTACATCCAATTTCTCTTTTTCCCAGCCTTTCCCCCTTAATCCTACAAACATGGTCAAGTCTCTAATCACACTTTCTCTCTTCTTTTTCTCCCACATCCCCAAGTGGCCACCACCTGTTGGTCAGGATGGGCTAGGCTTTGCTGCAAAAAAGAAAACACTCTTCGTGGTTTATAGCAACAAAGGTTTTACTCCTCAGTCATGCTAGATGCCCATCAGGGACATCTAGGGCTCTGCTCATCTTAGTTGCTTGGGGACCCAGGTTGATAGAAGCTCCATCTTGACAAACACTAAAGGGATTACTGTGGCAGGGAGGAGGGGCATGGGAATGGCCAGCCTCTCCTTTCTGAAATTCCTCCCTTGGTCCTCATGACGCGATTCTGATTTTTCTCATGATTCTCTGATCCCTCACTCCTGTGTTCTGACTTGTGTTCCGTCTCTGCCCTTTTCATGTAGCTACTCCCTAAGGACCATTTATTCCTTGGCCCTCTTCTAACAAAAAAATATTTCCCTCCTTCTCTTCCTTCCTTCCTTCTTTCCTTCCTTCCTTTTTCTTTCTTCCTTCCTTCCTCCCTCCCTCCCTTCCCTTCTCTTTCTTTCTTTCTTTTTCTTTCTTTCTTTCTTCCTTCCTTCCTTCCTTCCTTCCTTCCTTCCTTCCTTCCTTCCTTCCTTCCTTCCTTTCTTTCTTTCTTTCTTTCTTTCTTTCTTTCTTTCTTTCTTTCTTTCTTTCTCTTTCTCTTTCCCCTCCCTCCCTCCCTTTCTTTCTTTCTTTCTTTCTCTTTCCTCCTTTCTTCCTTTCTTCTTCCCTTCCTCCCTCCCCCCTCCCTCCCTCCCTCCCACCCTTCCTTCCAGTTCTGTGTGAATGATTTCCAGATCTTTATTTTCAGCCCAGTTTCCCTGAGTCCCACTTCCACTGTCAGTAGCCATCAGCCTTCTCCCATTAATAACTCAAAATCTCTTACCTAAAAAGAAAATTTCCATCTCCACCAAATCTACTCTTCCTCCCAACTCCCCTATTTCTGTTGACATCCCTTCCTCTCCTCATATTGAAACTTGCAAATAATTTTAGAATGTGTCTCGAATCCATCCCCCTCCCTGTGGTACTTCCCAAGTTCACGGCCTTCTCACCTCTCTCCTGGAAGACAATAGCCTCCCAATAGCTCTTGACCACGCTTTCAGCCTCTCTGCATGGCTCAAGGCTGCACATTGTACAGCTCTAGGAGCATCATTCATGGTGTATTCTAGGTCAGTGGCTCCCTCTGGAGTTGTGCAGTTGCCCTGCAGGTCCACACTGAGCCCACAGTAATCTGCCTACAGCTCAACTTGAATCCTGACACACCACTGCTCAAAAACCTTCCTGGGCTTCCATTCCAACCTGCATAAAGGCCAAATGCCTTGGCTCTATTCCCCCCACAGGCCCCAATGGGAGTCACCCTCTCTCTTCTGTCTCCTACAGCAAATGGCATTTTCTACCCTGCTTTATAGTGATTTAAGAATAGTTTCCTTCACTTACTCTATGAGTGAGAAGGTAAATTAATCGAGGGATTAAATTAGTAAATATTATTTGTTGCTAATGGTAGAAAAACTCAAGCCAAAATGACTTAAGTTTTAAAAGAGAATATCTTGGCTTGCATACATGAGAATTACAGCGGGTGTGTCTTACTGCTTCAAGAATAGCAGGGTGCGGGGCTCAGCAGAGATCCTCGGGACTCCTTCCCTCTCTTTCCACCTCAGGAAACTGAAACCACAGCAGGCCAGTCTGGCGGGAGCTACAGCCAAGGAGGAGAGGGAGCTGCTGCCAGAGATGCTGCCCACTGCACTAGAAGAGGAGGGACACTCTGGCGTCCCCCTTCTCCTGTCGTCTAGTGGCCCATTGCTGCCTTCCATTGGCTGATGCTGGAGTCTAGGAAACACAGCCTGAAGGGGAAAGGGAAGAGGTGGGTCTGAGAGCAAACAGGTGAGTCACCAGCACAAGTTCCTCACTCAAAGTCACACAACGGTAAGTGGTGGAGCCTGTCTTGAGCCATAGCTGAAGTTCTGAACCCTGCCACTCCTGCTGCAGCCAGCACAAAAGCGTATTCCAGCCAGAGGCATCTGTGTGAGCAAAGGTAGCAAAGTCTGGAACATGTATGGAAATAGCAGAGGGTTCCTTTGAGCTACAGTGTAAGGCACTTGCAGAGGAACAGCAGGGAATAGGATCCATACTATGTAAAATCTAAAGGCCTGGCTCAAGAATTTGGCCTTGGTTCAGGAAGCAAAAGGAAAGTTATCAAAGGAGAGAGTTAAGGTAATTTATTTATAGCTATAACGATGTCAGAGAGAGGAAGGAAATGCTTGGACTCTCTTCAAACAAAATCAAGATACAAAGTGAAATAATTCTCAAGAATAAAAATTACAAGCATAGGGCTTCCCTGGTGGCACAGTGGTTGAGAGTCCGCCTGCCGATGCAGGGGACACGGGTTCGTGCCCCGGTTCAGGAAGATCCCACATGCCGCGGAGCAGCTGGGCCCGTGAGCCATGGCCGTTGAGCCTGCGTGTCCGGAGCCTGTGTTCCGCAACGGGAGAGGCCACAACGGTGAGAGGCCACAATGGTGAGAGACCTGCGTACCGCAAAAAAAAAAAAAAAAATTACAAACATAATAAAGAGTTGCTTTTTTCCTAATTTTTGTATAGTTGCCATCTTTGATACTGGTAATAGAAATTAGGAAATCAAAAGCAACAAAAACAAAAATAAACAAGTGGGACTACATCAAAGGAAAAACTGCACAGCAAAGGAAACCATTAACGAAATGAAAAGGCAACCTATCGAATGGGAGAAAATATTTGCAAATCATGTATTTGATAAGGGGTTAACAGGCAAAATATATGAAGCGCTCATACAACTCAATAGCAAAAAAACAATCCAATTGGGTGTGGAGAAAAGGGAACACTCTTGCACTGCTGGTGGGAATGTGAATTGGTTCAGCCACTATGGAGAACAGTATGGAGGTTCCTTAAAAAACTACAAATAGAACTACCATATGACCCAGCAATCCCACTACTGGGCATATACCCTGAGAAAACCAAAATTCAAAAAGAGTCATGTACCAAAATGTTCATTGCAGCTCTATTTACAATAGCCCGGAGATGGAAACAACCTAAGTGCCCGTCATCGGATGAATGGATAAAGAAGATGTGGCACATATATACAATGGAATATTACACAGCCATAAAAAGAAACGAAATTGAGCTATTTGTAATGAGGTGGATAGACCTAGAGTCTGTCATACAGAGTGAAGTAAGTCAGAAAGAAAAAGACAAATACCGTATGCTAACACATATATATGGAATTTAAGAAAAAAATGTCATGAAGAACCTAGGGGTAAAGCAGGAATAAAGACGCAGACCTCTTAGAGAACGGACTTGAGGTTATGGGGAGGGGGAAGGGTGAGCTGTGACAGGGCGAGAGAGAGTCATGGGCATATACACACTAACAAACGTAGTAAGGTAGATAGCTAGTGGGAAGCAGCCGCATGGCACAGGGATATTGGCTCGGTGCTTTGTGACAGCCTGGAGGGGTGGGATGGGGAGGGTGGGAGGGAGGGAGACGCAACAGGGAAGACATATGGGAACATATGTTTATGTATGACTGATTCACTTTGTTATAAAGCAGAAACTAACACACCATTGTAAAGCAATTATACCCCAATAAAGATGTTAAAAAAAAAAAATCTTCCAAGAAAAAAAAAAAATCCAATTAAAAAATGGGCAGAAGACCTGAATAGATGTTTCTCGAAAGCAGACATGTGGATGGCCAACAGACACATGAAAAGATGCTCAACATCACTAATCATCAGGGAAATGCAAATCAAGATCAAGATGAGATATCACCACACACCTGTTAGAATGGCTATTATCCAAAAGACAAGAAATAAGTGTTGGCCATGATGTGGAGAAAAGGGAACCCTTGTACATGGTTGGTAGGAATGTAAATTGGTGTAGCCACTATGGAAAACAGTATGGAGGTTCCTCAAAAAACTAAAAATAGAGTTACCATATGATCCAACAATTCTATTTCTGGCTATATAACTGAAAAAAATGAAAGTGCTAACTTGAAAAGATATATGCACCCCAACTTTCATAGCAGCATTATTTATAATAGCCCATATATGGAAGCAACCTAGGTGCCCCTCAGTGGACGAATGGATAAAGAAGTGCCATATAAACGTATGATTTATAATAATGGGATATTACTCAGCCATAAAATAGATGGAAATGTTGCCATTTGCAACAACATGGATGGATCTTGAGGGCATTATGATAAGTGAAATTAATCAGACAGACAAGTACCATCTGATCTCATATATGGAAGCTAAAAAAACAAAGCGAAAAACAAACAAAAAAAAACAAGGAAACGAGTCTCCACTCTCTTTGCAGTACCTAACAAACTACTTAGCACCTAACAGATGCTCAATAAATATTTGTGGAAAATATGAATTTAAAAAAAGTGTGGTAATGGTAGATCAAATGCAGAGAATTTAAAAATAGATCCACACAAATACACCCAATTAATTTTTGACAGAAATGCAAAAGAAATCCAATGGAGGAGAGATAGCTTTTTAACAAGTGGATTAATTGTGGTATATTCTTAAAATTGAGTAGTACAACAGCAATAACTGCTGCTACACACAACAACATAACGAATCTTACAGATAAAATGATTGTCAAAAGTAGCCATATACGAGAGCTTAATAACAACAAATAGGAATGAACATTGAGTCAAGTGAGGACCTACTATGAGCTGGGCTCTGAGTCGAGGCTTTAGAGCATGTCAACATGAATAATTTGTTGGGCTCTTATGTTTTCCTTTCCTTTTGAAGTTGCAGGAGAACACCCCATGTAATGACGTTTGATCTGAAAAGAGATCTGTGGTATCCAGAAAATACACAAAATGATTGTTCACTTTGTTCTCATTTTGTGGTTTTAAATCTCAAGGTCATATGCTCTGGCTGGCTTTATTTGAAGTTAAATGGCTTGACCTCACTTGCAAATGAATGGAATGTGCACAAAAAAAGAAATGTCAGCTAAGAAGGAAAATGTCTCTGGGTGAGGGCAGTAAACGGGGAGATTTTACATCTTTTTTTTTTTTTTTAATTTATTTATTTGGCTGCGCTGGGTCTTAGTTGCGGCACGTGGGATCTTCATTGCCGCGTGCGAGATCTTCATTGTGGCGTGTGGAATCTTTAGTTATGGGATGAGACTGAGTTAGTGATTAAGCCCCTTGATACTGCCATTTGTTTAATCACAAACTGAGGATACTTGTTATTTAATAATATGTATATCATCATCATCTTCAACGGCACAGATACGCCAACTAAAGGTCTGGCTGTGAGCCATACAACATTAGGCATGTCACAAAGGGGACACTAAATATTATATAAACTGGGTTCCTGAAGGTGGCTAGCTTTACAAATTTTAATCAATAGGCAGTGAGTCAAAAAATATGAATCCCTAGGTGGTTGTAAAATTTAGTTCAGCTTCCCTGCCATGACCTTACACTTGCAACCCGTTCACTCATGCATTCATTCAACATTTATTAAGTACTTTCTATCTTCCATGATTTCAACAAAGATTTATTACTGGCACATATGTGCTCGGCTTTGGGTAATGGTGAATAAAATAGATATGAGTCGACCCTAGTAGAAGTGCTGTTTACGCCCACGGTTTGACAGAGATCGTGCTGTCCAAAAACTCACTCTTTAGCAGGAAGACAAACTGGTAAGCCAACCTGCAGACGCAATGTCATGAGTGTATGGAGGTGTTCATTGGGAATAGTGGTAAGCTCTCCACGTGTCATGGGAAGGCTTCTCTAAGAAGCTAATGCAGCAGCTGGACCTTGAAAGAAAAACAAGAGATTTCAGACATTTGGGGAAACATGTTTTTTTAAATTAATTAATTAATTTGTGGTATGCGGGCCTCTCACTGTCGTGGCCTCTCCCATTGCGGAGCGCAGGCTCCGGACGCGCAGGCTCAGTGGCCATGGCTCACAGGCGCAGCGGCTCCGCGGCATGTGGGATCTTCCCGGACCAGGGCACGAACCCGTGTCCCCTGCATCGGCAGGCGGACTCTCAACCACTGCGCCACCAGGGAAGCCCGGGAAACATGTTTTGAGTAGAGCGAGTGGCAGGATGCTGAGGCATGGGAATGTGAAACATCATGCAGGGTTTGGAATGCAGAGCTCTGAGGGCGTGGGGACGGGGGGGGGGGCAAAGCTAGGCCATGTGAGGCCTTGTGAACCATGTCTTGGAACTCGGATTTTATTGTGAGGCGTATGGAGGCGGTTGATGGTTGTGAAACAGAGAAGTGACATGATCAGGTTTGCCTTTTTAGGAAAACCATCTACCAACATTGTGACTCCAGGAGCTACTAGAGAGACTGGATCAGTGCAACTTGGCCACTCCCTGGATGCAGGTGTGTGTGTGGAGGTGACAGGGTATGGGGGGGGAGTCTAGGAGACTCCCAGGCTTCTGGCTTTTTGCAGCAGCCTCTGTTTGACCCCCAGACTCCAGACTTTTCACACTAAACGCATTCTGCAGGTGACAACCAGACCTATCTTCCTGGAACAGATCTTTTGTCATGTTGCTTCCTTGTTACAAAACATTCAGTCAGGATTTCTCACTCCACAAATACGAATTTCTGAGCTTCCTTCCAAGGCCCTTTGTTGGGTCTACTCTCTGGTTCCAACTTTAAATCCTTCTGCTCACCAGAACGCTCCTCTTTCCATTGCTGCAAAGACATTCCTTTCTCTTCCATCTCGCTGTCCCTGTATCTTCCTTCTGGATACCTTAAGCACACCATCCTCCAAGGCTAGCCTAGCTTCATCTCCCTCATACGGCCTTCTCTGACCACTTCATGCCTCACTGATCTGCTGTATCTTCATCTACTGCAGTTTGGAGCTAAGTACGTAAGACTAGAATATGAGACTCACAAGGGCAGGGATTTTGTTTATTTCACTGCTACATTCCCACACTTGGGAACAGTGCCTGGAACATGGTAGGTATTTGATAAACATTTGCTGAATGAATGAATGATTATTTGGTCCTCCATAAATATTTAAGAAAGAAAACATTCTCAAGAAATAGAACATTTGATGGGTCTGATCATTAAGTCAACCAGCATATACTGAGTGATTGCTCGTGACAAGCATTGTGATGGTTTCTGTGTATTCAAAAAGTAATTACGGGCTTCCCTGGTGGCGCAGTGGTTGCGAGTCTGCCTGCCGATGCAGGGGACACAGGTTCGTGCCCCGGTCCGGGAAGATCCCACATGACGCAGAGCAGCTGGGCCCGTGAGCCATGGCCGCTGAGCCTGCGCGTCCGGAGCCTGTGCTCCACAACGGGAGAGGCCACAACCGTGAGAGGCCCGCGTAGCGCAAAAAAAAAAAAAAAAAAAAATTACACCTGGAGTCCACAGTGAGAACAAAGTCATTATCCTACAGATTAGAATCTGATGAATATTTACATTTTAGCACACATAAACATCAGTAGGGAACAGTACAAACAATTTTTGTTAAAAAACCCCACAGAATTTCATGTCCCTTAGATTTCAAAGTTTTGTTTTCAAAGACTTATTTTCAAAGTCTGATAATACCAAACTTTGGTAAAGATGTGGAGAAATAGCCACCCTCAAACACAGCTAATGGGGAGGAAAATTAGTCCAATCATGTTGGTGGGCAGTTTTCCAGTTATCTAGTAAAAGTGAAGATGGGTGTACAAGACAGTCCAGTAATTCTACTCCTACACAGGAAAGTTCTCAGACATGTGCTTGGAGACAGAAACGATAGTGCTAAATGGTAGCACAGTTTGAAACAAACAGCTAGAAACAACCAAAATGTCTCACCAGCAGCAGAATGGCTAAATAAATTGTGGTTGCATCCCGGTGGTGGAATCTTCTGGAGCTGTGACATGAATGAGCTTGAGCTATAACTATCCACCTGACTCAATCTCACAAATGTTATATTGAATTTTTTAAAAAAGCAAGATGTAGAATAATAATGCATAAGGATCCTCTTTACATAAAGTTTAAACATAGAATATAATACAGTATATTATGTGTGAATTGATATAAACGTAGTAAAAGTATAAAATATGCCTGTTAAGGTGACCAACCATCACAGTTTGCCTAGAAATTTGTTTTACTGCTGAAAGTTCCGTATCCTGGAAACCCTCCATTTTTCAGGCGCACCAAGACCATTGGTTGCCTTACCTGAAGAAGAGAAACATCCGGCTTAGAGTGGGGGTGACTTCTTCAGGAAGGGAAGGAAATGGGATTGCGTAAAGCTACGCTGAGTATAATTCAGCTGAATTTGTAATGTTCTGTTTCATAAACTGGATTATGGGTATGCGGGTATTTGTTATATTATTCTCCATTTGTGCATCTTAAATATTTCGTAATTAAGAAACAACCCCCCCCGCAAACCTCCTATAGTGGATGCACCCCCAGCTTTCAGGACTGAAGCACTCACTCCTTCAGCTGCCTGGAGTGCTGGCAGGTTCATCATCTTACTCTCACCTGAGTTTTGAACTTCCCCCATTCCTAACTGGCTTTGTTTGAATGGATACACTTCATTTCTGGGGGCAGCCTGCAGTCAATGACTGCTTGATACATGGGTGTAAAGGCTCATTCCTCGTTCCTCAATTCGGGACCCTTCTGAAGGGCCACCCAGGCTTCAGAGCTCCCTGCAGGGTCAGCTGAAGTGTCTGTTGTGATAGCATCACAGCCCACCTTCTTCTGCCCAGTCTCGCCTCCTTCCCTTCCCTTCCAGATGTTGACCTGAGAGTACTCCCCGGTAGACAGGATGCATGCAGATCTCCATCTCAGAGTCTTTTCTCCAGGAGAACTTGACCTGTGACACTGTCCTTCCAAGAAAAAGCGAAAGAGAGAGGGAGAGACACTGAGATCACAAATTGTGAAATGACTCCCTTGGCCTCTTTTTTTCTTTAGCACTTGCCTACTCCACCTTGTATCCCAGTTAATTTTTAAATCTCAAGCTTATATACTACACAGAATTCTAGGTCTGGATGTAGAAAAGAAGCAGAAAAAAAACTGATTATTTTTTAATGAACAATAACAAAATGATATAATTTTTATTTCCCACAGAGGGGTTTTGTGGGTTAGAGAACATTCTAGCACCTGTTTTTGCTGTTCCCACCAAATGAGTCATTGAGAGGGATTGGGTGATTCCATCTGAGCAGAGGTGTATGACTCTGAAAAAAAAATAAACAGAGTCTAAAACAATACATAATGAGCCACTGACTTGTGTCGTGTGGATAAATAAATCCTCTCAGAACAGAGAGGAGGGGCAAGTCAGTGAGGTAAAGCAATGGGATCAGGTTCAGAACACGGTTACAGAATAAAAACAAATGAGAAAAAGAAGGAGCGTCTCAAAGCAGGCATCTTCCCACAAGCCTAGCAGATCTAGGAGCAAGTTCAGTCATTTGATCTTGGACCATAACCTAAAATCTGCCAAGACCACTCTCACCACTATCCTTTCCCAGTCTCCAAGACTGCAGGGCTCCCTCCCCTAGAAACACACACACACACACACACACACACACACACACACACACACACACACACACACACACACACACACACACACACACACACACACACAGCCAAAATTCCCACCATGGTTCCTAAGCCCCCGATAATGTCTCGTGTCTCCCTCGCCAAGTTCCCTAATGGGAGGAGGTACGGTTTGGTACTGCTTTCTAAATTCTGCCGGCAGGAAAGGGCTCTGGAAGTCAGCTAGATTTAAATCACAGCTCTACCACTCACTAGCTATGTGACCTGGGTCAAGTAACCACACCTAAATTTCCTCAACTATGAATTGAGAATAACCCTCCTAACGTAGGTAGGAGGACTAAGCAAGAAAATGCTTGCTAAGCATTAAGGGCAATGCTTGGAAGATCTGTGTAGAGTTTAATAAATGATGGATTACTTGAATATTTTTAAATGTAAAAATAATGATTCTAAGAAGGTGTAGGAACAAAACACATACATATTTCAATACTATGCAAATTATTTTAAACTGACTGTGATGTAGGATTAAAATAAATCTAGTGAGGAAAGAAGGGAGGACTAAACTTCACGTTCCTACCAAACCATCTGTAGAAATGTTAAAATTAGAACATTCTTGTGACAGAATTGTCATGTTCATTGAACTGAATTGTCAGGGGAAAAAAATGGTCAGGTTCTGTTCAATGTTACAATTCCTATGAGAGTAATTAAAATCTGAAGTTCTGTTTCTTTATTTAGAAATAATGTCTGCTTGAAAAAAGAGCTCTAATTGTCCCTATTTACACACTGGCTGCAAGAGCCCATTCTAGGCAGACAGACAACTCTGTAATTAGCCCCCTTCAAGAACAAAGCAGTGACCATCTTTCAGCTGCTTTCTGGCTTTTGAGCTTAGGAAGCAAAGGAGAGTTTTTGGCTCGCTTGCAAAATGGAATTTAAATCTGCCCCAAGCAGTCAGTTGCAAGAATGATAATTGCGCAGTTTGTTACAATTGATTTATAGAGGCCCCAGGAAAGAATGAAGAGCTTCTAGCTAAAATTGTCAAATGAATAATCAGTGATATGTGAAATTTTCTCTCTTAAGATTTTAATGGCTGTATTTAGAATAAAATGGTAATGTTGACCTATTTCTCATGCAGTGAATAAACCAGCTGATATTTTGGAGTGTCTATTAATCATTCTTATAGACACCACCCTTCTGAATATCCACTAGGGTCTGCTTTATATTAGTATTTTGCACATTTCAGATGAACTTTCAATGAAACAAATTTCAATTAATTGAATTACGCCTTGTAAAAGAATGTAGGCAAAAGTTAAAATTGTGCTACTGGGACCAACAAAAACTTTTATGTGCTATCAGAATCTTCTGCAAAGAGCGTATAGACTGAATTAACCTACCCCCTCTCCCTTGCAAAACACACATATAATATACACACGCATATATACACACTCAGCTCCAAAGAAATGGAATGATTCCACTTTGGTGTGTCACATGCAAATATTCTGCTCGTTTCATTCAGTCTAGAAGTCTATGATGTGAATTTAATCTAGCTACATTTATTGTGATTACTGATGTAATTTGGACTCTCTCTGCTCTTTTACTCTGCTATTTTATTAGTAGTTTTTCATAATTCTTTGCTCTTGATTACAGCCTCCATCCTTTATCTCTTTTAAGATTTTAACGTAAGTAAAGATCCTTTGGGGATTGCTATCTTTCTATTTCTTTGGCTGATAAACTCTCCTGTTTGTTTGGTTTGTTAGTATCTTTCCTGGGTTTGGATTACTGCATGAGTTTGTAAACTTGCGGCCTCATCCCTCGCTCATTACTCTGGATGACTCTTCCTGTTCTACAATGACTTTTTTTTTTTTTTTTTGCAGTACGCGGGCCTCGCACTGTTGTGGCCTCTCCCGTTGCGGAGCACAGGCTCTGGACTCGCAGGCTCAGCGGCCATGGCTCACGGGCCCAGCTGCTACGCGGCATGTGGGATCTTCCTGGACCGGGGCACGAACCTGTGTCCCCTGCATCGGCAGGCGGACTCCCAACCATTGCGCCACCAGGGAAGCCCCACAATAACTTTTTAAAAAATTGTGACTATAGATTTTTAAATTTGAGACTATATAAGCTATCATTTTAATGTATCTGGGCTGGAATTTAAAAATTCCATGTACTCTTCTCTATTGTGACAGGAAACCAATTTATTTGACTTAAAAATCAAATATTGAAAGAAAAGATAAAGCAGAAAAATATATCAAACATGTTTATAGAGTTAAATAGGACCCTGGAGGAACCAGCAATGAAGCCCAGATCAGATTTTCAGCTTAGCAACCAAGAAGTTGCTGCTGCTACTCATGAAGATAAGGGCCTTGGAGGAGGAACAAGTTCGCCTCAGATTCCCTGCCCGTATATTAGGGAGAATCAAGCTATTGTGAGGGACCAGGTAGAACAAGCCTCTTAGGAACTAGTCGTGTGCTTCATTAGACGAACCAGTTCCGAGCTCTCATCTGCAGGGGCTCTGGGGGAAAGCAGAGGGCCCACACAGTACGGGGAGTGGGATGGGGGCCTGAGGCAGAAGTGTCCAGGAGGTCCCTAGGGGATTTCTTGTCACCTTAGAGTGACAGTAAGAACTGCACAGAAGGAAGGTGAAGGAACTTAGAAGCCTTTTAAGAAACATAACAGTAGCCATACGCTGCTTGAGAGCTGAGAGAAAGAAACCATCCACAAAGAGGTCAAACTCTTGACCTATGATTTTCGGTTAGGATTTTGTGTAAGTTTTTATCTGCTAATACCATATCATCATGCTTAACAGTTTTTAATGTTGCATTATTTTATGTCATCTTGTAAAAACTTTGGAGGGTAAGAAGAACAGATATTATCTCCATTTTACAGATGAGAAAGCTGAGGCTCAGGGAGATGGTCTTATTTAAGTTTTCATGGCTAGAAAATATGAAAATCAGGATTAATGCCAAATATTTTGATTTTTATTTCCTTGCTCTTCCCATTTCTTGTTATTGCCTCTCAACATGCATCTTGTTAGTGGGGAACCCTTTTTCTCATCTCCTGATGTATCCTTCCCAGGAAGGACGCTCCACCAGTTTAACTCCTGACCTCTCTCCCTTTCCTCACTCCAGCCCGGGGAGGTAGTAAAGGTAAATTTAGGAAGAATTCCCTCCTTATTCCTTTTGTGAAGGAGTTTGCCTGCCCAGAGAGAATATCTACTCTACTCTGCAATTCTAAGAGGTATGGGGGAGATGGGTGGGTGGGTGGGAGTTGGGAAGATTTTCTAGTTCATTTCTGCCCAGAATTTGGTACTTAAATTTGCCTAATCCAGTCAACAGGCCCATTTGGTTAATACCCTAAACTCTACCTTCCCATCTAGCTTCTATTTTGAATCACACTGGTATCTTGGCTTCTATCCTTACTCATTATTTTAGTTCTCATCTTGCTCAGAGCCTGGACAAAAAATAGGGTTACTATTTATTGGAGACCTCCCATATAATCTGCAACACCCTAGGGAGTTTGGAAATAAGAATGAGGTACGGGAGCAAACAGTCATGACCAAATACTACAATAACCACAGGAATATTGCACAACTCAGAAAATATATTAGGGACTTCCTTGGCAGTCCACTGGTTAAGACTCCGTGCTTCCACTGCAGGGGCCATGGGTTTGATCCCTGGTCGGGGAGCTAAGATCACCCCGCATGCCATGTGGCACGGCCCCCCAAAAAATTATATAAAAAAATAAAATATATTAGACATCAACAGAACTTAGCTAGGAGAATCCATTTAAGTATGAGTAGCAATTTATAAATGGAAATGCTGAAAATGAAACCCATTCTCTTAGGAGAAAAATCAGTGGACCAGGTAACAAATTAACTGCTATTCACTGCTTAAAGTCTCTAGGAGCAGAAATAAAGTCAATGCATATGAGGTATGCAGTGGTTCAAAGAAATAGCATCAGAAATGAACACTAAGGTGAAGCATTAAGCTTATGGCAAAAATCAGTTTTATAAAATAGCCTTATATATGAGCTTCTTTCCTTAAAAAGCACCTTGATAGTCACTTCTTCAGTGCAGCCTGCCCGGATTAACCTTACCCAAACAACCTTTTTGTTAAGTGCTTACTATATACTAGACACCTTTTTATACATAAAACGTACACAAATACATGGGTAAAAGCAGAATGTGGCTCCTTACTGAAGAAAGAAGTGTGGCAAACTTCTGAGTGGGGAATGAAGATGAATTTACCATGAGAATCCCTTCCACTTTGGAAGGGCTGGCAAGCTTGTGAAAGTGTATTTGCAGATCCTGGTTCTTGTGGATGGTGGATTCATGTGTTAAAAACACCAAACACGTCCCTGCTCAGGTCAGAATAGATATCACACAGCTAATCCCAGAGGGAAAGGAGAGGTTCAGTTATCTCTCGACATCTTCCCACCTCTCCTGCTTCTCTCCTGGAACTGTCAGTGTGTGTGGTCCATGTGTGTGTGGTCACCCTTTGCTCACCACCTCTGAGCCTCTGACGAGGATGGTCACCTCAGGATGCTTATCTCTACTGAGTTTCGGTTGCTTTTTCACTTACTAATGAAGTAATATGAGATCAGCACTGTGTATCATTCTTGAAACCTGCATTGAAGATGGTGTGATGTGCGTACAGTAGATAGCTCAAAACAGAAGTGTTGGAAAGCATTTGGTACTTTTCATAGTGATTTTTTTCTTTTCTACTTTGGATTTTTGCCTGGATGCTCCTGAAATGACGTATACGCTCCTCTGCCAGCCTCCAAACTTCCTGCGGGCACGAATCGAGTCTTACTAATCTATGTAACCTCTCCCCAGTGTGTGCATACAGATTGTGCTCGATAAGTACTTGTTAGATGAAAGACTGGTCACATTACTGAGGGAAGAAAGAATCCTAAGCCACCTTGAGATTTACTAGTTACTCTAACTTAACATCAGGCTCAGGATACTCCGCAGATGCATTCATAATGGAGAACCAAGATGTCGGGCTGTAGGGAAGAGCGGTTCTGGCAGCGGGAATTTTTTCTTGATATCTAAAAAGTTTGTGCATCAACTTTAATTATGTGCTAGTAGCTTCAAACAAAAGAAAAACACTTTAGTACAACTAATCTAAAATATTTTTATTTGTCAGAAATAAAATTAATTTTATTAGGATTACTAATCAGTGTTAACATGTTTTTATATTTATTGATAAATATCACCAACTGCTTTTCAAACAACTTTTCTCGGTTTCCTACGCCACCAGAGGGATCAGAGCACACCTTCCACATCACTTCTCTCCCTTCCCCAACTCTGGGTAGTAACCTTTTTTCCCTAAAGTTTCACTTAATGAAAAATGCTAATTTGCGGTTCTTTTCCTTCTTATTTCTTTGACTACGCTACTGAGGCTGAACAATTTCTCCTATTAATGTCCTTTGCTCATTTTTATCCCCAGGGATCATAGTGGTCTTCTTGCTAATGTGCATAAATGTTATTACATAAAGGTAAAAAATATTAACTGCTGCCTATGTCCTTGTTGTATAGGTAGTTTTTCCAGTTGACCTGTCTTTTCCTTGGTTATATTTTTTATGTGAAGAAGTTTCAAAATTGTGTGCAGTAAAATCTCTCCCACTCATGATTTCTTCAGTCACTCCCAAGCTTGGAAAGTTGCACTGCCCCCAGAAGTTTGATAAATTTTAATTTAATTTAATTACTTTTTAAAAAAATGGTCTGAGTTTTATATATAAAGACTTAATCCTTTTGGAACTTACTGGGGTACATGTGTAAGATAAAAATCTAAATAATTATTTTTCTGCCAAATTGATAGTCACGTATCTTAATACCATTTGTTGAATTATTCTCTCCTCTACGTTATTTGGTGATGGCTTTGTGAAAAATCATTTAAATTCTTATATGTAATAGGATCTCCATCTTCTGTTTATTCTAGTCCAATGATCTGTTGTTGAAAGATCACCACACTATTTCAAATTTTGCTTTAGAATCTTCTACCATGTAAGACTTTTTACCACCAATGACATTACTACTGCTTTTTGAAAGTTATTCTATATTTACCTTTGTTTACTGCTTCATGTGAACTTTAAAATATTTTCCTTTTTTCCCCACGAAAATGATTCTGTTGGGATTTATCTATGAATGAATCTGCAAAGAACTGACATGCTATTTAGTTTTCCAATATGGTATACCTTTCCATTAATCAAGTATTTTAACTCTTTAAGCAAAATTTTGTATTTTCTTTAAAGAGGTCATACACATTTCTCATAGAAATTACTCCCAAGTATGTTTTTTTCTTGCGACTGCAACTGGAATCTCTTTCTCATTATATTTCTTAATAACTTCTCAGTGGTTTGCAGAAATGCTATTAATTTTCACAAAATGTATTTAGCTCTTATCCAGCCTTTTCAAAACCATGGGTCCTATCTTTTGTAGAGGAGTATTAGGGGAAGCATTCATGGAAGAACATTTCTGTGCCATTTATAGAAAATCCAGAGTCGCCATGCGACTCAAACGCCCTTTATATGAAAGATGAACATAGGTTTCTTTTATGGGGTGAAGAGATATATCTATGCCCTCTGCATCCCTGGTCTTAAAACTACTGCTTTCCCTCCCAAACCATGGGAACAATCCCAGCTGTTCTTCAGGAATGCTCTTTCCTAGTCTCGTTGGTGTTCCAGTCCTTGCTCTGGGCCTGTTGGCTTGCGCAGCCCATTCACAGCGCTCTGGTGGCTTTTAGAGTGTGGCCTCTCACCATGCCCTCACAATGCTACTCCTCTAGTTTTGGTGTCACCAGCTGCTACCACTGAGCGACTCCTTGTCTCCATTTGTCCTTCTCACCTGGGAGTCCTTCCAGCCAGACTAGACCCTGGTGCAGAGCCAGAAGCAACCGCCCATCTTGTTTCCTTTTTGTTCCCCAAGAAATCCAAAGCTAAACTTGGATGATTTAGCTTACCCCATGCTCTTCTCTTCTTTTGATGGTTTTTCAGTCTTCTAAATATTTTTCATTGTCTTGTGTTATATGTGATTTAGCATAATAAACCACATCAAGTCTTTTCTAAAAATAGGCAAGATATAAATCTTAGCAAATTTTTCTAAGATTTATGGTTTTATGGTTAAGATTTTATGATTTATTAAATAAACTACACCATGTATGCTATTCAGATTAACAGCATTAAAAAAAAAAGGAATGAAGCAGTGGGGAAAGGGCACATGTATTACTATGTAACCAATTTTCCATTCAGAAAACAAGCTAGAATACTTCCTGGGTGTCTATGTATGTATATATGTGTGTGTTTATTTTTTTATATATACCCATGTGTATGTACATATATAGGTTATTCAAAACATACATGTGCACACAGGTGATATTAAAAATAGTTTAAAACAACAGTCACCTAAATTCGCATATAAATAAAAATTTTAAAATACATTCCCTTTTGTTCTCTAATAAAACTGCTTTAAACAATGTAAGTTGTAGTGAAAACGGTGCATCAAATAATTTCTAAATTGTTTGTTGATTTTTAGAAATTGCTGGTGTGACATTGTATATGACCTAGCTGTCACTGGCTAAATGACGCCCCCTTCTGAGCCCGGAGCTGTGTCAAACTCTTCCAGCTACTTCCCTACTGCATGGATGGACATTAGATTCCCATAACCAGGGACTTTGTTGCAGGCAGAGAGCAGCTAAGCCTGCTGTTCACTGTGACAGCCAGGCAGCCTCTGGACGCCAGCGCTTCCCACAGAGACTGGACCCAGACTGCCTTCACCTCGACCCCTGCCCACGAAATGGTCTCCTTGTTTCCAGAATACTCCTGGCCACTCTCCCGAATCGGGTCAAGGAAATGGGTGCTACTTCCTAGCGATTCCTGGAATCACCACTGATAGAGGACCCAGAACAGTCCCCATCCTTATTTAAGCTCAAGCAGACAACTGCCACCAGGTGGCGCCAACCTCAGCGGCCTGGACGTGAACAGATACGGCTCTTGCAGCTCTGGCTGTTAAAACTGGCCTGTCGTTTAACTAACCTGGCAATAATGACCCCGCATTTACACGGTGAGTTTTTTGGGCTTCACTTACTGTATTATGGGTGAGGGAATTAGATTTTAGATTGTTATGAGGCTATACCTAAATTTTTTTTCCCCTTCTCAACAATTTGATTTGGAAAAATTTGAAACCTAGAGAAAAAGTATAAGAATAGAATATATTTAATGACACCCATATACCTTTCACCTAGATTCACCAATTCTTAACATTTGGCCACATGCTCACCCTCTCGCACTATATCATCTCTCTCACCTCTATCTCTCCCTGTCTATGTGTACATTTTTCCCCCTGAACCATTTGAAAATTAGCTGCATCATCCTGACTCTTTATCCCTAAATACTTCAGCATGTTCTCCCAAGACCAAGGACATTCTTCTACATAACCACAGTCACACTCAGAAAATGCAGTGTTGAAAACGATATCATTACCTAATATTGAAAACGATATCATTACCTAATATATAGATCTTAGTACTGAACTTTCTAAATTGTCTTAATAATGCCACTTATAATTTTTTTTTAAAATCCAGGATCTAATCAAAGATCTCACACTGTATTTAATTATTTAATTGTCATGACTCTTGAGTCACCTTAACCTGGTGTGGTTCCTCAGCCTTTTAGAGTGTGTTTGTGTGTGTGTGTGTGTGTGTGTGTGTGTGTGTGTGTGTGTGTGTGGTCTTTTATGAAATTGACTTTTTTGGAGAGTCCAAGCCAGTTTTTTGCACTTGTCTGATTCTTCCTTCATGATTAAATTTGGGTTAAACATTTTTGGCAGGAACACCACAAGGTGATGCTGCATTCTCTTAAAACAGTTTTTAAAAGATTTCAGCAACCCTATTTTAACAACATACTTTTTGTTCTAGAAAGAAAACCGGTAATCACTGGCTCTTTAATTTTAAAACACATACGCAAACCTTGGGGCTTCCTCCTTTGTCATTCGGATGCCATTTCCATGAGTATACCACAGATAATGGAGAGCATGTAAAACAAAAGGACATTACACCATGAAAACCAGCAGATCCAAGTTCATAAGGGATTACATCTAACTAAAGTCCCTAGTAGTTCTATTACCACATGGATTGTCTGTACAGCAACCTTCCTTTCAATGGCCACCAAACTTCCCTCTCCATGTGGCCTTGGTTGGCTGTCAATCATGGGACTTAACCTCTCCACCATGGTGATTGGTTTAAGGATAAGCAGGACATGACCTGAACAGAGCCAGCCTCTTCTTTGAGAGATTACACATGGATTCTGAAAGAGAAGTCTCTCTCTTCCTCTGGAATTGTGAGATAAATGGTAATGTTGGCTGGAACCATTTATGGTCATCTTCCTGGTTTTATGGAGGAAACTCTGCAGGAGAAGAAAGTTCACATAAACAAAATGAAGCAGTGGCAAGTGGAAACAGAAAAGATCAATAAAAAGAGACAGAGTTAGTCCATGTGACATATGTTAGTCCCTGGATCTAGCCATGCCTGAAGTTGGATCATCTATAAATTCCTTCCCCCACCACCCCCGTAAGCTAGTTTGAGTTGAGTTTCTGTCTCTTGCAGCTGAGTTTTGAGTAATGCAGTCATGATTTAAGGACTTGGTCAGAATCTCAAGGATCTTTTTCTTTGCCATTGGCAAAGCCATGGCCAGTCACCAAAGAGCCCCAGTTTCCTGGGCTATAAGTAGGGATGATAATTCACACTTCAGGGTACCTGCTGTGCAGATTAAGAGGGGACCTGGGTAAGCACTTCACAGCACCTGGCTCATATTAGGAAATCGATGGTCGCTAGAACTGTGTACAAAAGTCTAGGGCACCTCTCGAGGCTTCTGCCGTTTGCTCTGTGCCCTTGAATTTTCCCTCACTCTACCCAGACTAAACCAGACTGTGCTGAGAACAGTGCTTGCTCAGGTAGTAATCATTGCTCACTGTCAACATCGTGGTTATATTCTCCCCATTTGTCCTATAAGCGCAACAACATGAATAGAGCATTGAATATGTGTTGAGGGTATTCCGTGTTTGTCAGGTTATTATTTTTCCAAGTGAGAGAGGAGCCAAGGGTGAGGCTAACAGATAGCAACTGCACTGACATTTTTGTCAGCAGGCACTCCCCGCATGAGCTGGAGTTGAAACTCGAGGGCCAGGGAAATACGAACATTGGAGTTGGTATGTTTTGGGGGGCTACCATGTGTATTTGTTTTGGCCTCATTTATCCTATTTCTGCAACTGTTTCCAGGAGGAAGTTTGTCCTATCAGAGCCCACAGTACTTGTTGCTGTCAAAGGGGCCAGTTGCAAACAGTCTTTCAGAAAAGCAAGATTCCCAGAGAAGAAATCATGAGGTTTATGTAAGTACCATCACAACGCAGGCGTATTGCAGGGATTCCAGAGTTGCACAGATTCTCACAATTGCTGCATTTTTCTGGATTCCTGCTCTAAAGTACCTTAGCAACTGCTAAGAAGGGGGCACCTCAAGCAGGAGCTAACAGATGTCCTGGCTGATTTCAGGCCTGGAAGATCAGTGGAGGTGACACAGAACTGCTGTCCCTGGCATGAGTTTGTGGCCGGCGTGGACTTTCCACCCAGTCCATGGTGTGTTTAGAGTGGGGATAAGGGTGCAACAGTGACCTCTCATGCCTGAAAATTTCAGTGTCAAGTGGGAAGAATCTTCTGGACTTGGCTTTGTGGAATTCAACCAACTCAGTACCCCAACAAGTTCTTGTATGTTTTGGAGTTGAGTGCTGGTAACCCCAGGGCTGGAAGCAGGTGTTTTGAGCACATCTCTTTTTGCTACTTGGATTCACCTGTACGGGGAAAAGACTGCTGGGTGGACCCAGCAGGATCCTCTTTTTTTTTTTTCTTTCTGCGGTACGTGGGCCTCTCACTGTTGAGACCTCTCCCGTTGCGGAGCACAGGCTCTGGACGCGCAGGCTCAGCGGCCATGGCTCACGGGTTTAGTTTCTCCGCGGCATGTGGGATCCTCCCTGACCGGGGCACGAACCCGTCTCCCCTGCATCGGCAGGCGGACTCTCAACCACTGCGCCACCAGGGAAGCCCCAGCAGGATCCTCTTTGCTTGAAGGGCCATTAGATCCTCCTGGGGAAGAACTGGTGCTAAGGACAGAGGTGCAGGCACACAAATTCAGCCCAAGAACAATGTCCCTGCGGCCTGAGGCAGGAGTGGTTTGAGTACAGGGCAGGCCACCTCCCAGCGAGAGGAGAAGCCACCGTAGAAACCCAAGAGCTGCTCTCACACGTCTCTGAGCGTCTGCAACACAAGTTGGCCCTGCTTTGGGCCATGCCCTGGGGAGGGTCCAAAAGGCACCGAAAGAGCGCTTCCTCCTTCTAGCAAAGCAGCTGCGGCATCATGGTGAGACTTGAAGGGCCAGTGCAGAGAGTGTGAAGGATGGCGGCAGCTGCGGTCGCCACAGGGAGGGGCCTGCGGACAGCTCTCCTGGACCCCAGTGCCTCAGGAGCGAAGGCAGACAGTGGTGTGGTGGGAAACAGTGCCCTCTACTGGGCACCAGAGGGAGTACCACACTGCGCCTGCTCCCTGTGGTTCGACCTGGGCAGAGACTTCAACAATGGGGATGAAATGGTGGCTGGTAGAAAGATGCCCAGGATCCTGTACTGGTGAGTCCATGAGGCCCAGCCCCAGGCTTTCCAGAACTAATTGGGGGAAACAAGGTGGGACAGGGGAGTGGGAGAGATGTAGCAAAATACGATTTGTTACTGTAAATGTAATCCCATTATTACCCTTTAACTCCCAAGAAGTGTGGCCTAGGGTGGAAGGGAGAGAGGGGACCATGGGCTCCACCTATAATTTCAAGTCTGCTTATTCTGATGATAAACAGCTTGTGCCACAGAAGAGTAGAAACGAGTATGACGTGGGGTTGTTTCACTTGATTAGCAGAGCAGCAGAATTAGGAGGAAGCCTGATCCTGTGCCCTGGTGCCCCAGACAGCGTCAGGAGCTCACAAAGGGACTTCTGATGACCAACTTACAGCTTTCCTTTAAATTCCTGTGAGGACCAAGAGCCTCCCGTTAGCTCTGGAAATGTCTAAGGATTTATAAGCAAACATTCTCGGGAGAAAGTTTGAGCTGAAGTATTAACAAAAGAGATGATCCCATCTAAATCAGCTTAAGAGTTCAGGGCATCATCTACTCACCAGCCGCAGCAGAGGGGGAATTCCATAATTACAATAAAGCAAAGTAAATGAAAGGGAGTAATACCTCGATAGCTCCAATACAGGATCTTTGGAATTACCACTTGCAGAAATATTGACTACTTTGGATCGCCCATGTCAATCTGTCATTCTCTAGTGAGACTAATTTGCATGCAGAAGTGTAAATCTTTAATAGGATTGCTGAAGCCATGAAGTCTAGTTTTACGATTTGGTTCTTGGGAGAGTCAGTATGGACAAAGGACATTTACATTGTAATCATAACTCGGTTTGCTCTACTTATTACTAGCTTGTGTGACCTCAAGGAGATCACACCTCTCAGATTCAGTTTCCATACAGGTAGAATATGGATAATAACTAATTCGCTGAGTTCCTGTTAATTGTGTGTAAGAAGCAAACATCTCTAAGTTTCAGTATGGGTTATTAACACAATATAATATTTATTGTGATCTGATTTTAACAAAGTCTGTATAAGCAGAAATAGATCTGATAAACACACGTTGCAAATTAAGCTAACCACTGAAATGATCATGACAGGTGTTGGCATTTAGGACCTCAGGTTAGGTCAACGCTGTTTGCTCTCACTTTTCTATTGGCTACAACTGTGGGGATGCTGAATCTAAGGCTCAGCAACTTAAACCTGAACCAGAACAATGATAGTGTTAAATCCTTTGAACCTTGGTCTATCTAGAGCTGAAATGGTTCGATACTTCAGAAAAATAAAACACCAACACTTGGATTAAACATTAAGTTTTAAAGGGCTATGATTATGCTACACTGAGTATCCAGAAAACCCAAAACTCAAAGAGGAGATGAAGTTAAGGTCTAGTTTCCCTGTTTAATTTGAGTTTCTACCCTGGAAGTCATTTTCCTTGACTGTACCTTGTAGTTCAGGCCCCGCAAAATCGGGATCCACCCCTGAGTAGGATAAATAGAGCGCCATGAGGGCACAGAGATGGGACACAATGTCAGGCTAGGAAAACTTCCAGGAGGAGGTGGAACTTAAAAATGAGACTTAAGGGTTGAGAAGGGGGTTAGCTCCACAGTTATGGGGAGATCAGAGCAACATTCCAGTCAAAGGGAATAGTCTGTGTGAGGAAAAGTATGGAGGGATGGATGAGTGGATGGGTGGGTAGGTGAATGGATACCCTTTGCCTAGAAATAAAGATATCTCCTAAATATGACTAGAGCTTACGTTAGTTAATGGCGAATACCGACTCTTCTCCCACTGGAGGTGTCGTAGTGGCTCAGGGCATCCATTGTATGATTGGTGAGACCCCAGTTTGAATCCTGGTTGTGTTGGTTACTCATTACCTGTGTGGTTTAGAACTAGTTATTTTCTGCAGCTACTTAGGCCTCAGGCATCTCAGTTAAAAAATGAAGACATTAACATCCACCTCAAAGGGTTCTTCTAAGAATTAAATGACATTTTGCAAAGTTGTCAGCACAGTCCTTGGCATGTAGCAAGTACTGGGTTAATCATAGCTTTAACCATCATCATCATCAACAACAGGTGATTTCCATCCAAGAAAAAGCAGTGACTGACTGTAACAGCCACCTGAATAACATTTAGCAAACACCAAGGTGAGCTAGGTCATCTCAAAAGCAGAGATTTTGAAAAGAAATGCACAGGGCTGTCATCTGAAGATCTTCGTTAGTCCAAACACATGACTCAGCCTTAGAGACCACAGACTGGTTTGGGGTGCTGGCTACTGACCCAGGGACAGGGAATGAGATGTGATGCACGGTATAGTAAATTCTTGGTTCTATCCAGGCAGTACAGAGAAGCAGAATGGCTCATCTGGAAAGAAATCCCGGGGGTTGTTGTCCTTTATAAGAGCTGACACTTATAAAGTGGACTGTAATTCTTGCCCCGCACAGAGAGCAGAGGTGTGCCCAAAAGAGACCAGTTACAATACTGTCTCCTGGACTTACTGGCTCTGTACACTTATTTAATAACTCTTGTGTTTCTTCATCTTTAAAATGGAGACACTCTTCCTAACTCCCAAGGTTGCTTTGAGCCGTAGACAAATGATGGAAAGCAACAGACAGGGTCTATGATTACTGGAGCCGCTGGTAACCAACAGCATCCAATTCTTAGACAAGTTGCTTTTCTCAGAGAGCAGAGTGCTACCTGCCTATAATAAATATTTCAGGGATGCTGAATTATTTATTTATTATATACCTGGGTTTACAAGGAAGGAAATTGGTTCCTTTAAAACAATAACATTGATTGGCTTAAATAGCAGAAACAGCACTCTCCCATCCTTGTTTACAGACCCTGGACTGAGCTCAAGTGCACAGCGGCACATTATGGATGTTCCTGCTGACCTGCAGACAAATAGGAGGGTTAAAGGATCAATTAAATAATCTTAACTCATGAGCGGCAGGGAAAATATTTCAGCTGCAACACTGATTGTCGTTCTGAAAGGTAAGACAGCGGAGCTAAACAAGTTCATGTATTCACAGAGAGCGGGCCCCATTTCCTGGCTTGTATCCCAGCCCTGGGGGCCTGTGACTGATGGAAGGGAAACAGAACCCAAGGGTAGGAAAAGAGGAGAAACAAGTATTTACTAAGCGCCTCTTCTGGCCAGGTAGTCTACCTAGCCATTTCACACAGGTAGGCCACCTAATGGCTTTTAATATCTGGGAGGTTAAGTTCCTTGTTCCTTATATTCAGGTGATACAACTGGTCATTGGCAGGTGTCACTAAAACCAGGATCTGACTCACAGACCAGTGTTCTTTGTCACCACCAGCCTGACCACTCATTTTGGCAGTCAACAAACATCGTTGAGCTGCTTCCACACACCAGGCACTTGGGATGCAAAGACATAGCAGGTAAGTTATCTGCCCCCAGGGGTCTCACAGTCCAGGGAGGGAGACAGACAAGGGAACCTCCAATTTCCACCTGGGGTGGAAAGAGTGGGATCAGAGGGCAATTTACTGCAACGCCTCAGGACTCCTCATTTGTATGTGTCCCTTCTAAGTAAATATTCACTCTTATACCTAAATCTGTATTTGAAATTTTGTATTATTTTTCTTAAAGAGTATCCTCAAATTATATAAGATTTGGGACCCACCACACCTGGATTCAGCCCTTAGCAGGATACAGTGAGCCCCATGGACGTGCAGATACAATATCTATATCAATCCGCAAGGCTTCCAGGAGGTAGCCCTTGAAATGAGACTTAAGCAAGAGAAGTATTTTAGCGACACGGAGAAGTGGAGACGGGGATGGGATGGGCAAAGAGAAGAGATGTATGAAAGCCATTGGTGGGCGATTTAAAATATCTCAACTTATTCAGGAAGCAATGATGCCATAGTGCTGGATGGTTGTTGAGAAAGATGTGTTGGCTGTGAGGGCAGCTGGTAGATAATGGGTTGCTGGTGCAGGAGGGGCAGGAGAGACGCTGAGACCAGGGTAGGAGGGACTTTTGTGCTGAGTTCTACAGAACTTTAACTTTGATCCTTCATGCTAGAAGGAAAAACGGAAGGATTTTTAGGATCTACTTTTTAGGATTATATTTTAGAAGCATCCCTCTGACAGAAAGATGCAGGATGAGCTGGAATTAGGGTGAACAACAGTTTGTACCCAGGACTGTCCTGCTTTTAAGCACTGAAAGTTCTGTGTCCTAGAAAACCCTTCAGTTCCAGGGAAACCAGGACAGTTGGTCACCTTACCTGGAAGAGGGTGAGCCCAAAGCCAAGAGAACCACTGAGAAAGTCTTCTCCATAATATGCATCCCGCTACCTACTTGACAGCTCCACTTTGATGTCTAATTGGCATCACAAAATCAGTGTGCTTAAACCCTCAGGGCCTTTGCACTTGTTGTTCCCTCTGCTGTTCCCCAGGATAACCACACGGTTCACTCCTTCAGGTCTTTATTCCGATCTTAATCTTCTCAGCAAGGACTTCCTGAAACCCTCTTTTATAATTGCAATCCCTACTCCTGACATTCCGTATCCTTGTTTTGGTTTTGTTAGCACTTCACCACCGTACAGCATACCTAACATACTGAATATTTGTATTTTTTATGGTTAGTTTCCCCCACTAGAGAAAACCCTTCATGAAGGCAGAAAATTTTTTTGTTGCATTTGCAGCGTCCAGGACAGTGTCTGGCACGTAGTACAGGTTGTTTTACTGAATAAGCTGAGACTTCCTTGATTCCTTTCTACTCTCTCATACCCCACATCCAATTCATCTGCAAATTCTGTTGACCGTCTGTTCACAGTAGATCCAGAATATGAATAGCTCTTACCACCACCGTGACCACCCTGGTCCAAGCCACATCACCTGGATTATTACAACCAAGGACAAAGGATGACCCCACCTGAAAAAGTGTCAGTGTTACACCCCCTACCGGACTCTTACTCGCCTTCCCCGCCATGTTGCGATGGTTACGAAATTCCTGAGCCCACCTGGGCGATGCCCACCTGGGCAACGGGACCTGTCCCAAATAAGGAAAGGCATCTGGCCTGTCCTACTCCCACCCTATAGAAGGAAGGTATATGTGCCTCGATCAATCAGTAAACGAAATTTTCACCTCGGACCATTCCTTTGTTTTCTGGCTATAAAAACTGACCAATAGCACATGTTCAGGCTGGGCTCTCCCAGACTACTAGGAAGTCAGACCGCTGTTCTAGCAGTGACCCTTCCCTCTAATAAATTCCATCTTCTTTACATTCTGCCTTGGGTCTGGAAGTTCTTTTCCAACCTGCTTTCAGACCACGACACCTCTCTCCCTGGGCTTCCTGTGTCCACCCTTGCTTCTGGACAGCCTGTTCTCAAATCAGGAGCGAGGGGGATCCTGCTAAAATGTGAGTGTGATCATGTCACTCGTCTTGCTCACTTCCCTCCCCTCCCCCACTTCCCTCCCCTCCCCCACTTCCCTCCCCTCCCCCACTTCCCTCCCCTCCCCCACTCCCCTCCCCTCCCCCACTTCCCTCCCTGCCCTTTCCTTCCCTCAGGCCCACCTCAGCCTCTGGGAAGGCATCTTCAGCTGTGTCCAGTTTCTATCCATTCCAGCCACAGAGGCTTCCTTTGTGTGCTTCAAACACACTAGGCACTTTCCTGCCTCAGGGCCTTTGTACTTGCCATTTAATACTCTTCTCCAGGCATTTGCATGGCTGATTGATTTCCTTCAGGTCTCAGCTCAAAAGTCTCCTTAGCCTTCTCTCCCACACCCAGAGAAAATAACAAACCCACCTCCACACAGCTGAAGGCCCTTTGTTTTCTCTCCAGCACTTTGTACCTCCCCAGGTACAAATGGCGAATTGTCTACTGTTTCTCTTCTCCCCCTACCCAACCCTCCCCTCACCTATGGACGTGGAACTACAGGACTTGCTGGAAAGAAAGAAATGCCTTTATGAACTAATTTTCTTTCCTTCTTAGAAAAGGCAGAAACTTGTGTGCTTGTCATATTGAAAGAACTAATTACCGTCCTCATGGATAAAGAGAGTAAGGTAGAAGCATAGTTTCAGAAAAACAGCTCCTTTCCCTTTTTTCCTCTTTCCAGCCGCTGTATTTACCAATCTTCAGGGAATGGCGGGTTTTGCTGTTCAAACTTTCTTCCTGACTCTCAAGAAGCAAATCTCTTGAAAATTCTTTGCAGAAAGCCTGTTTGCTGCTGGAATGTGCTGAGAATATTGCTTCTTTCACAAAGTCTGTTTTGTATGTCTTAATTCGTAAAAGTTTTTCTTTTGTTTTCCCATTCACCACCTCCCATTTCTCCCTACTCATTCCTCTTGGGCTTTCCATGTGTTTCCCTCTTTGTGTCCTTCATGATGTTCAACATGTACAAACTCTCTGTGTACTCATGTGCCACGCAGTTACACACACATCATCTCATTTAATCTTCATACCCACCCTGTGAGATGCTATTATTATGCTATTGTACACATGGGGAACCTGATGCTTACAGAGCTAAGTAGTGGAGTGGAGCAGTCAGTACTCCCTCCCGTGACACCATTTCAGTGGGCACTGGCTGGCTCTCCACTGCCAGGGTCTGCATCTGTTTCCCTGGCTGCTGGAGGAGGCCAGAAGTGCTGGGGAATATGTCCATTCCAATCCCAACAAACCCCCGCCCCCCCCCCCCAGCACCCTTTAACCAATGACTGATGGAGTTGGTGTCTAAATACCCCAACTCCCCTGCTCCTTGGGTGGGAGAGAACTGAGGGGCATTTTCTATGCTGGCTCTCAGAGACTCATCATAGGATTGTACCCGGTGGCCCATAGTTACCTGTATTGATAAAGAACCTTCTATTGGCTGCCTCCCCTTCTCTCTCTCTTCCCCTACTGGTGTTTCCTGGGGTCACTTCCGAGACGTATATTTGCACTAGAGTCCTTGTCTCAGGGTTTGCTTCTAGGGGAACCAAACCTTAAGATTGAACAGCTGCCAGATGGCAGAGCTGAGCCGCAGACTCAAGCTGTGTGATTCCAGAGTTTGTGTGTTTCATTGTGATGTTCTAACCCCTTCCTTCTCTTTAAGAATTTATTTTTTTTTATTGTAGTGGTGGTAACTTTTTCTTCTTAATGTGTCAAATCATAGCAAACAATGGTTTTGCTTAAAAAAAAAACTATCCTGATAACTCAGTTGGAAAATGCTAACATTTTCTTCAGACTGAGAATTTAGTGTTATAATGACAAATTATTTTAGCTATGAAAGGACAAGTTCCCACAAGTCCACAACTTAGCGTTAATGGGGACCATATGATATGAGTCATGACAGGAAGAAGAGCCAGGGTGGTTGATGATAAGTTAGGGGTGCTTTGTTAAGTTAAAAATAAATTTACTGGAAAGTCTTGGTTAGATTATGGAATTGAAAGAAGAGCTAGATAGTCAAGTTCCAGAAAGGACAGACACCAGGGCAGCTTTGGGGAACCAGGGACCAGAAGCTACTGGACAGTCATTTTGGGGAACCCTAGTCAAGTTGATTAAGCCTCAGTTCATCTTGGTGAAGACTAATTCCAGGGACAGACAGTGTGATTGGTTGAGCTGAGACAGCCGTGGGGAGCACTTTGATTGACAGAAGCAATGGGAGAGATGCTCTTTCCAAAAAAAAATCACCTTGCTGCTTTAGAAGAGGAGGCGTGGGATTCTGGGCAGTAAAAAGGACAAATATTCCTGAGAAAGAGAAAAGACAATGTCTGCTGAGTAAAGGTAAGAGAAGCAGGAAATGACAGCACACAGAGGAGACACATAAGGTGACTACAAAGAAAAAAAATTGTGGAAATTCCCAGGTGCCGACAGGGACCTTGCAGTGTCTGTTCCCTTTTGATGTAATCTCCTGTTACTGTCCCTTTTTTTCTTTCTGCCCTGGACACACTGGGTTTCTGGCCTTCCTCTATCACACCAGATACATTCCTCCTCAAGACATCTGTACTTGCTGTTCCAGTTTCTGGAACAGTCTTCCCTCAACGATCAGCATGGCTGTTCCCTTATATCCTTCAGGTCTTTGTTCAAATTTCATCTTCAAAGGGATGCCTTCCCTGATCACCCATTTCCTGCTCTCCTGTCCCTCCTTCTCTGCCTATATATTGGATATTATTACCATCTCACATGATGTACTTATTTGCTTAATATGTGTCTCCCTTCATGAGAATAAAAACTCCATGAGGACAGAGATTCTGTAACCCCAGTTTCTAGAATGTTCCTGACATGTTGTAGGTTCTTGATAGATATTTATCGAATTAACAATGAATGGTTTCTCCTTTCTCCCTCCATTATGCCTATCAAGTGTGAACATAAGGTTTCAAAATGACTGAGAGAGACAAACCCCAAACTGAGGTTCTGGGGCAGGCTAGAGGGGGACCAAGAATATCCCATAGAGGCCTCTGTGGGAAACATGCCCAGAGAATTCTCTGCCCCCCCAACCACTGCACACGACGAGGAAGCCACAGGCAGATGGGGATTCTGGCTAGGGATGGAATTCCAATTTCTTTACACCATTACTTTCAATGTTTTAATTGATTCTTGTTGACATCTAGTTTCATAACCTTGTGGTTATTATACACATATAATAATAATAACCCCAAGAGGAGTGGTTGGCATGATCATCTGTTATTTTATAGATTCCTAGGGGCTCTGGGAAAGTGGGAAGACTAGCCAGCAAAGAAATGAGATTAATTGAGAAACTCATCAAAGGGTGAACTGACCTTGTTTTACTCAAATGAAAAATAATCCTTACCAGTCTTGCAGACCCACTCTCTATGTGGTGTTTGTGGGTCCCTTTTATCTTACAGTGTTCAAATACAAAAGTTGACTTATATTTCTTACTTTCTAAGTCACCAGACAGCAGTATTAAGTTTTTGTTGTCGTTGTTGCTGATTTAGGTACAAGTCTGCAAAATAATGTTTCTGAGTTAAATGCATCTCCAACTCTAATTTCAAGTTTTCTGAGAATTAAGTAACAGTAAATTAGCTAAAGTCTGAGGAATGATGAAAGCTAAGTATATATCATCAAAAATTGACTTAATGACCATGAAGGCATAACAGCTAATGCTTATTGAGCACTTAAAATGTACCAGCACTATGCTATGTGGGTATGGTGGAGAGAAATGATCTTATTTAGCTCAGAAGACATTTCATTTCAGATCTATAAACATTTACTGGGCCCATATGTGCCAGGCAATGGATATACAAAGAGAAATTATCATTTCGGTCTTCAGTTTTCTTTTGTGTTAGATTCATTTCTTTAAGGTCAGTGAAATAGCATGGAAAAATCTCCTCAAGTGTGAAGACACGTGTGCCCGAATTATCTTCGTTTGGGCACACAGAGACCTTCACGCTGGCTTCACGCTTGCCCATCTTCCCTGCCACACTGTTTTCTCCTCAAGTCATATCCTAACCCTACTCATTTCCTCTAAATAAGCCACACGGTCTCACGTGCTTAGGTCTACACAGTCTTCCCTTTGCTTTGAAATCCCTGATCTGTCAGCTGAATTCCAAAGGCCCTTCAAACCCGATTTCACGCATCAACTCTTCCCTGAGGCTTTCTTTCAAGCCGCCTTCTGCTTTTGCCTTCCCAGCGTCCAGCCTCCCTTCTTTTGGTATTAGCACCCCACTCCTCATTAAGGAAGTCACTCCTCCCACTCTTCATCCATAAGGCTTGGGTGGGACTGATCCCAACTCCACCTCCACCTCCACCAGGGAGTGGGTGCTTGAGCTTGAAGTCCCAGTTCGGAGGCACACGAGTGGCTCAGGGATGGACACATGACTCACCCGGACGGCTGAGGACCAGCCTCAGCACTTTTGCCAGAGCTGTTGAGAAAGAGGCTCCCTATTTCAGCTGAGGTTGCTAAGCTAGCAGACAAAGCTGGGGGCTGCCTTTGGCCCATGTGAAAAGAGCCTGTCAGAGGAAAGTGGAGCTAAGGGTGGGAGAGAGAGAGAGGGAGAGTTCTAAACGTGCAGACCCAGCTTTGAAATGTTTGAAAAATTTACCTCTAGATAGTTCAGCAGTTTATTGTTGAGTAAATGAATGAATGAGCCAATAAATGCTCCCTGTCCTTTGAACTAGTCTGAGTTGGGTTGCAGTCATTTGCAACAGGAAGGATTCTATAAAATGGACCCTTTCTCACTGTTACATGATTGCTAGATAGAGAGATGATAGAGAGAGAGAGAGACAGCGACAGATAGATAATGTAAACTGTGAGGTTCTTAAGGAAGGAGAATATCTTGTTCCTCAACATATCTTTAATACTAGCATGGTGTTTGTTGAATGAACAAAGGAGTGAATTTTCTTTATATAATGACATAGTAGAATGCTACAGAATTTTAAATGGACATAGGTAATCCCAGGAACTTTCTGAGTCATGCTTAGCACATTTATGTCATATTGGTGATGACTTATACAAGAATAACTCTCAAAATCTCCTGGGAGAAAGTATTGAGATGGCCACACCTATCATTTTGTTACCATTCTTTCGATAAAAGACAAAAATCCTGCTTTAGAAAATTACAGTACCGTGTGATATGGGCCAGAGTTAAGTATAATAATTAAAAAAAATGTATATGGTACTTGCTATGTACCAGGCTCTGTTTCAAGTGTTTTGCATGTTTTAACTCATTTAATCCTCACAACAACTTTATAAGTTAGATAAAATGATTACTTCCATTTACATCTTGGAAACAGAGGTATAAAGAGGTTTACAACCCCAGTTCTCACAAATAGCACATGGCCGACCCTCCTTGCAGTAAAGAATCCAGTAGAGGCTGGTAGGAGGTGAGTCAAGAAAGGCACCTAGAAAATGTCTTAGTGGAAGAGAAGGAGAGGAATACGAGGGAAGGCTTCATTTTATAGGAAGAATGATGCAAAGGTCCAGATTCTTAAAAATTCAGTGCCAGCTTTTTGCAAAATAAGGAATTAGAAGAAGTTTGTAGTTAGCACCTCCCCTTTCAACGTCGAGCCCTTACGGTGACTGCTTACTGTGAGCAAAGCTCTGTCTCTAATGTTTATATGGTGTGGCAGAGATGATTAATTTCCGCCCAATATCTGTGATTCATTTCTTCCATATTACAAGAAATCCTGGTTTTTAGCTGTGCCTGTGGCTGGCTGGAATAAAAAAAAATTCCCAGCTTCCTTTGCAGTTGGGATGGCCATATGGTTAAGTTCTGGCCAGTGGGATGTATACATGTGTCATGTGTAATGTTTAGGAAGCATCCTGAAAGGAAGGAGGCGTGCCCATCTCGCTGCCTGCCTCCCTCTCATTGGCTGTGCTGTGTACATGATAGGGATGCTGTGATATTGTGATTTATAATAAGAAATATATACTTGGTCTTTGTTCTTGCTTCTGGCAAAGAGCTCCTAAAGCCCTTGGAACTTCCTAAGTGATGAGAGCAATAAAAAAAGTCCTTTGTTACGTTAATGAGGTGACTTTTAGAGGCACCTATGGATGGGGGCAAGGGTTGGAACTTCCAGTCTCACTTCCCTGACCTCAGGAGAGGGGAGAGGGGCTGGAGGTTGGAATCAATCACCAATGTCCAATGATTTAATCAGTCGTGCCTATGTAATGAAGGCTCCATGAAACCCCAAACGGACAGGGCTTGGAGAGCTTCCAGGTGGTGAATGTGTGGAGGTGCTGGGAGAGTAGCGTGCTTGGAGAGAGCATGGAAGCTCCGATCCCCCTTCCCCATACCTTGCCCTGATATCTTATATTAGGCTGTTCCTAAGTTACATCCTTTTATTTTATTTTATTTTTTAAGATTTTTTCATGTGGACCATGTTTAAAGTCTTTATTGAATTTGTTACAATATTGCTTCTGGGTTGGTTTTTTTTATGTTTTTGTTTTGTTTTGTTTTGTTTTGTCTTTTTGCGGTATGTGGGCCTCTCACTGTTGCGGCCTCTCCCGTTTCGGAGCACAGGCTCCGGACACGCAGGCTCAGTGGCCATGGCTCACGGGCCCAGCCGCTCCGTGGCATGTGGGATCTTCCTGACCGGGACACGAACCCGTGTCCCCTGCATCGGCAGGCAGACTCTCAACTACTGCGCCACCAGGGAAGCCCCTATGTTTTGTTTTTTTTGGCCTTGAGGCATGTGGGATATTAACTCCCCGACCAGGTATCGAACCCATACCCCCTGCGTTGGAAGGCGAAGTCTTAATCACTGGACCACCAGGGAAGTCCCCTATATCCTTTTATAATGAACTGGTTATCTATTAAGTAAAATGTTTCTCTGAGTTCTGTGAACAGATTAATTGAGCCCAAGGAGGAGGTTGTGGGAACCTCTGGTTTACAGCCAGTCAGTCAGAAGCACTGGTGTGGATCTGGACTTGGCTATTGGCATCGGATGTGGAGGGCGGTCCCGTGGGATGGAGCCGTTAACCTGTGGAATCTGACGCTCTCTCTGGTAGATAGTGTCAGAATGGAGCTGGATTGTAGGGCCCCAGCTGGTGCCCAAGAACTGCTCTGTGGTGTGGGGACACCTCCCCCCGCCCCCACCGTTGGAATTTGGGGCAGAACCTTTAGATGCTCAAGCAACTATCTTGGCCCATGACATTTGGTGCCATTTGCTAAAATGGCAGTCACACATGCTGAGCTTCTTCACCCATTATGTAAGTTCACCCATTATGTAAGTCACTCCTCTTCCCTTGGGGATCAGAGAAGGACCAGGAGTGTGACTCTAATGGAAGTTTTCCAAGTGGAAACATGAAGAATGGGAAATCAGTGTTACATGACGTAGTATTTTTTTTTTTAATCTCAATTTTACTTTGGGAAACTAGAGTTAAGTAATATAAGTGTGAGGCTAGGACTGTAGTTCAAATCAACCTGATTCTAAAACCGGTGTGCTTATCTACTATATAGACTGCATAGGTTACTATTACTAATAGTAGTGTGCTGGTAAAGATTTAACCAGCTGGGGCTGAGAGGAAGGACACTGATTTTTAGTGTTTTCCAATTTCCTTGGTGTAAATATTCCCACCAGGCCAATTTCAAGCTACCAATTGTTCAACAATTGACCTGCGAAATTCCTGAAAATTTAACAGGCTGCCCTTGTGAGCGCATATGAGCCAGCTCCAGCGCGCTTCTGAAAAATACTTAGCTGAGCCTGAGAGAAGACACTCCAGGCAAACTGCAGGATGTCTCCAACTGTCTTTCCTAACCTCCGGGTTGTAGGGCTTTGGGTCTAATTAGGATAACAGCATTCCAGAGCAAGCAGAACACCTGGGGAGTCCAGAAGATGACCTTGGGCAAGAAGTGATGGAAGGGTAACCGCTTGACCTATGGCCTCTGAGGGATGTTAGTGGAGCTTCATCAGAAGTGTCGTGGCTGCCCTGTTTCTTTTGGATGGGCGATCCATTTTCAGAGAGATCTTCTGGCCAAAAAGATTTTCAGATTCTCCTCCAGCTGGCAGAACGCTTACAATACCATCACTGGAGTAGAGGGAGTGTAGTTCTGCAGAGAGAAGCAGGACCAGAGCACATGGGTGTGTGAGAGAGAAAGCTCCACTGTCACAAATCTGCAAGTAGCATCTTGCAAGGCAAGTTGGAGGGACACTAACGTTTCCTCCTGCAATCAGTGGATACAGTGAGGGCTATAATTTCAGCCAGTGCTGGAGGGAAGACTGAGAGGCCTTAATAGGGTGTCTGTGGTGACAAGGGCAATGCAGGACACACAGACGAGGATTTGGACAAAAGCTGCCCCGAGAACGTTCTCTTACCACATCCTTAGGAGGAAGGCTGGAAACTTATTGGAACCCACTGTACATCCTTTGTAGTGTGTGGACGGTGAGTTTATGCCACAACTATTAATAGTTCTCCTGACAGAGTGGGTTCAGTTACACTCAATAAATCATTTTGTTAACTACACAAATTCCTGAGCTAAAGAAGCTCTTTGGCTTTATGGAATAAGGATGCCCGTCCTGGAGGGCCCTGTGTGAGAAGGAGAGTCAGAGTTCTCCACGTGAGCAAAATTAGGCCATCAGCCCCCTCCCAGAGTTCTCGCTCGACCGAGCCCTAACCCTATCATTACGTATGGGGGACATTTTGACCTAGCTCTGTTCTCCTTTGCGTCTCTCTGCTCTCTGAGAGAATCTGTTCCAAGGTCCTAAAGTTTGTGATCCAGCTCACTTGTTTTGAATCTGTTTTATTACTCCCAAGGTCTCTGTGTGGATTCTCTTTTTCTGGTGGTAGCACAGTGCTTCTCCAGAGACAGAATTGTAGACATTTCACATGGAGGTGTTGGAGAGTGAGGGTCCTTCCCCCTCCTCGAGTATCACTATTGTATGGTCAGGCCACCCAAGGTGGCTATTCTCTTCTTCTCTGTACATCTCCTGCCCCACCAGTGCCTGCTTCACCTATACCCTATTTACCTGACTGACCTTCCTACATACTTGCTCCTGGCCCCAGCTAGTGACTGTTCTAACTTTAGAGCATCTCCACTATGATAGCTTATCAAAGGGAAAGTGAGGGGCGTGCCCCTCTGCTGGTTTCCCTGGTAACCGATGGGCTGACCTGATGTCAGTTCCCCCTCTAACTGGTAATCTCCCCCTGCCACTGGGAGCAAAGACTGCCGCCATGTCCTGCCCCACCTCTGCTGCACATAGCGGGATGTCACTCCAGGACCTTGCTTCAGACATGTAAGGTCCCCCATCCTTTAAACCACTGATGTCTCTTTTGCTGACTCCGGCTTTTTCTTTGGTCTTGATGCTAAGCAAGTACAGGCTTTGCAGACCTGTAGGATACAGCCCAACAAATATGGACTCATTATTTCTTTTAATTCAATGCTTCTTTGTCCTTTTGACATAGCCGCATCCATCTTTGAGCACTTCCTTGCTGTCTGGCACAAGATGTTTCCATATCACCTTCTACTTTCCCTGCCCCAGACCAGGAGCCAGCCGTGTTCATAAGAAGCCCTGGTTTCTTTGAGTGGGAAATGTTATTTGGAAACAAAGAACTGAGTGTGAGGTATGCTCATTACTACTGGAGTATCATTGCTTCTGGCCCTTTTTATAGACAGAGCTAGAAAAAAAAAATTAAATGATGAATTCATAATGCTTCCTTAATTCGAACAAAAAATGGCCCCAAACCTTAATTCTCCCATTCCGTATATGTCTTTTCCTTATCCCACAGTGAAAACCTTGGTTTCTGACATCAATATTTTTACTTGTTTATACTGTTACACATTAAACACAATTTAGTTTTGGAAACACAACAATCAATAATACTATCAATTATGAACCTTAAGTAAAGTTCATACTTTATAATTCTTTAAAATTATAAAGATATCTTTATAATTCTTTTGACCTTAAGATATATTCTATTAATGGTATACAATCTTAGTATTATATTTAAAAGTTATTTGAATTAATTCATTTTTCTGTGTGGCTATGTTGTGTATGTAGTATACAGCAACATTCACTTCTTCCTGTATTTAATGTTAAGGTTTTATCTTATCTTTCTTTTTATTGAATTTTATGTTTGAATATGTAAAAAATGCATAGCTTAAAAGTAAAAACTAGTAAAACAGTTCTGATCAGGGAAATTGTGCTTGCACCCTTATTCCCTATACCCCACTCATCCACCCTTACAGGCAGCTGTATTCATGAGTTTTAGATTTATTGTTCTTGACTTTCTTTTTGCAAAAATAAGGGAATATATACATATATGTTTTTATTTCCTCTTCTTTCTTATACAAAAGAGCATACCATGAGCGTTCTTTTGCACTTTTCTTTTTATCACTTGACAATATAGTCTTCAAATTATTCCATATTAGTTCATAGAGATCTTCCTCATTCTTTTTTTATGTGTTTTTTCTATATTTATAATAATGAAATAAACCTGCTTCCTCATTCTTTTTGATGGCTGCATAGTATTCTGTTGTACAGATGCACCATAATTTATTTGTAATGCCCTATGGATGGGCATGTGGGTTGTTCCTAATACTTTATTACAAATAATATAATGAATAACTTGTAATGAATAACTTTTTTTTTGTATTTGAGAAGGTATATTTTCAGGGTAAATTTCTAACAGTGGGATTGATGGGTCAAAGGGTTAATGCATATGTAATTTTGCTAGGAAATGCCAAATTTCTCTCCCTATGGGTTGTACCATTTTGCCTTCTCACCAGCAATATATGAAAGTCCTTTTTTCCCCCATAGTCTGGCCATAAAGTATATCATCAAAGTCTTGACTTTTTTTGTAAGATAGTTGAGAAATTCTACCTCAGTATAATTTTAATTTGCATTTCTCTTATTATGAGTGAAATTGAGCATTATTAATATATTTAAAAGGCCACTTATGTATCTTTTTCCATGAACTACCTGCTCATGTCTTTTACTTTCTAGTAGGTTTTTAATGTGTATTCTAAAAATCATCAAATGCTATTTATAACATTGGAGTTTACAAAAGACTTTCACAAGTCATCTTTTTGATGCTAAAAGATTTTGAAAACCTCAGAAAGGATAAGGACAGCACTGCTGAACTAGAACAGTTTCAAAGGTAGTCTTATTAATCTGGAAAATACAGAGTACCTGAAATTATATGCATGGACTATCTTGTCTGATGGTGTTAGAAAACTTGAACAGAATATTTCATGTAGAAGATTATTAACACTGGCTGAGGGAGGGTTGTCACATCTTCATAATCATTTAATAAATATTCTCAGAAGTCTAAAATTGTCACAGAAAGCCTGACTTGTTTCCTGCTTACAGTTGCACCTAAAAGGAGCCTTGAGATGGAAATGGGGGGTGACAGAATAGCAGGTACACCTATGAAATATCACAGTCTGATGAGTTTGTTCCCTTGTCTACTTCTGCGGTTTGTTTTTGAATTTTTGCTTTTATTCCTGTTTTTATTCAGAAAGTAACTTGAACTCTCCCCAGTATTTGTAATGATTGCTAAGTCCAGCCATTTTCCTTAACAGGTTCCCTGATAGGAATCTTTCATTTAGCAAAACCAAACCTCTAAAGGCAAGAGGGGTTGAACTATTGGAATTACTGCTTGGCAAATGCAGAAGAGTCAACCCTGCCACACTGTGACCCAGAGAAAGATTTTTGGAAAATAAGGATCATTCTCTTCAGTTGAAATAAAACTGCTCTGCAAGGAATCAAATTGGCCTTCTGTCAGCATGATCGTCATGAGTCAAGAGAAAGGTGAATGTGCTCTGTCCACAAATGAAGTTGGCCAAGCAAACTGGGGAAGGATGGGGGTTGGAAAGAACCTCACCAGCTTCCCCATTGATCTGAAAATCACGTCGAAGATATATGGTGAGAGAGAGCACACATCTCTAGTCTACAGACTGCTTTCGCTCACGGGCAGGAAGACGGAAAGAATATCATGTCTCGTTAGTACAATCCTTAGAAATCATGCCAAAAATGTACACACAGTTGAAATGGAGGGGAATGAATGACTCAGAATTTCTCATGAAGGATGCAAAGCAGTTACCCTCTGGGGCATTTCCTTGACTAAAGCTGAGGTCAGAAAAGACAAATCATAGTTACCATGTGAAGGTAAAGCACTGACCACAGGGAGTGAAGTGCTTGAGACCTCAGAATTTCTATAGGACAGGTTTGAAGGTTACAAGGGTAACTGACAGTGCCTATAATAAATACGAGAGAGAAGATACAGATTACAGGGAGATTATAGGAGATTAAGAGTTGGATGCAGGAGAATTTTCATATATTTTTAAATCAACTTGATTAAGTATAATTTATAAACAATAAAATGCACACATTTTAAAGGTACAGTTTGAAGAATTTTGACAAAAGGGTATGTGCATGCTGCCACCACTATCCAGATATAGGCATTTCCATCATCCTCAAAGTTTCTCTTTTTGCCCCTTCCTATTCCTGGGCTAAGGTAACCACTGATGTGCCCTTTGTCACCAGAGATTAAATTGAACTTTACTGTGAGTTTCATGTGCATGGAATCACGCAGTATTTGTGTCATGCATTTGTGTCATGCTTCCTTCACTCAGCATAACAATTTGGGATTCATTCTTGCTGCTACTTATATCAGCAGTTAGTTCTTTTTATTTATCCTTTGTCTGGGTGTACAACAATTTGTTTATCCATTCACATTTTTTTTTTTTTTTTTTTTTTTTTGCGTTACGCGGGCCTCTCACTGTTGTGGCCTCTCCCGTTGCGGAGCACAGGTTCTGGACGCGCAGGCTCAGCGGCCATGGCTCACGGGCCCAGCCGCTCCGCGGCATGCGGGATCTTCCCGGACCGGGGCACGAACCCGTGTCCCCTGCATCGGCAGGCGGACTCTCAACCACTGCGCCACCAGGGAAGCCCCTATCCATTCACATATTGATGGACATTTGAGCTGTTTATAGTTTGGGGCTACTATAAATAAAGTTGCTATGAATATTTAAGTACAAGTCTTTGTGCAGGCATGTTTTCATTTCTCTTCGATGAACACCTAGGAGTGGAGTTTCAGTGTCATACGGTAGACATATGTTTATCTTTATAAGAAACTGCCCAAGCATTCTCTGAAATGGTTGTACTGTTCTACATTCCCACCAGCGATGAATAAGAGTTCTGGTCACTCTACATCCTCTCCATCACTTGGTATCTGTAGTCTTTTAATTTTAGATATTCTGATGGTATCTTGATTTGCATTTCCTTGATAACTAATGTTTCTCTAGCACCTTTTAATGTAATTATTGGCTATTTATGTATGTCCTTTTCATATTTTTTGCCCATTAACAATTGGGTTGTTTGCCTTGTTATTGTTGTAAAATCGCTTTATAAATATTCTTGTTACAAATGCTTTATCAGATACGTGTAGTGCTAATATTGTCTTGTAGTCTGTGTCTTGCACAGGGGGCTATTGGTGGACCCAAAAAAATGAACCCAAACTAGAGACATGAAGAAACACATTTTCCAAGAGAACGTGGCTCTTGAATTTAGACTTTAAAGAAGAAGTCAGTAGGGAGGTAAGTAGAATGGTGTTAAGGCCCCCATGGTGGAACTTTCTACTTTTTTAATTTTTAAAAAGTTTTATACAATTTTTAAAGGTTACTTTCCATTTACAATTATTACAAAATATTGGCTGTCTTCCCTGTGTTGTACAACATATCCTTGAGCCTCTCTTACACCCAGTAGTTCGTACCTTCCACTCCCTCACCCCTATGTTGCCCCTCCCCCTCCACCGGTAACCACTAGTTTGTTCTCTATATATGCGAGTCTGCTTCTTTTTTTGAGGTATTCACTTGTTTGTTGTATTTTTTAGATTCCACATATAAGTGGTATCATACAGCATTTGTTTTTCTCTGTCTGACATATCTCACTTAGCATAATGCCCTTAAAGTCTATCCATGTTTCTGCAAACGGCAAAATTCCATTCTTTTTTATGGCTGAGTAGTATTCCATTATATATATATATGCCACATCTTCTTTGTCAATTCATCTGTTGATAGACACTTAGGTTGCTTCCATACCTTGGCAATTTAAATAATGCTGCTGTGAATGTTGTGGTGCATGTACCTTTTCAAATTTTTTTTTTGTTTGTTTCTTTTGGATATGTAAATAAATGTAGGGAGTTCCCTGGTGGTCCAGTGGTTAAGACTCTGTGCTTCCATTGCAGGGGGCATGGGTTCGATCCCTGGTCAGGGGACTAAGATCTCTGCGTACCACATGGCGCGGCCAAGAAATAAATAAAAAAGATTGTTTAAATGTATATGTAAATTGGTTCAGCCACTGTGGAAGACAGTATGGAGGTTTCTTCAAAAACTAAAAATAGAACTACCATATGACCCAGCAATTCCACTCCTGAGTGTATATCCAAAAGAAACATGATAGACTTTCTTTCTTCTCTCATAGATAAAGCTTCAATCCAGGCTGATTATATCCAGGTGTGGATATCATTAAATTAATTGATACTAATATTTGAATCACTAATAAATATATCCCTCCAAAGGGCTATTTGAAACTAGAAATAACAATTTGCTTACCAAATTACTCTCTATTTACTTTTTTCCATAAATCTGCAAGTGGTGAAGTTATAGAGGAGGAATTTGGGGGTAGGTAACTTCTGGTTTTGCCTATAAATATTTGTCAATAAGCGTCTGTCAATAAACATAAATTCATAGGTTAGGCCAACCCTAAGCAACACTTAAGCAATTTGTTTCAACTTCCTTCGTCACCATATTAACAATGAACTAACCATGCTCTGTAAACAGTTATTCTCAAAGTGCTAAAATAATATATCTATGAGTCAGCTGGACAGACCATGGCCTTGATGAACTTTCGCTTCGTTCCCTTTACTGTAGTAGCAGCTAGAAATATGAAGTGAAGAAACTCACTAGTTCCTGGTCACAGAAGCTGGGACATAATAGTGGCTCTTTCTTTGGAGGAGTTGTTTTTCTGTTGGTGTTGCCAGGAAGTGAGCCCTTTCCTTCCAAAATGATGGGGATTCCTGAGGTAGGTAATAGATAGATGTATCGATGGGTAAATGAGTGGATGTAAGGCTAACCAGCCAGCCAGAGGGGCTTTTATCTATCTATCTTATAAGATCATTAGATGAAGGAGACATGGAAAGAGTATGCATTGAATGGGAAGGAGTGAAAAGAGAAATCAAGAGATAATAGATCATTGTTGTTAGCAGATAAGAAAAGGAGAAATAAAAGCACACAGAAGAAACTATTTACAGCAGAGGACCACATGCCTCTTTCAACATATACAACCACAGAGACTATGAAAGCGTAAAGTTGTTGAGAGCTGGTTTAGCAGCCAGCCTTGCTGTACAGTCTCTGATGAGAGGGTGATGGGCAAGGTCCTAAGGCAGGAGAGACAAATAACCTTTGCTGGTTCTCTTCCTTCTGTACTCCACCCTCCTGTATTGTATCCAGTGGTCTCCTGGTGAAAGGAAAAGAGGTGAGATCTTCATTATACTCAGTACATGTTTCTTTTCTTTTTTTTTTTTTTTTTTTTTGCGGTACACGGGCCTCTCACTGTTGTGGCCTCTCCCGTTGTGGAGCACAGGCTCCAGACGTGTAGGCTCAGCGGCCATGGCTCACGGACCCAGCCGCTCCGCGGCATGTGGGATCTTCCTGGACTGGGGCATGAACCCGTGTCCCCTGCATCAGCAGGCGGACTCTCAACCACTGCGCCACCAGGGAAGCCCAGTACATGTTTCTTTTTAATTGGAATATAATTCATATAATATAAAATAGGCCCTTTAAAAGAATACAATTCAGTAGTTTTTAGTATAGTCAGAGACTTGTGCAAATATCACCACTATCTAATTCCAGCACATTTTCCTCACCCCAAAAAGACACCCCATACCCATTAGCAGTCACTTCCCATTCCTTCCTCCCCCAAGCCCTCAGCAACCACTATCTACTTTTTTGTTTAAAATACTTTATTATTTTTAGAGACATTTTAGGTTTACAACAAAATTGAGAAAAAGGTACAGAGATTTTCCATATGCTTCCTGCCCCCCATACATGCATAGCCTCCTCCATTATCAACATCACTTGCCAGAATGGTCCTTTATTATTTTTTTCATTATTAGTAGTTTTTTAAACAAAGGATGAACCTATATTGATATAATCATCCCAAGTCCATAGTCCACCTTAGGGTTTACTCTTGGTGTTGTATATTCTGTGGGTTTGGACAAGTGTATAATAACATATATCCAACACTATAACATCATACAGAGTATTTTCACTGCCCTAAAAATCCTCTGTGTTCTGCCTATTTATCTTCTCCTCCTATAACTCCCCCCCCCCCCCCACCGCCCCAAACACCACCACTGTCTGTCTCTATAGATTTGTCTATTCTGGGCATTTCGTATAAATGGAATCAAACATGTGGCCTTTAGTATCTGGCTTATTTCACCTAGCATAATATGTGTTTTTTTCTTTCTTTTTTAATTAAAGAATTTTATTTTTTAGAGCAGTGATAGAAAAATTGAGCCGAAAGTAGAGAGTTCACATACCTTCTTTCCCCACCCCTTGCACAGAATTCCCTATTGCTTTTATTTTTTTTTAACCGTCTTAACCATTTTTAAATGTACGGTTTGAGTCAACTATATTCCCATTGTTGAGCCAGTACACTGGTTTTGTTTTGTTTGTTTGTTTATTTTAAGATAGGGTGGAGAGTAGTCTTCAAATCAGGAGAAAAAAAATGTGCCCTCCCTGAGACCAGCACCTCACAGTCTTGAATAAGACTCTCACTTCTCATGATCATGCAGCCCCACTGGGCTTTGGCTCACTTCCCTTTGCCAAGCTCCACAAAAGGCCTGAGATGCGCTCTTAGGAGCAGCGGTGACTCTCCAAGAATGTGCACGTTCCTCCCTGACTTTGTAGCATTGATTTCTTGTCCTCCAATTTAGTAAACATCTGAAGGAATTGAATTGGATTTTAAATATCAGAGCCTTATTTTTATCTTGAATAAAACTTAACTGAATTAATATTCAAAGCACTAAATGATTCAACTCTAAAAACTTGTTGAGGAAGTCTTCCTAAAACTCTTTTGTCTCCTCTGGGCACAGAGGCCACTTGACTTAAGAGACTTGGGATGCGGATGATAGTCTTAAACTTTGGAGATCTTTGCAAACATCGGGGGTAATTTAGGGGTAATTCCCAAGTGACTGTATTACTTTTCATTGAGTATCTATGAGAGGATAAATTGGAGAGAAAGTATAAGGACATAATAAGATGTTCTCTGCATTTTTAGTTTATCTACATCTAGTACAAAAAACACTGGACTGGAAATAATTGCTACCGTTTGTTGACTGGTTAGTATGTCTCAGGTACTGTGCCAAGCATTTTTATATGTTTTTTCTCTTTTCAGTCTCACAATAGTCTTATGAGGTAGCTGCTTTTATCATTTTTTTAAACATCATTACTGGAGTATAATTGCTCTACAATGGTGTGTTAGTTTCTGCTGTATAACAAAGTGAATCAGCTATATGTATACATATATCCCCATATTTCCTCCCTCTTGTGTCTCCCTCCCTCCCACCCTCCCTATCCCACCCCTCTAGGTGGTCACAAAGCATCGAGCTGGTCTCCCTGTGCTATGCGGCTGCTTCCCACTCGCTATCTATTTCACATTTGGTAGTATATATATGTCCATGTCACTCTCTCACTTCGTCCCAGCTTACCCTTCCCCCTCCCCGTGTCCTCAAGTCCATTCTCTATGTCTGCGTCTTTATTCCTGTCCTACCCCTAGGTTCTTAAGAGCCTTTTTTTTTCTTCTTTAGATTCCATATATATGTGTTAGCATATGGTATTTGTTTTTCTCTTTCTGACTTACTTCACTCTGTATGACAGAATCTAGGTCCATCCACCTCACTACAAATAACTCAATTTCGTTTCTTTTTATGGCTGAGTAATATTCCACTGTATATATGTGCCACATCTTCTTTATCCATTCATCTGTCGATGGACACTTAAGTTGCTTCCATGTCCTGGCTATTGTAAATAGTGCTGCAATGAGCGTTATGGTACATGACTCCTTTTTTTTAATTTTTAAAAATTTATTTATTTTATTAATTTATTTTTGGCTGTGTTGGATCTTTGTTGCTGCATGTGGACTTTTTCTAGTTGTGGTGAGCGGGGGCTACTCTTTGTTGAGGTGTGCAGGCTTCTCATTGCGGTGGCTTCTCTTGCTGAGGAGCACGGGCTCTAGGTGTGCAGGCTTCAGTAGTTGTGGCATGCGGGTTCAGTAATTGTGGCTCATGGGCTCTAGAGCGCAGGCTCAGTAGTTGTGGCACACAGGCTTTGTTGCTCCGTGGCATGTGGGATCTTCCCAGACCAGGGATCGAACCTGTGTCCCCTGCATTGGTAGGTGGATTCTTAACCACTGTGCCACCAGGGAAGCCCTGACTATTTTTGAATTATGGTTTTCTCAGGGTATATGCCCAGTAGTGGGATTGCTGGGTTGTAAGGTAGTTCTATCTTTAGTTTTTTAAGGAACCTCCATACTGTTCTCCACAGTGGCTGTATCAATTCACATTCCCACCAACAGTGCAAGAGCATTCCCTTTTCTCCACACCCTCTTTAGCATTTAGTGTTTGTAGGTTTTTTGATGATGGACATTCTGACCTGTGTGAGGTGATACCTCATTGTAGTTTTGATTTGCATTTCTCTAATGATTAGTGATGTTGAGCATCCTTTCATGTGTTTGTTGGCAATCTGTATGTCTTCTTTGGAGAAATGTCTATTTAGGTCTTCTGCCCATTTTTGGACTGGGTTGTTTGTTTTTTTGATATTGAGCTGCATGTGCTGCTTTTGTATTTTGGAGGTTAATCCTTTGTCAGTTGCTTCGTTTGCAAATATTTTCTCCCATTCTGAGGGTCGTCTTTTCATCTTGTTTATGGTTTCCTTTGCTGTGCAAAAGCTTTTAAGTTTCATTAGGTCCCATTTGTTTATTTTTGTTTTTATTTCCATTTCTCTAGGAGGTGGGTCAAAAAGGATCTTGCTGTGATTTATGTCAAAGAGTGTTCTGCCTATGTTTTCCTCTAGGAGTTTTATAGTGTCTGGCCTTACATTTAGGTCTTTAATCCATTTTGAATTTATTTTTGTGTATGGTGTTAGGAAGTGTTCTAATTTAGTTCTTTTACATGTAGCTGTCCAGATATAACATTGTATAAGTTTAAAGTATATGAAGCATTGATTTGATACATTTATATTGCAATATTATTGCCATTGTAGCATTAGCTAAGACCTCTATCACATCACATAATTATCATTTCTTCTTGTGGTGGGAACAATTGAAGATCTAGTCTCTTAGTAAATTTAATGTTTATAATATAGTTTGGTGTCTATACTCACTGCATTGTGTTTTAGTTCTGCAGGACGTATTTATCTACTAGTTACAAGTATGTACCCTTAAACAGCATCTCTTTAGGAAGGCAATGAAGCTAAGAGAGATTAAAGCACTTGCCCAAGTCCCCCATTTTGCAGGTGAATTTAACCCCAGAGTCAAAGTATTCAAGCACTCTGCTGACCTGGGAGCTGGATCCAGTAAGTTCTTATCCTGATTAAGTGACTTATGTAATTGGGCCTCATTTGCTTCATCTGTATAATGAGGATATTGGACCATATCCATGATTTCTAACCTTTGGCTGCCTTGGAGACGTGCTGCCCCGTCTCCTTTAAAACAAGCTACTGTGGGGAACCTGGTTAACTGACAGCCCCCAGCTACTGCCCCTGTGAATCTGAGGCAACCTTTATACCAGGCTGCACCCAACCAGTGACTGAGCATGGCAAGGGTCCTGGTGCTGGCCCAGTGGGAGCTTCCTCTAACGGGCAGGTTTGGCTCAGGGACTCCTGAGCGAAATGCAGTCTGAGACTCTTCCTATCCAATCCTTCCCTCCCGATAGCCTTCCTAGGACCTGCATTTGTGATGTGAAAGCTCTCCCTGCCTACTCTTGCCCACATCCCATTTAACCTTCACAGAAATTTCCCTCAATAAAGCTTTTGCACATCTAATCCTGTCTTGGCATCTGCGACTCAGAGGACCAGAACTGACAACTTCCAACTTGAGTGGGAGGGTCAGGAGAATATTTCAAAGGGTCCGGAAATTCCAAGTTCAGCAAGAAATGTCTTTAGACTCTACAAATCCTAGGTCTCACGTTTATATGAACTACTACCTTCCAAATGAATGTAGATGATAAATATAATGTAGAGTCATTTAAGAGTGTTATTGAATTTACAGATACTTTTGTTACTAAGTATGTTTTCAACCAGTAAATTTTGAAAACATGATTGATAAAAGGGGTCTCCATGCTCGAAAATATTGGGAGCCACTGGGCTGGATGCCCACTCAGGGTCTGTCAGGCCTGACATCCTTTGATCCATGGCAACGGCAGTACAGCACAGCGGTTAAGGAGCGGTGCTGAGAGCGTGGCCTTTGGCGTCAGACGGCCCTGAGTTTGAGTCCTTACTTTGCTTCTCACTAGTTACATAATCTCAGGCAAGATGCGAAACCTCTCCAAGTCTTTGTTTCCTCATCTAAAATGGAGATACTAATGGTAACTTCTGGATGGTATGGTTGTGAGAGTTACATAAGAAAAGTGACTGTAAGGTACTTTGCATCATAAAAATTCATTGGAATTATTATCATTACTCGTCCTTAGTTTCATTCTGTGTGTTCATCTTCAGTTCTAACCAAAAGATTGTTTATAGTGTTTTTTTTTTATATAGTTTTTTAACTCTTACTTTATGAGAACGGGAGATAGTATTTCTCATCTTCCTAAATTACTTGGGTTATCCTTCCAAACAAATTGCATCTCATGTTTAATACACCTCTATTCCTTTGAGCTCAGACCTTTGTAACCAACTGAGCTTTCATTTAATCATCTGGAATAATCTTGCCCTTAGAGTTCTCCCTCCTGTGTAATTTCCTTTCACAGCCAATTTGTCCTTAATGCTCAGACTAGAGCCATAACAGCAACATGGAGAATTGAGGACATCTTCTGTCAATCACACAACCCCATCTCAAATAGAGGATGATTTCCGGCAGATGTAGGGGTGTGAGGTTTGGGAGTAGGGCAGTTTTTTGAATAATGTAAATAATTGCTTATTTGAGTGCTGATTTTGTAGTTGACAGCAAAAAGTCTTCTGGGGTGGCTCATTAGTGGCACAGGTGCAAGAGCAGCTGTTCTAATTAATGTATTAGGAATCCCCATTCTTGATTTCTGTTAAGGATTAGAGAAAAGCTTTGTTATCCACCTGATTACACAAAAAGACGGGACTGAGGAGGGGTAAACCCACAGGAACGTTTTTAGCTGGAGGTAATAAAATACATGACTTCAGGGTTAAACAAACTGGAGTTTATTTTTCTCATATAAAATGAAGTCAGGAAACAGATGGTTCCTGGGGTTAGTTTATCAGTTCAACAATGTCTAGGATCATCTCGCTGAGATAATTTGGGCCTTTCTTTCATTGTCCCAGAATGGTTACAGGAATTCCAATCATCATGCTCGCAATCAAGGCAAGAAGAAGGAGGAAGGAGCAGGGAGTAAGAAGTTCTGGGGGATCCCCAGCAGACCATCAGTATTAGCAAACCCCGTATGTATGTTTCATTGGCTAGCACGGTGTGTGCAGCCCTCAGCTAGCCACAGAGGAGCTGGGAAATCAGAATTTAGCTGGGCCCCTTGCCATCCTGGACACAATCAGGATTGTATTAGTCAGAGAAAGTAGAGAAAGTACATTGGGAAGTTAACCAACACAGTCTGCTCTCAGAGGCAAGCCTAGGGATGGCTTGGTTCCAATTTTTTCTTCATGGGAAGAATGAGAGGAGTAATAAATGTTATAGTGAATATATTGGAGATCAAAATACATCACAATCAACTTCAAAGAGGCGTCCGCAATGTTCTTTCTCTGTAAGCTTACACTGTCCCGAGAAATACTTGTGGTAAAACTTACAAGTCATCTTCTTAGTCACGAAGAAATTTTTTTCTTTAACAATGTCATGCTAATATGCTTTACTTGAAATTGCAGAATGTAGCAAAGATTCTTATGAAATTGCCTTGATTTCTCTGAAACAACATGTTATATGTAGGGAAAGGTACATCCTGGAATCTGTTTGAGAGTTCAGTTGTAATTTGCTGAAATTAGTTGTCCCCAAATTCACAATTTAATTTTAAGTTTTAAAAGAGATTCAAACTACATCAGGAGCTTAAGCAGAATATAAATAGACCTTAGAGTCCTGAAGCATGCAATATAAAATAGGCCACGCCTCAAGAGTTTCTCAGGAAGATGCCCGCAACATGAACTTTTGGACCCTGATTCTGCAAAAATTATCTTCAGAACTAGGTAAAATTGTGAAAGCTGGGCAAGTATCTGGCTGAGCTTTTTCGCATTTGTATGGTATGTAACTACCTTTGTCAGAAATTACAATCTAAGTATGTAGTTTTCATTTCATTTTTATTTTAAATACTCCCTGAAAGTTAATCAATTATATGTTTGTCATGGGTAAATAAATACAGCTATTTGACTTGTAGCATATTTCTGTTACTTATATAATGCTCCTCTTCCCTGATATCTTTGCTCTAATATCTTAAAATCATTTAGCCGTCATATTTTCCCTTTAAAAATTTAGTGATATTTTCAAATTATGTTTTTTATGGAAAACTTGAAAACCATAGAAAAGTAAAAAAGAAAACCTCAATTATTTATGACACATTTATATGCATTTATTTGTTTCAGCCCTGATGACCACATGTGTGGTGTCCAAGATGGGATGTATATATACAAAGAGATGTGCAGGGCTGGTGTGTGCCTGGAACAAACCAACACCTCCCTAAATATGGACAAATAAAATCATATTACGACTTCAACTGATGCATTTGGTGAGAGCAGTCAGTTTTCAGGCCAGTTTGTTAATGGGCAGCAAGAAGAAGCATTTGATCATTTATCACATTGTGAGTAGGCCTGGTACCTTATTAGTTTGAAAATCTGTGTAAATACATATTATAACCAGAGAAACTGTGATGTAACAGGACACAGAGACAGAGAATCAGAACTAGAATTTGGGCTTTCTTATCCTTGCACTAATGAGTTCTCTCAGAATGGATGTCCAGGTCACACAAGTAAACTGCAAACTCATGCAGCTAAAAAGCCCCCTTTTTATATTTTCATAGTTTGTGTATATGTACTCGAGAATAGGTTGAGGAGACAGAGCTGCTTTAAAATAATGCCCTTATTTCTTGCTTTCCTATTCTATCTTCCTCCCTCCATCCCTTCCTTCCTTGTAGGTTAGGGGCAAGGAGATTCAGTGCGTGGACTTTGGAATCAGACAGACCTGGATTTGAATCTTGGGCCGCCCCTCACTGGATATGGGACTCTAGGCAGTTGGTGTAAACTTTCTCTGCCTCATTTTCTTCACCTACAAAATTGTCTCATAGTATTATTTACTGTGTTTAGGCCCAATTAGGTTTGATTCTACTACTGTAACAAATAACTCCAAAACTTTCAGTGGCCGCCATAACACAAGTTTATTTCTCACTCACTCAAGCAAAGTTTGCTCTGTGTCCGGGTGACTCTCCAGGGCTCAGCATTTCATGTTGCCTCAGTTTCATGGCACCTGCATATTAACATGTTCTTGTATGATCTCCATGGCAACTAAATACTTCAGCCTAGAAGTGGCACATATAATTTCTGCTCACAGTTTTTTGTTTGTTTGTTTTTTACTAATAAACAGTTTCATGGAAGTGCCTAACTTCAACAAGCTGGGAAAATGCGATGCGTCTACGTCCCCAGAATGGAAGGAGAACTGGAAATGTTGGTAAGCAGCATTAATATCTACCTCACTCTACTTTCCTTGTCACCAAATTTTCAATGTGCTCTTTCTCACACAGAGAATCCACTCACGCTTTTCCAGGGAAACAACCCAGTAGTTCCACCTCTCTCAGAGTCCAGGATGAAGCGTACTTTGGATCCACATTTTGCCTGTCTTGGTCTGGAGCACCATACTGTAAAGTTCGTGAAGTTCCAGTGCTTGGCACAGAGCAAATTCATTATGATTAGTAATCAGAGAGAGTAGGTTAACAACAGCAGCACCAGTAGTATCTTGCCAGTCATGTTATAACATAACATCTCCTTCATTAGGACGTTTTGACAGCTAAGGCACCCATTGTTTGGGCAGTTGAGCATCCAGTCCCCCTTCTTAGGGAATTCACCCCTTCTCATCTCAATTTATGTGATCGAGGAGGAAGTATTCCTGTCCTACTGCTAAGGGTGGGTATGTGAACAAATCCTAAAGAATCAACTTATTCCATCTTACTGGCCACTAAGATGGGTTCAGAGAGGCATGTGCTACTTTCGTTGGTCAAGGAAGACTCAATCCTTTCCACTGGAAAGGGGGAGAAAACCCACTTTTTCTCTATTAGGGTTGTTGAAAGGATAAGATGAAAGTCTGTACCTACCAAAGGTCATCTTGTGACTAAAGTGAGAACCTTCCAGGAATGAAGTCAAAAAGAAGGAATGCCAAGAAGTGATGAAAATGAGATTGAGTTCTGCTAATAGCATTTGAATCCCTGGATTCAGCCATGGTTGGTTGTCTGGAATTTTCAGTAACTTGAACCAATAATTGCCTCTTTTGCTTAGCTCGGGTTGATTTGAATTGTGTTACTTTTAGTGGTAGATTGCAAAAATGGCCACAAATTCTTCTCCTCCATGTATTCCTACCCACTTGCTGTATACCTTTGAAGACCCTCCCACACTGACCCTGGGCCTAGTCATGTGATTTGCTTTGGAAAAAAGATGCCCACAATCATGACATAGAAGAGGTTTGAAAACCATGTGTGCACTACCATGTGTAAAATAGATAGCTAGTGGGAACTGTGGTATGGCACAGAGAGCTCAGCTCTGTGCTCTGTGATGACCTAGATGGGTGGGATGGGAGTGGGTGGGAAGGAGGCCCAAGAGGGAGGGGATATACGTATACATATAACTGATTCACTTTGTTGTACAGCAGAAATTAACACAACATTGTAAAGCAATTATACTCCAAAAAAAAAATACAATAACCCATGTGTGTAGCAGAGCTTATCCTCTCTTGGCACTCTTCAGGCTCCTCATCACTGCTTCCATGTGAATAAGTGCAGGTCACGTCCTTGCTGAATAACAGAGCAGAGAAGAGTTGTCTCAGCTGAGCCACCTTAGATTAGCCAGCCCCAGCCAATCCACTAACTCATCTTAGACACATGAAAAAGCCCAACAGAAATCAGCCAAACTTTTTCCAGACCTGAAAAACTTCCCAGAAGAATCATGAGCCAAGTAAATGATTGCTATTTTAAATTACTAAGATTTGGGGTGGTTTGTTATGCAGCAAAAGCCAACTGATGCATTTTCCAATGAAAGAGTTCTACCTGCTACAACCATGTTATGGTAGTTCTTTTATATCTCTCTACCCATCTTTAGAACATACTAGTTTTGTGATAGCTTAATGAGCATGTAAGTAGGTACTCAACAACTATTCCCTAAATAAGTGCTTGAAATGAATAGGGGAACTAAAGAGACAATGTCGTAGTCCACTGAACTGATTCCAGTGCTGAATATTTTAGGCATCAAGGAAGAAGTACCAAGAAAATGAGTGTCTAGTCGTACACTTATTGACTATTTGCAGCCTTCTTTTGGGAAATGTCTGTTCAAATATTTTGCCACCTCCTCCGCACTTTTTTTTTGGCAGGAGGAATTGTTTGTCTCATTGAGTTGTGAGGATTCTTTCTATATTCTAGATACAAGTCTTCCCTCAGATATAAGGATTGTGAATATTTTCTTTCATTCTTGGGCTTGCCTTTCTCCTTTTCTCAATGGTGTTTCTTGAATAGCAAGTTTTATAATTTTGATGAAGTCTAACTTATCAATATTTTAAATGGTTCATGATTTTTGTTTCATCTTAGAAATTTTTACTTAACTTGAGATCACAAAGATTATCTCCTGTACTTTTTACTGGAAATGTTAATGTCAAATTAAAATTTGTATTTGGTGTGAAATAAAGGTCAGGGTTCTTTCTTTCTATTTTCTCTCTTCTTCCTTTCCTTCCTTCCTTCCTTTCTTCTTCTTCTTCTTCTTTTTTTTTTTATATATATGGGTGCCCAACCATTCCAGCAAAATTTGTTGACAAGACCATCCTTTCCTCATTGAATTACCTTGGCGTCTTTGTTGAAGGTCAGTTGACCATATAAGTGTGGGCCTATTTCTGGATGCTCTATTCTGTCCCATTGATCTATGTCTATGCTTATGCCAATACCACACTGTCTTGATTCTGTAGCTTTAGAATAAGTCTTGAATCAGGTAGTGTAAATCTTCTAAGATGGTTTTTCTCTTTCAAAATTGATTTGGTTCTTCTAGTAGTAGTTCTATAAAAATTTTAGAAATAGCTTTTTAATTTCTTAAAAAAAAAAAAATCCCTGCTGGGATTTTCACACAGACTACAATGCAACTACAGTTCAATTAGGGGAAAATTGATATCTCAACAACTGAGCCTTCCAATCCACAGAACAATATATCCTACTACTTATTTAGATCCCCTTTACTTTCTTTCAGCAATGTTTTCTGGTTTTAAGAATACAGATTTTGTATAACTTTCATTAAATGTATTAAGTGTTTTTATGCTATTGTAAATGGAAATAGTTGCTGGTATATAGACATAGAATTAATTTTTGTTCAGTTTTGATTTTGTATTTCTAAAGGAATTTGTATAATTTATTTCAGTTGTCAAATTTACTGGCATGAAGTCATCATAATATTCCCTTATAATCCTTTTAATATCTGTAAGATCTATAGTAATGTCCCTCCTTTCATTCCTAATGTTGGTAATGTGTTTCTTCTCCCATTTTTTCTTGATCAGTTTAGCTAGATGATTTCAACTGCATTAATCTTTTCAGAGAAACAGCTTTTGGCTTTATTGACTTTCTTTACTGCTTTTATGGTTTCTATTTCTTTGGTTTCAATTGTTATCTTTATTATTTCCTCCCGTCTACTTGCTTTGAGTGTAATTTATTCTTCTTTTGTAGTATCTTAAAGTGGAAACTTAGTTTATTGATTTGAGACCTTTCTTATTTTCTAATATAAGCAGGTAAAGCTATAAGTTTCCCTTTACATGCTGATTTAGCTGTACCCTACAAATTTTGATATGATTTTTTTCATTTTTATTCAGTTCAAAATATTTTCTAAGGCCTGTTGTTATTTGTCTTTGATCCAAGAGTTATTTAGAAGTATATGTTTCATTTCCAAGTATTTTGGGATTTTCCAGAAAAAAAAATCACATGATCTTATCAAGAGATGCAGAAAAAGCATTTGATAAAATCCATCACCTAGTCAATCAAAACTCTCAGTAAACTGTGAATACATGGGAACTTCTTAATAAACTTAATAAAGAATATATACAAAAAGCTTAGAGCTAATGTCACACTAAATGGTGAGAAATTCAAAGCTTTTACACTGAAATCAGATACAAGGAAAGGATGTTCCCTCTCACCATTCCTTTTCAGCAACATACTGAAAGTTTTAGCTAATGCAGTAAGAGAAGAAAAGGAAACAAAATGTATACAGATTGTGAAGGAAGAAATAAAACTCTCTTTATTCACAGATGACATGATCATCTATGTAGAAAATTCAAAAGAATCAACAAGAACAACAACAACAAAGCACTCCTGGAATTAATAAGTGATTATAGCAAGGTTGCAAAGTATAAGGTTAGCATACAAAAATCAGTTGCTTTCCTATATATCACCAATGAACATGTAGAATTTGAAATTAGAAACATAATACCATTTACATCAGCACGCCCCAAAGTAAATTACTTAGGTATAAATTTAACAAAATATGTACAAGAACGGTATGAGGAAAAGTATAAGACTCTGACGAACAAAACCAAAGAAGAAATAAATAAATGGAGAGATGTTCCATGCTGATAGATAGCAAGACTCAATATTGTCAATATGTCAGTTTTCCCCAATTTGATCTATAGCTTCAATGCAATCCCAATCCCAGAAAGTTATTTTGTGGACATTGACAAACTAATTCTAAAGTTTATCTGAAGAGACAAAAGACCCAGAAGAGTTAATACAATATTAAAGGAGAAGAACACAGTTGGAGAACTGACGCAACCTATTTCAAGACTTACTGTAAAGCTATAATAGTCAAGACAGTGTGATACTGGTGAAAGAATAAAGATATCAATGTAACAGAACAGAGAGCCCAGAAATAGGCCCACATAAATACAGCGAACTGAGTTTTTACAAAAGAGCAAAGGCAGTATAATAGAGCAAAGAAAGTCCCTTAAACAAATGGTGCTGGAAAAACTGGGCATCCATATGCAAAAAAAAAAAAAATCTAGACACAGACTTTACACCCTTCACAAAAATTAACTCAAACTGGATCACACAGCTAAACGTAAAATGCAAAACTATAAACCTTCTAGAATGTGACATAAGAGAAAACCTAGATAACATTGGGTATGCTGGTGGCTTTTTAGATATAACACCGAAGGTATGATTGGTGAAGGAAATAACTGATAAGCTGGACTTCATTAAAATTAAAAAACTTCTGCTTTGTGAAAGACAATGTCAAGAGAATGGGAAGACAAACCACAAATGGGGAGAGAATACCTGCAAAAGACACATTGATAAAGGGCTGTTATCCAAAATTTACAAAGAACACTTAAGATTCAACAATAAGAAAACAAACAACCCAATTAAAGAATAGGCCAAAGGCCTTAACAAACCCTCACCAAAGAAGATAAACAGATACAAATACGCATATGAAAAGATGCTCCATATCATATGTCATCAGGGAAATGTTAATTAAAACAAAATGAGATACTACTACATAACTATTAGAATGGACAGAATCCAGAACACTGACAACACAAAATGCTGGCAAGCGTGTGGAGCATCAGGAACTCTCATTCATTGCTCCGGGGAGTGCAAAATGGTACAGCCGCTCTGACAGACAATTCGGCAGTTTCCTACAAAACTGAACATCCTCTCCCCATACAATCCAGCAGTTTTGCTCTTTGGTGTTTCAATTCCAAAGTAGTTGAAAACTTAGGTCCACACAAAAACCTGCACATGGATGTTTATAGCATCTTTATTCATAATTGCCACAACTTGGAAGCAATCAAGATGTCCTTCAGTAGGTGAATGGATAAATAAACTTTAATATATCTAGACAATGGAATATTATTCAGCACTAAAAATAAAGGAGCTATCAAAAGACATGGAGGAGATTTAAATGCATATTACTAAGTGAAAGAAGCCAACCTGAAAAGGTTACATACTGTATGAGTCCAACTATAAAATATTCTAGAAAAGGCAAAACTATGGAGACAATACAAAGATCAGTGGTTGCCAGGGGTTGGATTGGGGAGGCATGAATAGACAGAGCACAGAGGATTTTTAGGGCAGCGAAAATATTCTGTATGATACTATAATGGTAGATACTTGTCGTTATATATTTGTCCAAACTCAGAATGTACAGTATCAAGAGTGGACCCTAATGTAAACTATGGATTTTGAGTGATTATGATGTGTCAATGTAGGTTCATCAGTTGTAACAACTATACCACTTTGTGACGGATGTTGATCACGTGGTGGGTGCGTGAGTCAGGGCCGGGGGTATGTGGGAAATCTCTAATACCTTCCCCTCAATTTTGCTGTGACCCTAAAACTGCTCTAAGAAAAGTCTTATTTTTTTGAAATTCTTTCTTCAATTTTTTTTTTTTTTTTGGTGGATGCCCCAAAAGGCCAAAAGCAAAATGGGTAGAAAATATCTCATTCCAAAATAAGATGTTACACTCCTCACAAAACTTACAGATGAGGTGGTCAGACACGGGTTTCGCAACTTCCAGCACACACCTACCTTAGGGATATATTGTTGAAAATGAGAAGGGTGAACTACTAGACTCCCGGGGGCTCAGAGAATCACAAGCAGTCAGCAGAGGAGATGCACTGCCTGTGTCACGGACGTTCAGATGGATGTTCTCTGAGGAACCTACAAAAGTGCCCCATGAGAGAGGAAGATCTATCCTGACAGGAAAGACTAAATTCTCTGTGATCCAGTGTTCACTCTTTGGGCTTTAGATTGTTCGACCAAATGGAGAAAACTCAGTTCAAGTCAGTGAATGGAGGATTGGTGATTTCTTTCATTAACGTGATCTTTTCCCTTTAGGACTTTGCTGCCACTGGTTTTTAAATCTTCTCTGGATTTTGTTTGCCTTTTATTTCTTAGTCTGCTTTTCTGCAGTGGAGGCAAATATTTTCCTCCCTAATGATCGTATTCTTCTCGCATGAAATTTATTCTCGGTAGGCAGCTAATAAAAATCCATTCAGCATTTCTCTTTGTTACCATTAATTTATTTATTTTGGATTGTTTGGTTGATGTTATTTTAAAATCCCTTGGCACTTACCACCCCATATATGTTCTATTAAACAGATATTTAAAATCTCTTATTAAGAAGTGTTCATAAATAGAGGATGTACATGTCTCTCCTAAATATCAGTTGTTATATATATTCTGATTATCCCATTATGTTTGCTTTCACCTCTCTCAGTAGGGAATTAGAAACTAAAATGTGTTTGGGCTGAAAAGGACTGGTGCTCTGTGGAGTGATTAGAAAGTTCAGTGGTTTGGATGTCTAGGATGGGAAGGTGAGAAGCAGAACTGATGTTCAGCCAGGACACACTGGTCCCAGTCTTAAAGTCCTGAAATCCTCCATTCTTGTTATAACAAACAGGCACTGACCCAAGACCCACATTGCCTGGCACCTTGTTTCCCCGGGACTTCCCCACAACCCAGCGGCTAAAGGGTTAAGCCTGGCACACCTGGGGTCCCTGTTTAGGGGTGCATGTGCGGTATTGGCTGTTCAATATTATGAACATCATTAACCCTTATGAAAGGGATTACTACTTGGTTGGCATTCCTAAGAGAATCCCGGAAAACTGCTTATAATAAATAATAGGGGTTAACCTCTATTGAGAACTGTTCTAAAGGCTTTATACCTATTAACTTGTTCGACACCCTCAACAACCCTATGCTGTAGCTATTATTATTGCCCCATTTTGCAGATGAGGAACTGAGGCCCAGGTCATACAATGAATACGTGGTGCAGTTTGGAATTTGAATTCAGGCTGACCCCAGAACCAGTGCTCTTTTCTAAGTCTCCTCTTGGATCTGACCTTCCATGATTCTCTGAGCAATACACATTTATTTGCCCATTGACTGTGGGCAAAATAAAGAAAAATAAGACATAATCCAGTCTTTTGCATAGTTTGTCATCTAGTGAATTTGGTCAAGCTCCTCTTCTCCTGTTCTGGACAACACAAGTCCCACACAAATTCCTTTCCATGTCAGAGAAACTATTTAATGAACAAACTCCAGAGGAAATAGTTTTTACATAAGACTCTTGTTTAATGGTGTTCATTGCAGATTAGAAAGGTGATATTTTCATATGTTGCTTTCTAGGAGATGGGAAATAGTTTTTTTTTTTTTTTTTTTGGCTGTGTTGGGTCTTCGTTGCTGCACGCGGGCTTTCTCTAGTTGCGGCGAGCGAGGGCTGCTCTTCATTGCGGTGCACGGGCTTCTCATTGCAGTGGCTTCTCTTGTTGTGGAGCACGGGCTCTAGGCGCACGGGCTTCAGTAGTTGTGGTGCATGGGCTTAGTTGCTCCGCAGCATGTGGGATCTTCCTGGACCAGGACTTGAACCCATGTCCCCTGCATTGGCAGGTGGATTCTTAACCACTGCGCCACCAGGGAAGTCCCAAATAGGAAATAGTTTTTTAATATAGAAATTTTTGCTTTTCACATTGAGATGGAAGTTATGGTAATTTTTTCACCAATATGAATTCAGAATAATTCAAATCCAAATGAATCTGAATATAAAACATTTTCACCCGTACAGTCATTGCAACACTCATAGTTTCAGGATGAGATACACATGTCTGTTTTCAGAAAGGAGTCATACGGCATTTGTATAACAAAATAAAGCATATTTCAGGTAAATATTATTGGATCCTCTAATAAATTTTCCTTGGTATAAATGCATAGGATTTAATAACAAGATAACGTCCCCCCAAAGCAAATTCTATTTTATGCTAAATTCAGTTAAGTTGGCTGGAGAATGATTAGTGAAATATGTTATAAAAGGCATTCGTACAAGGAAAGAATGCATGAAGCAGTCTCTAAACACATTTAACTGTGAGGGGCTAACTGCTTTGTATAATTTGAATGCATTTAATTTTGGAATTTTGAAAAACAAAAGTTGTCATTTCATTTTATCTACATTTATTTTTTGCAGGTGTAGCAAATTATAGCAGAGCTCCAAGGGAGCCCTTATTGTTATAGAAACGGATCTGTTATGTAGCTATAATGCTCCATTGTTGAAATTAGTTATTTTAAAACATTCAATTTGTTAAATCTTTAATAATGGATCACATTCTAAGTCAAGCTGATGGTGGTCATATGAAAACTAAATTAGTTTTCAGCTGCAGCAGTTTTAAAGAATGAGTATTTGCAGAGTAGTTACTAAACTAAAAACTTAAAATAAATTATTAAAAATGTTAATCACCAAAACAATGTTAATCACAGAGAGGTGGCCACTTCCAGTGTCAAATGCAATATAATCACGTTCAGAGCAGTTAATAATACCTCAAATAGTTCAGGTTCAGAGCGTGCTGAAAAGTGAAGGACTAGTTTTCCTCAGTCTATCATCTGAAAAAGGCATTTTCCTGGAAAGATTTAGAATACAGCTTTCATCAAGGTTGTGACAGTTCATGTTTTACTCCTGAAGACATGGTGAATGAATAAAACATAAGAAAATCTGAATGACAAGCTTGTCTTTAAGAAATTTTACCGACAACAACACAAATCCTGGACCTCATCTTTCAAATGTCGTTTCCTCGGTGAAGTCATCTGTGAACACTGCGAAGAAAGACCCCTCTCGCTCCTTGCAAGGTGTCTTTACCACTCCGTGCTTCATCACAGTATCATAACTTTTTTTGGCCTGTTCTTCTCAAGAATGAGCCAGGGTGAGGCTACCCCTCCTGCTGCAGACCAGGAGACAGGGATGCTGCTTCAAGACCTCAGCCCCGCCTGACAGCGCAGGGCCTGAGCACAAGGGAAGGCTCTTGGCAAACCTGACAATGAAAGAATGAGGTGTATTTGTCCATGGATTCCCCAACCAAGAGGCCCAGGATTCTCAAGGACTTGGAGTGGTATTATATGGACAGAAGTTCAGGTGGCCTGAAGAGAGGTTAATTAATTAGACACTACTTTTAAGTTCCTGCTGATTAGAAAGAGCTGTCAAGAAGAAGTAAAGTGCAATTTGTAACACATTTTGATCATCCTTCCTCATGACCCTACCTGAGCTAAAATGTGGAGGCAGAGGGAGAAGAAAGACCAGCACCTGGATTGCAGAAGACAACTTGCAGATGGACTTGGGTCTCAGCGGAGGCATGAAGGGGAAGCAAGGGAGCAGCTCCAGGCTCAGGCCCCAGGGCTGGCACAGGACTGGGCACCAGAGGTGGGACAGGCTGACAAGAGCACCCAGCCCAGAGTGTTGAGGAGTTGGATCCCTGCCACCCGGGCCCTGCCACTGTCCTGTGAGGTGGGCACAGCGCTAACTAGCAACGGTGACCGCCACTTTAGAGATGGGGAAAATGAAGGGTCACACAGGGCATCTTGACTAAGGGTCACCTGCTGGTAGTTGGATGACCCAGCAGGAATAAACTGTCAGATCACGCGATCTCACTACCCAGGGCGGCCTCGCCCTTCTCCCGGCCTGACTCCACCGACCACAAAGTGACATTTCATCCTAGAGCTTCGCCCATCGGTCCCCCGCTGCCACCTCGCTGCCCTCCCAGAAGAGCCGGAGCGCGGGAAGGGAAGGGGATGGGAGGGGAGGACAGTTGCAAGTGCGAAAACCTGACACCTGGGATAGGCCGGCGAGCACCAAGGACAGTGGCGGTGGCGAGAGGGGCGCTCGGAAACCTTGCTAAAGAAACGCCCTGTTTTGCCTGAGCCAGATTTCTCTGCCCTTCCTGTGCCTCCACCAGGGTGGGCACAGCCCACACGCGGTTAAATAGCCTTGACAGCATCGCCCCGCAATTCGTTGGGCACTGGAGTTTTTCAAGGCCGAGATACCCCGGTGACCAGGACAGTCAGCCCCGCGCCAGGAAGCCCCGAGGGCCCTCACCGTGTCTTCGCGACTCTGCACTTGGGACTTGCAAAGCCTCGGGTGCGCCTGAACCCGAGGGGGCGTTAGGCGGCCTCCCCTTTTCTCTTGTCCCCATCCCCATGGATACTACTGGCTTCTTGGATCTCTTTCTCGTTCCCCATTTTCCAGACCCTGATTCAAAACAAAGAACTCTCACAATAGGATGGGTAGGCTTCCAGCGGGGTCGAGCAAGGGGCTCGGACATTAAGTCATTTCGACAAATAATGTTTGAGTTCGTGCCCTGATCGAGGCGCAGGGCAGTCAGAGGGGAATAGGACACTGATCACAGCCTCGTGGGGAGAGAGACGCACGAATAAAGGTGACAGGATGCTGCTGCTGCTGGGACAGGTATGAACTGTTGGGGTCAGAACTCGGTACTTAGCTGTCAAGGACGTCATTAATAAAAGTCCTCAAGGCAAAACTGCCACTCGCCCCTGGGCTTTGGCCTCGGAGGCAAAGCCTTCTCGAGACTGCCGCCTGGGCTGGGAACCGCACCCTATAGTCACAGGCGGCCGGACCCAGGACCCCATCCCCAGGCACGCTCTCCAGGGGAACTTCCCTAGCAAGGGAGCTGAAGGCTCGAGGTCCCGGAAACCGTGGCGCGCTCTGGACTTCCCGATCCCGCGTCTGCCCGCGTCACCCCTGTCGCCCCCACCCCGAGGGCCACCCGGCTTGGCGTGGACTCAGCCGGGGTCCCGCCCGCCGCCGGCTGGCTGGGGCCGCAGCCGCCTCGCGCTTCCGCCCGGCCCCTCCCACCGCCTGTTTCGCCCCTCCTCTCTCCGGGTCGCGCGTCCTCCGGCGCAGGTTCAATCCCCGCCGGGACCTGGAGCGCCGCGGCCCGTTTGCGCCCTTGCTCCCCGCGCCCTGGCAGCGAGACCCGGCCCCGGGTGTCTGCGCGCCGCCGGAACCTCTCCGGGGCGGCCGCGGCGGGCTGACTGGGCGTGCTCGGGAGCTGGGAGGCCGGGCGCCGCGGGAGCCGAGCGCATGCCTTCGCGGGGCGGGACGCCCGCCGTCCAGGGGCGCCACGCGCAGGCGGCCGCTGTCGCCGACGCCCTGGCCAGCCTGGGCAGGACGCGGGCCAGGATGGCCTCCTTCACAACATACGGTAACGGCGGGCGGTCGCGGGCTCTCGGGGCTCCTGGGGCGGGCAGACCCGGGAGCCGTCTGATCACCCTGGGAAACTTCGGGGCTCGGCTCCCGGGAGGGTCTGGAAGGGAGGGAGCCCGGCTGCAGCGCGCGCTGGCCTGCGGCTGGGGGACCGATGCCCTGTGCAATTGGAGGATGCCCGGAACCTGGGAAGGGGGGGTTTGTAGAAAGAGTCGGTGGAGTAAAATCGCCTAAAATTTAGGTGTTTTCGAGCTTCGGCACTCCAGTAAAATTCCGTTCGCTTCAGACCACCGAGGGGAAGGTATACGTGTGTTGAGTCCTTTCCTAGCGGTGTGAGGCTTGGAGTTAGAACTGCGTTCAGTCCTTGCTTATCTTGTCCCTGACTGACCTTGGGCAAGTTATTTAAACTTTTCTGTTCTTGCATATCTCCATCTGTAAATTAGAGATGAGAACATCTCTCTGACAGATGCTATGGGGTTAAATTATATGCACCAAAATATGTTTTTAATACAAAAATAATCAGCTTGGAAATAAAAGTTGCATGGAAATAGAAGACATTCCTTTCCCCCCTTTTTTGTTAAAGAAATATATTTTTAATCATTATTTTTAAGGCATTGTACAGTTCTGAAGGAAAATGAAATCACAGTGTGAAGGTTTCATACTCAGCTAGAAATCCCAGACACTTGGGAAGCCAACAAGCCTTTTTTTATCAACATTTCTGCTTGCGTGGAAAAAAGCAATTCTCTTTAATCCTTTATCAGAGATGCTGCCGAGACTGGGTTATAGGAGGCGGAAACTCAAGTAAGACCTCCCTCCCTTACCCTGGCTTGCAAGCAGTTGCTGTGATAACATCTAGTTTTGGCGTTTTAAACGCGGAGGTACTGAGCAATTGTTGGGGAATGTTCTGCGGGGACATCTCTGAGCCAGGGCTTGGTGGGAGGGAAATTGCTGCCCTTTGGCATGGAGGCTTCATTCTCCAGACCAGTGATGTCCCCTGCTCATTTTCCCAAGGTTAAAGGGGTCAGTCTCTATTTCTTGGGATTTAAACTGTGTAAAATGATCACTCAGGTGGCTCTGAGGGTTTGCAGTTGATGCTTGGGAACCTAACAAATTGTGAGCAGATTACAAATTGCATACTAGTGGCCTATTTTTTTTAACTCGGGGCATTTTCTGCTGGGATTTGGGTTGTTGCCCCTGCTGCACATTTAATACATAACGTTGTCATTCTTGGGTTACCATTTGGGACTAATTCACCATCCTGACGGTTTTTTAGTCATATTCATTGGCAGAAACCTATTTTTACACCTTTTTCTATCAGGGGGATCTAACTTCTGGTTTTTACATGATGTTAGGTTTCACATGCCGTCCTGTGGATACCGTCAGTAAGAGGTTTACATACTAATCAGTTCCATAAATTTCTAGACGCTTTAAAAGCTTAATTGGGCACCCAGGTGGAGAAAATGAAGTCAGAAGAAGTGAATTGTTTTGGAAAAGCAAGTATATTTCAGTAATTAAAGGAAAAAAGGTGGCAGATCATTTTTTTTTGGCAACTAAGAATTAACATGGGTTTCTCTTTAGAACCTTAAAGGGAACTGAGACAGATTTAAGTAAATATCTCAATTAGAATTTGTGCTATTTTAAATCTATTTTGACACACTCTTCTCCCTCCCCCATCCCTAAAGTGGTGAATACACTTGGCCGCTAAATGCACATTAGTTTCTTGGTCTGTAGCGATGTGACCCAAGACACGACAAGGTAAATGAGTCCATCAGGGTTTTCAACCTGGTGAAAACAAAACCAAGCACATTCAATATATTCCTCATCCACTGGATGCTGAGATTATTTTCTGTTGAGAGTTTGGTCCAGCTCTGGAACCTTCATCTCTCTGAAAATCTAACTGCTTTAAAAAAAGTCCCCTTTCAATTCTGTTGGATTTGGGTTTAGATATCATGATGGGGGATGATCTAGGTTTCTTGCCTGGGATTTAGAGGGTTCCATTTTTATATTCATTTGACTGATTTAATAAATGCCTCAGTCCTGTCTTTAGCACAGGGGCTGCCAAGAGAATGAACAGTTACAGTGTAGACCGTGTGTTTTAGGTTCCTAAGAAGAGAGAGAAATTTGGCTTATGTATGCATTTCATTAGCAGCAGCCTCCGGTTAAACCTCATTAGCTTCCCATCCAAATATGCATTTTTTGATCCTATGTTGGAACTTGTTTTTTCTGTATTTTGGCATGAACTTTTACTTTCGGGCAACCATCTAGACACGTATCCTCTGGAAATGTGGAATGAGATTAGGATAATCGATAACTGTGATATGTCCTCTAATAAATATATGTTCAATGGATGATGCACTTTTAAAAAATTCTGGATTTTAAATGTCTCAGCCTTTCATACTCACTATTCATCTTTCTTTCCTTGTCCTTTACATGGTTTAGGTTCTTAAACGCTTTTAGCTCATTATGTAACCACGTGCATGAGACCAAGGAGGGTGACAAGAGAGAAGGGACCGGGACTTGATTCATTCTTGGCCGTGCAAAAGAAGGCACAGGGGGCTGTGTCCCAGGCTGCACCAGGAAGGGACTTGTGGTTGGACCTGCCGGCCTGGCATCGAGCTGTCAGCGTGGGGTCTGAGGAGCTTATGGGGCACAGTGGGGGCTCCTTCAGATAAGGAGGTCCTCTCTGAGGAAATATTTGAGGGAAGGGCTAAATGAAGGAAAGGAACAAGCCATGTCATTATGAGGGGAAAGCGCATTCCTGGCAAAGGGAACAGTAAGTACAAAGGCCCTGGGACAGGAATGAGCTTGCCACGTTCAAGGCTAGCTGGAAGGTCAGTGTGGCGAGAGCAGAGAGAGCAAGTAGAAGACGAAGGAGATGCAGTCAGAGCCAGTTTTGTTGTTGTAACTATTGTCCCCTCATTTCCCTCCTGCCTCTTAAAAGGCTTCTTCTTTGTGGACTCCTGCATCTGTTTATGTTGGTGTTTGCCTGGGTTCTGTCCTTGGCTTTATAATCTCACTCTCAAACATTTGGATGACATTGATTAGACATCTACTAAATGAGAGACAATGGCCCTGAGGGCAAAGTCAGTCCCTTAGCAGGAGGCCTGTAAACTGGGGTGACAAAGTTGTAAGCAGAAGTGTGGACTATGCTGGGACACAAACAATAACAACAGCACTTTATGCGGATTAGCTCATTTAAATCTCGCAACCATCTTTTTTTTTTTTAATTTATTTTTGGCTGCATTGGGTCTTCGTTGCTGTGTGTGGGCTTTCTCTAGTTGCGGCGAGCGGGGGCTACTCTTTGTTGCGGGGCGCAGGCTTCTCATTGCAGTGGCTTCTCTTGTTGCAGAGCATGGGCTCTAGGCACGTGGGCTTCAGTAGTTGTGGCACACGGTCTCAGTAGTTGTGGCTCAAGGGCTCTAGAGCACAGGCTCAGTAGTTGTGGCACACGGGCTTAGTTGCTCCACGGCACGTAGGATCTTCCTGGGCCAGGGCCCGAGCCCGTGTCCCCTGCACTGGCAGGCAGATTCTCAACCACTGCGCCACCAGGGAAGCCCCTCGCAACCATCTTTAAGAAACTAGTCCAATGTTAGCCCTGTATTCACTTGAAGAGCTTGAGGCCCAGAGAGGTTGAAGAATTTACCTAGTCTCAGCTAATGAGTGGGGTGCCTGAAGGCAGGTTGCAGAGTTTGGCTGAAGAGCCTGGGGCTAGGGGCAGTTAGGAAGAGGAGAAAATGTGCTCGTTCATGCAGACGTTCACCAGGTACGGGCAGCTGTGTGGGTAATCCCAGGGAGAAGGCATGGCTTGAGCAAAGGCTAAAGGGCAGTGGATGACCAGAAGTGCAGGACTTCTGACTGGAAGGGGGTATAGGAGGGGGGTGTAATGAGAGCCAAGCCTAACCATGCAACACAGAATGGAGCGAAGCTAAGAGATGAGAGCCTAGGGCATAGCTTCCTCACCTGTCATTTTGTCTTTATTCAGGTGAGTCCCGAATAAACAGAAATCACCAACTCAGAACTTCTTTCTTGTATGTGCTGTGCTTGTCTACCCAGCTGTCTGCTAGACTTCTTTACCTGTATACTCCTCTGACATTGCAAACTCATTGTGTCCAAAACAGAATTCCTCTCCCATACCTGTGTCCTATAGAATCACTCCAGCTACTGAGCTCCAGCTACTGGACCATGGAGTACCAGAATAAATGAGATCTCACTCTTTCTCTCAGGATAGCACAGTCAGCTGGAGGAAATAGGCTCCTAAAGAGATTTATAATGCAGTGCTGCGGGAGAGGGGATGGGGGGAGCGAGGGATAGGTCAGGAAGAGTTACCTGGAGGAGACGATGTGAAAAGGCCAATTGGGAGAAGAAGGACGTTCCAGGGAGGGGCAACAACACGAACAAAGATGAAGGGGATAGATGGCAGGGGGCATAAGGCAGCTTCCAGCAGCATGGTGTTGGTGGAGCATGACATCCAAGACAGGAGACATTGGCCGGGCCAGCATGCTATGCAGTCACCTAGACTAGAATCCTGGGAGTCGTCTTTGAGTCCTCCCTTACCAGAATATACTAACAGTGACCTTGGGCAAACCAATTCACCTCCTGTGCCTCAATTTTCTTATCTGTAAAATGGGGTCACTCTGAGGTTTAAATGCAACAGTACTTGTAAGAGCATATGAGAGACACATAGTGAGTACTCGGTAAGCATAGCTATTACTGTCAACTGCCTCTCCCAGCCCGTATACTCTCAACTACCAAGTCCCATTGGTTCTTCTTCCTTAAAGTCTTTCTACTCTGGTTTCTCCTCTCCCTGCCCCCTCCTCTTATGCTGGTGGAGGCCACCGTCACTGCCAATTTTGACTGCGGCAGCAGCCTCCCAGCTGTCTCTCTGCCTCTTTCCCCGCCTCTCTGATCCCAGTTGCAGATCTGATCCTGTTATTCCTCTGCTTAAAACTCTCCAAGGGCTCCCCTCTGCTTACAGGTCAAAGTCTAACCTCCCTAGGTTGGCAAACAAGGCCCTTCAGAAGCTGACCATCCTTCTTTCCTGCTGCCCTCAGCCCCAGCATCCTACCTTTTAGGGAGGGAGGTGGCTGGGGGTGGCTGATTGCACCTGGTTTTCTCAGGTGTCTGAACCTTGGCCCATGCTCTGAAACACAGCCCTTCCTCCTTTATGAGACTCCCCCTCTCCTTTGACCTCCCCATCCTACTGGGCTCCTCTCTTGGAACCTTTCAGGGTACTCCTCTCCCCAACAGCTTTTCATTTTGTACTGTAATGAGGACTCCTCTCTGTGGGTTGTAAAATCCCAAAGGCCAAGGACTACATCTTTATCTTTATATTCCTTGTGCTTAGCCCAGCACCTGGCATATACTGGGTGAGCAATCCTTGGCTGTCTGATCGACTGAAGGACTGAATGGACTCTCGCAAGGGGTAGTACACCTATGCTAACGGGCTGGAAGTCATGCTTTAGCTGCAAAATAGATCCAAGGAGCTGTTTGAGGACTTCTCTTGTTTTTGCCCTCTACCACCTGGCATGCTTGTCATTATGCAATCCAGACACTCATGGTCAACATTGATTTAGGATCCTTTTTGATTAAGAAGCTGCAGCAAAGTCTACACAGATTAGTTTTTGACCTTCAGCCCTTCACACTTTAAAAGTTTCTTTCTGGGGCAAAATTAAAATTTTATTTTGAGCCTGTGAAGGAGCACTTTAATCTTTTCCTTTAAAACATGATGTTCTTTGTAATAGGCGTGTGGATTTTTCTATTAGAACTTAGTCCTAGGCAAACAGTCCGTAGCTACCAAGGAAGTTTCTAGAACAATTCAACATATGTTTTGCGAGTGCTTACTATGTGTCAGGTACTGTTGTGGGTTCTGGAAGTAAAAACAAAATTAAAAACTGTTCTCATGAATCTTACATTGTAACGAAGAGGCATGGGTCTTTACCTTCCGGAAAAAATGAAAAAGAATGTGGGATTTTCAACACTGAATCAAATAGGTACAAGGAGGAAAGAAAGGAAAGGAAAGGCTTTTCTCTAATTAGGGTTCCTGCAAGGTCTTTTGGCCACTGTGCCTGCAAGGGTGGAATCAAAGGAAAGCTGAGATAATCAGTATCAGGCCCGGTGTTTAAAATGCAGGAATGGTGACTATAGTATTTGAAAGCTTACTAGAGTCTTTGGCAAACATTTATTGTGCTTTTTATGCATTAGGCAGAGCTAGGCACTGTGGACAGAAGGTGAATAAGGGATGGTCCTGCCCTCCAGGGGTTTGGGTCTAGCTCAGGTCCAGTGGGAGACGCAGAGGAGGGAACAACTCCTAGTATTATCACAGCTGGTCCCTGCCCTGCTTGTCTCCTAATGCTGCTGCAGAGTTACATGAAAGAGCAAAGGTGAAAATGTTATGAAAACCTAGAAAGTCCTAGAGCAATGTAGTACACAGCACTGTGGTGTGTTTATTGTCATTACTGTAGGGAAAGCTCTGTGGAGTGACGCACACTCTCTACACTTTGATTAATTCATCAACACCTTAGGGGAGACCTTCCAAGGCACCAGTTCCTACCTGGTGCCAGCCTGCATCTACTGTGTGTGCTAGGCACTCAGTGTTTTTTAAATGAATGAATTTCAGTCACAATGTAAAGGAGGAATTTGAGGCCCAGGGAGCTTAGGTGATGAGATACAGGCTACACAGCTAGGAGGAAAGGGTTGGACTTGAATATTAACTTTTCTGTAAGCCTATAAAATACACAGCAGACATAGAATAAATCACACCAATATTTCTGAGGGACATACATATGCACACACACACACACACACACACACACACACACACACACACATCCCACACTATTTTGTTTTCTTACCGGTGGATTCTCTAGAGCCTTTTATAAACAATTTTAAGTGATTTACAAAAAGACAAAAAAAACCCCCAACCAGATGTAGTAAACAGTTGTAGCTCACTCTGCACAATAAATATGTATTTGGTAAAGCAAATGGTATTTCCAGTACACTTGTGTAGGGTAGTAATTAAAGGAATCATACGGTGAATTTTTTGGTAAAGTCAATAGTTATGCATCATTTGCCTGTTTGGTAATTCTTGAGTTTCATCTGTCCATATGTATAAGCAGACTTCTAATATGTTTTTAAGGGTTTAATGAAAACATTTTCTTTTCCTTTTTAAATTTGTCCTTCCTTTCTTGCCAGTGAGATGTTTTCCCAGGCTTTGTGGATTGTGGATTCCAGGGAAGGATTTTACCAGGACCTGGAGATCCTAGACCAGTAGCATTGCCACCACCTGGGAGTCTATTAGAAATGCAGTTGTCAGTTATATATCAATAAAATGGAAAAAAATGCAGAATTCCAGGCCCACCCCAGAGATAGTAAATCAAGCTCTTCACTTTAACAGGATACCCAAGTTTTTGCAGTCTCAAATTTTCCGTATTTTTCCAAACATTTCTTGCTCAACCAATCAGTTATTGTGTTAAAATCTCCCCCTCTGATGATGGATTTGTCAGTTTCTCCTTGTAGCTCTATTAATTTTTGCTTCATATATTTTGAGGTTATTTAATCTCAAATAACTCAGATGTAACATTTTTTAATATCTTCCTGAAGAATCAGACCTGAACCTTTTATCATTATTTATTGACTGTCTTTATCCTTAATAATTGCTTTTTGTCTTAAAGCCTTTTTCATCTAAAACTAACATAGCTACTCTAGCTTTATTTTGATTAATGCTTGCTATATCTTTTTATATCTTTTACTTTCAACATTTCTGTGTCCTTATGTTTTAAGTGTTTCTCTTATAAATAGCATTTAGTTGATTTTCTTTTTGCTTTCTAAATCCATCTCACAATCTCTTAAATAACAAATTTAGACCATTTACATGTATTGTTACTACTAGTGTAATTGAACTTAATTCTACCATTTTACTTCAGATTTTCTCTTTGTCTTGTTTTTTCCCTATGCTTTCTCATTTATTTCTCTTATCTAAGTAGAATTTTTTTGTTAAATTTCTTCTCCTGTTCTTCCTCACCATCTGTCTCCCACCCCCTTCAGCACAGCAAACTGGTTTGGAAATATAGTTTATTTCTGTTATTTTAATAATTACCCTTCTACTTATGGTTAAATCTTACCTAACAAATTCTACACATATTCATTACATTTTGTTTCACTAACTCTAAATTTAATATGTTAACCTCTCCCCTGAATAATACTTTGATTTTGAGCACCCAGCTCATGGCTTTGTATAGTATGATTATTTTGCATTTTAGTTATATTTCTTTTAAAAAATTTCCCAAATTAGATATTATAATTATCATTTTATATTGACAATTTTTGTTTAGTTTTGCCTACATATCTACCGGAATTCTGCATTTGGTGGGAAAATGAAAATAGGCATGGTACCTGCTTTTTTTGCTGTGGTTAAGATGAAAGATAGGTTGAATGTTGAGATGGGCCTGATTATTTGGTTATAAGACCATACTGTTTATAAGTATACCCAAAATAATTTGAGACAAAGAAAATTGGGTTAATTTTGTCACATGTTTCTGTTTAAGTGGGCCTCTGAAAACAGAATCCCCGAGATGATGTCTATCTCATTCCCTGCAGAACCTCATCAAATAAATGACTGTCAAAGATGTAGCACCAGATACAACAGGAATCCACCTAACACAGCTTATGATGTTAATCTGTCCTCCTCTGTCTTTGCCTTTGTTCTCAAATATTGGTCTAGTGTAAGACAAACCTAGGTTTTAATTCCAGCTTTGTGACGTCCCTGAAGTGTGACTCTGGGCAAGTTCCCTGATTTTGTGAGCCTCTAGTCCCTCATCTGGATAGTGGGATAATCACACCTACCTTAAAAGAGTTGTTTTGGAGCACAAATGAAATAATGATGTAAATGAAATAATGAATATTTAGCATAGTGCCTGGCAAGGAGTAAGTACTCAATGACTATTGTTGTATGAATCCACCACCATCTCATTTTTTTAGACATTTTTTGCAGAATTTGCATTCCTAATTTGTCCTACTGTGATTTCTGCCCCCTTTGCTTCTTTAAAAAAGCTATTGTCCATACAGACAGGTGGGCAAGACAAATTTATAATTTAACAAATAGTTATAAAATGAATACTGTGTTACCACCACCTAGGTCAAGGATAGAACATTCCCAGCACCATAGAACCTACCCCCACTCCCTGTACTTCTTCACAATTTCAAATTGCTTTCTTCCTCACCAGATGTAATCACCATGCTGACTTTTGTGCTAATTATTTTGTTACTTTTCTTTACTGTTTTACCATTTATATATGCATCTATAAACAATACAATTTAGTTTTGTTGTTGAAATTTTCATAAATATAATCATATACCATTTGGGTTTTGCTTCTTTCATTAAACATTATGTTTGTGAGATCCATTGATAGTATTTTGTGTAGCTTTGCTTCATTCTTGTCCTTTGCTATATGGTATTCCATTTTATGGGTACCTTTGTTCTTTTTAAGTATAAAATAAAAATAATAGCTAACACTAATTGGACACTTTCTATGTACTACTTTATAAAGTAAGTGCCTTTATTATCTACATTGTACATACAAGGAAACAGAGCCCCGTAGAGATAAAGTATTGTGCCCAAGGGTTGGAACCAGGTATCTAATCTGGATACTAACTCCAGAACCCACAAAGTTTATTAACCTCATTCATAGTCTCAAGTTCTTCCACTAGGTACCTGATTTTGTTTTTTTAACTACAGTTGGTTCCTAGAGGATTAAATGGATAGTCAAGCCCTCCCACAAAAATCTAACATTTTTGTTTTAATTCTTATATAGGAAAACACCTTCCTTTACAGAGTCACTTTGTACCAAAACTGCCACAGGTTTTTGTACTTCTGCTCTTTGAGTCTTTTCAAAATATTGCCACCCAAACTATGCCCTAGTTTTACCATTCAGATTCAAGTCAAATTTCAGTAGTTTTTCCTGTTCAAATGTACGCACAGCCTCTTCCCAAGCATTCATTCCTAACTCAAGCATTATGCTTCCTTATTGATTACTGATTTCTCAATGTGCTTTTCTTCTTCATTCCTTTCCTCTCCATTCAGAAGCATTTCTGTGGCTATTGAATCTCTCCCTTCACCCTCCTCCCCCCCTTTGATGCCATTGACATTGTCCCTGGGAGGTCTCCTCCCTTCCAAAATCTTTTAAGGACAGATCATTAGTGAAGGGTTTAAAAAAAAATTAGGAATGACAAGTTTAGAGTAGTTTGATATGTTTTAGGTCTGGGTTTTGTTGATTCAGCTGATTCCACAAATATATATGGAATGACTTGCTCACATTTTGTGAAGCTGACTTATTTTTATTAGCCATGCCTCATCCTCTTCCACCTCCCAACCCCTAGCCCAGAAAAAGTGAGATAAGCATTATTGTCACCATTTTCAGATGGAAAGACCAATACTAAAGGAAGTCAACAGCTTGACCGAGTTCAAGGAGTTCATGTGCAGCAAAGCTGGGACTTCAAACCCTAGGTGTGCTGACTCTCAGCCCTGTGCTCCTTCTTTTTGATCACGGCAACCTCTACTGAAGTTATAACTAATAGGAAGGGGAAATGGTCCTTTGTTATCCTTTCTTTAATTTCATGCATTCCTTTGTTCTTTCAACCAACGAACATATATTGAGGATTCACCTTATGCCAGGCAAAACACTAAGCTCTGGAGATAACAAACTGAAAAACGTGTGGACCTGCCCTTGACAAGCACATGGTTTGGGATACCCATAAAACGAGTGCAGTCTCGCATGCACAGTGCTGTTGGAGGTGTGTCTACTGTTCCCGGAAGCCCCCTAGAGAGGGGGGATGGTCTGGGAATATTTCTTAGAGGAGAAGTTGGCCACGTGCACTTGCTCGAATTAATTTTCCCCACAATAAAAATAGTCTTAAAATATTTTTTTACCTCCCTGTTTGTGGACCTACAGTGGCCTTGATGTGGGCTCTGAAGGGCTCCCACTACTTCCCCGCCCTCTGGCTCACTACCTGCGTTTGTCAATACTTTCTAGCTGCTTTCAAACCACAAGCATATCCGGACACGCCGGCGGATGACTCCCATTTCCTGCCCTCTCTGTCCAGGTACCTGCTGTTCTTTCCTCCTCCTCATCTGCAAAGCCATCTTCTCTAAAAATCCGCATTGCTCTCTCAATAAAATATGACTCAGTACGTTTCTAGAAACCCTTTCTCTTTGACTACGTTTGACATTCTTGATGATTTCTTTCCCTCGGACTTCTAATTTTCATCATTATAGATCAGAGTTTCAAAGTTTTCCTGGTATCCCATAACATGTAATATTCAAATATTTCCTTCAGGTCAGTTTCGCAGCCATTCTTACAGTAACTCTGTGTAAACTGTAGCGTTTTATATGAAACAATATGTATTTATTTTGATATTTTAAATCACGTATGCCCTGCCTTCTTCATAAACAATTTGAAGCAGTTCTGATCTCGATTTGAGCTCTGTTCTGCCACATGCTGTCGTGTGACCTCGGGCAAGGTGCTCGGCTGCCTGGAGCCTCAGCTTTTCCACCAGAGACGTGGGGTGACGCGCGCCCTATTTCACGCCGTGCATGAGACGATGTGGCTGAAAATGCTAGGGTGCCGTGTGAATGGGAGGTTTTGGTGTCTTTGCCCCTCTGTTGGGAACATGGTCTGCTCATGGTAGTGAGGACTGCAGTTCAGCTGGCTGCTGAACAGAAAAGCCTTGCAGGGAATTGCCCCCGCTTCTCTGTCTCCACGGCTGCTCCTCCCATGGTTTGGCCACCACCATCTCTCATCAGGATGACTGCAGTGGCCTCATAAAGGAGTCTTTCTGCCTCTCCTTTCATCCTCCTCCTGACTGTTCTCCTTGCTGCCTCAAAGTGATCTTTCTGAAATGAAAATGGGATCCTGCTCTCTTGGCAACATCCAAACTTGTTAACGTGGTTTATAAGACCCCTCGTAGTCCAGCGGCTGTGCACCTCTCTTGTACTGTGTTCAGCTGCTAACTCGTGAAGCAGAGGCTTCCGAGTCTCCAGACAAGATGATAGCGCTCTGCCTGGATCCTTCCCCTCAATTCACCCCCCTTTTGCCTAGTTCACTTCCCCCAGGAAGCCTTACCTGATACCCTCTAGTCTGGGTCAGGTGTTTTCTCACCTTCCCCTGTAACCCTCCCCCAGCAACCTCCCCCTATTATAATAAAGTGACACCAAACTGAAATTGCCTGTGTGACAGTCTGGGTTGTTTGTTGAAATGTTTCAATGCACCTAGCATTCCCTAAATGTCAATGAATGAACCAATGAATAGGTATGAGATACTCAGACACAGACAGCTGGTTTATTTACCAGCAGTCATATACTTTGTGGTCATGGTGTTTACCAGGATGTAATTAACCTTCTCCTCTTTTGTTTTCTTAAACAGACAAAGATATAAGCAGTGGGAGTTATAACCTTTCCTCCGCAACGACGGGCAGCTACTACAGTTGTGTCAGCCAGATCACCATAGGTGAGCCACCGTGCCGGCTTTTAATGAAACCTATTATTGCCTATAAAGGTTGGGGGTGCAGGGCTGTGGAAGGAGTGAGTAGAAAGGGTAAGCGCATCAAATTTATTTTCAGAGTCAGGGTAAATACTTGTGGACTCACCTTGTTGGGGTGCCCTCTTGTGGATCCTTATTGCTTTTGCATAGAGATGGATGGAGGAAATGTGATCCAGAGAGATTAACAAAACAAAACAAAACACAGGTTTCCCAATTTCTCTTCATTTGCTTTCTCTTTCATTTGTGTATCACCTATATTATTAGGTACTTAATATTAAAACTGACTCTTTAAGATTTATTTTCATTTATTTAAAAAAAATTTATATCACAACTGCAAATAGAAAATGTACATTTCCCATAAGTATAAGTTAATGCATACATGCATAAAATAACAAATCAGTGTTCCTGAATGCTAGCTATGCTTTGGGGGATTCTGTGTATGCCAGCTGTCCTGTCCCCTGACTTCACAGAAATAAAATTCCATGTCATAGCACATGGCCTTCTCAGAAACTTGAAGTCTGCAGTTTGGGGTGTGTGGTTCTCTATCCCTTCCCCGCTGGATGAGGAACCCCCCTATGGAGACGGTAGGATCCTGGCAGAATATACTGTGTTCACCTAGCACTCTCCCAGCCGCCTTCCTGCTCACCTTTAAACATGTTTTGTTTTGGTCAAAAAGGGAAGAGTGACCATGATTATTTTTCTGTCTGCCGAATCTTTCCTCTCCTTTCCACTTCCTTTCAAACTTTTCTTGATTTAAGAATCTTGGCTATGACTTAGAAACAAAAGAGTAATGGTGATACTTGCAGCTAACATTTATTTTGCACTTATCGTTTGTCAGCTGCTCTTGGCCCTTGACATACATTATTTGACTTAATTGGGACTCTATGAGGAAGGTACTGTCATTTCCCCATCTTACAGATGAGGAAACTTGCTGTTTGCCTCACAGCCAGAAATGGATGTGCCTAGGATTCCAATCCAGGAATGACACAAGCTCATGCTTTGAAACACAGTGTCATGGTTTCTCAGACTCCAGCAATGTGAACCCCTGTAAAAAGAAGTAATAATTATGAGCCTCTAAAATGGATTTAAATTATTTTTATTATAAGGATACCTAAGTATGTTCCAACATAAAATGTAACTAACTATAGACACCTTATTTTCCAAATAGCCATAAAAATCAAATCAAATTTATAAATGAAATTTAAAACACTGAGAAGAAAAACAACCACAAATTCACCACATTAATTTAAGGTGATGGGCTTTGTTATTTTGCTGAAATGCAATCACTGCTTGTAATGCAACGCGGTCCTGGCTGCAGCAGTGAAGGTTCTTTGCACTGAGCTCAGTATTTACAGTATTTACGGTAACTCTGCTGTGCCACCACCTCTCTCTGTTCAACCCACTCTGAAATCTCTGTTAATGCTCTCTCAGGTGAGATTATTGGATCTTTGTTTGTTTGCACCTTTGTTTGCACCTTGACATTCCCCTCTCTCTCTCCTCTTCTCATTAAGTGTATCAACTGGTGGCAACTTGATGGAAACACAAAAGCAAACTCAGGCACTAAAATTAAGTGGCAAAATTTGGTCCATGGTATGCACATATTCATTTTTAAATGATTAAATTGACTTTTAAATGAAAAATGAAAACAACTTAAAAATCCCTGTGGAGAGTTCATGGACCCTGGTTTGAAAACACTAAATAACCTAAAATGACATTCCTAAAGACATTTGTTAAGTAGTGGGAAGTTGTTTAGAGTTCAGAGTAGGAGGGTGACAGGATGAATGCATGTATGAAAGGTTATTTGGGTGGTGAACAGGATGGATTTCATGTGCAAGAATCTGGTGTTATGACAGAGTAAGTGGCTCTGACTGTGGTCTTGACATGAGACAGTAATGAACGTGGGAAGTGGGATAGAGAGGCAGGTCTGGAGGGAGAGGCATGGAAGAGTCAGGAGGACTAGTCATTGCCTGGATGTGCCTCAGATAGTGTGCCCTGAGACTTTGAGTCAGGTTGACAGGGAGTCTGAGCCGTTCATTGAAATACAGAGGTCAGGAAGAGGACTGCATGGCTCTAGGGTCCCAGTGTGTTGGGTTTGAGGTCCCAGTGAGACCCCCCACCTCAGAATGACCCACAGGAAGTTGGAAATGTGGAGAGTATGGGCAGGAGATGAAGATGTTGGCATTCCCTTCACAGAGAGTTCAGTTGAATCTTTGGAAGAGGATGAAATTATAAGAGTGGGCATCAGTATATTGAGTGTGTAGAGGGTCAAAGACCAATCTTTGGGGGAAGCACAATTAGGATAGAAATAACGGCAGTGGTAGGAAAACCTAGCAAGTACATTTCTTGAAATGCCCAGAGAATTTCTAGAAGGGGAGACTGAGGAGGGTTAAAGTTAAAAGGCTGCCCTGGTGACATCCCATGTCAGTGGATGGTGGGAGGGGAGCCAGCTTACAAGGCTCTGAATAAGGAGTGATGAGCTGTGAGTAGAGACCTCCATTAAGACACTTGTCAGTGAAAGTGGAGGGGTAAACAGTGAGGACCATATGGGAGCTTTCTGTGCCAAGTGCTGTTCTAGTTGTTTTTCCTGTATTTACTCATTTAAGATGAGTAAATGCCACCAGAAAACTACTAGAGCTAATCAATGAATTTGGTAAAGTAGCAGGATACAAAATTAATGCACAGAAATCTCTTGCGTTCCTATACACTGATGATGAAAAATCTGAAAGAGGAATTAAGGAAACACTCCCATTTACCACTGCAACGAAAAGAATAAAATACCTAGGAATAAACCTACCTAAGGAGACAAAGTATGCAGAAAACTCTAAGACACTGATGAAAGAAATTAAAGATGATACCAACAGATGGAGAGATATACCATGTTCTTGGACTGGAAGAATGAACATTGTGAAAATGACTATACTACCCAAAGCAATCTACAGATTCAATGCAATCCCTATCAAACTACCAATGGCATTTTTCACAGAACTAGAACAAAAAATTTCACAATTTGTATGGAAACACAAAAGACCCCGAATAGCCAAAGCAATCTTGAGAAAGAAAAATGGAGCTGGAGGAAGGAGGCTCCCGGACTTCAGAGTATACTACAAAGCTACAGTAATCAAGACAGTATGGTACTGGTACAAAAACAGAAATATAGATCAATGGGACAGGATAGAAAGCCCAGAGATAAACCCACACACATATGGTCAACTAATCTATGACAAAGGAGGCAAGAATATACAATGGAGAAAAGACAGCCTCTTCAATAAGTGGTGCTGGGAAAACTGGACAGCTACATGTAAAAGAACTAAATTAGAACACTTCCTAACACCATACACAAAAATAAACTCAAAATGGATTAAAGACCTAAATGAAAGGTGAGACACTATAGAACTCTTAGAGGAAAACATAGGCAGAACACTCTATGACATAAATCACAGCAAGATCCTTTTTGACCCATCTCCTAGAGAAATGGAAATAAAAACAAAAATAAACAAAAGGGACTTAATGAAATTTAAAAGCTTTTCCACAGCTAAGGAAAACATAAACAAGACAAAAAGACAACCCTCTGAATGGGAGAAAATATTTGCCAGTGAAGCAACTGACAAAGGATTAACCTCAAAAATTTACAAGCAGCTCATGCAGCTCAACATCAAAAAGCAAACAACCCAATCCAAATATGGGCAGAAGACCTAAATAGACATTTCTCCAAAGAAGATATATAGATTGCCAACAAACACACGAAAGAATGCTCAACATCACTAATGATTAGAAAAATGCAAATCAAAACTACAATGAGGTATCACCTCACACCAGTCAAAATGGCCATCATCAAAAAATCTACAAACAACAAATGCTGGAGAGGGTGTGGAGAAAAGGGAACCCTCTTGCACTGTTGGTGGGAATGTAAATTGATACAGCCGCTATGGAGAACAATATGGAGGTTCCTTAAAAAACTAAAACTAGAACTACCATATGACCCAGGAATCCCACTACTGGGCATATACCCTGAGAAAACCATAATTCAAAAAGAGTCATGTACCACAGTGTTCATTGCAGCTCTATTTACAATAGCCAGGATATGGAAGCAACCTAAATGTCCATCGACAGAGGAATGGATAAAGAAGATGTGGCACATATATACAATGGAATATTACTCAGTCATAAAAATAAACGAAATTGAGTTATTTATAGTGAGGTGGATGGACCTAGAGTCTGTCATACAGAGTGAAGTAAGTTAGAAAGAGAAAAACAAATTCTGTATGGAAATCTTAAAAAAAAAAAAAGTGGTTCTGAAGAACCTAGGGGCAGGATAGGAATAAAGACACAGTTGTAGAGAATGGACTTGAGGACACGGGGAGGGGGAAGGGTAAGCTGAGACGAAGTGAGAGAGTAGCATGGACATATATACAATGTAAAGTAGATAGCTCGTGGGAAGCAGCCGCATAGCACAGAGAGATCAGCTCAGTGCTTTGTGACCACGTAGAGGGGTGGGATAGGGAGGGTGGGAGAGAGGGAGACGCAAGAGGGAGGAGATATGGGGATGTATGTATATGTATAGCTGATTCACTTTTTTATAAAGCAGAAACTAACACACCATTGTAAAGCAATTATACTCCAATAAAGATGTTAAAAAACAAACGAACAAAAAACCAGGAAAAAAAGGCAGACAACAAATTTCCCCCTAGAGACTTCAGAGAGAGCACGGCCGTGCTGAAATCTTGATTTCAGACTTCCAACCTCCAAAACCGTGAGAGGAGAAATTTCTGTTTTTTTTTAAGCCACCCAGTTTGTGATCCTTTGTTACAGCAGCCCTAGGAAACTCATATAACAGGTTCTTACTGACCTATGAAGTCACCTCTGAAGGGGCAGTGGGTATGTCACACAGTTTTCTCAGAAGGTGATGGGACAACTGATAGGCCCTTGAATGTTGCTTCTGTTTCAACAAACTCAAACTGGCTGAAACCATAAGGAAGGTTATTATTTCATGTAATAGGAAGGCCTGTTGGGAGGACAGGTTGAGTAGGCTGCTCGATGATGTTGTGAAAGACCTTCTCCCCTTTGCCTTCCTGGGAAAGTCTATCTTTTTGATGGCAGCCCCAAGGCTGCCGTGGTTCCAGGAATTTCACTCAGGCACAACAGTGATCAGAGAGAAAGGAGCTTTGGTGCCTTCCTCAGGTGTTCACTTGAGGAGCTGAAACTTTCCCCTGAAGCACCTCAGAGACTTCTGTCTCATTGCATGGGATTTGGTCACATGACCACCCTTCAGCAAATCACTGACAAGGGAGGTAAGATGGTGTTCTTTACACCCATCATGGCCCATGTGGAGGTCAGGGAGTGTGAGGTCTGTCTGCCCTGAGTCACAAGCTGCGTGGGAGTGGGATGAATTCCCAAACAAAATGTGACTCTGTTGGGAGGAAGGGGTGTGGGTGGAGGATGGATTCAGCACAGTCATCAGGCAGTGTCCACTGCCCACAGTCTGTCCAGTACAAAGCACTTTAAAAATATTTATAGTAAAAGCAGCAAATAATTAACAACTTTATACTCAAAGTACTGGAGGGAGGACATCTCTGAGTCATCTAGCAATTCTTTTTTAAAAGCTCCTTTTGTTTTCTTTCATCTCCTGTACTTCCGTCCTTCTCTTACAGGATAGTCATCTCACACAGAAGTGTCTCATTTGGGAGGGAATTCCATTTAAGAGAACAGCACACTTCTGGACTTCCTGTTAATGTAGTTCCTTATAGGAACCTATGTCCTGACCGAATAATTGCCAAAAGAATTGTCAAAAAATCCAATCAACAGAAAAAGTGACACCTGAAATTTTTCTACCTATCCATGAGACCCTTGGAAAACTCCTTATTTTCTTCTTTTTTTTTTTTTTTTTTCCTGGCCGCACGGCATGGCATGTGGGATCTTAGTTCCCCAACCAGGGATGGAACCCGCACCTTCCCCGACCAGGGACCGAACCCGCGCCCCCTGCATTGGAAGCGTGGAGTCTCAACCACTGGACCAGGGAAGTCCTGAAAACTCCTTATTTTCTGATAGTAAACTCCTATTTTTTCATGTATGAAAGATTTAAGAACTTTAAAGTTGATTAACATCTTTTTTTTTCTCAAGACAGCCTATAATTTTGAGTGTTCCTTACATGTCTCTGTTTAGGATTTGGGGGCTAGTGGGTGATAGTGTTGGCATGCAACTCAGAGAAAGCTGAGACCCCTGCTTCTACCCCACCCCCGACCTGGGGACAGGATGGTGGGTGAGGGAGAGTGAGTAGGCTGCCAATGTGACATTCCTGTTACTTGCCTCTTGGGCACTTGGACACTAGCTGTTCCCTTGGATGGTTGGATAACCACCCACCCCAAATACTTTGACCTCATTGTTGGTTTTAAATTTAGGCTGGTCCATTTCTATTCCATCAAAATTATGCAGATCTTATCATAGCTCATTTGTATCAGTGACATGAATTAATATATCTGCTAATGAACTCCATTTCTGGATTAAATGATGTGGTAATTTCCTAAAGTAAAAAAAAAAAGGGGGTGGCTTCTTAGCACTGTGAACAATATTTTTTCAAAATTAAGTATATGTTATAAATTAGCTATCATTTTATGAAAGAAATGGTAAAACCTGAAATTATGGAGAGTCCAGAGTTCCTTGGGACTTTTAAGCCTAACGCTTTCACGGTGTGTGATATATATTATACACCCTTCTCTGTATAATGACTCCCAAGGAGCTTGGGAATATGGAAAGAGAAGAGGCATTTAAGCAAGTTTCCGAATGAAACAACAAGGCGAGGGAAAACACGGTCCTCTAATTATCTTCTTGTAAAAGGATTCTCTGGTGTGAGTAGGAGGTAATACGTTTTCACATTTTTAATAAAAACATAATGGAGCATCAACTCGAATCGTGCCTCCTAGAATTTCATTTCTATGCCCCAGTACCCTCTTAGGAGCTACGGGAGATCCAAGAGTATTGATCACAAAATAAACACACTAGCATCAGAGGTTTAGTCCAACAAACAGGATCGGGGGGCAGCCTTGGCGTCAGTAGCGTTCAGTTCAGCCTCCACTGCAGCTGTGGCTCCATCGCAGTTCTGAACATTAATTTGTGTTCTCTGTGATTATCTTCAGAGGCTCCGTAGCCCTTACCGGAGAAGAATCACTCACCTCACTGTATTCCACTTACCTTTTAGGAAGGTGACTGACCAAGAAGAGTACAAGCAGTCCAGTCAGCATGTTCTCAAGGGTGTCAGCATTTCCCTTTCCTTGTGCATTCTGGTCCATTGAGATCCCTCTATAAAAAATTGTTCAGAAAGGAATAAATAACCTACGAGCGATTTGAGGGGGAAACAGACCCCGATTCCATCTCCTAGAATCCTTCTTGTTGCCTGTGTTCTCAGTGCGAGGCAGGGGACCAGAACACCCATGTTGTCTTTGATGAGCCTGGGCTTGAATCTGTTATTTCTTTTTTTTTTTTTTTTTGTGGTACGCGGGCCTCTCACTGCCGTGGCCTCTCCCGCGGCGGAGCACAGGCTCTGGATGCACAGGCTCAGCGGCCATGGCTCATGGGCCCAGCCTCTCTGCGGCATGTGGGATCTTCCTGAACCGGGGCAAGAACCCGTGTCCCCTGCATCGGCAGGCGGACCCTCAACCACTGCGCCACCAGGGAAGCCCCTTGAATCTGTTATTTCTGTGTAGTTATTGACCTTGCAGGAGTAATAATGTCCCTTAGCCTCGGTTTCCTCATCTGTCAAATGGGAATATTAGTACCTTCCTGACAGGGTTATTGTGAGGTTAAATGAGGTGGTCCTGATAGATCCCTTAGCACATTGCCAATAAGCATTAGACAGTATTGTATCTTTTAGTGGCTTTATCATTTTATGACAGTGAAGTAGATTGGTCATTCCTGGGCAGCAGGCGTGGTTTCAATGTGGATGAGTTCCAGATTTACAGCTCTGGTCCTATGTCTCCTAATCCTCATTTCCGTTGTTTTTTTCAGTGTACTGCCAGACATTTCCGCATAGATATTTCCACTAAAGCTCCACCTCCTCGTGTCTAAAAAAACACACTCAACTTTCTTCAGCCCTTGCCAGGCCAGTCCTTCTGATGGCCCCAGTGAGGATGAGGAAATGCACCATTCTGTTTGCCATAAGTCTTCTCTGACATCTTGCCAGCAAAAAACAAAGCTACCTGGTGGCCCCAAACTCCTTTCTTTCCACGTCATTGTTGTGTATCTCTCTGGACCTCTTTTCCTTTCTTGCTGCCAACATTTAAAGTTGGTCCCTTAATAACGTTTGCCTGGCCTCTACTTCACAGCCTCTTATGTCACCTCCTTGCCGCTGGTCTAGGAAGAATTCGGTGAGCAGTGGGTATCTATTGAATGCCAGGGGCAAGAGCTGAATAGAGAAATTCTGGGAGGGAGTTTTAAAGATGGCTAAGACACCCTCTGACCTTGAGGGATACTCAGCTCATGAGAGAGACACATAGAGAGAAGGAACACTTGGCTGTGAAGTGTGGGCAGGGACTGTCTGACACGTATCCATGTTCAAGTGGTTTCCCGCGTGGTGTGGGAGGGCTGCCCCAGACAACATCGGCCAGTCTGCAGGATCCATGCACGCCTCCTCCCTTGTTGTCCCTTTTGGGCTTTCTTGGTACCTCAACACCCCCTCCCCAATTTGGACTTTCTCCCCACACACCTCCAGCCCCTGCACACCAACACCTTTTACTGGGCCTCCCTTTACTGCGGTTAAGACAGCTTGGGGGAGTCAGAGGAATCTCCCCAGGAGGGGTCACCACCAGAGGAAGGAGGCCCAGATTCTGCCTTTTGCTGCCGTCCATTTGATTATGCCAGTCTCCACTTCACAAACTTTTAGGGATATTGCTTTGCCTAGCAAGTAAAATCTAATTTTCTTACCTTGGCATTTAAGACCCTCAGCTGTCTTGTATCAACCTACCTTTCCATTCTTGTTTTTTTCTGACTACCCTTACATTATATTTCTGAATTCTGTACCTCGGTTGCAAATACAAAGGCCTGCAGAGATCAGGCATGTAAGACAAATAAGTGAAGCAGGCTAAGAGTAAGGTATTAGGGAATGGTGGGGACTGCGGCAGACAGGAATTCCTTTACTCCGCTTTAAAAGAGTGGCTCTGTGGTTGCTTCAGCTGACAGTTGCCACATGGGAATGGGTCCAGTGTTGCTTGATCTTTAGGAGAAGATCAAGAGATTTTTAAAGAGAGGACAGAAAGCTGGATTTTTGTTGAGAATGCTCTAGACTTTTATTGTTGTCAATTTTAATTTGAACTTCAAATTAAGAAAAATGTGGGCTAACAAAACACATCTACAGAACAGATCTGTCCCTCTGATTGTTTTAGGTGGCAACCCTTGCCTAGAAGGCCAAGTTCATGCCATCTTTTCCACGGCCTAGTTCCTCCACCTAGAAAGGGCTTTGTCCCCTGAAATCCTGGGGAATGTTTTGTCCCACTTTAAACTACTTCTTTCATCTTGCTTTGTACTGTCGTTAGTTGGAAAAAGGGAAAGAACATAGATTTTGGAGCCAGACAGATCTGGGCTTAAATTCTGCCTCTGGCACTTAACGGCTGCTTGACCTAGGGCAAGTTGAGGTCCAATTTCCTGTAAAACGGAAAGAGTAATTGTATCCTTGTACAGTTGCAGTAAGGATTACAATCACTTATGCAAAGTACCTAGAACATAATAGACTTTCAGTTATCTTTTTCATTATGATCACAAGTCTTATCTCCTTTATTGGACTCTGAGCTCCTTAAGGGCAAAGACTGGGCACCTAGAACATAGTATGTGCTTAATAAACATAGGTCGACTAGTGAACAAGATTCATCCAGTGTGACAGTTCCCACCTATTTATCGGTAACATGCATCCTTATCTCAAGTGGTGTTTGATTTGACGCGCAGCTAAGACTTTGGGGGAAATATAGAAAGAAATACGGTATAAGGCTTTGATTGCTGATCTGACCTTATGTGTTTGTCTTGCCAGGTTACGACGTTGCTGGGCCTGTTGCAGTTGGGCTCACCCACTGGAAAAATCCATATGCACAAGGCAGACCCACCCTCCCGTCAGATCTGCCTCTCTTCGTCTCCAAAGATGCAGGCATCCCGGTATATCACCAATCCCTCACTCGCAAGACTGAGCTGGCCACGCCTCTGTCTTGCCCAGCCTCACTGTCCATCACTCCAGTGCCTTCTTACAGCAGCAGCAGCCAGGAAACCCTGAGCCAAGACACAACAGGTAACAGTGCTATAGCTTCCTGTTGGAGATTCAAGACTCCATGTGTTTAAAAGTTCCTTCATGCATTTGCCTGCTGAATGGATTGCATCTGCATTTCTGCTTGTGTGATGCTATTCGCCCATGTTCACTGGCCTTTGATAGCTTGGCTGTATCAGAAGGAAGGTTAGGTGTGTTTAGAAATATTTGACCTAAGCGTTAGTTCTATTTGGTAAGATGTCGTCTGGAAATCAACTCTGAACCAGAATTCCAAGTTTTGTCATAGGACTTTTTGTTTAATTTTTATCCTCTATTTAGTGACAAGGCATTGATCTTGGATTACAGTCTTATATTCAAAAAAGTCATTTTTGAATACTTACCTCAGTTACTAGCAACACATGCTGCTCCACAAATTTGATCTGTGTCGTGGGTCTTCGAACCACTGCCAATGGGCCAGATCTTGGCTGCCACATGTTTTTGTTCAGCCCAAGAACTAAAAATAGTTTTTACTTTAAATGGTTGGTGTTTTAGTCAGTTCAGGCTGCTATAACAAAAGACCACAGACCAGGTAGTTCATAAAAAACAGAAATTTATTTCTTACAGTTCTGGAGGCTGGAAGCTTGAGATCAGGGTGCCAACGTAGTTGGGTGAGGGTCCTTTTTTGGGTTGCAGACTTCTCACAGTATCCTCACGTGACAGAAAGGGAAAGGGGCCTCTGTGGGGTCTTTTTTATAAGAACGCTAATCCCAGTCATGAGGGTTCCACTTTCATGACCTAAGCACCTCCCAGGGGCCCCGCCTCCTAATACCATCACATTAGCCATTAGGATTTCAAACGTATGAATTTTGGAGGGACACAAACATTGAGACCATACAGTTGGAAAAAATTAAAAGGAGAAGAATATTTTGAGACACATGAAATTCACATTTCAGTGTTCATATATAAAGTTTTATGGGACACAACCTCTTATGTATTGTCTATGGTTGCTTTCGGGTGACAAAGGCGGAGCCGAGTAATTGTGACAGAGACAGTACGGCCTGCAAAGCCTAAAATATTTATTATCTGGCCCTTTGCAGAAAATGTTTGCTGACCACTGATCTATGTGACCTTTGGGGCTCATAACTTAATCAGGGCAAGAAAAATGTTTACAACATCTTGTCTTAAAATTTGTCACTTCCATTACACATTGAATTGTGGGAAGCTTTATTCCTGCAAGGATGGCCACTTAATTGTTTTTATTTCTAAAGTCTGAGTTGGAGGTTTAAGTTATGCAAAATCTATCCTGCCACTTTTTTTGGTTTTTCTACAGATAGAGTGCTTAGAGGTGAAGGTTTAGTTGGAGTAATCCAATGTGTAATTCCTGTTCTGGAGATAAATTTTTGAATGTTGACCTTCCACATTCACAATGACACTCAACAAGTCACAGATGCTGCCACCTTGCAGAAGTTCCAGATTATCAAGAGCAATCCCTAAAGCAGCAGATTGCAGACTCGCTCAATGTTCAGAATCCCCACAGAACTGGTTAGAAATGAAGATTCCTGGGCTCTACCCCAGGGGATGCTGTGTCCATGGCACAGAGTGAGCTTCAGCATCTGCATTCTGCTCCCTCCGAGCTTCCTCCACACGCACCTTGGGGGACACGCTCGAAAGTGTCTTTGGTTAAGTGGTTGGATGATACTGCAGAGCGTTGGGGGATATTTGCATACCATTAGCTCTGCCGTGGCAAAACTGAGTATCTTTCTGATTGTCCTGATTGAATGTCAGTTGGAGAGTAGAAAGATCATGATCTGAAGTTCAAACATTTTCCATATTTAAGTTTGAAATCTCCTGGGTTTTGATGTTATCATGATTGAAAACTGACTCTGCTTGCTTTAAAAAGTTCAGTAAAATCCGAAATTAAGAAATAAAGTCCTGCCTTTGGCCGGGGGTAGCTGCGAGGTTATGGCATTTCATGGTAAAGAGGACTGTGAAACGGCAGCTGCCGGAATAACATTTTATCACATTTCCCTCTGAGTTGGCTTTTTCTTTCTGTTTCCATAGCGCGTCACACTCGGAAGCAATCTGATTTTTGGAGGAGGTTTCTATTTTTAACTTGTACGTTTTCAAAAACAAATTAAAAGCCCGTATTTCTTTTCTATCCTAGGAACTTTCCATTAGCAATAAAATATTTAATTTTTCCAAAGAACTGGTTTTTAATCATAATAATTTGTATACTTACAAAATAAGTCTGACACTTAAGGATATATTAAACAAGCATGGGGTATTTTAAAATAGAAAATTATAGATGCTGGTGTAGCTTCTGTAAGACTCAGTTATGATTATAGGTTAATTATTGCATTTATTTGATTTCTTATAGCAGTTTATTGATTTTAATAGTGTTTTTTGTGTGACAGCTTCCAGTTTCCTATTTTTTAATAGAGTTAATTTATTATATATATATATGTATATATATGTTGCTAGTTTGAAGAAAACTCTGAGGTAAGTCAGTTTAACTATAGCAGAATGTCCTACAAATTCCAGACTTTGCTAGACATCCCTTCATATTTCTAATCTGTCTTTCTTCTGCATAAACTTCAGGTCTGATGTAGAGGAGCTTAAAATTTGTAGGCACAAAATCACCATACAATTATTTATTGATTGTTGGAGTTTTCTCATGTTTAAGAATTCTCCAAACATATTTAAAAATCATTTTTCCATTTATAATCCCTACAACTCTACAATTCTAGAAGCAACTGAAAAAACACTGAGTGACTAGACCTTTTGAAATTCTCATTTTATTGAGCTGTTTTCACTCTTGCCACTACCTTATTCCATCATTCCTTCCCTTCATCATGTGACTAATTTCATCGTGTGTAGAAGTTTCTTCTTGGGTTGGACTTTACTTAATCCTGTTTGCTACCTTGTGCAGTTAACAACCTGTGAAACTGCATGGTGGCCCTGGACGCAATGCTCCTTCTTGGTGGCAGAGAATGTTTTAATCAGTAAATTAATTGTAGCAGGTTAAGTTGGAAGAACAGTGTCTGGCTTGTTTTATCCCTCCATTCATCCATTTCTCCATACGTTCATCTATCCATCCATCCAATACATACTAAATTTCCACTGTGTGTCATGTACTGCAGTAAACCCTTGGGATAGAAAATTGAGTAAAGCATCACCCCATATAAGAAGCTCAAAGTCTGCAGGAGGAGAAAGATATGTAAATCAAGTATTTTAATTCAGTGTTATAAGTGCTAAGGTAGAATTTTTCACATTAGGTGATCACACACACATTTTTGTTATTAAATTATTTAATTAATATGCTATTAAAATACTACTAATAAAGTGTGAAAATGTGATATAAAATATAACATTAAAATATGTAAGTAAAAACACATTGAGTGCAAAAGATATTATTAACTTATTTCTTCAATTAAAAGAAGATGAATTTGAGAGAACCATAGGAGGAATGTTTGGAAACCGTCTCCATCTCAGATATTCTGAGTAGGTTTGATACTCAATTTTTGCTAACCAAGCTTTACAACTTGCATCATCACTACCACACAACTTACATTTTTGGTCACTTTCTACCACCAACTGATTCTCAGCCACTCTCTTCCATTGTTTTTGGTTCCCAGCTGTGTGCTGATGACTCCAAAGTGATATTTCCCTGTCTTATTTCTCTGACAAACTTTAAAGATATATTTACAACTGCCTACCAGAACTTTCAGCCTGGATATATCCCAGACATGTCAAAACTTATGTGTCCCAAATGGAACTTTCTTTTTGGTAGCGCACAAAGCTGAATTTCTTTTTTTCCCCCCCTCCTATCTTTTTTTTTGTTTCTATAAATTTATTTGTTTATTTATGGCTGCATTGGGTCTTCGCTGCTGTGCGCAGGCTTTCTCTAGTTGCAGCGAGCAGGGGCTACTCTTCGTTGTGGTGTGCAGGCTTCTCATTGTGGTGGCTTCTCTTGTTGCGGAGCACGGGCTCTAGGCACGTGGGCTTCAGTAGTTGTGGCTCACAGGCTCTAGAGCGCGCTCAGTAGCTGTGGCACACGGGCTTAGTTGCTCCACAGCATGTGGTATCTTCCTGGACCAGGGCTTGAACCCATGTCCCCTGCATTGGCAGGTGGATTCTTAAGCACTGTGCCACCAGGGAAGTCCCAAAGCTGAATTTCTCACTCTGTTTAATGGTGCCACAGCCCATCCAGACTCCCAAGCCAAAAACTGGGTGTCCTCAAGCTTTAACCCTCTGCTGGCCATCAGCCTCCGCAGCCAGCTGGCTAACATGTTCATTGCCTACTTTAGAGATAGCTCTAATTCAGAGCATCCTCTCCATCCCCATGGCACCATCTCAGCTCAAGCTCTCATCGTCTCTACCGGACTAGAGCAGCCTCCCCACATCTTAATTCTTCCATGTCCTCAGGGTTAGTTTGCCAAATTCATCTCTTTCTCTCTTTTCCACTCTTCCTCCCTCCCTGCCTTCCTCCCTGACTTGAAAAATCTCTATTGTTTCCCCATTGTCAGTAGAAGAAAGCCTAGACACTTTATACGTGGTACATGAGGACCTTCCTAAGTAGCGTTAACTGACTCTAGCATCTCTCATCACTCTCTGCAGATGCAGCCACACAGTAGCTACACCTAATGCTTTACAGTTCCCTAAAGATCCATGATTTTTCACATGTGCCAACTGCTTGGATGCTCTTCCTTACATTCTTATTCTAGAAAATTTATTGAAGACACTTAGCTAAGAGTTCACCTCCTCTGTGAATTCTTTCCCTTTCCCCCTCAGCATATTTAGTCATTCTTTCTGTTTCTATTGGGAATTCCTATTGACATCTTGAATTCTGCTCTTATTTGACTGTAATATAATTTTATTTTTATATTTCTTTTTATGGCTAGCCTACTAGATGGCAAGTTCTTGAGCTGAGAATTAATGTCATAATCATGTATTTGTTTGGTGAGTGTAGAGCCCAGCATATAGGAAGTATGTTGTCTAGGACCATTTAAACTGCAGATTAGACACTGTTAAAGAGAGAATTAGGCCTGGAAGATAGATCTGAAGAAATTCAAATGCAGTATGGAGAGATAGAAGATAGCAAAACAAGAAGGGAGAGGTTGAAATATAGAAGACAGAATGAGAAAGTCCTGCATACTTTTAATAGAAATCCTGTCTGGATTAAGAGAATAGAAAGAATGGAGAGAGAGAGAATATTTTTAAAAACACAGCTGCTGAGAATTTCCCAGAATTGTTGAGAGACACAAATCTTTTGAGTCAAGAAACAATGAATGCCAAGCAGAATAAGTAAAAATAAATCCACATATAAACATATTTTGGTGAGTCAGCAAAAAACAAAGAGAAAAATCTTAGGAATCTGAGGGAAAAAACAGATTTCCCGCAAATAATAAACAATTGAACTGAGGATAGATGTTCCAATAGTAATTATAGAGGCCAAGAGACAGTGCATCGATATCTTCAAAGTGCTGAAGGAAATAATGGTCATTTCAGAATTCTGAAGCCAGCCAAATGATCATTGAAGAGGGAGATCATCATAAGAACTTTTTTTGGAAAAGACTGGGAAAGTGTACCCAATGTACACCTACTGCGAGAATGACTGAAAAGCCTATTTTAGAAAAGAAGGAACTTGAACCTAGAAGAAAGGCTAAGATGATAGAAATAATAAGAGGAAGAAATACATTCTTAATTTAAAAAGGTCCTTCTAGAAGAATGGTTTTCAGCCAGGGACGATTTTACTTCATGGGTACATTTGGCAATGTCTGGAGGTATTTTTGGTTGACACAGCTGGGCAGGAGGTATTACAAGTGTGTAGAGACCGGGAATGCCGCTAACCATCCTGCAATGCATGTGACGTGATCCCATGTTCATCAATAATTCTTAACACTGCTTCCTCCCTTTGAGTTTCTCTTCCTATGTGTTGTACCTTGCCCTTGCAATGGGCCCCCACCTTTATGGCATTTCCAGGGCTCTGCTCTCTCTGCTCTGTCTGGGGCTATCCTTGATAAAGTATGTCCTTCACACTTTTGATTTTCCCTTTTCTATGTTTCTTTGTGTCCTTTAACTCTTCTTAAATTGTATCTCATGCTGCACCTAAGCCTTTTCTCTTGTTGTTCACTTATACCAATTTCTCAACCTTGACACTATTGACATTTTGGGCTGAGTAATTCTTTGCTATGGGGGGCTATCCTGTGCATTGTAGATGTTTAGCAGCACCTCTGGTTGCTACCCACTGGTTGCCAGTTGTGACAACCAGAAATATCTCCAGACATTGCTGAATGTCCTCTGGGTAGGGGCAAAATTGCCCCCAGTTGAGAACCACTGACTTATACTAATTAAGTCCAGTTCTGTTCTCTGGACTTCTGCTTAGTGGGAATAATCTGATAATCTAATCATTGAGATAGGGTACATGGATTATAATGACTTTTACCCTATATTTAACAAGAGCCTTTTACAATCTGTGCCCTAATCAAAAACATGGAGGGAATCCCTTCCCAAAGAGGGAGGTTTTCCCCCTGAGAATTCAGTTAACACCTTTGATACTTGTCCATCAGCCCCCCATATACAGTCCTCTGGAATTATGTCATAAATCAGAGCTCCTCCATTTGTGTCCAAGAAGACCAGTGACAATTTCCCTGCGTCTGCATACACAGAAATAAGCAAAAACTCATCCCTTTTTTCTTGTGCCTTCCTTCCCCTGTCTCTCACAAGCTTCACACAGTGGTCTCTTGGTAGAGCTGGGTTTTAGAAAAAGATCCTAAGTGAATTCCATACATCTCTTATGGATTTTAAAGATGATCCTCATTTGTGAAAGGGAAAGGAGACGTGAAATGACTATTCTTTGTTCCTGATCAATGATCATTTCCCAAGAGCCTGTCGTGTCGTTGGGATGGAAGATGTTCACTTACCTTTCCTAGTGACCTCGTAGGGCATATCAGTGCTTCTGCATGTGCAAACTTTGAAAACTGTGCTATGAATTTGCCTGAGGTGTAGAGTACCTGGGAAGTGGTACCCACTTAATAGCACGAATTCAATTTCTTTCAACAAATCGTGACCAGATATATTCAGAGTGGATGCCAAAGGAAATAGCGGGGAATTAAATTTCAGAGCTAGGGTGCCACAAAAAGTGACCCTGCAAGTTGAGCTACTGATATGACCAGGAGATGAGAGTAGTTTGACCCAGCCAGGAGACAGGCATGCTCCCTTTTAGAGATGCCCAGAGATACTCATGGACCTGCCGCACTCGCAGGGGCAGGCCCAGCCAGTCTAAAGCCAAAATTTCTGCTTCAGTGATAGCTCAGCTGAATTCACGGTGCAGAGTAATGGAAAGGACAGCTACCCTCTACAAAAAAACAGGACAGTATAAATGAGACACAGTTGCTAAACCATTATATGTACAGTGGGTTTCTTGTAGACAACATAGAGTTAGATCTTGTGCTTTTATCCACTCTTATGATCTGTCTTTTAATTGATATAGTTAAACCATTCACATTTAAAGTGCTTATTGATATAGTTGGGTGAATATCTACCATGTTTGTAACTGCTTTCTATTCATTGCATTTGTTTGCTGTTTCTTTTTTCTTCCCTCTTTCTCTGCCTTCTCTAGTTTTCATTGAACATTTTTCATGATTTTTAAAATGGAATGGGTACCTACCCACTTATCTCTCTGCCTTTAAAATTTTTCCTTTTGTCAAAATGTCTCTGAAGGGGTATTTCAACTTTAATTGTACGTGGTGGAATAAGTTTCCTGGTAAAGTTTATATGGAATGTGGGTATCATGGTTAACCTACTAATGTTAGGAAGTAATAATAAGTGAAACCACTTGTCCTGGTTTTCTGGAAGGTGATTTATGGTTTTCTAGAATCCTGGCTGGGTAGAAGATGTCACCCAGTAGAAGGGCAGGCATTTGAGTAGAGGTTGTTCAGGTGAGGAATTGGTGTTCCAAACATCCGGACAGTGTGTGGAGACTGATGCTAAAGCAGCTGGGGGTTGTGTCCTTCACATTCAAGGTCGAGCACTGAATGCCTTATACATAGAGATATTGTTACATGGGGTGGTTGGGTCCTCTGGGACTATTACTCTGGTATTCAACTTTTTTGGCATTCCATAAATTAAATAGCATTTGTGAGGGGGCCCAGAATCTTAACCACCATATATATACCGCTTCTCTGACAAAAGCTGAGGTTAGCTGGGGACCACCTGCACTTTAAGAGGATCATTGGAAATGTTTATTTGACAAGAGAATTGGCTAAGAGAAATAAATCACTGTGCTTTCTTCAAGTTTCCTAATTTCCCCTTCTTCTCAAATTTGGCTATATCGTTCTTTTCAGAATTCAAGATCATGTCCTGTCATTTAATTTCTGATTCTAGCACAATCCTGTTAATCTCTTTTCCAAGTGTGGTGGTTATTTAGTTTTAGAAGACTGAAAGCATCAGTGAATCAGGGAATGATTAATGGCACATGAGGACAAAGTCAATTAGATGATGCAGCTGTGAAGTTGCTTGAGGATTTCTGATATAAGAAACTGAAAAACTTGATTTAAAGCTGTATTAAATCTGATTTGCAAACGATAATATATTTTAGAATCAAAAGGCATTAAAGAGCTCCAATAAAGTCATCCATTCATCCAGTCATCTAGATTCTTGTTACGTGAAGTATGGTCCTCTAGAGATAAGAGGGCTTGAACTGGGATTAAGCAATATAATCCAAAAGGGGCACATCTGAGGGATATTTTGGAGATAGTTTCAGTACATCTTGGTGATTAATAGATGTGGTATGTTGAGTGAGTGGATATTCCACGTGTTTCCAGTTAAGTTAAAATATAGTACTGAAGCTTTGTTGTGTAGGCCAGTTTTCTCTAGCTTTAATGTGAATACAAATCACTTGGAGATCTTGTTAAACTGCAGATTCTCATTTAGCGGGTGGGTGTTGGGGGTGACATTCTGCTTTTCTAACAAGCTCCCATGTGATCGTTGTGGAACTTGGAATTTAGTACGAGATGCAGATAACAATATTACATCAAAAAATGTATGGTTACCAAGAGGCAGGTGCTGTGAAGGAAAGGGTTCTTCTTAAAGATCCTTGGAAATATTGTTTTTTATCGAAACATGTCTCTGAGTTCCCAAAACAGCGCTCCATAAAGACATTTGCTTTACCACCAGCTGTAAGTGGGAAGTTTGCTTATACTGTGTTAGGGGAAAATGATTGACCTGTGTGGTATAAGTGTTCTAACTTTCTCATAGACATGGTTTAGATACAAAAAACCCAGCAACCGTAGTACTGCTTGAGGGAGGAATTAGTTAGCTTGGTTTGGGTTTCCTGGGAGATAGATTCTGAGCCAGAGATGAGCAGGTAAGAAGTTTATCAGGGAGAGCCCTTGGGATCAATGTGTGAGTGTATTTGTGTGTGTGGGCGGGGAGGGGAGGTAAGGGGGAAGGAAGCAGGATTGGGCAGAGAGAGGATTTGGACTGTGATGATATACACAGGCTTCAACCCAACGCATAGGGAGATCTGGAGCTGGGACAGCCTTCAAAATTGTCCCACAATGGGGCTTTTGTACCGTCCCATCACTGCCTGGATGCAATCTGCTACAGGGAATGTGCGACCTTGAGAAATTCTCTTGGAGGGCAAGGGCCAAAAGAGACTCAGCTGAGAGCCATCAGCACCAATACTTATAGCAGCTGGGGAGGTGAGACGGCGCATACAGCCTTTGCTACATCAGCTGATTGAAATGAAGGGATTAAGAAGTTATAAATGGGAAGGGCAAGTTGGCTGCGCAGTGGAGTCCTCAAGCCACGGGTATGGTAAGTCCGTAGATCTCTGCCGGAATGGGGAGGCGATGACCGGTAACTTGTTTGTTAAACTGAGTCCTGAGTTGAAGTAGGTTAGGATTTTTGAGATGTGGTTCATCAGAGTTCATCCAGTGGGTTTGTGGACACCAGCTGCCTTGTAAATTATTTTGAAAGCCAGGAACACATAGAGCAGGGGTCCCCAGCCCCCAGGCCGCACAGCAGGAGGTGAGTGGCTGGTGAGTGAGCGAAGCTTCATCTGCTCCCCGTCGGTCCCCATCGCTCCCCCCTCCCCCGTGGAGACATTGTCTTCCACGAAACTGGTCCCTGGTGCCAAAAAGGTTGGGGACCGCTGACATAGAGGATCAGGGCTTTGAATTCTATGGGGAAAGAGGTCGTGCATCTGGGCAGATTTTCTCAGCACCCAGTTTCAGGTTCAGCTTGTATTTCTTGCCAGCAAAGGGGCACCTAAAGGATTGGGTAACACCCTTCTGATGACTGTGTTCCTGGTTAGGAGGGTGGGAATTTGGAAGCTTTGTACAGCCACTGTCTTTTCAGCAAAATAAGGATACAACTGGTTTATGGTTGTAACCAGAGAATGGGCAAGTTCCCTCCAGTTTTCTCATCCGACGTCGTGTGATTCATGTTCATTTATTCAGCGGCTGTTCCCAGAGTGGCTAGTATGGGCCAAGCACTGTATTAGGACATAGGCTGGGCTCCTTTCTTGTTGGAATGACAGTGGAGCGGGCTAGTGGATTAAACAGATATTAATCACACGTGTAAAATTTGATTAGCTCAATGAAGGGGAAAAAAACCACTATTATGGATTCCGCGCGGGCGTTGCTGGCTGGGGAGCTGCGCAGTCACTGGCCAGGGATGGGATCCGCGGCTGACAGGCCGCCTGGGTGTCTCCTGGGGATGCGCTGGGTGCTCCGCGGAGGCGGCATCGGCGGCTGCAGGGGACGAGCTAGCGCCTGAAGCCCGTGGAGCCCGAACGTCGCGCACAGGTAGAGCGGAGGCGGGAGCTGGGGCCCCAGGGCCGCGCGCTCACCTGGGCGGCGCTGTGGGACCCGGGCTCCAACAGCGAGCGCAGCGCCTACCCGCCCCAGCAAACAAACAAAAGCAAGACATTGTCGGGGTAAATCAAGAGGGGGTTTATTTAGATTTGGAAACGGGTAGAGACTGAGAGTGTGATATAAGTTGAGAGGTCTCAAGGATGTATTGGAGCTGGTGAAGATTATAATGAGAATGTGGGCCAGGAGACCAAGGACCTGGCTTCTCTTCCCAGTTTGGCCACGTATCAAGGTACCTTCACACGAAGGACTTAACCTCTTTGAGCCTTGATTGCTTCATCTGTAAAATGGTGCTGTTATGAGACTCAAAGGAGATGATCCTTTTTGTTACCGAGTTTAGTGAGTTGTAAAATGCTGTTTTTTTGCCGAGTTTAGTGAGTTGTAAAATGCTGTTCAGCTACCTTGTCTTAGCTTGTGGCTTTCAACTTTTTTTTTTTTTACCGCTACCTAGAGTAAGAAATACTTCCATATTGTGATCTACCACTACTACTTTTTCTTCTTCCTTCTCTCTCTCTCAACTGAAAAAATGTTTCAGGAAATAATACTTATCCTCATGTGTTATGTACTCTGATATTTCATTCTTTTCCCCCAAAAGTGCTAGTCGTAATCCATTAAATTGATGCCATTGCCTACTAATGATTGCAATTTATAATTTGAACAGTATTGATCTAGATAAGACTGTAGTACCTCACATCCTCTGAACCCATATTAAGGTGTCAGAGATAATTTTTTTTTTTTTCTGGTGTGTGTGTGAGGTCTGTTGTACGAGGAAATTATTTCTTTTTGGAGACTGATCCTTAATGTTCTTTAAAAGTCATCTGACGCTTATGGCAATCAGGCTGTCTCCCAGCGTTGGTAAAGCTGTGATCCATTAGAGGGGCTCTGTGTACCCTGAGGTTCTCAGTGTTAAGTCAACAAAGAACTATGGCCAAGGACCCTGTATCAGTTAACCATTACCGCAGTAATACCGCACACCAAACAACCCCCAAACCCCCAAAGCATACCGTGCCGAGCAGTCACGCATGCACCTGGGATGAGGTAGCTCTGCAGGTCTTGCCTGGGCTCACTCAGTCTCTTGGAGTCGACTGGCTGTTGGCACATCCAGGCTGACAGCAGCTGGAGCAGCTGGGATGTCTCAGCTCTGCTCCACAAGTCTTTCATCCTCTAGTAGGCTAGTCCTGGCATGTTCTCCTGCAAGAGGAAGCTTTGCAAGCTTCTGCTGGGAACACATTAGGCAATATCACATTGACCAAACCATGCCACGGGGCTGAGCCAGAGTTAAGGATGGGGCAGAATGTGTCTCAGTGGGAGAGCACTGCAAAGTTACATTGAAACAAGATGTGGAATTAGGCTGTGAGAAACTCTCATTGGCTCCGATTCTTTTTTTTTTTTTTTTTGCAGTACGCGGGCTTCTCACTGTTGTGGCCTCTCCCATTGCGGAGCACAGGCTCCGGACGCGCAGGCTCAGCGGCCATGGCTCACGGGCCCAGCCGCTCCGCGGCATGTGGGATCCTCCCGGATCGGGGCACAAACCCGTATCCCCTGCATCGGCAGGCGGACTCCCAACCACTGCGCCACCAGGGAAGCCCGGCTCCGATTCTTTATTCTTCGCTGTCTCACACATGATCTCCTTGACTCAAAAGTGGCCCTTTGCACAAGGAGGTCTCAAATCTGAGTCCTTGAGGCTATTTGCCTGAAAGACACCATGCTGTCCTCATATGCTGGTTCAATTGTCTTCCTTTTACCTAAACTTCCTTGTAAAGCCCCCTTCTCTTCAGTGTAGGTCATCTTAGGAAAGTAGATGTTTGAGGAGTGCCTGCCCTGCCAACATAGGAGATACGCCTCCACCTGCCCGAATCCTAGTTGTGGGCATTATTTAGATTAAGCCACAACCCACACCATAGTTTTTACTCCTGTTTTCTCCAGTTTTTCCAAAGAATATATACCATTGTATTGTGGTATTTTTGAGTTGATTCATGAAGCTGGATATCTAAATGAGAGATACTTTAATGAGTAAAGTTAGTAACAGTCTATGTCAAAATATTGTATTTTGTCTCAAAATTTCCCCTAAGACTTAGCTCTGAACTTCTAGCTGTCTATTAGCAATCCCTACTCTCGAGTTCCCGCAAGCACCTGTCTAAACCACTTCTGTGTTTCCTGTTTCAACAAACTGCGTCACTATCCACCCTCTTCCACAGGGTGAAGAGTCATTGTTAACCCTTTATTCACAGCCACTATCTATCAGCTCTCTTTCTCTTGTGAATAATGGCTGGCATCATTATTCAGCCAGACACTGGAATTGTTCTTCGTCCGTTTACTTGGCCAGGTTCTGTGCTAAGAGCTGGGGATGTGAGAGTGACTAAGACATGATACCTTCTTTTTGAAGCTTAGTATCTAGTCAAGAAGGAGAATTGTCAACACATAACTCACAATGTGGAGCTATGAATAAAGCATCCTTTCTTCCTACATCTAACTGCTCATCAGTCTTGCTCCTTCTGCCTCAGAAATGTACCTCAAACCTACCTCTTCATTCCTGTGGTCATTTTCCCTTGAATGGCTCAGAGCTTTCTGTTCTTCTCAGGGCTGGGGCAGTAGCCTCCTGGATGGTCTCCCTGCCTTCACTGTTTTCCCAATCTGTTCTCTCTTCCCTCAGCCACTTGATAATTGGCTAAAACATGGACTCAAGATGCCATTCCTTGGCTTGAAAACCATGAGAGGGCTTGGTTGTTCTACAGTAAGTGGAACATAGAATTATCATATAACCCGGCAATTCTGCCCCTTGGTATATACCCAAAATGATTGATAACAGGTGTTCAAACAAAAACTGCTACACTAATGTTCATGCAGCACTGTTCACAATAGTCCAAAGTGGAAACAACCAAAATGTCCATGAACTGATGAATGGATAAACAATGCATATCCATGCAGTGGAATATTGTTTAGCCAGAAAAGGGAATTGAGTACTGATATAGGCTTAACATGGATGAATCTTAAACATTGTGCTAAGTGAAAGAAGCTGGACACAAAAGGCTACATACTGTATGATTCCATTTATATGAAATATCCAGAAAAGACAAATCTATAGAGACAGAAAGCAGGTTAGTGGTTGCCAGGGATTAGGGGAAGGGGAGAATGAGGAGAGATTGCTTAATGTGTGTGGAGTTTCCTTTTGGAGTGATGAAAACGTTCAGAAACGGGTATGGTTGTACAACATTATGAATAGACTAAATGTCTATAATGGTAACCCTTATGTGTGTTTTTACCACAATAACATAAATGTAAAACAAATTATCAGGGTTCCCTGACCAGCGATGGTTCGAGTTCAGATTTCACAGCATGTAGTTCATAGACCCTCATGGTCTAGCCCAGCCTGGCTTACTAGCTTTGGTCCTCGCAAGCATCCTATGAACCAGCCCTACCTGGTGTGACATCTTCCTGCCTTTGCTTATGCTGGACTCTCACCTGGGGTGCCCTGTTCTTACTTTTCTGCTTGATGAAATTTAAGATCTGGCTTAAATGCCATTCTTCTATGAGGGCTTACCCATGTTCCACTGATCCTTCCTCCGTGTTCCCATAGCACCTTATTCAGATCGTTAACCACAGTGAGTCATAGTCAAGTGTGTATCTTCACCCTGCCAGATGGTGAGTGCCATGCAGGCAGGGAAAATGTCTGATTTGAATTTGAATCCCTACGGCCTTGCACAGGATGCGATACTTACTAGTTCATGAGTATTTATTGAATTGAATTTGGTTAAGGCTTGATTACTGTCTTGGTTCTGCCCCTAAACTAAAGCTGTAGCTCTAATCCTTAAGTTAAAACTCTCTGTAACAATCACTATACTTTGATTGCAATCATCCTTGATTATCTTCATCTAATTACCATTAATTGACTTAACCGTATCGAATTTCTTCCCAGTTTACTAGCACCTGCTCAACTAAACTGTTTGTTTTTTTGGTAATTCGAGCACTCGCTTTGCTTTCACCTGCCCTCAAATTTCCTGATATTGCAGCTAATATTCTTACCTCCCTTTCCTATGCAGGTAAGTTCTTTGAAAACTTAACATTTCACCATTTTCTGTTTTCTAGGAAAATTGTGACAGAGGACAAGTGTTTCGCTATTTCATTAGAGGATCATTTTGTCTTAGAATAGCATAGTTAGCAAAGAGGGTCGGAGCGATACAGCATCAGGAGAAATCTGGTAGTTTTCCCCCACTTAATTGCAAGTCACGGCTTCTTCACGTGTCATTATTTTCTCACGCGTTGGATATCCTTTCTTTATTAAATAAACTGCAGCAACAAAGTTAAAGTTACATCTAAGTGAATGGGGATATTTTACGTTATCCTTCTGTACTGCTAACACTTTTCCCCAGTTTTATTGAGATGATTGACATACAATGTATTGGTTTAAGGCTTACAGCATGATGATTTGATACATATAGAGCAAAATGATTACCACAATAAGTTTAGTTAACATCCATCAACTTACAAAGTTACAATTTTTTCCTTGTGATGAATTTTTAAGATTTATTGTCTTAGCAACTTTCAAATATACAGTACAGTTCAGAACAGTAGTCCCTCCCCAATCCACGGGGGCTATGTTTCAGCACCCTCAGTGGATGCCTGAAAGCGCAGATAGTACTGAACCCTACATATACTATGATTTTTCCTGTGTATATATATACCTATGATGAAGTTTAATAATTAGGCACAGTTAGAAGAACAATAAATAGAGTAATTATAACAGTATACTATAATAGTCATTATATGATCGCTGTCTCAAAATATACTCACCCTTCTCGTGATGATGTGAGATGATTAAATGCCTATGTGATGAGATGAAGTGAGGTGAATGATGTAGGCATTGTGGCCTGGCATCAGGCTACTACTGACCTCTGATGATAGTCAGGAGAATCACCTGCTTCAGGTGATCCTGGATCATTGAGCTATGATGATATCGATGGTTGGATGGCAGGAGCAGATGATGTTGATGGTTGGGGATCCTGGGGAGGACAGAGTGGGACAGCACGAGATTTCGTCACGCTACTCAGAATGGCTTGCAACTTAATACTTATGAATTGTTTATTTCTGGAATTTTTCACTTTATATTTTTGGACCGAGGTTGACCACGAGTAACTGAAACGATGGAAAGAGAAACCATGGAAAAGAGGGGACTGCTGTATTAACTATAGTCACCATGCTGTCCATTACATCCGAGAATTTATTTCTTGTAATAGGAAGTATGTACCTTTTGACCATCTTGATCCATTTCCCCCACCCTGTACCTCTGACAACTGCCAATCTTTTCTGTTTCTATAAGTTCACTTGAAAAGACTTCTACATGTAAGTGAGATCGTACAGTACTTGTCTTTCTGATTGATTTACCTCACTTAATTATGCCCTCAAGGTCCGTCCATGTTGCTGCAAGTGGCAGGATTTCCTTCTTGTGACTAAATATTTCATTTTATATGCATGCTACATCTTTATCCATTCATCTGTTGATGGACCCTTACTCTGTTTCATATCTTGACTATTGTGAATAATGCTACAAGGAACATGGGAGTGCAGATATCTTTTGGAATTAGTCTTTTTGTTTTCTTTGGATAAATACCCAGAAGTAGAATAGCTGCATCATATGGTAGTTCTATTTTTAATTTTTTTGAGGAATCTCCATACTGTTTTTCCATAGTGGCTGCACCAACTTACATTCTGATCAGCAGGGCACAGAGTTTCCCTTTTCTCCACGTACTTGCCAATACTTATTATCTCGTGCCTTTTTGGTGATACCTGACACCTGTTAGAATAGCTCTCTCACTGTGGTTTTGATTTGCATTTCCCTGATTAGTAATGTTGAACACCTTCGCATGTACCTGTTGGCCATTTGTACGTTGTCTCTGGGAAACTGTCTATTCAGTTCCTCTGCCCATTTTTTTAATCAGATTTTTTTTCTATTGATTTGTATGAGTTCTTTATATATTTTAGATATTAATCCCTTATCAGATATATCATTTGCAAATATTTTCTCCCATTCAGTTGGTGGCCTTTGTATTTTGTTGATGCTTTCCTTTGCTGTGCGGTAACCTTATAGTTCAATGTAGTCTCAGTTGTCTTTTTGCTTTTGGTGTCAGATCCAAAAAAATCATTTCCAAGACCAATGACAAAGAGCCCCTCTATGCTCAAGAAGTTTTATGGTTTGTACTGCTAGCCTTGAATTTTAACATAGTATAGGTTGCTACAGAAAATGTTTTTGAGTTGTTTTCCTCATTTAATTTTAGAAGGGCCAATATTTCAATATTTTGTGTCCTAAAATACCACTTTACTTTGGAGCCTTCCTATATAAAAAGCAGACTAGTAAAGATTCAGGATGAAACTAAAGGTGTCACTTTAATTTGTGTACATATCATTTTATAATGTGATTTAATGATGGAACAAGCATTGACCAGGAAGCCCAAATTAACAAGAGACAGGAGAACAAGAAATTAGGTGATGACTCTTCTCACTCCACCCCAATATTTAAGCTTTAAAAAAAAATCTGCCTCATATCTTGAGGGAAAATTTGCTATACAGATTGAGTTGTACTAATTAAGAAATACTTTCATCGTTTGGCTGAAACAGAAGAGGAGCCAGAGAAATCTGAGTTTTCAATATTGTCTCATCACTTATTTTCTATGTAACTTATTTTAAAATAAAGCAGGGATAAGAGTACCTACATCGTGTGTTTTTGTAAGGATTCGAAGAGTCAGTCAATTTAAAGCCCTCAGAATAGGGCTGCATGTAATCACTGCTATTTTCGTGATCGTAAGTCTAGTTACGTATGTACCTAATTCATCCAGTGGGTAATGGGCACCTCCGTGCCTGCAGAGTGCAAAGTGGTGTGGATGTAAACATGACGGCCTCTTTGGAGCTTCCAGCAGAGACAATAATTTCACACGTGGTTATAATTCACTAGAATACAGTCATCTCTCATCACTTTCTTCCCTCACACCCCTCATTGGGTCTATGTCTGCTCTTTATAATAATGGATCCTGTCCCTTCGGCCTCTTCAGGGTCTTTTTCAGCTTCTTTCCAATTAGTGTGTACATTCCCTCAAGTCCTACATCCTATAAACAAAGACAAAACCCAGTTCTCGATCTACAACAAAAATGAGCAAACCCAAAATACTAACAAAACAAGCAAAACGCAACTCTTTAACCCTAGGGTGCCCTCTAGCCACCGCTCTCCACCCCTCTCTTCACAGCCGACTCCAAAGAGAAGCCTGCATTCGTTCTCTTCCCTTTTCACCCCTTTCTTCCCTTAACTGCATCTGACACCTTCACCCACTCCTGCATGGGCTATATTAAGTCATCAGTGACCTCCTAATCGCCAAACCCTGTGGGTATTTTCCCATCCTAACCTCGCCCTGTCTCAGTGGGGTATTTCAGCTCTTGGGAGATTTCCGTGTAGCCCGTCAAGCCCCGGGTTCTATTCCACTTCTGTTCTACTCCTTCACTAGACCCTCTCTCTATGTCCTTTAAATATCAATGTAACCATAGAGTCTGCCCGTTTCTCCTATTCCATCTGCGCTTGCTGGCTTGTAGCCACTACCCCATTTCACCTGTGATCTGTATTCTGTACTGTAGGCTCAAATCTCTTGCCTGACCTTTTCTGACTTCTTTCTAGACATATCCATATAGATGTCCCACAGGTACCCCAACTCAGGTAAACCAAAACCCTCTTTTTTTACCCCAAATTCTTTTTCTTCTGTATTTTCTGTCTTGATGAATGTACCCAGTTGTCCAAGCCAGAAACCTAGAATAAGCCTAGACTTTTCTGTCCTTCTCCCCACATCCTGGTAGTAAGCCGTGTTGAATCTATCCTTATTCCCACTCTCCCTGCCTTGGTTCAAACCTTGTCACTTTTTTTATAAATTTATTTTTTGTCTGTGTTGGGTCTTCGTTGCTGTGCGTGGGCTTTCTCTAGTTGCGGTGAGCAGGGGCTACTCTTCGTTGCAGTGCGCGGGCTTCTCATTGCGGTGTCTTGTCTTTGTTGCAGAGCATGGGCTCTAGGTGCGCGGGCTTCAGTAGCTGTGGCGTGCAGGCTCAGAAGTTGTGGCTCGTGGGCTCCAGAGTGCAGGCTCAGTAGTTGCGGGCGCACGGGGCTTAGTTGCTCCGCCGCATGTGGGATCTTCCCAGACCAGGGCTCAAACCTGTGTCCCCTGCATTGGCAGGTGGATTCTTAACCACTGAGCCACCAGGGAAGTCCCAAACCTTGTCACTTTTGTCTGGACCAATATGTTGTTGCTAGTCTTCCCAGGAGTATCTCCAAACCATTTTCTTGATACTATTGATGATACTATTCTTTTTTGCCCTATTACACTTCTTGCCCAACTACTTTGATCAATGTGTATCTATTCTCCACTCCCTCAAGTACTACAGCTTTTACTATAAAGGAAAATAATAAATTCAACACTCAAAACTCCCTTTAAAAAGGAAAGGCCAGAAAGTATTGTGAGGATTACATCATGCCTGGAAATGTCCTAAACGAGACACTCTGGGTCAGCGATTGGCAGTTGAGGGCCTTGCAGCGAGCCTTTCCTCCTTCAGCGTTGAGTTCATCTGCTCTGAAATGCTCTGACCCAGAAGTTCACTCTTCACGGAAAGACTCTGACCCCAGATTCACCTGCTCTCGGTCCTGGCTCATTCAGGAATAGAATAGGGCTGACATTGAACTGTACTTGGATATGAGTTGTCAGCACAGATGGTGGCCTCCGTGTGTGATGCTTGCCATGTGACCGGTGTCTGAGAGCAGATGGGTGCCTTCCTTCTGCACCAGCTGACACCTGAATCCTCCTCAAAGGCATAAAGTACAAGTGGAGTAAGGCGATCTGGAGCCGGCAAGGCAAGGAGTCACATGACAGCGTTCTTTCCTCTCGGGCAGGAGCTTCTGGGTGTGTGTCCTAAGGCCAGATCTGGAATTTTGTTTCCCATAGGAGACATGTTACTCTCCCAAGTTTTGATTTAATAATGACAGCTGCCACGTATATCCCTGTGAATAGTTCACAAGGTGCTTTGCTACGCATTATCTCACTTGATGTTCACACTGAACATCACACTGAACACGTTGGTTTCCTAGGACTGCTGCACAAACTTAGTGGGATAAACAACAGAAATTTATTCTACCTCACTTCTGGAGGCCAGAAGTTTGAAATCAAGATGGCAGCAGGACTGTGTTCCCTCTGAAAGCTCAAAGGAGCAATCTTCCCCTTCCTCTTCCAGCTTTTGGTAGCCCCTGGAATTTTTTGGTTTGTGACAGCATGTCTCTGCCTCTGTCTTTATATGGTCCTGTGTGTGTGTTCCTCCCTTCTGTCTCTTGTAAGGACACTGTCACGGGATTCAGGGCCCATCCTAAACCAAGATGATCTCATCTTGAGATCCTTACCTTAATTACATCTGCAAAGAACCTTATTCCAAATAAGTTCAGATTCTGAGGTTCTGTGTGGGGATATATTTTAGAGGGCACTCTTCAACCCACTGTGGATAGGTGTTAGTATACTCATCTGAGGATGTAGAAACTTAGGGTAAGTGTTTTGCTCAGACACATCGGAGCATGGACTCAAACTTGAGTCTTTGGACACCAGATCTCACACCTTCCCACTGGGTCATGTTAGCCCCCAGTCTCTCAATATGTGGGTATCTTTGTGCAGCAGGAGCATTGCTTTCCTTCCGTGTGTTAAGCACCACTGCAGTCTTGTGAGCTGCGTGTATCCTTGTCAAATCAAGAACAGACCAAATTGGAGCTTTCCTACTGTGGCTGAGACTAGAATGGGGGAAGAGTGAGTTAATGATGGATTCCTGGCTCAGTCATTTCTCTCTGCTTTATCCTTCTCTTTCCTATGTCTTCAGGACCATCAGCGAAGTGTAGCTGCTAGAGTTGTGTGGTCAGTGTGGCTGAGCTGACTGGGCAAGGACTTGAGACCCCCTCCGACATGCTGTGTCCCTCCTTCCTTGGGTGACAGGCACCTATACTCCACACCTAAAGCTTGAAAGGAAATGCAAATGTAAACAACGTTTTCAGTTTCTCTGTACACTGCTGAGGAAGGTCAGATGAAGGTCAAATACAGGTCAAGGTTGTGGGGTGGAACACCCCAGCATCCTACTGCTGTCCAGGACCTCTCCATTGGGCCTGTCCCTCTGGGATGGCTCTCTTGCTCCAAAGCTTTTCCTTTTTTTGCTTCCTGTATAAAGACTTTCTGGTCCCATGTGCCATTTTTCTGAAGGATTTTTTTCTTGTTTATTTAAACCTTTTATTATGAAATATTTCAGACGTGAAAAAGCATAACAATATGATGAAAGCACATACCTATCACTTACCTGTGAAGACATCAAATATTACTGATACGTTTGAAGCCCTCATGTACCCTTCCTGTCCCTACAGAGGTAACTGCTGTTCTGAATTGGGAGTTTACAATTCTCATGCATTTCCTTACATTATGACTTCATTGCCTCTATCCCTACGTGACACAAAATCTTGATCCCAAGGGAATACAGAGCTTCTTTAGGCTTTGAAGAAGGCCCTTTGGGGTGACATTTAGGGGAAAGATATGGGGGCTAACATTTATTGAGCACCTACTGTGGACTGGCTCTGTGTCAGGTGGTTTCCATGCACTCTCACTGACACCAGCCATCTGCATTTGGGCTCATTATCCTTGTTTTACAGAGATAAGTAACTGCCCCAAGACCTAAAAGCTAATAGCCGTTTGCACCATGTTTCTCCTCAAATTGCAATTCGTCTCTTAAAGCAGAGTGGTGAGGAGGGTGCTGGTCTGGAACACTCGGTATGAACTGGCTGTGTGACTCTGAATGAGCCCCCTGACCTCCCCATATCTCTAAAGTGAGAAGTATTGAGTCAATCCCTAAGAACTCTGTTTTTAAAATTCTAAACTCTCTTAAAGACATAGATATAAATGCTTTCACCCTGTGGAGTTTTACCAAAGGCCCTTTCCCCTCCAAACTCCCCCTAAGACATTTAGCTGGACACTTTCCTATCACTTTGAAGTCCTTTCTGTGGTACCCACATGAGCCTGCAAAGCAGTATATGTCACCTTGGGCCGACCCCTGAGAGGTGAGAAATGTGAAATACTCCAGCTGCCCTTCCCGTCTTTCCTCTCCCTGTATACCTCTGGGCTTGTTGAATGGTGGAGTCAAGGTGGACCAAACTCATCAAGGTTGAGCATGGTCTCTCCTTGGTGAAGAGAAACTTCAGGTAAGTTTAAAGTAGGCACACTCCTGGTTCTCTTCCTATGCTTCTCTGCTTTCTCTCTTCTTTCCCTCTGCAAGTTCTTTACAAGAAAGATCACTAGGGCCCTTCTTGATGCCTTTTGGCCACTTAAAGCCAAGCCCACCTTTGCCATATGCTGCATCCCCTCTTCTTTTCCAACTCTTACCTGTATTCTCTCCTCACTCCACTCAAAACTCCATTTTTCCAGCACAGGGGTCCTCAGTGGTGTAGGAAGCAAGGCATTTGTCCAGAGGGCATGCATGACTTTGGCCCCAGGCCCATGTCTTGTCCTTGGGCTGATTCCTGCAGGTCCTTAGCATCAGGGTCCCCAAGGCCACCTCCAGATTCATTGATTCACTGGGAGAATTCACAGGACTCAGCACACGGTCATGATCACAGCTAAGGTATATTTTGATGAAAGGATACAAAGCAATATCAGCAAATGGAAAAGAGATGTGGGGCAAAGTCCAGAGGAAACCAAGCGCAAGCTTCCAAGGGTTTTCTCCCAACTCCTGTGTGGAGTTGCACGGGATGTACGTAACTCCTCCGGCACTAAATTGTGACGACGTGCATGAAGTGTCGTTTACCAGGGAAGCTCCTTAAAGACTTGGTGCCTAGGGGTTTTTTTTGGTCACGTGGGTACCCTTTTCCTGGCATGTACCAAAATCCCAGACTCCCACGAGGAAAGCAGGTGTTCAGCGTAACCCACATTGCTTGTACAAACCGAGGCACAGTGAGCCGTTATGTCAGAATGGAGGGAACCCTCCTGAGGTCCAAGTTTTCAGATGCCAACCAAGGACCAATAAGCCTTTCTAAGGAAAGCAACCTCAGGCCTGCAACGTTAACTCTTCTCTGCACAGTCCGAGTCTTCCTTCTCCAGTTCCTAAATTTTCAGTTGCTGACAGTTTCTCTTCCCCGTCTCTAAAGTGGACCCTCTTTCTCAGCAGCCTGGGCTTCCTTTCCCAGGGCTCAAGGTGGCAGGAGAAATGTTCCCCCCGTCCCTCCAGTGTCCTTGTTCCCCCTTCACTAAGCACATAGAGGCTTTATCATTAATCACTAGGGGAAAAGGGGGATAACAAAAGCAGTAGAAACCTTATAAAGTTCCCTTAATCATGAGCGTATCCACTTGCCTTTTCTTACTACCCGGAGGTCATAAGGTGCCGGAGGCTGCCCAGATGATTCTAGACGCTGGGATGTTGAGAGCCCAATAACTAACCCACCAGATTTCAGGACTGGTTGAGAGGTGGGTGCTTGGCATGTAGAGATGAACATTTCACCTCTTTTCCTGATAGAATGGTTTGGAGAATGTGGCCTAAGTTGGGTAATGCTCCCCTTTACACTTTCTATCCAGGCCCTGGGACAGCCCAACTCAGGCAAAATTCAAGCTACTAGGGCAACCACTGCCTTGTGCTGGTGCAGGTGGAGAGGGAAGAAAGGGGCCCAGAATCTCTAGTGCTTTTGACTTTCAGCCAGATTACCTTTTCCCAACTGAACAACATGGCTCCCTTGGAAAGGAATAGAATATCAGAAATGTCAGTTATCTTAGAAAGTCCTCTACGTGGAAACCTAGAGACTTGAGGTTGGGGAGGATAAGTGTTCACCTTCAACACTAGGGGAGACCGTGGTCAGGAAAGTCCAGCTCTGCTGGTGGAGTGCCCAGACCCTTCTAGAACTTACTCCTTCTTTCTCTCCGGATGAGGCCTGGTATTGACTGTCCTGCACACCCACTCTGTGCCATGGCTGCTGCAGTTTCCCTGAGGGCAGAGAGTTCTCACTCTTCACTGCTGAGTCCCCAGCGTGAAAACCTAGAACATGATAGGTGCCCAATGGCTACTTGTCGGATGAATCCATTATTCCAGTTAGTCTTCAGAAGGGCCTTCTGAAGTAGTATGTTAGGTAAATTCCTCATCTTTAAGACAAGAACAGTGTCTCAGTGAGATTAAATAACTTGCCTAAGGCATATACCATAGTAAGTGGTGAGCAGGGATTTGAACCAGCTTCACCTGAGTACAAAAAAGGAGTTCTAAACCATGCCTGCTTGGTTTGCCTGGAGTATTTTGTTTTTTTAAAAAATTTATTTATTTTTGGCTGCGTTGGGTCTTTGTTGGTGCACGCGGGCTTTCTCTAGTTGCGGCGAGCGGGGGCTACTCTTCGTTGCGGTGCGCAGGTTTCTCATCGCGGTGGCTTCTCTTGTTGCGGAGGACGGGCTCTAGGTATGTGGGCTCAGTAGCTGTGGCTCGCGGGCTCTAGAGCACAGGCTCAGTAGTTGTGGCGCAGGGGCTTAGTTGCTCCGCGGCATGTGGGATCTTCCTGGACCAGGGCACGAACCTGCGTCCCCTGCATTGGCAGGCGGATTCTTAACCACTGCGCCACCAGGGAAGTCCTGCCTGGAGTATTTTGGGTGCAGCGTGCTACAGTGGGGGGAGTTTGTCTTCTGTGACTTTTGTTCAGTATACACATGGGAGCCTAGTTTTGCTGGAGTCCACGTGGCCGCAAGAGTCTGCCCCACTGACTGGAAACCCACAGGCCTGCTGGCACTGTCCCTGCACCAGCTTCGGACAGACTATCCTCTTCTTAGTGTAAAGAGCTTTGTTCCACACTGAGCTTCCTTCCTGGTTCTGCTCCGTGGGACATCCCTGCTTCCCAGCCCCTTCGCAGAACCTAATCAGTCATGGAGCCGTGCTCAAGTTGCCACCTCCACTGAGGCTCTTTCTGACTTACTAGACTTAGAGTTTTACAGTCTTAAAGCAGTTTAGCCGTAACAGAAATAAAATGGGCATATCTCCACCAAGGAGAAAGCTTGAACAAACACGGCTAATTCACACTAAGGAATGAGTGCCCCTGAGGATACTTATTACCCAAGCCAAGCGATCCTCTTCCATCTCCGGCTCCCCGGCCACGTCCACGCTGTGTCTCTTCTCCAGCCAGTCAGCTGTTCACAAATGCCCGACCTTCACATGGGCAGCTCTTACTGAAGAGCTGCTGTGCTCAGAAGTCTATTCAGTGCATGTAAGTCCAGGCACTTTATTTTAGTCATGGGGGGCTTTTGTGAACTGGCCTTGAATTTTACCATGGCTTATAACCCCACTTCTTCCATACATCTATCAATCCACCCTACATTCACTGAGTACATACCAGGCTTTGTGCTATTTCCTGGCAATATACAACTAAATACATGCTCCTTAGTCACATGGGGAGCTTGTTATGAGTTCTGAACAAAGGCCTAGTAAGTGCTTTTTCCCTAAATTAAGGACCACCTGTTGGGCATCTCAAGGAGAAGCAGCAAGGATTGGGGTCCTATTTGGTTATCAGAGGCCTCTAGGGAAATCTGATACTCAGCTGCAGGCTGCTTTTAAACTGTGGAAAACCTCCTGATACCCGTGGACGGCTGGGTAATTACTAGATGATCATTTTTGTTCATAGGCTTCTTTGGGGCATCATTTAATCAAATGTGTGTTCTAGAAGGAATAGTACTGATTATGTATAAAGTGGAAACTAATACTATTGGTCACACTCTTATTGAGGGTGACAAGAGGTGAGTCCAGTAACCATTGCTGATGACAGGTGAGTTAAGGGTACTGCTTGCTTGATGATACTGTCATTATAGCTGTTAAAACACTTTCTCCTTGCAAACCCCATCTGAGAAGGACATCGATTAAAGTAAAAGTGTCACATGGCTTTATTTACTTAAATGTGCTGAGAAAATGAAATTCTCCCAACACCCTGAGTTTTCTTACAGCTGAGGAATGAAACACTGTCCTGGGGGAATAGCAAATCAAGCCTTTTGTGGAGAAGGGCATGTTGGAAAGTCTGGACTTTGAGTTGCGCTCTGAGTTTAAGTCCCAGCTCCATAACTGATTTGCCAGACGACCTTAGAAAAATCAGAGTAGTGCCTGTCTGATGATGACGCATTGAAGTGTAAATTAAGCTGCCTTTGGGTACTGCTGTTACCGAATCAGGTCCGGCTGCTCGCCGCTCAAAAATCAATACTGAAGAGAGACAAATGCTGGTAGAAAGGAAAGTTGCTTTTAATCAGAATGCCGGCAATCTGGGGAGATGAGGGACTCAGTGTCCCCCCAAAACCATCTCTGAAGATTCTGCTTGGCCATGAAAGTTGTTAAAGGGAAAAAGGGAAGTAATCTCAGTTAAGCATTGAGATAGGGGGTCAGAGTCGTCGCCATCCCCCACTGTGTGCAGGCTTGTGTGCAGGCTTGTCGACTTGTGATTTTTCTTCAGATGCTATCGTATTCACACTGTTTGTGAGATTAATGAAGGTGAAGCTAGGGAAGAGATCTGATCATCTGTTAATTACTTATTCTTCATATCTACTTCTTTGATTTACGGAAAGAACCAATAGATTAGGCAAGGTATCGTGTGGTCGAAAGATCTGAAAGGTGTGTTAGGGCTGGAGATGAGTAGAGCATAGGGTGCCTGGTTTAAGGTTAGTGACAAGACAAAAGGGCCTCCTGCAGCTCTTCCTGCCAAATGCCGCTTACACCATTTTTATGTTGGAAGCATGAACATAGCCAGTGTAATAAGGTTGTATAACAAAATGACAGTAGGAGGAGATAGTCAAGATATGATTTGAAGAATGCCAAAACACATGCTACGTAGGGTATTGTGGAATTGTAGCCGTGGAAGATGAGAGTCTTAGTACAGTGCCAATCTAAGAGTCTTTTCCTTCTCTACCCCAACAGGAAACAAGGTCAAAATCAAATCCTGGAAGGACCATAGGCTAGTCCTCACTGCTTTGCAATACATGTATTTCTTAATCATAGGTGGGGGCTTGTGGAGTGAAGGTGATGGAGAGTCCACGTTCTTTGAAACCCATGGAAAAAGTTGTGACTCTGACCCTGTACCTTTTACATTTATTTCTGTCCTCATCACGCTGCACATCAATATACACGCTTACATATTCGATTCTTTTGGGTCTCTGAGTGCCCCTGAGTCAGGAATTTGTTCTGTATTTCCAGTGTTGGTTTATTTGTTTATTTTTAGCACAGGGTCTCTGCATTGTCATAGGTCCTCAATGTGTTTGTTGAATTGAACTGCTTTATTTGGTTTGTTAGAGCTTTGAGTTGCGAATGACATACTTAGATGTTAATGTTTTTACTAGTATTTTCCTGTAACTTAAAGTCCTGCAGTTTCCCCAGATTTTCAGAGTTCCCCATAGTGAGTTCACATCACACTTAGATGTTTCAGGAAGACAGGAAGTAGCATTAAATTTAGTAGACTAATTCTGTCTATATAAAATTTCAAAGAGACTTTGAATCCCTTAAATCTAAGTGATTAACAGCTATTAAAAATGTCATGTCATAAATCTCTGTGCCTGTGATAGCATCTAATTGTGAAAAACCATCTGTTTAGGTAGCTATTTACAGTGTGACAAATAGCTTCTCTGTTGAAACCAGGAAACAACCAAAATTCAAAGACCAAAAAACCTATCCACACAGTCATTTTTTAATATCCTTATTGGACTATAATTGATTTACAACGTTGTGTTAGTTTCTGCTGTATAACAAACTGAATCAGCTATATGCATATGTATATCTCCACATCCCCTCCCTCTTGCATCTCCCTCCCACCCTCCCTATCCCACCCCTCTAGGTGGTCACAAAGCACCGAGCTGATCTCCCTGTGCTATGCAGCTGCTTCCCACTGCTAGCTGTTTTACATTTGGTAGTGTATATATGTCCATGCCACTCTCTCACTTCATCCCAGCTTACCCTCCCCCCTCCCCGTGTCCTCAAGTCCATTCTCTGCGTCTGCGTGTTTATTCCTGTCCTGCCCCTGCGTTCATCAGAACAATTTTTTTTCTTAGATTCCATATATATGTGTTAGCATATGGTATTTGTGTTTCTCTTTCTGACTTACTTCACTCTGTACGACAGACTCTAGGTCCATCCACTTCACTACAAATATCTCAATTTCGTTTCTTTTTATGGCTGAGTAATATTCCCTTGTGTATATGTGCCACATCTTCTTTATCCATTCCTCTGTTGGTAGATACTTAGGTTGCTTCCATGTCCTGGCTACTGTAGATGGTGCTGCAATGAACATTGTGGTACATGTCTCCTTTTGTTGTTCTTTTTTTTTTAACATCTTTATTGGAGTATGATTGCTTTACAATGGTGTGTTAGTTTCTGCTTTATAACAAAGTGAATCAGTTATACATACACATATGTTCCCATATCTCTTGCCTCTTGCGTCTCCCTCCCTCTCACCCTCCCTATCCCACCCCTCTAGGTGGTCACAAAGCACCGAGCTGATCTCCCTGTGCTATGCGGCTGCTTCCAACTAGCTGTCTATTTTCATGTCTCTTTTTGAATTATGATATTCTTAGGTTATATGCCCAGTATTGGGATTGCTGGGTCGTATGGTAGTTATATTTTTGGTTTCTTAAGGAACCTCCATACTGTTCTCCATAATGGCTGCATCAATTTACATTCCCACCAACAGTGCAAGAGGGTTCCCTTTTCTCCACACCCTCTCCAGCATTTACTGTTCGTAGATTTTTTGATGATGGCCATTCTGACTGGTGTGAGGTGATACCTCACTGTAGTTTTGACTTGCATTTCCCTAATAATTAGTGATGTTGAGCATCCTTTCGTGTGTTTGTTGGCAATCGGTATATCTTTGGAGAAATGTCTATTTAGGTCTTCTGCCCATTTTTGGATTGGGTTGTTTTTTTGATATTGAACTGCATGAGCTGCTTGTATATTTTGGACATTAATCCTTTGTCAGTTGCTTCATTTGCAAACATTTTCTCCCATTCTGAGGGTTGTTTTTTCGTCTTATTTATGTTTTCCTTTGCTGTGCAAAAGCTTTTAAGTTTCATTAGGTCCCATTTGTTTATTTTTGTTTTGATTTCTCTAGGAGGTGGGTCAAAAAGGACCTTGCTGTGATTTATGTCATAGAGTGTTCTGCCTATGTTTTCCTCTAAGAGTTTGATAGTTTCTGGCCTTACATTTAGGTCCTTAATGCATTTTGAGTTTATTTTTGTGTATGGTGTTAGGGAGTGTTCTAATTTCATTCTTTCACACGTAGCTGTCCAGTTTTCCCAGCACCACTTATTGAAGAGGCTGTCTTTTCTCCATTGTATATCCTTGCCTCCTTTGACACAGATTAGTTGACCATAGGTGCGTGGGTTTATCTCTGGGCTTTCTATCCTGTTCCATTGATCTATATTTCTGTTTTTGTGCCAGTACCATACTGTCTTGATTACTGTAGCTTTGTAGTATAGTCTGAAGTCCAGGAGCCTGATTCCTCCAGCTCCGTTTTTCTTTCTCAGGATTGCTTTGGCTATTTGGGGTCTTTGGTGTTTCCACACAAATTGTGAATTTTTTTGTTCTAGTTCTGTGAAAAATACCCTTCGTAGTTTGATAGGACCTTCATTGAATCTGAAGATTGCTTGGGGTAGTAGAGTCATTTTCACAATGTGGATTCTTCCAATCCAAGAACATGGTATATCTCTCCATCTGTTTGTATCATCTTTAATTTCTTTCATCAGTGTCATAGTGTTCTGCATACAGGTCTTTTGTCTCCTTAGGTAGGTTTATTCCTAGGTATTTTATTCTTTTTGTTGCAGTGGTAAATGGGAGTGTTTCCTTAATTTCTCTTCCGGATTTTTCATCATTAGTGTGTAGCAATGCAAGAGATTTCTGTGCATTAATTTTGTATCCTGCTACTTTACCAAATTCATTGATTAGCTCTAGTAGTTTTCTGGCAGCATCTTTAGGATTCTCTATGTATAGTATCATGTCATCTGCAAACAGTGAAAGCTTTAATTCTTCTTTTCCAATTTGTATTCCTTTTTATTTCTTCTTTTCTGATTGCTGTGGCTAAAACCTCCAAAACTATGTTGAATAATAGTGGTGAGAGTGGACAACCTTGCCTTGTTCCTGATCTTAGTGCACATGGTTTCAGTTTTTCACCATTGAGAATTATGTTGGCTGTGGGTTTGTCATATATGGCCTTTATTATGTTGACGTAAGTTCCCTCTATGCCTACTTTCTGGAGGGTTTTTATAATAAATCAGTGTTGAATTTTGTTGAAAGCTTTTTCTGCATCTATTGAGATGATCATATGGTTTTTCTCCTTCAATTTGTTAATGTGGTGTATCACATTGATTGATTTGCGTATAATGAAGAATCCTTGCATTTCTGGGATAAACCCCACTTGATCATGGTGTATGATCCTTTTAACGTGCTGTTGGATTCTGTTTGCTAGTATTTTGTTGAGGATTTATGCATCTATGTTCATCAGTGATGTTGGCCTGTAGTTTTCATTTTTTGTGGTATCTTTGGTTTTGGTATCAGAGTGATGGTGGCCTCGTAGAATGAGTTTGGGAGTGTTCCTCCCTTTGCTATATTTTGGAAGAGTTTGAGAAGGATAGGTGTTAGCTCTTCTCTAAATGTTTGATAGAATTCACCTGTGAAGCCATCTGTTCCTGGGCTTGTGTTTGTTGGAAGATTTTTAATCAGTTTCAATTTCAGTGCTTGTGATTGGTCTGTTTATATTTTCTATTTCTTCCTGGTTCAGCCTTGGAAGGTTGTGCTTTTCTAAGAATTTGTCCATTTCTTCCAGACTGTGCATTTTACTGGCATAGAGTTGCTTGTAGTAATCTCTCATGATCCTTTGTATTTCTGTAGTGTGAGTTGTTACTTGTCCTTTTTCATTTCTAATTCTGTTGATTAGTGTCTTCCCTGTTTTTTCTTGAGAAAAAAAGTGGTTTATCAACTTGGTTTACCTTCTCAGAGAACCAGCTTTTAGTTTTATTGATCTTTGCTATTGTTTTCTTCATTTCTTTTTCATTTATTTCTGATCTGATCTTTATGATTTCTTTCCTTCTGCTAACCTGGGTTTTTTTGGTTCTTTCTCTAATTGCTTTAGGTGTAAGTTTAGGTTGTTTGAGATGTTTCTTGTTTCTTGAGGTAGGATTGTATTGCTATAAACTTCTCTCTTAGAACTGCTTTTGCTGCATCCCATAGGTTTTGGGTTGTCGTGTTTTCATTGTCATTTGTTTCCGGCTATTTTTTGATTTCCTCTGTGATCTATTGGTTATTTAATAGTGTATTGTTTAGCCTCCATACGTTTTTTTTTTTGGTTTGTTTTGTTTTTTTGCAGTACGCGGGCCTCTCACTGTTGTGGCCTCTCCCGTTGGGGAGCACAGGCTCCAGACGCGCAGGCTCAGCAGCCATGGCTCACGGGCCTAGCCGCTCCGCGGCATGTGGGATCCTCCCGGACCGGCGCACGAACCTGCGTCCCCTGCATCGGCAGGAGGACTCTCAACCACTGCGCCACCGGGGAAGCCCCGTTTTTGTTTTTAACAGATTTTTACCTGTAATTGATATCTAGTCTCATAACGTTGTGATCAGAAAAGATACTTGATACGATTTCAATTTTCTTAAATTTACCAAGGCTTGATTTGTGACCCAAGATATGATCTATCCTGGAGGATGTTCCATGAGCACTTGAGGAGAAAGTGTAATCTGTTTTCTTTGGATAGATTGTCCTTTTAATATCAATTAAGTCCATCTTGTTTAATGTGTCATTTAAAGTTTGTGTTTCCTTATTTATTTTCATTTTGGATGATCTGTCCATTGATGAAAGTGGTGTGTTAAAATTCCCTGCTATGATTGTGTTACTGTCGATTTCCCCTTTTATGGCTGTTAGCATTTGCCTTATGTATTGAGGTGCTCCTATGTTGGGTGCATAAATATTTACAATTGTTATATCTTCTTCTCGGATTGATCCCTTGATCATTATGTAGTGTCCTTCTTTGTCTCTTGTAATAGTCTTTTTTTTTAAAGTCTATTTTGTGTGATATGAGAATTGCTACTCCAGCTTTCTTTTGATTTCCGTTTGCATGGAATATCTTTTTCCATCCCCTCACTTTTAGTCTGTATGTGTCCCTAGGTCTGAAGTGGGTCTCTTGTAGACAGCATATATGCGGGTCTTGTTTTTGTATCCGTTCAGCCAGTCTATGTCTTCTGGTTGGAGCATTTAATCCATTCTTTTACATTTAAGGTAATTATTGGTATGTATGTTCCTATTACCATTTTCTTAATTGTTTTGGGTTTGTTTCTGTAGGGCTTTTCCTTCTCATGTTTCCTGCCTAGAGAAGTTCCTTTAGCACTTTTTGTAAAGCTGGTTTGATGGTGCTGAATTCTTTTAGCTTTTGCTTGTCTGTAAAGCTTTTGATTTCTCATTTGAATCTGAATGAGATCCTTGCTGGGTAGAGTAATCTTAGTTGTAGATTTTTCCCTTTCATCACTTTAAATATGTACTGCCACTATCACTGGCTTGCACAATTTCTGCTGAAAGATCAGCTGTTAACCTTATGGGGATTCTCTTGTATGTTATTGTTTTTCTCTTGCTGCTTTTAATATTTTTTCTTTGTATTTAACTTTTGATAGTTTGATTAATATGTGTCTTTGTGTGTTTCTCCTTGGATTTATCCTATATGGGACTCTCTGTGCTTCCTGGACTTGATTGACTATTTCCTTTCCTATGTTAGGGAAGTTTTCGACTATAATCTCTTCAAATATTTTCTCAGTCCCTTTCTGTTTCTCTTCTTCTTCTGGGACCCCTATAATTCGAATATTGGTGCATTTAATGTTGTCCCAGAGGTCTCTGAGACTGTCCTCAATTCTTTTCATTCTTTTTTCTTTATGCTGCTCTGTGGCAGTTATTTCCACTCTTTTATCTTCCAGCTCACTTATCTGGTCTTCTGCCTCAGTTATTCTGCTGTTCAGTCCTTCTAGTGAATTTTTAATTTCATTTATTGTGTTCTTCATCATTGCTTGTTTGCTCTTGAGTTCTTCTACATCCTTGTTAAACATTTCTTGTATTTTCTCCATTCTATTTCCAAGATTTTGGATCATCTTTACTATCATTACTCTGAATTCTTTTTCAGATAGACTGCCTATTTCCTCTTCATTTGTTTTGTCTGGTGGGTTTTTACCTTGCTCCTTCATCTGCTGTGTGTTTCTCTGTCTTCTCATTTTGCTTAACTTACTGTGTTTGGCATCTCCTTTTCTCAGGCTGCAGGTTCATAGTTCCTGTTGTTTTTGGTGTCTGTCCCCAGTGGCTAAGGTTGGTTCAGTGGGTTACGTAGGTTTCCTGGTGGAGGGGACTAGTGCCTGTGTTCTGGTGGATGAGGCTGGGTCTTGTCTTTCTGGTGGGCAGGACCGCATTTGGTGGTGTGTTTTGGGGTGTCTGTGACCTGATTATGATTTTAGGCAGCCTCTCTGCTAATGGGTGGGGTTGTGTTCCTGTCTTGCTAGTTGTTTGGCATGGGGTGTCCAGCACTGGAGCTTGCTGGTCGTTGAGTGGAACTCAGTCTTAGCATTTAGATGGAGATCTCTGGGAGAGCTCTTGCCGATTGGTACTACGTGGGGCTGGGAGGTCTCTGGTTCAATGTCCTGAACTCGGCTGTCCCACCTCAGAGGCTCAGGCCTGACACCCAGCTGCAGCACCAAGACCCTGTTAGCCACACGGCTTACATGTAAATGGGTTAAATCTGCAATGCAGAGGCACAGGGTGGCCGGCCCTCTGCTTTCTGCTCGGTCCTCCAGCTTGGCGTTGTCCTCTGGGCCTGGTCGATATGGAGAGCCTGCTTTGGATCCAGGTCCAGCTGCATTCCCTAGTGTCTAGAAGAAGCAGCCGACGCCCCCATCCTCCCCTATTCCCAGTTAAGATCCTGGAGTGCCCGAGGCTCCACCCCTCATGCCCACACAGTCATTTTTAAACCTGTTACAAAACATCCCTGCTTTCTCAAGGGAAGATTTTTTAAAATAAATTTATTTATTTTTATTTTTATTTATTTTTGGCTGCTTTGGGTCTTCATTGTTGTGCGCGGGCTTTCTCTAGTTGTGGCGAGCGGAGGCTACCTTTCATTGTGGCATGTGGGCTTCTCATTGTGCTGTCTTCTCTTGTTGTGGAGCGTGGGCTCTAGGCACGCGGGCTTCAGTAGTTGTGGCTCGTGGGCTCTGGAGCACAGGGTCCGTAGTTGTGGCGCATCGCCTTAGTTGCTCTGCGGCATGTGGGATCTTCCCGGACCAGTGCTCGAACCCGTGTCTCCTGCATTGGCAGGCGGATTCTTAACCACTGTGCCAATAGGGAAGTCTTCAAAGGAAGACTTTTGAAATCAATTTTCTTGGATGGCATTCACTTAATTACAAAATTAGGCATCCTTGTCAATCTCATTTTCCTCATCAAGGGTGCAAGGGTATCCTGTTAGGTATGCATTTGTGATTTTAATGCAGAGGAAAGAAGCTTGTGATCTAGCTGGCTCCTGCAGTTGATCTGACCTCATAATAAATAATGCAGAGAGTTTAATAGCATATTCATTGTTGTAGTCCAAAGGCGGGTTGGAAAAGAATTTCCAGACACAAGGCAGAATGTAAAGAAGACAGACTTTATTAGAAGGAAGGGTCACTGCCAGAACAGCGGGCCAACTTCCTAGTAGTCTGGGAGAGTTGAGCCCTAACATGTGCTGTTGATTAGTTTTTATAGCCAGAAAACAAAGGAATGGTCTGAGGTGAAAATTTCGTTTACTGATTGGTCGAGGCACATATACCTTCCTTCTGTAGGGTGGGAGTGGGACTGGCCAGATGCCTTTCCTTATTTCGGACATGTCCTGTTGCCCAGGTGGGCTCAGGAATTTTGTAACCATTGCAACATGGTTGGGAGGGCGATTTAAGAGTCCGGTAAGGGGTGTTAATGCTGAAACTTTTTCAGGCAGGGTCATCCTTTGTGCTTGAAGCACCATGTCCTTAGAGCACCACATTCATGAAGATAATAACCACAATTGTTATGTTAGCGTTTTGTTATGTTAGTGATCTAACAATGAGTATATAGTGTGGTCATCCCACTGGGTAGAAAAGGATACCCTGGGGTTTTATTCTTGCCTCTTCCCTTACCAGCTGTTGCCCACAGGCAACTCCCTTAGCATCTCGGAGCCAAGTTTCCCTATTTGTGATGCAAGGTTGTTAGAAATTTGCATACATGGTTGTGGTGGTGCTTAAATGAATTTGGGAAATCTTGTTATGAACTGTAAAGGGATATACAAATATAAAGAATCTTTATCGTAGACAGGCAGGTCATCTGGATTATAGATTATTCCTAGGAAATCTTTGTTAGCTTTTTTGGACATAATCAAGTACAGATACATCCTGGAATAATAATTTCACTCCCATGTCTAATACGATCTCTTAGCTTCCTACCTTATAACTCTGTGGTAGGGCTCCATTCATTTACTTGAACTTAAATATGTCGACTGGGGGAAAAAAAGCACAAGATAAAAGTTGAGAATTATGTTTTATTCAGCCGACTTTCTGAGGACTTAAGTCCCAGAGGCAGCCTATCAGATAGCTCTGAGGGACTGCTCCAAAGAGGTAAGGGAGGAGCCACGATATATGAGAGTTTTGCAACAAAAACCAGGTAGTTAGAACATCAAAAGAGCACTGTTAATTAAAGAAAACCAGACGTCTCAAGTTAATAAATTCAGCGCTTTTCTATGTATGGGAAGATGCAAGAGTCTGAGCTCATTGAAATCATTCCTTTGATATATACCTTATCCATGTACAGCCAGTGTGCTGTTCTTCTCATCCTGGATACCCTCAAGGTATACAGTTGGGAGTGGCTGCAGTGGCTGACGGCTTGATGGCTGTAACATCCTTTGTCTACTGATATGGCAGGTAACATTCTTTGTCCACAAATAATTAACATCAAAGCCATCTCTTGGGGAGGCTTAGGAGTCAGACAGAATTGTAACAGTAAGTTATAGGCTATTGGTTTAACACATTTCCAGGAATATAATGCACTTAGAATTTTATTGAGCACTATTTGTTTTTCCACAAAGCTTTTTTCTCAACCAAATTGTCTAAACTTTCAGGAGATAACATTTACAGACTTTAAATAATTCAGCTTAGGGATTGTTAGGCAGATAGTAATAAAAACACATGTTACTTTTAGAGTTTATAAAATGTTTGTCTCTCTGAATAAATATAGTGATGGTTATGTGATACATTGTCATGTAGGTCTTTAATTCATTTTGAGTTTATTTTTGTATATGCTGTGAGAAAATGTTCTAATTTCATTCTTTTACATATAGCTGTCCAGTTTTCCCAGCACCATTTATTGAAGAGACTGTCTCTTCTCCATTGTATATTCTTGCCTCTGTTGTTGTAGATTAATTGACCATAAGTGCATGGGTCTATATATATATATATACAATGGAATACTACTCAGCCATAAAAAAGAATGAAATTTTTCCATTTGCAGCAACATGGATGGACTTGGAGGGCATTATACCCAATGAAGTAAGTCAGAGAAAGACAAATACTGTATGATATCACTTATACATGGAATCTAAAAAATATAACAGACTAGTGAATATAACAGAAAAGAAGCAGACTCAGATACAGAAAACAAACTAGTGGTTACCAGTTAGGGGGGCGGGAAGGGTAATATGGGGTGGGGGAGTGGGTGTAATATAAGCTACAAGGATGTATTGTACAACACAGGAAATATAGCCAATATATTGTAATAACTGAATGGAGTGTAATAACTGTGAATGGAGTATAACCTTCAAAAATTGCATTAAAAAACAGGAATAATTATAGTACCCCCATGGGGTTGTTTTGAGAATTACATGAGATATATTAAACCGTGCAGGCTGTTTAAAAAAAAAAAGCTCTCCTTAGACTATTAGCATCAGAATCACTTGGAGTGCAGTTCATATGGACTCTGGACCTCACCCTAGATCTACTGATGGAGATCTCTTGGATCCTGGGCCTGGAAATCTGCATTTTAGATAGAACACTGGTTATTCTTGGGCACACTGAACTTTGAAAATTACTGGCTTTAGACTTTCAGACTCTTCTTCCTCCCATTACATGAGTTTTGATTTTGCTTCTATCTTAAGAACCATATTATATCTTGTAAACACCCACAGCCTTCTCGGAATTAGGCAGGACAGAATAACTAAAAACATAAATGTTCATTTGGAAATGATTATAAAAACCAAGACAGTCAGAGTAAAGAAACTTTCTGCCAATTGCACTGTAAGGGCTTCACATCAGCTCTTGCATTGAAGGAGGTAGGAAGGACTTGTGGCTGGGACGTGCTGGCTCATACTTGACCCCTTCTCTGTGGCAGGAGTGATGGTGTAGATGATATCAGAAGGCACTAGAAAGCCATAGATGTCATAGTTCACAGAGTGCAGGAGGCCGTGTCTTGTGTGTGGGGGTGGGCAGGGACTGTTTTGTGTTACATCTCAGGCATAACTCAGAGCCTAGCTCTTAGGACACAGTGGGAGGGAGGGAGGGAGGGTTAGTGCCGTTGATGGGCATCTAGAATCTAAACTTAAGCTATTGGTTTAAGTTGCTGAGAATTCTTAAATCGTTGGCTATGCCTATCCTAAAAATACACATTTTAGAGCCAAATCTACGTGATTTTAAAATTTACCCTGTAACACTCCCCATACCACTGACTCTATTGAAAAGGAACGGGTTAAAATAGGACTAGCAGATTTTGGCGGAGAACCAAGATGCTCTTTGGTTTTCTTGAAATACTTGTACTACTATTGCCCCTCTTTCTGGCATGCAGCGTTCCCTCATACCTGAATCTCCGCATCTCTTTTAAACACCCAACACAGTTGACATTTGAGTCACAGGGAGACCATGTCTCATAATGAGTATAAGTTGGAAGACCCCAACCCAGGGATGACAGATCCTTCTGAGATCTATGACCAGGGCAGACACTGCTAATTGGTTGCAGATTCCTTTTTCCCTTGGAGTCTGATGCAGCTGTAGAGTCCCATGGCAGTGCTTCAGTAAACTGCTACCAACTAGTTGATACAAAAGAAGAATTCTATTTGCCATGGTGACCAACCTCTCCAGTTTCTGTCAGAAGTAACCTCTCCTTCTCCTTTAATTCTTTTTTAAAATAGGTTTTTATTAATTATGGAATAGATATAAAATATTCATAAAGTGTACGTAAGCTATGTAAAGGATCACACAACCTCAAACACCTGTTTATACACCATCCAGCTTAAACGAAAGAAGGTGAGCATTGTCTCTGAGTGCTCCTGTGGTCTCTCCCCGATCCTATTTTCTTCTCTCCGCATTAGAGGCAACCACTCTCCTAAATTTGGGATTTCTCATTTTCCTGTCTTATTTTATAGTTTTGCTCTGCATTTGTATTCTTAAACAATGTAGTTTATATTTTTGAATTTTATGTAAGCAGCATCATACAGTATATTAAGACTTTCTCACTTCAGGATAAATCGGATGAGATTCATCGACATTGTAGCCAAGTGTAATTCACTCCTGCTATGTAGTATTCCAGTGTATTAATCTACCCAACACACTGATGCGTTCCACCATTTATGGACACTTCCGTAATTCCAGTTTGGGGCTACTAAAAACAACTTTGCTCTGAATTATCTTGCATGTCTTTAGGTACAAGAGTTTCTCTAGAGTTATACCTAGAGCAGTGGAATTGCTGGGCCATAGGGTATGAACCTGCTCAGTTGTATTGAAGGCCAAATTGATTTCCACATTGGTTGTATCAGTTTACTCTTCCCCCATCAGTACATTATAATTTAAATGACACTCATGATGATGATGATGACTGATCGCTAACTCACATAGTATTAACTGTGTGCCTGGCAGAACTCTAAGCACTTGACATATATAAACTCAATTCCCACAACAATCCTGAGTGTCCTAGTTCTACATCCTTGCTGATGTCTGCAATTGTCTAACTTTTATGGTTTGCTATACTGATAGATGTGACCTGGTACCTTATGGTTGTACTATGTGTTTCTGTTGCTAATGAGGTTGAACATTTCTTCATATGTCTGGAGTGCCTGTTCAAGTCCTTCCCCGGTATTTGTTTTTTTGTTTGTTTTTTTTTGGGCGCGCCGTGAGGCATGCAGGATCTTAGTTCCCAGACCAGGGTTTGAACTCGTGCCCCCTGCAGTGTAAGCAAGGAGTCTTAACCACTAGACTGCCAGGGAAGTCCCCTTCCCCCATATTTGAATTGGGTTATTTGTCTTTAAGTCATAATAAATTTCAGATTTTTTCTATCTTTTGTTATAATTTGTGTCCTGTCTTATTCCTTTCATTAGACTGTAAGCTTCTTAAGGGACTGACAATGACTTGCATGTTTGTTTATATAGAGCCAAACATTATTTATTTTTTACTGAAGTGTAGTTGATTTACAGTGTTGTGTTAGTTTCTGATGTACAGCAATGTGATTGTTACACACATATATTCTTTTTCATATTAATTGAACCTGGTCATTGTACAAGACTATCTAGTTACCTATTTATTTTTGAAAGTTTGTACCCTTTTACCAACCTCTTCCTATTCTCCCCTACCCGCCCCCCCCCCCGCACCCCAGCAAGCAGTTTTCTACTGTTAGAAAAGTGATGCCATGTGGGATTTGTCTTGTCTGTCTTATTTCACTTAAGTAATGCTCTCAAGGTCCATCCATGTTGTTGCAAATGGCAGGATATCCTTTCTTATGGATGCCTAACATTCCACTGTGTATATATGTATATACCACATCTTTTTTAAAAAATTTATTTATTTAACTTATTTATTTTTTTGGCTGCGTTGGATCCTCATTGCTGCGCGTGGGCTGTCTCTAGTTGCAGAGAGTGGGGACTACTCTTCCTTGTGGTGCACGGGCTTCTCATTGCGGTGGCTTCTCTTGTGGAGCACGGGCTCTAGGTGCATGGGCTTCAGTAATTGTGGCACATGGGCTCAGTAGTTGTGGCTCGCGGGCTCTAGAGCGCAGGCTCAGTAGTTGTGGCGCACGGGCTTAGCTGCTCCGAGGCATCTAAGTGGGATCTTCCCGGACCAGGGCTCGAACCTGTGTCCCCTGCATTGGCAGGTGGATTCTTAACCACTGTGCCATCAGGGAACCCCTACCACATCTTCTTTATCCATTCATCCATTCATGGACACAGGTTGTTTCCATATCTTTTTTTTTTTTTTTTTTTTTTTTTTTTTTTTTTGCGTTATGTGGGCCTCTCACTGTCGTGGCCTCTCCCGTTGCGGAGCACAGGCTCCGGACATGCTGGCTCAGCGGCCATGGCTTATGGGCCTAGCCGCTCTGCGGCACGTGGGATCTTCCTGGACCAGGGCATGAACCCGTGTCCCCTGCATCGGCAGGTGGACTCTCAACCACTGCGCCACCAGGGAAGCCCTGTTTCCATATCTTGATGTGATATTGTGATTTATATTATATGTTTGGTCCTCATCCCCATTTCTGGCACAAAGCTCCTAAAACTTGGTTATTTCCTAAGTGATGAGAGTGATCAACATGTCTTTTGGAAAGCACCTAAGGATGGGGGTTGGTTGCCAGAGGAGCCAATCACGTGATTAGAGGTTGGAACTTTCAGTCTCCTCTCTCCCCATCCACCTCCAAGGGGGAGAGAGGAGATGAAGGATGAGTCGATTGCCAATGGCCAATGACTTAATCAGTCATACCTATGTAATGCAGACTCCATAAAAACTAGAAAGGACAGGGTTCAGAGAGCTTCCATGTTGGTGAACAGGTCGAGGTGCTAGGAGAATGGCATGCCTGGAGAGGGCATGGAAGCCCCTTTCCTCACTTCTTGCCCTGTGCATCTTTTCCCTCTAGCTGTTATAGAGTTGTATCCTTATAAACGAGTGATCTAGTAAGTAAAATGTTTGAGTTCTGTGAGCTGTTCTAGTGAAGTAATCAAAGCCAAGGAGGGCATCATTAGAACCTCTGACTGGTAGGCAGTTGGTCAGAAGCACAGGTGACAACTTGGGCTCTCAGTTGGCATCTGAAATGGAGGGCAGTCTCGTGGGACTGAGCCCTTTACCTGTGGGAACCTGATTCTATCTCCCAGTAGACAGAATCAAAATTGAATTGAGTGGTACATATATACAATGGAATATTACTCAGCCTTAAAAAGGAACGAAATTGGGTTATTTGTAGAGATGTGGATGGACCTAGAGACTGTCATACAGAGTGAAGTAAGTCAGAAGGAGAAAAGCAAATATCGTATATTAATGCATATATGTGGAATCTAGAAAAATGGTACAGATGAACTGGTCTGCAGGGCAGAAACAGAGACACAGATGTAGAGAACTAAAAGTATGGACACCAAGCGGGGAAAGTGGGGGAGGGTTGTTGTTGGTGGGTTGAATTGGGAGATTGGGATTGACATATATACACTAATATGTATAAAATAGATAACTAATAAGAACCTGCTGTATAAAAAATAAAATTCAAAAAATAATTGAATCGAATTGAATTCTCAGACAGCCTGCTTGTGTCTGAGAATTGTTTTTTTAATTAAAAAATTTTATTTTAATTTAAATTCTTATTTTGTATTGGAGTATAGTTGACCAACAATGTTGTGTTGGTTTCAGGTTTATTGGTGTGGGGAAGCCTCCACACACACACATTGGAATTGAGTCCAAGAACCTCTTCACTTGACTATTGTGAATAATGCTGCAGTGAACAGAAGAGTGCAGATTCCTCTTTGATATCTTATTTTCATTTCCTTTGGATATATACCCAGATTGCTGATCATATGGCAGTTCTAGTTTTAATTTTCTAAGGAACCTCCATACTGTTTTCCATAGTGGCTGCACCAACTTACATTCCCACCAATAGTATACAAGGCTTCCTTTTCTCCACATCCTGGCCAACTCTTGTCTTTTTATTGATAGCTGTTCTAACAGGTGTGAGGTGATATCTCATTGTGGTTTTGATTTGCATTTCCCTGATTAGTGATGTTGAATACCTTTTCATGTACCTGTTAGCCATTTGTATGTCTTCTTTGGATAAGTGTCTATTCAGTTCCTCTTGCCCATTTTAAAAAATAATTTATTATTTATTTTTATTTTGGCTGCGTTGGGTCTTTGTTGCTGTGCGTGGGCTTCTCACTGCAGTGGCTTCTCTTGTTGTGGAGCACGGGCTGTAGGCGCGTGGGCTTCAGTAGTTGTGGCTCACGAGCTCTGGAGCGCAAGCTCAGTAGTTGTGGTGCACGGGCTTAGTTGCTCCACGGCATGTGGGATCTTCCCGGGCCAGGGCTCGAACCCGTGCCCCTGCATTGGCAGGCGGATTCTTAACCACTGCGCCACCAGGGAAGCCCCCTCTTGCCCATTTTTAAATTGGGATATTGGGGGGTTTTTGCTATTGAGTTGTATGAGTTCTTCATATATTTTTGACTATTAACCCCTTATCAAATACATGACTTGCAAATATTTTCTCCCATTCAGTAGGTGGCCTTTTCATTTTGTTGATGGTTTCCTTTGCTGTGCAGAAGCTTTTTAGTTTGATGTAGTCCCACTTGTTTGTTTTTGTTGCCTTTGCTTTTGGTGTCCACAGGATTATTTATTGAGTGAAATAGAGAGCCAATCTTGCTTTATAGAAAGGTAATCTTGCCCTCTAACCCAGCCCTAGACATATTCCCTCAGAGGTTAACTGAACACCCACCAGGGATATTGCAAAAGGAATTTCTCCATTGGGAGGAGGTTGGACTATATTAAGTTTCTTCCAACTCCAAAATTTCTCAATCTCTGAAAATCTTTGAGCTATCCAGGAAATTTCCTTTTGTATCCTGCCTCTAAGCCTTGACCAACCAGCTTCCCTGGATCCCTTGGTCACTTAAAAAAACCCAAACAAACCCTAACTTTATCATGAAATATAACAGATATGCAGACAAGTGCATAAAACATAAAAGTACACTAAAATGAATAATTATATAGCACCCAAATCACTCAGTTTTTAAATATCCTCTTTTGTGATACCACATAGATCAGCCCCCCTTAGAAACTCAGCCCCTTGTGATCGAGGGAGGGTTGGCAGACTGGCCTGTGGACGACATACGGCCCGCTGCCTGGTTCTATAAACTCTTAATGGAACAGTCATGCTTATCTGTTTCCATATTGGCTATGGCTGCTTTCATGCTACCACAGCAGAGTTGAGTAGTTGCAACAGAAACTATATGGCCTGAAGAGTTGAAAATATTTATTCTCTGGCCCTTTATAGAAGAAATCTGCTAAACCCGTTCTAGAGTCTGACTTGGAAAAACATAACTGCCTCTATGTCCTGCGTGGTTTAATCCTCTCAATAAAACTAGTCTAGTGAATCTTTGAGAAAAGGAAGTTAAATAATTATAATGTTCAAAAATATTAAACTCTAGGATCTCTTTGAATGAAATCTTAAGAATAGCCCGAAACTAAACCCAAAGCAAATTACGTCTAACTTTTGACCTCCTTAAGTGGGTGCTGAATTGCATCAATAACATTCTGTAACAGAGACTGGAGCAACCTAATAATTTTTTAGGTCACAGGGTACAACTAATTGAATAGGAAAAGAGACCAACCTCTTGATTATGTCCCAGAAGAAGGTAACAACTGAGTGTTTTGATTAACGTATTCCTTAGTGAGTAGAGGTTAAACATCCCAACATATGAAAAGACTTAGTAGGAAATAGAGCACACATCACTCTGTAACTGACATTTGGGAAGTGCATATGTACGCTGCACCACCTGTACCGCTGCCTTCCCTGTAGCAAAACCAATTTAGTTTTCTTTGGACAATCTCATAAATGAAAATAAAAAGTAGGGAATAACGTAACTGCCTAGGGGAATTGCAGTTGAAGACAAATGATTGTATAGAGTTCATTTTGAAAATCCAGTGTAATCTCTCCTCCAAGCTGTGTTTCAGTCTAAACGTCTCCAGGAGTGGGGCAGGGGTTACCTTTTATTGTGCTTTTTTTTTTTTTTTTTTTTTTTTTTTTGCAGTACACGGGCCTCTCACTGCTGTGGCCTCTCCCGTTGCGGAGCACAGGCTCCAGATGCGCAGGCTCAGCGGCCATGGCTCATGGGCCCAGCCGCTCCGCGGCATGTGGGATCCTCCCGGACCGGGGCATGAACCCGTGTCCCCTGCATCGGCAGGCAGACTGCCAACCACTGCGCCACCAGACAAGCCCTGTTGTGCTTCTCTGAGGCAAAGAGTGAGTTGTAATCTGAGAAAGAGACAATTCAAAGCCTGATGACATCACCGTCTTCCTCATTACCCCTCTTAATTTAAAAAATTGTATATAAAAACACCTTGCTTTTCAAATTTGCATTTAAAGAATGTTTAGGGCTGTCTGAGTGAAAGACTGAACACATTAAAATAGCAGTCTTTCAAATATATAGAGAAGTATTTTTCCTTCCTCAAAGGAGTGATTGCTGGAAGTGAAGCTCCTTGGAAATGTATTCCTTAAAAATGAGGTGTAGAATTTGCAGGTGAGTTTGAGATCAGGAGACAGGAAACTCAAAGTGAAACCCTCTCGTTTAAGACAAGATTGATCCATGTGCGTGTGGATGCCTCTCTTTTATTATTAGTTCCTGTATTTCCTTTATCAAAGTAGGGTACAAATGATACTTGGCAGTGGTTGGGAGTTCAGTGTTTGTCATCAAACAGATCTGGGCTGGATTCCTAGATCCAGCCAATCATAATTATGTGACTTTGGGGGAATTGTCAGTCCTCTTAAGAATTTCAGTTACCTCACCTGAAAAGTGAAAATAATACTGATCCCCACCATAGTGTTGATTTAAGTATTAAACAAAATAATACATGTAAAGGTCTCAACATAGTGCCTGGAATATAGTAAAGGAGTGAGAAAAATGATGCTCATGTGCTTGTTAGTGACTGCTCCAGGGCTGGGGCTGCTAACAACTAGTATAGATTTTTTTCTGATTGCATTCTGACATTTGGGCTTTTTGCTTGTTAAGGAAAAAAAATGAATGGCTTCCTCCCAGCTGTGTTTTTAGACATCTTTATAATCTGTACTATAACCACAGACTTTTCTTACCAATTGATGAATCCAGGCAGCACTGAGGAAAGGAGCCAGAAGCTTAAATGATGGTAATAGTTAACACTTACTGAGTGCTTACTATATGCCAGATGCTATTCAGTCATGGATTGGTTCCCTTAATCTTCATAAAACCTTATAGGGTAGCAGTATGGTGCCCATTGTACAGTAGGGTGAGTGGAGACACTGAGAGTTAAGTAACGTGTTTAGGTTACACAGCCAGGAATGGGTAGACCCAGGACCCCCAAGCCTGTTCTGGGCATGTCCTTGTGTCCTGGGTGCTCAGATTTCCCAGCCTGTTCTTGGCAGTGAGTAGAGCGGTGGCTGGAGTTCAGGTGGTCAGAAGCAACTCCTGAGAGCCCTCTACAGCGACCCAGACCCACCCCAGAGCTCCTAGAAGTTAACGGTTTGGTTCAAAATCACCCCAGGGACTTCCGGCACCAGAAATGACCCAGGGCCCTGCCTGCCTGGGAAGATGGGGCCTTGCCACTTTAGTTTACTTTTCTTTCTAGACTTTTCACTGCAAGGGTTGAGGGGAACAGGCTGTAGTATAATTGGTGGACCGTGTTTGGACAAGGAGACTTTTAATGTGAAGGGGCATTTTGAATTTGACATAAAAATACTGGTAGCCTTTAAGAGCTGGTTCTAAGAATTAAGTTTAAAAAAAAAATCCCCGTCATCTTCAGGGCCACCTACTGGTCACTGGACTTTTTGCCTTTATTTCTTTTACAAATACTAATCAAAAAATGAAAAGTGAATGTCTTTTCAAGTAATTCCTGGCCCTTTCCTTTGGAGGCAACATTTCTTTTTGCAGACTACATTTAAGGACTAGTTGGGGATGAAAGGAAAATGAGCAAGAATGATAAAATATGAGAGGAATATCCAGGTAGTGGTAGTTAAGCTAATCCTCTGGGGACACTGCTTACCAAATGGCTTAGATGGAACACGCAGATGTTCAATCCAGTTTTAGAGCTCTAAGGCACCTGAAAGACCTCTTTTTTTTTTTTTTTTTGCGGTACGCAGGCCTCTCACTGTTGTGGCCTCTCCTGTTGCGGAGCACAGGCTCCGGACGCGCAGGCTCAGCGGCCATGGCTCACGGGCCCAGCCGCTCCGTGGCATGTGGGATCTTCCCGGACTGGGGCACGAACCCGTGTCCCCTGCATTGGCAGACGGACTCTCAACCACTGCGCCACCAGGGAAGCCCTAGTCACCACTTTTGCAGGTAAAGAAACAATTTAGTGACAAAACTAGGACTAGAAACTAGGTCTCCTGATTTCTATGTCCCTATTTATATTTTGAACTGACTGCTGGGAAGAACAAAAAGCTATAAGAAAGAGGCAGCTCCCAGAATACTCCTAGGCTGGCAGATGCAGCCCTAACCTTCAGTTTCCCTAATGTTTGGGTTGTTCTAAAAAGGGATTCTGTAAGTTAGACTTTTTCTAAACATTATGTGGGAAAAGGAAAAAATTGCCTCTGTTGCATATAAAATTTGGCAATAAACAGTGCCACTGTTTTGTTAGGTTTTTTCTTGGAATTCACATTTATAAATTTGAACCTTATGTTTCCAGTTCCTCCTAAAAAACAAATTTTAGCATCTGTAAAGATTATTTTCCAACCTTTCACTCATACTAATATCCCCCATTCAGCAGTTGCGATCCACTGTCTTGGTATTCACTTATGATCAGGAATGTTCTTGCACTGTCATCACATTGCGAGGTTTCCTCACTGATTTTAGAAGACAGTGCTTAAAATTTTTGAAAATGTCCTTTTCCTCCTTTTTTGCCACAGCAAGGAGTTTTGACGGATGAGGGTGAATGTGTGCTTGAGTTTTCTCAAGTCTTAAAGGGCTTGAAGGCAACGTGAATCGGTAAGGTAGATGAGTGTAATTTAACCCACTTAAATACAAAATAAAGATTATAGTAGCTTAGTTCTAGAATATTTAGTGTTGTCTTCTGTCACAGGGAGGAGTCAAACAGAAAAATCCCAGTCATTTGAGGTCCAAAAAAGGCAACTTCCATAAGCTGCCTTTCCTGATCTGTTTTGGGACTGCCTCTTCTGTTGGACTGCATGGTGTGTTGGAAAGAACAGCAGACAAAGTCAGAAGGTCCAGGTTCATGGGCTGGCTCTGCTTCCACCCTGTTAGGTTTCGGGCAGGTAACTTTACCTCTACAGCCTAAAGTTCTCTTATTTGTAAACTTGGATTATGGCTTAGACCAGTGTTTGTCAACACTGGCTGTGCATTCTAATCAGTTGGAGAGCTTTTGTTTCCTGGCCACTTAATTATAAAAGTCTTAAAACATACAGAAATGTAGCAAGAATTTTCACCCACCACCCATTAACACATCTGTTTGTCCATTAGTTGGGGAGCCTTTAAGATACACACACACACACACACACACACACTCATACCTGTTGAAGGATAAATCCCACTGGGGTTAGGGAAGGTGAAGAAGGGAGATTCCTCTTCTTACTTCATATTCTTGGGGTGTTTGAGATTCTAACAGCGACCATGTGACTGCTGCTGCTATTACTAAAACCCACCATAACAAAGTAAACGCATATACATATTCTGGGACTCCAACCTCCAGAGAGTATGATACAGCAGGTCTGGGGTGGGGCTTTGGTATCTATAATTTTTTTTTTGAAGTGTAGCCAGGATTGAAAACACAAGACTACCGTCTCTGAAGTACCGCTGAGGTTTAATAATCTGAGCGCATGAACTCTCCTTCATTGTCAATCTGGGAATTCCTCTCTTTAGTAGACTGCTTCCAGCTTCTTCCAGATTGGTTCTGGATTCTTCCTGGTTCACACAGGCATGCAGCTGAGTACTGCTAGTGGCATAAGAATGAGCTCCCCGCCAGCAGAAGGAATATCCCTGTGTAGGTGGAGAGAACTCCAGTTTCATGCAATGCAGCCTGGCTTCATTGCAGCAACTTCTCCTTCATTCTTCTTGATTCTACTGTGGCAGCAGTTTCAGACCTCAATTCTTAAGCAATTAAAACCACCTCCTTTGCTTCTTTCTCTGTAGACAATAACCTGGTTTGCTGTGATGGAGACCCTTACCAGCCACTGTTCTCGGTGGCGCTCCATCACATTGCATTGGCTCGGTTCAGAAGCTGTCTCCAGGGAAACCTTCTCTAACCCTCATTGGGGCTCGGTTTGCCGTGCTCCCCACATCCTGGCCCTTCCTCTTTGGAGGTGCTTTTCTCACTCATGTTGCAACTGGCCATCTGTGCTTCTGTCTTCCCCACCGTGTTGTCTTATGTGTCTGTATCTTTGTTTCCCCCGTGGTGGCATGCAGTAGGTGCTTGACATGTAGGTTCCTAGACCTCTAGAACCTCCATATCTAGAGGTCTAGAACCTTCCATATCCGTGATCCATGTTCATATAAGTTTTTTGATATCCTTGATGGGACTTTTGCGTTCTCCGAAAGTATTTGTATTTGCAACCATTTAAACATTAATATTAAAGTTATAAGTGCAAAAACCTAGTTTTTCCTTAAACTTTTCAGTTTAACTCACAAACCTTATTATTCAGTTCTAAATTTAAAAATTTTAATAACTTATAAGGAATCTGTTGGTTACAGTTTGGCCTCATTTAGCTAACGAAATTATCCTAAACATTTTAATGCGTTAATAATTTTAATATCCTCTTTTCTATAAGACCTCATCTGCCTGCCTAACAAAATTTTCTTAATTCTTATAAATCTAATAAATGAAATGTATAAACCTGGTGAAACTTAAGTTCTCCTAAACATTCCAGTACTGTAACAAACTTAGCGAATGTTCTACCATACCTTTTTAACTTGAAATCACAAGTCTCAGTTACTCAATCACGTAATTTACATTGGAATCACGATGCTTGCTAGCTAACGTGTCACACTCCTTAACAAAATAAACACTTTAAACATCAGACTTAAAAATATTGGACATATTTGATTTATGACTTATTTCCATGTCTTTCTAAGCTTAGGCTTAACAGATGTTTACCCACCAAGGAAGTCATTCTACCATCAATCATTCTGTTAGTTCTTGAGGTCAAGAGGTATGGATGATTTTTTTTTTTCTTCCCTCAAACTGTGAGGGACACATGGACCTCTTCTCCATTGTTGCTGTGCCAGTAAGGTCTCCAAAAACACATGCTCACCTGGAATGATTTTATAGTCCCCATCCTTTGCGTTTTGGTTTGACCTTCCCTAGTCTAACTTAGGTCCGCACTCATCCACCCAGGTTGCTTCACTGCTACACTGGATTTAACTCATTACTGCTTGATAGTCTATTTTCCCGGTCACAACATTTGTAGATATCTAATATCTGATTGTACTCTGTGAATTTCTAAAATTCTGCTGATACAGTCTTTAATTCTAATGACAGTAATTGTTTTGCCCAGAGGGACCCCTTATCTTATCCCCTACCATTGGTGTATGTTTTGGAAGATTATGATTAAAGGCAGCATTCAAAAAATGATAATTAGCGATGCCTTTCTTTTGGCTAACCCAAGACAAATTTAACTTCCTCTCTGAGCTTCCTGTCTGCATAAGATAATCCATGTTACAAAATGGGCTGATAGAATTCCAGTGAAAAGGAAAGAAATCATTTGTTTGTGTTCAGACTGATCAGCGCAAATGTGTAATATCTGTTAGACTTGCTGGCATACTGGAAGTCTTCCCTCAGATCCCCATGGCTTCTTTCGTAGGTATCAGGTTGGGGACCACAACTCAATCTTATCATTTGTCTGTCTTTTCTCCTTTCTTGACAGCTGGCTCATATCCATTCTTTCCATCTTTGGGGGACCTTTCTTCCTGCATCATTGCCTTTATTACTTCCTACATCTCTGATTTCCACATTTCACTGTTCTCTTCTCTTTGGCCCATAAGCATCTTGTTTATGTTAAACTCATGATTGACTTTGTTTCTCCCTCTTACAATGGTCTTCCCTCCATCCTCCCAATTACCCTCAAACTTTTTCAGTATGGCTGATAGAAAGTACCTATCCTTTCACTCAAAAAAATTATTGGCGTATAGTTACTTTACAATGTTGTGTTAGTTTCTGCTGTATAGAAAAGTGAATCAGTTACATGTATACATATATCCCCTCTTTTTTAGATTTCCTTCCCATTTAGGTCGCCACAGAGCATTGAGTAGAGTTCCCTGTGCTATACAGTAGGTTCTTATAGTTATCTATTTTATACATAGTAGTGTATATATGTCAATCCCAGTCTCCCAATTCATCCCACCCTCCCCTTCCTCCCCTTGGTATCCATAGTTTGTTCACTACATCTGTGTCTCTATTTCTGCCTTGCAAATAAGTTCGTCTATACCATTTTTCTAGATTCCACAACAAGCAATATTATATGATGTTCGTTTTTCTCTTTCTGACTTTACTCTGTATGACAGTCTCTAGGTCTATCCACATCTCTGCAAATGACACTATTTTGTTCCTTTTTATGGCTGAGTAATATTCTATTGTATATATGTACCACATCTTTATCCATTTATCTGTCGATGGACATTTAGGTTGCTTCCATGACCTGGCTATTGTAAATAGTGCTGCAATGAAAATTTGGGTGCATGTGTCTTTTTGAATTATGGTTTTCTCTGGGTATATGCCCAGGAGTAGAATTTCTGGGTCATATGGTAGTTCTAGTTTTAGTTTTTTAAGGAACCTCCATACTGTTCTCCATAGTGGCTGTATCAATTAACATTCCCACCAACAGTGTAAGAGGGTTTCCTTTTCTCCACATCTTCCCCAGCATTTATTGTTTGTAGATTTTGTGAAGATGGCCATTCTGACCTGTGTGAGGTGATATCTCATTGTAGTTTTTTTTTTGTGTGTGCGTGGTACACGGGCCCCTCACTCTTGTGGCCTCTCCCGTTGCAGAGCACAGGCTCCGGACGCACAGGCTCAGCAGCCATGGTTCACGGGCCCAGCTGCTCCACGGCATGTGGGAACTTCCTGGACTGGGGCATGAACCCGTGTCCCCTGCATCGGCAGGCAGACTCAACCACTGTGCCACCAGGGAAGCCCTCATTGTAGTTTTGATTTGCATTTCTCTAATACTTAGTGATGTTGATCATATTTTCATGTGTTTGTTGGCCATCTGTATGTCTTCTTTGGAGAAATGTCTATTTAGGTCTTCTGCCCATTTTTGGATTGGGTTCTTTTGATAATTGAGCTGCATGTGCTGTTTATATATTTTGGAGATTAATCCCTTGTCAGTTGCTTCGTTTGCAAATATTTTCTCTCATTCTGAGGATTATCTTTTTGTCTTGTTTATGGTTTCCTTTGCTGTGCAAAAGCTTTGAAGTTTCATTAGGTCCCATTGGTTTATTTTTGTTCTTATTTTCATTACTCTAGGAGGTGGGTCAAAAGAAATCTTGCTGTGATTTATGTCATAGAGTGTTCTGCCTATGTTTTCTCTAAGAGTTTTATAGTGTCCGGCCTTACATTTAGGTCTTTAATCCATTTTGAGTTTATTTTTGTGTATAGTGTTAGGGAGTGTTCTAATTTCATTCTTTTACATGTAGCTGTCCAGCTTTCCGAGCACCACTTATTGAAGAGACTGTCTTTTCTCCATTGTATATCCTTGCCTCCTTTGTCATAGATTAGGTGACCATAGGTGTGTGGGTTTCTCTCTGGGCTTTCTATTCTGTTCCATTGATCTATATTTCTGTTTTTGTGCCAGTACCATACTGTCTTGATTACTGTAGCTTTGTAGTATAGTCTGAAGTTGGGGAAGCTTATTCTATGTGGCCCCCCTTCACCCTGATACCAAAACCAGACAAATATATCACAAAAAAAGAAAATCACAGGCCAACATCACTGATGAACATAGATGCAAAAATCCTCGACAAAATACTAGCAAACAGAATCCAACAACACATTAAAAGAATCATACACCATGATCAACTGGGGTTTATCCCAGGGACGCAAGGATTCTTCAATATATGCAAATCAGTCAATGTGATACAACATATTAACAAATTGAAGGAGAAAACCATATGATCATCTCAATAGATGCAGAAAAAGCTTTTGACAAAATTCAACACCCATTTATGATAAAAAAAACTCTCCAGAAAGTGGGCATAGAGGGAATCTACCTCAACATAATAAAGGCCATATATGACAAGCACACAGCAAACATCATTCTCAGTGGTGAAAAACTGAAACCATTTCCTCTAAGATCAGGAACAAGACAAGGATGTCCACTCTTGCCACTATTATTCAACATAGCTTTGGAAGTCCTAGCCACGGAAATCATAAGAAAAAGAAATAAAAGGAATCCACATTGGCAAAGAAGAAGTAAAACTGTTACTGTTTGCAGATGACATGATACTATACATGGAAAATCCTAAAGAGGCCACCAGAAAACTACTAGAGCTAATCAATGAATTTGGTAAAGTTGCAGGTTACAAAATTAATGCACAGAAATCTCTTGCATTGCTATACACTAACAATGAAAGATCAGAAAGAGAAATTAAAGAAACACTCCCATTTACCATTGCAACAAAAAGAATAAAATACCTAGGAATAAACCTACCTAAGGAGACAAAAGACCTGTATGCAGAAAAATATAAGACACTGATGAAAGAAATCAAAGATGACACAAACAGTTGGAGAGACATACCATGTTCTTGGATTGGGAGAATCAACACTGTAAAAATGACTATACTACCCAAAGCCATCTACAGAGTCAATGCAATCCCTATCAAATTACCAATGGCATTTTTCACAGAATTAGAACAAAAAATTTTACAGTTTGTATGGAAGCACAAAAGACCCCAAATAGCCAAAGCAATCTTTCCCCTTTTACTACAAAAAAATATAGCTTCTGTAGCTCTCCCCTACTTTGCCCTATCCAAGACCAGCTGCTTATAGTTAAAGACCACGGATTCATCCTGGCATTTTCTAGTCTAGCCCTCCTTTTTTTTTTTTTTAAATCTTCTATTTGGCTTTTATGTCATAGCATTTCTCTGCTTCTCTTTCCTCTCTGCCCAGTCTGTAGTCACTTTCTCGAGTCACTTTCTCTCCTAGAGGCTGGGGTGCCTGAAGAGCATAGGTTTCAGAGTCAGGCAGATCTGGGTTTGAGTCTCAGCTCTGTCATCACCAGCTATGTGACTTTAAGCAGTGCTCATCTTTGCTGAGCTTCAGTTTTCGCATCTGTAAAATGGGGACAATATACCTCACTTATAAATCGTTGCTAGTATTAAAAGGACGATGTGTATGTAGCGTATACTATGGTGACTGATATTTTGGACACTCTTCACTTTGTAGTTATAATGTGGATGGTACCCAAGGTTTGCTGAGGCATCCTCTTTTCCTGTGAAGCAGTTAGTTCTCATTCTGTGCAGCGACTCCCAAGTTTATGTCAAACTCATCCCAACCTCTAGACTCGTATTTCCACCAATCTGCTAATCATCTTCACTGTGATGCCCACGTAATCCAAGATTCAGCATTATTCAGGAAGTTCTCAGCCTGTGGTCACTTCCTTGGTTAACAGAATCCCAGTCCTCACGGTAGCTCTGAGGTTGGAGGTTCTCTCTCCTTCCTCACTTCTATCCAGCCAACCTGTGTGTATTGAGCAGCTTATTAAGAGCCATTTGCTGTGCTCTGTACTTAGGATGCAACAAAGAGCAAAATGAGACAGTCTGAAGCATAAAGAGAAGGTCAAATTTAAGGAAATGTGATGGGTGCTGGGATGGTAAAGACCAGAGTGCAGTGAGGGTGCTCCAAAGGGCCCCTGCAGAGCAGGGACGAAGCAGTGGCCCAAGTTTAACTTTCTTCTCCCATCCCACCCCATTTCCAATAGATCCTGTAAATTCCATTAAATACTTTATTTCCATCCCACCATAACTGTTTTGTTCTGGTCAAGTATTCCAGGCACATTAGTTCTGGCTGAAAACTCCTAGCAGTTTCCTAAATCTGTTTCTGATCCATCTACCTTGCCAATCCATCTCCTAAGCAGCTACGTTACTTCCTGAAGCACAAATCTGATCATCTCTCTCCGTTTCCTAAAGATCTGTATTGCCTATACCAGTCAAGATTCAGTATGGAAAAGAGGCCGCTCTAGCTATTTTAATCAGGAAAGGATTTTCTGTGAAGGTTAGGGATTATAAAATCAGGAGGGTTAGTGGAACAGGCATAGGAAGAATACACCAAGGGTCTGCCTCTCAGGCTGTACTGGAAGTCTGGTGTTGGAGAACTTCTGGATATAGCTATTATTTGTGGATCAGGAAGCCAACGGTGCTACTGCCCCTGACTGCCTTTCCTCACCAGAAAGATGACAGGCCCTGGAATGGTGCTGCAGGAAAACCTCACATATCTGATCTTACTTGTCAAAGGGGATTGGAGCCAACAGGGTCAGGAACACGGTCTTCATCTCATTTCCACCTTCTAAGTTTCATACAAGTGTGTTGAACGAGTGGAACTGAATTCTGCTTCAGAGTCCTAGCTTCAAGGAGTGTGGTAAGTAGATCTGGGTTTGCCAGCCTCTGTGTGGGAAGGGAGGCTAGAAGGAGGTGAGGAATCTAGGGTGAGCAAGGCGCCCAGAGCATCTAAATTGTGGGTATCTGCATTGCCTGCAGCCAGTGCAACCTAATGTTCAAAGTGTGTACAGTTTCATCACTGTTCTTCATGTTTTGTTTAACCCCTGTCTTCCATCATCTACAATGTCTGTCACTGGCAGGTGCTAAACATGTTTTTTGCACGTATGAATGCACAAATGCATCCACTCCTGATGCAGTTCTCTTACCTTCTGGCCATAACTTTAGCAGGAACAACTTTCCTGGCTGGTCCTAACTTCCTGCTGAAATCCTGCCCCCCACCCTTTTTCTTTTTTCTGAGGCCCAGACAAGTCTTCCCTCCCCAGAGGGTCTTCTGAAATCCTCTGGAATCTTCCCACCCCGTTTTCTTGTTGCTCCTTTCACCTCCGTCCTAGAGCTTATCATCTGCCAGCATCAGGTGTAGCTATGTATAGTTGACTCCTGAACAACGCAGGTTTGAACTGCGCAGGTCTACTTACACGTGGATATTTAAAAAAATAATACTACAGTGCGGTACCATCCGAGGTTGCTTGAATCCTCTGATGGGGAACTGTGGGTACAGAGGGACCCCATGCAGAAGGCTGATTATGAATTATATACGGATTTTCAACTGTGAGGAGGGTCAGCACACCAACCCCTGAGTTGTTCAAGGGTCAAGGGTCAGCCGTCTTCATATTTTTTTACCTGCCATATTGTGAACTTCAGGGTAACAGTGACCGTTGCATTCATTGCTGTGGCACACCGCCCCCCATGCTTACCTTCAGTTTTTCTCATCACTTTCTCCTTTCCTCTCCCTTTTTTCCAGACATACCACCTCTAACTCTTCTTCTAATGACATTTCTTTCACTCTGATTTTCCTGTAATTACAGGTGAAATTCGATGATTTGTAAGTATAGCTAAATCTCTGTTGCTGCTCTTCTCCTGTCCTTAACACGTGTGTACAGACCTGTGTGCTATTTTCTTAACACAACTTTTTTCTGTTTTAGTCCTAGGCAGTAATAAAATATAAACGTAAGAGGGGAAGAGTTTAGAAAAGAATTGTTTCCTCTCCGTGTGTTCGTGAAATTCACAATATGTTCAATGTTCTGGTTTGCTAGGCCTTGACAATGGAGACTGTATCAGTGGAATATTCCAATCAGTATAACATTCATAGTTGGGATTCTGAGTTGTCAAAACATGGCCGTGCGATTTGTCTGAGCTTTTGTCACAGAGAAGTTCTTAGAACTTCTCTCTGCTTTGTGTGGTTTATGGGGAATCCTCTTTCTTCCTCATTAAGTCATTTTTCTTCCAAACTTATTTACTGAATAAGACAACTGAAATTCATAAAGACTACCTAGTTGCCTAGTCTTTAGGAAAATTCTTTTTTTTCTTTGTATTTAAAACAATTAAAAAGAAAGAAAAAGTCTATTGAACAGTTTTAGGTTCCCAGCAAAATTGAGCAGAAATTACAGAGTTCCTGTATATTCTTCCCCCACCCCCACTGGCATATTTGTTACAACTGATGAACCTACATTGACCTCATCCAAAGTCCAGAGTTTACATTAGGGATCACTCTTGGTGGTGTACAGTCTATGGTTTTGGACAAAGGTATGATATCTATATCTGTTACAGGATCATTCAGAATAGTTTCACTGCCCTAAAAGTCCTCTGTGCTTTGTCTCTTCATCCCCCCTTACCACTTAACCCCTGGTAACCACTGATCTTTTTATTGTCTCCATAGTTTTGCCTTTTCCAGAATGTCATATAGTTGGAATCATACACCATGTAGCCGTTTCAGAAAGTAAATACCACAATAAACGGAGACACACAATTTTTTTTTGGTTTTGCAGTCCATATAAAGGTTATGTTTACACTATACTGGAGTCTATTAAGTGTGCAGTAGTGTCATCTCTAAAATGTGCATGCGTTAATTGCACTTATTGCTAAAAAATGCTCATCATCATTGACAAGGTTGCCACAAATCTTCAATTTGTAAAATACAAACTGTATCTGCCGTACCTGTGAAGTATAGTAAAGTGAAGTACAATAAAATGAGATATGCCTGTATTCATTTAAGGTTCTTCCATGTCTTTTCATGGCTTGATAGTTCAATTTTTTTTTTTTTTACTGATGAACAATATTCCATTTCTGAATGTACCAGTTTGTCCATTCACCCATTGAGGGACATTCTGGTTGCTCCCAGGTTTTGGCAATTATGAACAAAACTTCTATAAATATCCATGTGCAGGTTTTGGTGTGGATATAGGCTTCTAACTCATTTGGGTAAACACCAAGGAGTACAGTTGCTGGATCATATGGTAAGAGTACAAGAGTGTGTTTAGTTTTGTAAGAAACCAGTTAACTGTCTTCCAGAGTGGCCGTACCATTCTGCATTCCCACCTGCAATATAGACTTATTTTTGTTGGAGGTTCAAGGGACTTCTTAAAAATTCATAAAAGGAAAAATCCATCCCTACAAAGTTGTAGAATGGTCAGTACATGGCCTAGTTTCATTTTACAAAAATATGAGCATGTCACAGTCCTTTAAAATGCTCATTCTGCTTTCTCCTCTCAGCTCGAATAATAGAACTCAAAACTGGTCACAGAGAAATGAGGAGAAATGGTATAAAAAACAGACTAGATGATCATATCTGTAGCACTGATATTATAGCTCGTTCTTGATTCGCTACTTGTGGATCCACAACCCTGGGAGGATGGGGCATGCAGGTGTTCTTCTGCCCTGCCCCCGCAGCTGACTTAGCCAGGTGTCTGCAGTCTCTTGAGTGGGCTTCCTTGCTGATGTGGACGTCCCCCATTCAGCCACACTAAGGGGAGATTAGTTCTTTAGTGCTGATGGCAACTGCGGCTATTGGCAGAAGAGTGTTATTCCAGTTCTTAGGCTGCATCATAGCTGATTTCCTGTGAGGGAATGGGTGAAGAAATTGAATAATTCTCTGGCTGGTGTGGAGGGTCCATTGCAAGCCCCAGGTCTTGGCCTACTTCATCAAACCAGAGCCCTTCTTGTAAGTGTGCCTGTGTGTTGGGTGGGGCACTGGGCTTCTAAGGAATGTCAGCAATCTTAGTCTCAACACTCAGGCAGACAGGGCTCTTTCCCCTCCAAACTTAAATGCTAGTGAAATCTCTCAAAGAAGCCCCTTCTGCCTAAGAGAATCAATAACCTTTCCTCTGACGGACAATTCAAAGAAGGGATGTTTGGAATGCTTTATTATCCCCAAGATGCCCCAATTAGTTGAGTTACCATTAAGAGCCAGGAGTTCCAGAGGTTGAATCTTTGGAGTAAATTAATGCCTGTGGTGTTTTATAATTTCAAGAAGGAGAATTTTTATATTTAAACTTAAAAAAAATGAGCTAATTAGAAATCAGCTCAGAGGGATTTTTATTTATTTATTTATTTATTATTTTTTTTTTATTTTTTTACATCTTTATTGGGGTATAATTGCTTTACAATGGTGTGTTAGTTTCTGCTTTATAACAAAGTGAATCAGTCATACATAAACATATGTTCCCATATGTCTTCCCTGTTGCGTCTCCCTCCCTCCCACCCTCCCCATCCCACCCCTCCAGGCTGTCACAAAGCACCGAGCCAATATCCCTGTGCCATGCAGCTGCTTCCCACTAGTTATCTACCTTACTGCATTTGTTAGTGTGTATATGCCCATGACTCTCTCTCGCCCTGTCACAGCTCACCCTTCCCCCTCCCCATAACCTCAAGTCCGTTCTCTAAGAGGTCTGCGTCTTTATTCCTGCTTTACCCCTAGGTTTTTCATGACACTTTTTTTCTTAAATTCCATATATATGTGTTAGCATACGGTATTTGTCTCTCTCTTTCTGACTTACTTCACTCTGTATGACAGACTCTAGGTCTATCCACCTCATTACAAATAGCTCAATTTCGTCTCTTTTTATGGCTGAGTAATATTCCATTGTATATATGTGCCACATCTTCTTTATCCATTCATCCGATGATGGACACTTAGGTTGTTTCCATCTCCGGGCTATTGTAAATAGAGCTGCAATGAACATTTTGGTACATGTCTCTTTTTGAATTATGGTTTTCTCAGGGTATATGCCCAGTAGTGGGATTGCTGGGTCATATGGTAGTTCTATTTGTAGCTTTTTAAGGAACCTCCATACTGTTCTCCACAGTGGCTGTATCAATTTACATTCCCACCAACAGTGTAAGAGGGTTCCCTTTTCTCCACACCCTCTCCAGCATTTATTGTTTCTAGATTTTTTGATGATGGCCATTCTGACTGGTGTGAGATGATACCTCATTGTAGTTTTGATTTGCATTTCTCTCATGATTAGTGATGTTGAGCATTCTTTCATGTGTTTGTTGGCACTCTGTATATCTTCTTTGGAGAAATGTCTATTTAGGTCTTCTGCCCATTTTTGGATTGGGTTGTTTGTTTTTTGTTATTGAGCTGCATGAGCTGCTTATAAATTTTGGAGATCAATCCTTTGTCAGTTGCTTCATTTGCAAATATTTTCTCCCATTCTGAGGGTTGTCTTTTGGTCTTCTTTATGGTTTCCTTTGCTGCGCAAAAACTTTTAAGTTTCATTAGGTCCCATTTGTTTACTCTTGTTTTTATTTCCATTTCTCTAGGAGGTGGGTCAAAAAGGACCTTGCTGTGATTTATGTCATAGAGTGTTCTGCCTATGTTTTCCTCTAAGAGTTTGATAGTTTCTGGCCTTACATTTAGGTCTTTAATCCATTTTGAGCTTATTTTTGTGTATGGTGTTAGGGAGTGATCTAATTTCATACCTTTACATGTAGCTGTCCAGTTTTCCCAGCACCACTTATTGAATAGGCTGTCCTTTCTCCACTGTACATTTCTGCCTCCTTTGTCAAAGATAAGGTGACCATATGTGCGTGGGTTTATCTCTGGGCTTTCTATCCTGTTCCATTGATCTATCTTTCTGTTTTTGTGCCAGTACCATACCGTCTTGATAACTGTAGCTTTGTAGTATAGTCTGAAGTCTGGGAGCCTGATTCCTCCAGTTCCTTCTTTCGTTCTCAAAATTGCTTTGGCTATTCGGGGTCTTTTGTGTTTCCATACAAACTGCAAAATTTTTTGTTCTAGTTCTGTGAAAAATGCCAGTGGTAGTTTGATAGGGATTGCATTGAATCTATAGATTGCTTTGGGTAGTAGAGTCATTTTCACAATGTTGATTCTTCCAATCCAAGAACATGGTATATCTCTCCATCTATTTGTATCGTCTTTAATTTCTTTCATCAGTGTCTTTATAATTTTCTGCATACAGATCTTTTGTCTCCTTAGGTAGGTTTATTCCTAGATATTTTATTCTTTTTGTTGCAATGGTAAATGGGAGTGTTTTCTTGATTTCACTTTCAGATTTTTCATCATTAGTATATAGGAATGCCAGAGATTTCTGTGCATTAATTTTGTATCCTGCCACTTTACCAAATTCATTGATTAGCTCTAGGAGTTTTCTGGTAGCATCTTTAGGGTTCTCTATGTATAGGATCATGTCATCTGCAAACAGTGACAGCTTTACTTCTTCTTTTCCGATTTGGATTCCTTTTATTTCCTTTTCTTCTCTGATTGCTGTGGCTAAAACTTCCAAAACTATGTTGAATAAGAGTGGTGAGAGTGGGCAACCTTGTCTGGTTCCTGATCTTAGTGGAAATGCTTTCAGTTTTTCACCATTGAGGATGATGTTTGCTGTGGGCTTGTCATATATGGCCTTTATTATGTTGAGGAAAGTTCCCTCTATGCCTACTTTCTGCAGGGTTTTTATCATAAATGGGTGTTGAATTTTGTCAAAAGCTTTCTCTGCATCTATTGAGATGATCATATGGTTTTTCTCCTTCAATTTGTTAATATGGTTTATCACATTGATAGATTTGCGTATATTGAAGAATCCTTGCATTCCTGGAATAAACCCCACTTGATCATGGTGTATGATCCTTTTAATGTGCTGTTGGATTCTGTTTGCTAGTATTTTGTTGAGGATTTTTGCATCTATGTTCATCAGTGATATTGGCCTGTAGTTTTCTTTCTTTGTGACATCCTTGTCTGGTTTTGGTATCAAGGTGATGGTGGCCTCGTAGAAGGAGTTTGGGAGTGTTCCTCCCTCTGCTATATTTTGGAAGAGTTTGAGAAGGATAGGTGTTAGCTCTTCTCTAAATGTTTGATAGAATTCGCCTGTGAAGCCATCTGGTCCTGGGCTTTTCTTTGTTGGAAGATTTTTAATCACAGTTTCAATTTCAGTGCTTGTGATTGGTCTGTTCATATTTTCTATTTCTTCCTGATTCAGTCTTGGCAGGTTGTGCATTTCCAAGAATTTGTCCATTTCTTCCAGATTGTCCATTTTATTGGCATAGAGTTGCTTGTAGTAATCTCTCATGATCTCTTTTATTTCTGCAGTGTCAGTTGTTACCTCTCCTTTTTCATTTCTAATTCTATTGATTTGAGTCTTCTCCCTTTTTTTCTTGATGAGTCTGGCTAGTGGTTTATCTATTTTGTTTATCTTCTCAAAGAACCAGCTTTTAGTTCTATTGATCTTTGCTATTGTTTCCTTCATTTCTTTTTCATTTATTTCTGATCTGATTTTTATGATTTCTTTCCTTCTGCTAGCTTTGGGGTTTTTTTGTTCTTCTTTCTCTAATTGCTTGAGGTGCAAGGTTAGGTTGTTTATTCGAGATGTTTCCTGCTTCTTAAGGTGGGCTTGTATTGCTATAAACTTCCCCCTTAGAACTGCTTTTGCTGCATCCCACAGGTTTTGCGTCGTTGTGTCTCCATTGTCGTTTGTTTCTAGGTATTTTTTGATTTCCTCTTTGATTTCTTCAGTGGTCACTTCATTATTAAGTAGTGTATTGTTTAGCCTCCATGTGTTTGTATTTTTTACAGATCTTTTCCTGTAATTGATATCTAGTCTCATGGCGTTGTGGTCAGAAAAGATACTTGATACAATTTCAATTTTCTTAAATTTACCAAGGCTTGATTTGTGACCCAAGATATGATCTATCCTGGAGAATGTTCCATGAGCACTTGAGAAAAATGTGTATTCTGTTGTTTTTGGATGGAATGTCCTATAAATATCAATTAACTCCATCTCGTTTAATGTATCATTTAAAGCTTGTGTTTCCTTATTTATTTTCATTTTGGATGATCTGTCCATTGGTGAAAGTGGGGTGTTAAAGTCCCCTACTATGAATGTGTTACTGTCAATTTCCCCTTTTATGGTTGTCAGTATTTGCCTTATGTATTGAGGTGCTCCTATGTTGGGTGCATAAATATTTACAATTGTTATATCTTCCTCTTGGATCGATCCCTTGATCATTATGTAGTGTCCTTCTTTGTCTCTTCTAATAGTCTTTGTTTTAAAGTCTATTTTGTCTGATATGAGAATTGCTACTCCAGCTTTCTTTTGGTTTCCATTTGCATGAAATACCTTTTTCCATCCCCTTACTTTCAGTCTGTATGTGTCTCTAGGTCTGAAGTGGGTCTCTTGTAGACAGCAAATATATGGGTCTTGTTTTTGTATCCATTCAGCCAATCTGTGTCTTTTGGTGGGAGCATTTAGTCCATTTACATTTAAGGTAATTATCGATATGTGTGTTCCTATTCCCATTTTCTTAATTGTTTTGGGTTCATTATTGTAGGTCCTTTCCTTCTCTTGTGTTTCTTGCCTAGAGAAGTTCCTTTAGCAGTTGTTGTAGAGCTGGTTTGGTGGTGCTGAACTCTCTCAGCTTTTGCTTGTCTGTAAAGGTTTTAATTTCTCCATCAAATCTGAATGAGATCCTTGCTGGGTAAAGTAATCTTGGTTGCAGGTTTTTCTCCTTCAACACTTTCAATATGTCCTGCCACTCCCTTCTGGCTTGCAGAGTTTCTGCTGAAAGATCAGCTGTTAACCTTATGGGGATTCCCTTGTGTGTTATTTGTTGTTTTTCCCTTGCTGCTTTTAATATGTTTTCTTTGTATTTAATTTTTGACAGTTTGATTAATATGTGTCTTGGCGTATTTCTCCTTGGATTTATCCTGTATGGGACTCTCTGTGCTTCCTGGACTTGATTAACTATTTCTTTTCCCATATTAGGGAAGTTTTCAACTATAATCTCTTCAAATATTTTCTCAGTCCTTTTCTTTTTCTCTTCTTCTTCTGGAACCCCTATAATTCGAATGTTGGTGCGTTTAATGTTGTCCCAGAGGTCTCTGAGACTGTCCTCAGTTCTTTTCATTCTTTTTTCTTTATTCTGCTCTGCAGTAGTTATTTCCACTATTTTATCTTCCAGGTCACTTATCCGTTCTTCTGCCTCAGTTATTCTGCTATTGATCCCATCTAGAGTACTTTTAATTTCATTTATTGTGTTGTTCATCGTTGCTTGTTTCATCTTTAGTTCTTCTAGGTCCTTGTTAACTGATTCTTGCATTTTGTCCAATCTATTGTCCATTCTATCTCCAAGATTTCGGATCAACCTTACTATCATTATTCTGAATTCTCTTTCAGGTAGACTGCCTATTTCCTCTTCATTTGTTAGGTCTGGTGCATTTTTATCTTGCTCCTTTATCTGCTGTGTGTTTTTCTGTCTTCTCATTTTGCTTATCTTACTGTGTTTGGGGTCTCCTTTTTGCAGGCTGCAGGTTTGTAGTTCCTCCTGTTTTTGATGTCTGTCTCCAGTGGCTAAGGTTGGTTCAGTGGGTTGTGTAGGCTTCCTGGTGGAGGGTACTAGTGCCTGTGTTCTGGTGTATGAGGCTGGATCTTGTCTTTCTGGTGGGCAGGTCCACGTCTGGTGGTGTGTTTTGGGGTGTCTGTAGACTTACTATGATTTTGGGCAGCCTCTCTGCTAATGGGTGGGGTTGTGTTCCTGTCTTGCTAGTTGTTTGGCATAGGATGTCCAGCACTGTAGCTTGCTGGTCGTTGAGTGAAGCTGGGTGCTGGCGTTGAGATGGAGATCTCTCGGAGATTTTTGCTGTTTGATATTATGTGCAGCTGGGAGGCCTCTTGTGGACCAGTGTCCTGAAGTTGGCTCTCCCACCTCAGAGGCACAGCACTGACTCCTGGCTGCAGCACCAAGAGCCTTTCATCCACAGGGCTCCTTAATTTGGGATGATTCGTTGTCTATTCAGGTATTCCACAGATGCAGGGTATATCAAGTTGATTGTGGAGCTTTAATCCGCTGCTTCTGAGGCTGCTGGGAGAGATTTCCCTTTCTCTTCTTTGTTCTGACAGTTCCCAGGGGCTCAGCTTTGGATTTGGCCCCGCCTGTGCGTGTAGGTCGCCGGAGGGCGTCTGTTCTTTGCTCAGATAGGACGGGGTTAAAGGAGCCGCTGATTCGGAGGCTCTGGCTCACCCAGGCCGGGGGGTAGAGAGGGTCACGGAGTGCGGGGCGGGCCTGCAGCGGCAGAGGCCGGCGTGACGCTGCAGCCTGAGGTCGCCGTGCGCTCTCCCGGGGGAGCCGTCCCTGGATCCCGGGACCCTGGAAGTGGCGGGCTGCACAGGCTCCCCGGAAGGGCGTGTGGCTAGTGACCTGTGCTCGCACACAGGCCTCCTGGCGGCGGCAGCAGCGGCCTCAGCGTCCCATGTCCGTCTCTGGGCTCCGCAATCTTAGCCGCGGCTCGCGCCCGTCCCTGGAGCCCTCTCAAGCAGCGCTCTTAATCCCCTCTCCTCGTGCACCAGGAAACAAAGAGGGACGTAAAAGTCTCTTGCCTCTTCGGCAGGTCCAGACCCCTCCCCGGACTCTCTCCCGGCCAGCCGCGGCGCACCAACGCCCTGCAGGCTGTGTTCACGCCGCCAACCTCAGTCCTCTCCCGGCGCTCCGACAAAAGCCGGAGCCTCAGCTCCCAGTCCCGCCCGCCCCGGCGGGCGAGCAGACACGCCTCTCGGCTGGTGAGTGCCGGTCGGCCCGATCCTCTGCGCTGGAATCTGTCCGCTTTGCCCTCCGCACCCCTGTTGCTGTGTTCTCCTCCGCGGCTCCCAAGCTCCCCCACTCCGCCTCCCGAAGTCTCCACCCGCGAAGGGGCTTCCTAGTGTGTGGACACTTTTCCTCCTTCACAACTCTCTCCCGCTGGTGCAGGACCCGTCCCTATCCTTTTGTCTGTTTAGTTTTTTCTTTTGCCCTAACCAGGTACGTGGGGGGTTCCTTGCCTTTTGGGAGGTCTGAGGTCTTCTGCCAGCGTTCAGTAGGTGCTCCGTAGGAGTTGTTCCACGCGTAGATGTACTTCTGGTGTATCTCTGTTGGAAGATTTTTAATCACAGTTTCAATTTCAGTGCTTGTGATTGGCCTTTTCATATTTTCTATTTCTTCCTGATTCAGTCTTGGCAGGTTGTGCATTTCTAAGAATTTGTCCATTTTTTCCAGATTGTCCATTTTATTGGCATAGAGTTGCTTGTAGTAATCTCTCATGATCTCTTTTATCTCTGCAGTGTCAGTTGTTACCTCTCCTTTTTCATTTCTAATTCTATTGATTTGAGTCTTCTCCCTTTTTTTCTTGATGAGTCTGGCTAGTGGTTTATCTATTTTGTTTATCTTCTCAAAGAACCAGTTTTTAGTTTTATTGATCTTTGCTATTGTTTCCTTCATTTCTTTTTCATTTATTTCTGATCTGATTTTTATGGTTTCTTTCCTTCTGCTAGCTTTGGGGTTTTTTTGTTCTTCTTTCTCTAATTGCTTGAGGTGCAAGGTTAGGTTGTTTATTCGAGATGTTTCCTGCTTCTTAAGGTGGGCTTGTATTGCTATAAACTTCCCCCTTAGAACTGCTTTTGCTGCATCCCACAGGTTTTGGGTCGTTGTATCTCCATTGTCGTTTGTTTCTAGGTATTTTTTGATTTCCTCTTTGATTTCTTCAGTGATCACTTCATTATTAAGTAGTGTATTGTTTAGCCTCCATGTGTTTGTATTTTTTACAGATCTTTTCCTGTAATTGATATCTAGTCTCATGGCGTTGTGGTCAGAAAAGATACTTGATACAATTTCAATTTTCTTAAATTTACCAAGGCTTGATTTGTGACCCAAGATATGATCTATCCTGGAGAATGTTCCATGAGCACTTGAGAAAAATGTGTATTCTGTTGTTTTTGGATGGAGTGTCCTATAAATATCAATTAAGTCCATCTCGTTTAATGTATCATTTAAAGCTTGTGTTTCCTTATTTATTTTCATTTTGGATGATCTGTCCATGGGTGAAAGTGGGGTGTTTAAGTCCCCTACTATGAATGTGTTACTGTCGATTTCCCCTTTTATGGCTGTTAGTATTTGCCTAATGTATTGAGGTGCTCCTATGTTGGGTGCATAAATATTTACAATTGTTATATCTTCTTCTTGGATCGATCCCTTGATCATTATGTAGTGTCCTTCTTTGTCTCTTTTAATAGTCCTTATTTTAAAGTCTATTTTGTCTGATATGAGAATTGCTACTCCAGCTTTCTTTTGGCTTCCATTTGCATGGAATATCTTATTCCATCCCCTTACTTTCAGTCTGTATGTGTCTCTAGGTCTGAAGTGGGTCTCTTGTAGACAGCATATATAAGGGTCTTGTTTTTGTATCCATTCAGCTAATCTGTGTCTTTTGGTGGGAGCATTTAGTCCATTTACATTTAAGGTAATTATCGATATGTGTGTTCCTATTCCCATTTTCTTAATTGTTTTGGGTTCATTATTGTAGGTCCTTTCCTTCTCTTGTGTTTCTTGCCTAGAGAAGATCCTTTAGCATTTGTTGTAAAGCTGGTTTGGTGGTGCTGAACTCTCTCAGCTTTTGCTTGTCTGTAAAGGTTTTAATTTCTCCATCAAATCTGAATGAGATCCTTGCTGGGTAGAGTAGTCTTGGCTGCATGTTTTTCTCCTTCATCACTTTCAGTATGTCCTGCCACTCCCTTCTGGCTTGTAGGGTTTCTGCTGAGAGATCAGCTGTTAACCTTATGGGGATTCCCTTATGTGTTATTTGTTGTTCTTCCCTTGCTGCTTTTAATATGCTTTCTTTGTATTTAATTTTTGACAGTTTGATTAATATGTGTCTTGGGGTATTTCTCCTTGTATTTATCTTGTATGGGACTCTCTGTGCTTCCTGGACTTGATTAACTATTTCCTTTCCCATATTAGGGAAGTTTTCAACTATAATCTCTTCAAATATTTTCTCAGTCCTTTTCTTTTTCTCTTCTTCTTCTGGAACCCCTATAATTCGAATGTTGGTGCGTTTAATGTTGTCCCAGAGGTCTCTGAGACTGTCCTCAGTTCTTTTCATTCTTTTTTCTTTATTCTGCTCTGCAGTAGTTATTTCCACTATTTTATCTTCCAGGTCACTTATCCGTTCTTCTGCCTCAGTTATTCTGCTATTGATCCCATCTAGAGTACTTTTAATTTCATTTATTGTGTTGTTCATCGTTGCTTGTTTCATCTTTAGTTCTTCTAGGTCCTTGTTAACTGATTCTTGCATTTTGTCCAATCTATTGTCCATTCTATCTCCAAGATTTCGGATCAAACCTTACTATCATTATTCTGAATTCTCTTTCAGGTAGACTGCCTATTTCCTCTTCATTTGTTAGGTCTGGTGCATTTTTATCTTGCTCCTTTATCTGCTGTGTGTTTTTCTGTCTTCTCATTTTGCTTATCTTACTGTGTTTGGGGTCTCCTTTTTGCAGGCTGCAGGTTTGTAGTTCCTCCTGTTTTTGATGTCTGTCTCCAGTGGCTAAGGTTGGTTCAGTGGGTTGTGTAGGCTTCCTGGTGGAGGGGGCTAGTGCCTGTGTTGTGGTGGATGAGGCTGGATCTTGTCTCTCTAGTGGGCAGGTTCACGTCTGGTGGTGTGTTTGGGGGCGTCTGTGGCCTTATTATGATTTTAGGCAGCCTCTCTGCTAATGGGTGGGGTTGTGTTCCTGTTTTGCTAGTTGTTTGGCATAGGTTTTCCAGCACTGTGGCTTGCTGGTCGTTGAGTGAAGCTGGGTGCTGGTGTTAAGATGAAGGTCTCTGGGAGATTTTCGCCGTTTGATATTATGTGGAGCTGGGAGGCCTCTTGTGGACCAGTGTCCTGAAGTTGGCTGTCCTACCTCAGAGGCAGAGCCCTGCCTCCTGGCTGGAGCACCAAAAGCTTTTCATCCACAGGCTCAGGATAAAAGGGAGAAAAAGTAGAGGGAATTAGTAGAAGTATGAGGAAAGAAAGAAGGAAAGGAGGGTAGGAAGGAAGGAAGAAAGAAAGAAAGAAGCAAAGAAGGCAAGAAGGCAAGAAGGAAAGAAAGGAGGGAGGGAGGGAGGGAGGAAGGAAGGAAGGAGGGAAAGAAGGAAAAAAGACAGAAAGAAAGAAGATACAGTAAAAATAAAATAAAGTATAATAAAGTTATTGAATTAAGAACTTCTTATTTAGAAAAAAAAAAAGGGACGGAAAGAACCTTAGGACAAATGTTGGAAGCAAAGCTATACAGACAAAATCTTACACAGAAGCATACACATACACCCTCACTAAAAGAGGTAAATGGGGAAAAATCCTAAATCTTGCTGTCAGAGACCACCTCCTCAATTTGGGATGATTCGTTGTCTAAAGGAGGGAAGGAAGGACGGAAAGAAAGAAAGAAAGAACGAAGGTAAAGTATAATAAGGTTATTAAAATTAATTATTAAGAAAAAAAATTAAAAAAAAAACATGGATAGAACCCTAGGACAAATGGTGGAAGCAAGACTATACAGACAAGATCTCACACAGAAGCATACACATACACATTCACAAAAAGAGGAAAGGGGAAAAAATCATAGATCTTGCTCCTAAAGTCCACTTCCTTAATTTGGGATGATTGGTTGTCTATTCAGGTATTCCACAGATGCAGGGTACATCAAGTTGATTGTGGAGCTTTAATCCGCTGCTTCTGAGGCTGCTGGGAGAGATTTCCCTTTCTCTTCTTTGTTCTCACAGCTCCCAGGGCTAAGCTTTGGATTTGGCCCTGCCACTGCGTGTAGATCGCTGGAGGGCGTCTGTTTTTTGCTCAGACAGGATGGGGTTAAAAGAGCCGCTGATTGGGGGCTCTGGCGCACTCAGGCCGGCGGGGACGGAGGGGCACAGAGTGCGGGGCGCGCCTGCGGTGGCAAAGGCCGGCGTGACTTTGCACCAGCCTGAGGCGCGCTGTGCGCTCTCCCGGGGAAGTTGTCCCTGGATCCCGGGAACCCGGCAGTGGCGGGCTGCACAGGCTCCACGGAAGAGGGGTGTGGAGAGTGACCTGTGCTCGCACACAGGGCCCTCGGTGGCGGCAGCAGCAGCCTTAACGTCTCCCGCCCGCCTCTGGGGTCCGCGCTTTTAGCCGCGGCTTGCGCCCGTCTCTGAATTCCGCGCTTTCAGCCGCGGCTCGCGCCCGTCTCTGGATTCCGCGCTTTCAGCCGCGGCTCGCGCCCGTCTCTGGATTCCGCGCTTTCAGCCGCGGCTCGCGCCCGTCTCTGGGGTCCGCGCTTTCAGCCGCGGCTCGCGCCCGTCTCTGGAGTTCCTTTAAGCAGCGTTCTTAAACCCCTCTCCTCACGCCCCAGGAAACAAAGAGGGAAGGAAAAGTCTCCTGCCTCTTCTGCAGGTGCAGGCTTTTCCCCGGACTCCCTCCCGGCTAGCTGTGGTGCACTAACCCCTTCAGGCTATGTTCAAGCCGCCAACCCCAGTCCTCTCCCTGCGCTCCGGCCTCAGCTCGCAGCCCCGCCCGCCCCGGCGGGTGAGCAGACAAGCCTCTCGGGCTGGTGAGTGCCGGTCGGCACCGATCCTCTGTGCGGGAATATCCCCGCTTTGCCCTCCGCACCCCTGTGGCTGTGCTCTCCTCCGCAGCTTCGAAGCTCCCCCCTCCGCCTCCCGCAGTCTCCGCCCGCGAAGGGGCTTCCTAGAGTGTGGAAACTTTTCCACCTTCACAGCTCCCTCCCACTGGTGCAGGTGCCGTCCCTATTCTTTTGTCTCTTTTTTCTTTTGCCCTACCCAGGTACGTGGGGAGTTTCTTGCCTTTTGGGAGGTCTGAGGTCTTCTGCCAGCCTTCAGTAGGTGTTCTGTAGGAGTTGTTCCACGTGTAGATGTATTTCTGGTGTATCTGTGGGGAGGAAGGTGATCTCCGCGTCTTACTCTTCCGCCATCTTCCGCCTTCCCCCGGGATTTTTAAATTCTTTGAACTGAAGGGGGTTTTGGCCAATAGTATTCAAACAATTCCGTAAATATGCACTGAGTATCCATCGATGCCAGGCATTGCAATAAGCAGAGAGGTTAGAAAGATAGGTAAGATACTCTCCATCCCTCAGAGAACAGTCTAGTAAGAGCATCAGACATCCAAGGAAGCTCAGTCTTTCTATAACCATTTATGTGAGTGTCTCCAGGGAGGGTTCCTCTCTGGGGATGCAAAGATGAATAAAGCTCAGGACTAGTACTTTCCTGAAGGAATCAGATAATAAGACGTTATTAATACTGTGTGATCCATGCCATAACTTGAGGATGATGAACTCTATTAGAGGGTGGGGAGTGAGTGTCAGGAAATGCCTGGAAGAGGAGGGAGAGGCTTGGTCTGGGTCTTGGAGAATAAGTAAGAGTTGAGGAAGAAGGGAGCTGGGCTGAGAAATTCTAAGCAATGGGAAAAGCTTGGGCCAGGACCCTGACATTTTAACCAGCTTGGTGAATTCCGGAACTCAGTATTAGAGCATGGGTAAATGGGAAGATGCAAGTGGGGAGTGATAGAGGAGGAAAGGTTGAAGAGTCCTGGGGGGCTCTCATGTGATAAAGGAAGGAGTGCACTTCATCCTGCACATGGTGATGAAGCAGAGAAGAGGTTTCAGTGGGAGAGGGCAGGCTGGTGTTTTCACTTAAAAATCCTCAGGTGGCTGCAAAGGATGCATTGGACAGAGGAAGATGCAAGGCAGGGAAACTGCTTCTGGGACTATCACATTAGCTGCAGGGAGAGTTTATAGGTAGGCTAGGGTAGTGGCAGTGGGAAGATGATGGAGGAAAGGAAGTGTTCGGGAGGTGATATGGACAAGATGAGTCAAGCAAGGATGACGCTGAGATTTCTAGGTACCCTATAAAGTGGCCAGAATAGTCTTGCATATAAGAGTTCAATAAATGTTATTTTCCTTGGGCAACAGAGTAGATAATGATGCTCTTAAGTGGAGAAAAGGAAAGCTAGAGGAAGATTTGGGAGATAAAAGATGTATTTGGTATTGGGTCTAGGATGTTTGTTCCTTTAAAACAAAACAAAAACTACCTGCTTCCTGTTTCCTGCCAATGACAAATTCATATGCTTCTTTGATAGACTGGCATATTATTGCTAATTAAAAATACTCTAATTGAAAACTATGTCCTTCCAGATGACCATTGGAAAATATCCTTCATATATTATGCATGATTGCCATGGGTATTTATTTATTAGGCCTCCTCTTGGGCCAGGCTTATCGGAAACAGGGATGATATGGTCAGGCTTGGGAGGATTTCTGTATCTTGCCTTTCCAGACAGCTTCTTGGGAGGAGAGAGAAATTGTCTAGATTCCCGGGCTTCTGATATTCTGAAACCATTTGTTCTAGTTGGTGCTTCAGAAACCAAGGACCTTGTCAATTTCTTCTTGGGATCAGCTTGGACCAGAGCAATTTTAACATAAAATAAAGGAAGGAGAACGTGAAATAAGGATCCAGTAAACCTCCTGATTTATAAGATAAACATAATTTAACATTTTTTTGCTCAGTGTTTCAGTCCCAGATACACAAATGAGGATCAGTATGCTGATTTTGGTAAGTGCCTATTTCTAATAGAGGCAGGAGTTGCATATTACTGGTAGGTACCCCTTGTCCCTGGATAGTGTTTTAATGCCTGTTAATGAGTGTGACACATTATTAATGCCTATAATAAACTTGAACATTGTGGTACTGCCCTGAATAGCATATTAAGTGACCTCAAAGATTTCATTCCCCTTCAAGAGTCAAGATAATTGGAATTTTGTCTAGATGTAGAGAAACTTGGGAACAGTTGTACAAACATTGGTCATGCTGTAAATATTCAAGAAATGGATGCTGAGTGTATATTATGTTCTGGACACTCTGTTAGGCTCTGGGGACAGAATGAGAAGCACAAGAACAGTGCTTGCTGGAGAGGAGCATATGTTATATTGCAGAGGACAAATAGGCAATCAAATAAATAAGATGGAGGTAAATGTTGCAAGAAGAGTGAAGAGAGTCATGTGCTGAGAAAATGATTGACAGGGTCAGGGAAGCCTTGCTAAGGAGCCATGCCGGGATCTAAGGCAAAGGATGGGGCAGAGGAAACACACACACAGTCCCTGGGGTGGGAATGAGCTCTGCAAGTTTGAGAAACAGAAAGAGGGCAATGGTTGGACTGTATGTAGATATTGTAGAGTGAGGGAGAAATGGCTACCTTGTTCCAACTAGTCACGGAAGGCTTATTAGAGACTTAGAAATGAAATAGGTGTATATTTACTACATATAGATATATACCCCACCTAACAAGGTAGGTGTTGTTACACCTACCTTGCTGTAAATATACCCATTTCCTAGATGAGGGAACTGGGTGTCCGAGACCAGATCTACAGAGCGAGGGCCCAAGTCAGGGCTGTCTGACTCTTCCACTGCACCCTAACTGCAGACCCAAGAATCGGAGCAAGGCACTTGGAGTGATTAAGTGCTGAGTCATTGGCCTCCTAGGCTGGCTTCCCTGTGATACCTGGGCTTTGGGATATTAACAACAATGATCAAACGATGATGACAGCAGTGGCAATAACTATACCTACTATCACATACTTTATAGTTCGTAAGTGCTTTACTGTGCAGTTCCTTATTTGTGGCTCAGAAGAACCCTCAAAGGTAAGCAGGACATGTTTTATTCTTCTTTAGGTTAAGAGATGACCTGAGGTGACATGGGACAGGACTGGGACTTGGCTCTTCTGATTCTAATCCAGGGCCCTTTCCTTAAACCACAGAAACTCCTGATTAAGGAGGAGATAAATATGGCTTATAAGCTTGTAGTCCTCAGACTTCCAGAAAACAAATGTGTACTTTTTTTTCAAAGCACTTTTGGCTGTGAAGATGAGGCATAAAAGATGGACTCACTCTCATGAGTTTATTGAGCTTCTATTGTGTGCCAGACACTGGGACTGCCAAAGGATCCCAGTAAAATAAGTTGAAAGGTACTAATTTAGCCCAGTGTTACTTGCCCTGTGATACAAGACTAGAAAAAATACTATGGAAAAAGTAATTAAGTCACTTTTAGGAATTTGGGGAAGACCTCACCAAGAAGATGACAGTAAACTAGGCCTTGAAGGATGAATATTAGGGTTTCTCTGGGGAGAGAAGCAAGGAAGGTTATTCTAGGAAAAACAGATAAGAATACTATAATAAAAGAGTATGATGGCTCTGAGGAATAGTAAGTAATCAGGTATATCTGCGGCATGGAATATATAGGATATCATAGTGGGAAAGGAAGCTGGTACACTGAGGTCTGATTGCAGAGGGCCTTGAATGCCAGGCTCAGGTGGTGCTGTATTTGGCTTGACCATCCCAAGTTTACTAGCAAGGGGATGACATGATTCTATTTTCTTTGTCTTGGAAAGCAAGTGCTATTGGCAAAGGGAGATGGGACTGGAACAGAGGAAAGGTTAGAAACTATTGTAGTAGTGAAGGAGAAAGAATAAAGCCCTGAATTGGTTGTAATCCCTAATTATGTGTTGAGAGGAAATGTGACACTGGGACTGAAGGACTGATTGGATATGAAGACACACTGATTGGATTTTGGACATACACACTAGTGTTACATTTGTACACATACATACGCTCTTTATTTTGGCCTCCCTAGACTCAGCCCAGTTCTCCCTGACTCTTCCAGGCAGCCATTGATTTATTTTTTTTCATCCTCAGAAAAGGAGAAAATGTTATAGGTCTGTGATCTTATAGATCCTTTCTGTATGATTTGATCTTTGATCCCATAGGAATCTTCTGGCAGAGAAATGCTGAATGCAATCAAATTTTTGAAGAGTTGGAGGCATGATGATATTTATGTCCTGCAGATTACTTACCTTTTATGTATTTGGAACTGTTGTTGCCTATTTGAAAGCCCTCCTACTAAGCACTTTAGGGAAATCGTTCTCAGCCAGTGACCTCTAGTAGGGAAACATTAGCAGAGCAACCTATTCTCTGTTTCTGGCCTCCTGCTGAATGCTGAAGGAGAATTTAGGTATTAGATAAAGGACTATAATATTTATGTCAGATCCCACACATTTCTAAAATATTCTTTCCTTCTACTTTTTTATTAATTGAGGACTACTCATCCTGGCTTTAAAAATGTAATGTGGGGTCAAGAGTTAGAAAAAAAAAAAAAGTCAACAAATACAGATTGCTTGCTCTTTAAATTATAAGCATCAGGAATTTATTTCTGTTGCAAAGTAGGGTTACATTTAATCTCTGAAGTAAAATGGGTTTTTCTGCTTTAGCTTGGATTCATTTCATTCCTATTTCACCCAAATTCATGTAACACTGTGAGAAGGGTCCCAAAATAATCTCTACATTCAGTCAAAAACATCTGCAGGGGAGTCTTCCATGTTCAGATCAATGTTTCCATGAAAGAGAAGCAGCATTTTGAGGCTATTCTGGTGGTTCATATACTGGCGTTGCCACCTGGGAAAGCTTTCAACTCCCTGCACCCCAGTTACTTCAGTGAAGATGATACTCATGTCCTATGAGTGTTGTGAAGACTAAAAGAGGTGTGAAGCCACTGGAATTAAGTCTGGCACAAATGAGGGTTCAGTAAATATTAGCTCCTTTAGACACCACTTTATAGAAGTTAGGCAAAATAGACGCAGGCTTTTTCCTTTAGGGAGATTATAACTTAGTTTTCAAAACCATTGATTGGCAGAATGTTGTTTAAAATTCCTTCTGTTCCATTGATCTGTGTGTCTGTACCACAGATGCCAGTGCCATAGTATTTTGATTACTGTAGCTTTGAAGTATAGTCTAAAGTCAGGGAACGTGATACCACCAGCTCTGTTCTTCTTTCTCAGGATTACTTTGGCTATTCAAGGACTTTTGTGTTTCCGTACAAATTTTAGAATTAATTGTTGTAGTTCTGTGAAAAATTTCTTTGGTATTTTGATAGGGATTGCATTGAATCTGTAAATGGCCTGGGTGTTATGCTTAGTGAAATAAGCCAGACAGAGATCAAATACTGTATATTATCAAATACTGTATATTATCACTTACATGTAGAATGTAAAAAATGAAATGAATGAATATAACAAAACAGAAGCAGACTCACAGATAGAATAAACTAGTAGTTACCAGTGAGAAGAGGAAAGAGGAGAGGAGCAAGATAAGGGTAGGAGACTAAGAGGTACAAACTCCTATGTATAAAATAAGCTACAAGGATATATTGTAGAGCAAAGGGAACATAGCCAATATTTTATAACGTTAAATGGAGTATAATCTACAAAAATTTGGGGATTTAAAAAAAATTTTTTATTTATTTATGGCTGTGTTGGGTCTTCGTTGCTGTGCACAGGCTCTCTCTGGTTGCAGCGAGCGGGGGCTACTCTTCATTGTGGTGCACGGGCTTCTCATTGCGGTGGCTTCTCTTGTTGCGGAGCATGGGCTTCAGTAGTTGTGGCTCACGGGCTCTAGAGCCCAGGCTCAGTAGTTGCCCGGGCTTAGTTGCTCTGTGGCATGTGGATCTTCCCAGACCAGGGCTCAAACCTGTGCCCCCTGCATTGGCAGGCAGCTTCTTAACCACTGTGCCACCAGGGAAGCCCTCTACAAAAGTTTTGAATCACTGTTGTACAACTGAAACTAATAGAATATTGTAAATCAATTATAACTCAATAAAAAAGAAAACTCTTGATTCTCATGCCTCCTGTTAAGTGTCTGATGTCAAAAATGGAATTACACAGCCATTTATCTCCTTGGTGATCTAGAAAATAGGTATGTTTTTACTTTTTCTCTTTGGGCTGGTTACAGAGTGGAAGCCATTTTCAGTGTTGAAAGACGGAGCTTTAAGAATCCTTGGCTTTCAGACTTTATACAGCTCTGTCAGCGTGCTACTCAAGCAAATTTCCTGAAAGAGCTATCTTTTTTTCTTTTTCAAACAAATGACAGGTGTAGGTACATAATTCAAATTACCTTGTAGTCTTAAAAAAAAAGGCATTAAATCATATTGTTTTAGCCGGATTCTCTTGACCATTGAAATGGCCATCTAACAAATATTTTAGTACTGTTGTTACTCTAGTGAGCAAGATACAGGCCCTGAAATTGTCCATGTTTAATTGACTTGGATAAATATTGTTGCTACCTGAAATGGGAGGTATTTCTATATTTTGAGGAGGGAGGAGTGAAGTGGGCAAATTTTAAAACTTAATTGCATTTCAGCAAGTGACTTGAATACTTGTTTTCATTGACCCGGTTGTTATATAGATATGCAATTATTTAATCAACTAAGTAATTTGTACTTCTGTAGTTTTATCATTTTCATGCTGCATTATAACCCTATGTATTCAAGGTATTGAACCTGTTCCATAAACAGTATTAATCTCAATTACTTTGGGAGCTTTAAATACTATTCCCTTATTAAATATATTCTTTGTTATGCTGCCCATGTTTTTGCAGCATCAGAAACTATTGATGCTGATAAAAGCAAACATTCAGTTAAAAAACCTTTTCATGCTTTAATTAATTAAAAAAATAAATTGTGCATTTATATTTCTCAAATGGTTTTGGTTATGGAAAACACCTGATAGGGCTAATTTAGAACTTTGAGTCCAAAATCCAACTTCATGGCTTGGTTTTATCTGAGGGACATTAAAATAGTAGAACATTTTCTGTCTTGGCAAGATCTGCAGTGTTGAAATTTTGAAAAGAAGATTTAATTTTGTCCATGAAACTATAAACTTCTTGAAGGCAGGGCCTGCCCCTTTTATTTCTGTGCTACCAGCACATGGTTGGCTGTGGTTAAAGGTTTGCTGATTGGAGTTGAACTGAAGTGGATAACACAACAGAATTTGAGACTTAATCTCCCAGGTCTTCCTTGTTTAATATACATAGGATGAACCTGACAAAACCGTCCTTTTTTCATTTCAAATATTTCATTTTATTCTGTTCATCTTTGATGTGGAACATTTTTACGGCCTCCTGCTGTAACTCATTTGGGTAGTGAGTTAACTTCTTCCTTGGAACTTAGCCCTTCGTTTTACTTCGCAGAATTCAGGCTCCCCAAAGTTAGCTTGCCTCTGGGTAGAGATTGCTGCAAAATTTCCAAATGATCCTTCAACATGTAGGTTACAGCAGAACTAAAATTAAGGACTCTATCATGTAAGCCACCTGAAAAACAAACAAACCCAGGGACATTTGTGTCTTCCTATTAACTCTTGGCTAGCACAAGGAGTTCATATTTCTTGCAAAGATCAAAAGATGACCCAAGACAATCTCCCCAAGGTACACAGTTCTGAAGTTTTACTGTGAAATCCAATTCAACTGGCATTAACTCTAGAACCTACTCCCGTATTTAATTTAATCATCACAGCCAAAACCAAATTAATACATACATAATGAGGTTACAGTTTCAATATTAAAATAGAATGGGGAGAAAGGCAGGCAGGAAAAGTATAATATTCTCTGCTTAGTCACTACTAAAGAATTTGCCTCTTTCATTAGTCTAGCTCAGAGTTTTTCAAACTTCAGTGTGCCTGTGAATTATTATACAGGGATTTTTACCCAAGTCCACATATTCTGTCTTATGGGTGATATAAGAAACCTCAAAAACAAATGTTACTATCTTTGTAAACTGTCTCTAACAAGTACTTCTATACATATATTATACAAGAAAATATACTGAAACTGAGAGACAGATTTCAGAGAGACCTTTAACCCTTTTCTGTCTAAATGTCTCACCTGTGAAACAGGGATCCCGGTCCCTGGTATTTCATCCTGTGCCTCGGGCATAAAGCAGCCCACGTCCAAAGCGTCATTATTGGACTCGTGGTGACCTCTCTGCGCACATCATCAGGGCTGTCTGGTCTGTGAAATGCCATTAGATAATCATTTAGGATGGGTTTCGAGTCCGGCTTCTTGCAGAGATGCGGTGGGATGCTTAGGAAACTTCCTGAGTGGTTGGTATAACTGTGGGGCTTTGGGTCTTATTTTTAATAACAAAGCAAATATTATCAGCAGCTGGGCAGAGGAGGGTAAGCTGCCAATCCTGCCAAACTCCGGTGGAGGCAGGGGGCTGTCCTGCCTCTCTGAGAACCGGCTGTCATCTGCTGCTCTCTTGTCACACTGACACGGCCCCTGGGCTGGGCTGATTGGTCGCTGGCAATAACTGATAGGGAATACTGATATTCTCGCTGGCAGTTCCTCACACTCCAAAGAGGCTCCTTTCCAGCCCTCTTCTCACCTTCCCGACCCCTGCCTGGTGCCCAGCCTCCCCCAGTGATGCTGCCCCTGCCCCCCCGGGGGAGGAGAGCCCTGGGCGTGATGCTCTGAAATCCACCAGGCTGCTTGCGTTCAGGCTTGCCGGGAGAGTCCTGTTCCCGACTTCTCAGGGTTTTCACAGCACAAACAACTGCATGTGGGCCCGAGGGGAGGCTGAGAAGGACTTGTGTGTGTTGGTTTTACCGTCTTTCATCACTTTGTTGGCTTCATCCCGTGTCTGGAGCTCCGCGGTGGATTTCTTTCTGCCTACGACACTGAGGAAGGATCCCTTCTCCTTCTGTTGACTCTTTCTATTTTTATGGTAAGTGCTTGCATTCAATGAGCAGCCCTGCTGCAGTGAAGTGAACGCTAGCTCTCTTCCCAGCTACGCTTAGTGACCTTCTCTCTGCGTTTCTCCTGTTTTCCTGGGTCCACGTCTGGGGTGATCCAGCTAACGAAAATGCCGGGGGCCATGTGTCTGGATTGTCTTTTCATTTTATTTTATTGTTTCCATAAACCTGAGCTCCTCGCCTGTGATGGAAGCATAAGCGCTTTCTCTTTGTCCTTGAAGCGGCGGGCAGGGAAATGTGTGCACGATGGTAAACCGCAGCAGTGTGCAGGTGCTCTGTGGAGGGTGATTGACAAATTTGGGCAAGATGAATCCTCGGCGTGCTGAGGTGCACTTCTCAGAATCCGGAAGGGCCGGGCTGATCGGCCCACCTAGCAAACTATTTCATCTTTGCCGGTGAAGACAGCATGCGTGTGAGTTATGTCGGAGTCGGCTGTGGGCAGTGGCGCCTTAAAGCACCTGCCTGTGGGTCCAGAATGGCCCTGTATCTTTCTTGTGGGCTTTACAACTTGGGCAGTAGCATTTGTGGCTGCGGGAGGAGCCCTGCGCTGGCTGGCAGAGTAGACTGCATGACCTCATTGCTTCTTTCCCTTTGGAATCTCAGGGTGCCTGTTCTGCAAACTGTGTCTTCCATCCTCTTCAGAGGGTGGTAGGGCAGCGATGAGAGGGCACGTTTCTGAGTTGACAACATAGTTTCAATCCTCCTTCTGGGAGATAAAAGGCTTTGAGACGGTTGGAATGGTTAGACTTTCCTAAGAGAAAATAAGCAGGTTTCAGAGGAAGAACATGCATGTTGCGGTGACATCAGGCAGACTGTTTGTTCCAGGGCATTTACTCTTAGACTCGTGTTCTAATTTTTCACCTGGTCTCCCGAGGCGTGCTGCAGAGAGCACGACAACTTCAATTACTGGCTGCCCCTTGAAGCCCAAAGGAAACAAGTCAAGAACATTTTAGTATAGTTCTCACTTTGTGAAACCTGGGGTTGAAGGGGAGTCTCTTTTCACAGGGAGATGTCTTTATTTTCCTTTTCCTTTTTTTTTTTTTGGTAGCAGGTGTGTTGGATTATTTTGGTCAACGTAGCTTTCTACAGAATAAGCTTCACAGTTCTAATTCTGCTTGGTTATTTTCCGGTCTTGGACTGGAGATGGGTTATTTTATTTGATTTTGTGTGGATTTTCCAGTTGTGGTCCATTTAACTCTAGGGAGGGTAAAATGTGGAGTGAAATTTATGGTCTTTCTCCCTGTTGACTGGGAGTTTGGAATGTAAAGTTCCTTAACTGTCTTGCTCTTTCTTACTACTTTTGTTTCCACTGTGTGGATTTTTCTCAAAATAGTGGTGATGACATCAGGCATATGCTTTTATCCTGTTCCCTGAGTCCAAAGTAGATAATCTGGTTGTTTTGGGTGGAGGGTTCTTTAAATGCATGAAAGCATACATTAAAACAAAGAACAAGAATTGGAGATGTTTACATTATCACCCAGCTTCCGAGTGAAACCAGCAAATAGGTTAACAGCAACAGCAACAACCAAAAATTAGGATCCTTGCATATTGTAAACTCTGAATCATTAAATAATGTCTGAAGTACTTTCATCATTGTTTGGATTAGCTGTTCTAATATCGACACTTCCCTACACTCAGTTATGGCTGGGAGCAGTGTTGTCATCTGACTGGCTGACTTCTCTGCTTCCTTTGATTCTAATGTTTCGTTGTTTACTTTCATTTCTACTGGTGTTTTCTTTGATTAATTTTTTTCCTCCAATCGCAAGGATTTTTATCAGGTGCTTGGCAACTCAACTTGACGAATTCATCAAGATGGAAAGAGTTAGAGTCAGCTTGGGTGTCATGGAAATAGACTCCGCATTTCACACTGCAGGCCATTTCAGATGCCTTTAGAAAATATTTTGTTTTAATTAGTAGCAACTTTAGCTCTGAGAGAGGAAATTCAGTGGGCTTCCTTTATTTTACTGAGCAGAACATTCACCCATGCAATCAGAATTGTATATGGGCAAGCATATACACAAATGTACTGTTTACTTGTGACTGTTAAGTTTTCAATAGTTGTAGCGTGCTCATTTAGAGAGGAGAAAAATTTGAGATACTGCTTTGCATTCTCTAGCTAGCCCCCCCCCCCCCCGCCCCTCTTGGTAGGGATTTCCCCAATTTTCCCTCCATCCCCCTCCAGATAACCACCTTTGGGAATTTCTTTGAATTGGGAGAGTGCATTCTTTAGCATTTGCTTGTCTCACAACATGGTGTCAGGTTAATTCCTTTGTAGAGTCTCTGAAGGCAGCATACACAGTCACTGCAGAAAATATCCGTAAAAGCTGTGCTGAGTGGAGCCAGTCTCTTAGCCTCTTGATGTGATGAAGTCACTGCAACATTTTTTGCGTTTTGTGTGTGTGTTTATTTAGCTGCTGTGCCTTGTAACCAATTTTGCTTGCAACCCTAGCAAGTTGTACTTATTTGAAATGGGTCTAGAAATACCTAGATAGTTGTAGATGCAGTTACTCGTTTTTCACATTTCTTTTTTTTTAAAATTTTTGGCTGCGTTGGGTCTTCCTTGCTGTGCACGGGCTTTCTCTAGTTGCGGCGACTGGGGGCTACTCTTCGTTGCTGTGCGCGGGCTTCTCATTGCCGTGGCTTCTCTTGTTGCGGAGCACGGGCTCTAGGCGTGTGGGCTTCAGTAGTTGTGGCACGTGGGCTCAGTAGTTGTGGCGCATGGGCTAAGTTGCTCCACGGCATGTGGGATCTTCCTGGACCAGGGATCGAACCCATGCCCCCTGCATTGGCAGGCAGATCCTTAACCATTGCACCACCAGGGAAGTCCCTTTTCACATTTCTTAATTACATCTATCATTGAAACAGTGCTTTTACAGTTTCTTTTGATGTTATTCTATTTAATAATTTGAAACCTGAAGTTTATATTCTGAACCAGTATTCAGAATTCTCCATTATCTTCCTTTCTACTTTTTCCCAGTTCCGCTTTATATTTCTATGAATGAATAGGCATTTGTGTACACATATAAACTCAGTGAAGATCGTTGGATTAATCAAGAGTTGGTTAACACCTTCTCTTTTTTATTTTTATAAATTTATTTTATTTTTGGCTGCGTTGGGTCTTCATTGCTGTGCGCTGGCTTTCCCTACTTGCAGTGAGCGGGGGCTACTCTTCGTTGCGGTGCGCAGGCTTCTCATTGTGGTGGCTTCTTTTGTTGCAGAGCACGGGCTCTAGGCACGTGGGCTTCAGTAGTTGTGGCACACAGGCTCAGTAGTTGTGGCGCATGGGCTTAGTTGCTCCGTGGCATGTGGGATCCTCCTGGACCAGGGCTTGAACCCGTGTCCCCTGCATTGGCAGGCAGATTCTTAACCGCTGTGCCACCAGGGAAGTCCCAACACCTTCTCTTTTAGTAACCAAAACTCTAGTGCTCAACCTGTAATCATGTAACTGAGAGAAGAAATTGTCCCTGTTAATATAAATATAACCTCATATGTCTGCAGGCATTCTTCTCATTGAAACTATTTTCCATAGTTGATTACCAGGACCAGAAATAGAATCAGTTTACATTTTAATTAATGACATTCTAGATTTGCCTAGGTTGGACTGACCTCAAATCTTGAAATGTTTACTATTTAAAAGGTCTTCCTATAAAGAGGGGGAGTTTATGGATGATACAAAATGAAACCACTTGATTATGTGATACAGCCTTTCTTTGGCAATTGAACCATATCATTAAGGATGTTGGCTGAATTTTCCTGTGGCTTTTTACAATATAATTAAGGCGATATATTCCCTTTACCACCTCTCCATGAGCCTTTTTTTTCACGGAGTGAAGAGAACATACACCTCCCCCATAAGGCTGCTTAGAGGGAGAACCATTCTTTAACTGAGATTCAAAACCACTTCCAACACCAGCTATGGTGATCTACTTTGAAAGGAACTTGCTATTCAATTGGCAACTCAGACAGATTGTATAAAAGAGGAGAAGTTCTTCATGAGCTGTTGAAGACTGCATTTTTGAAATGCGTCTCCCTACAGAATTCATTTAGGACTGTAGTCACCAGCTTCGCAGAAAAAAAGCATGTCCTTAGGAGCATAATAATCTACCCAGACTGTCATAAATGTTTATGTGCAAGTTATATCTCTTGGGTGGTAAAGGGAGTTGGCAGAATTTTGGAGGAGAATCAAATCACAGCCCCAAAATAACGTAAGTAAGACGAAAGGGGAAAATTCCTCCCTATACTTAGCATTTAATTCTCCAGTCAGGCTGTTGGCCCTTAAGTCTGAAGAGCCAAGAAATTGTTAAAGACACATAATGACAGATTTTGTGGGCCTGTTCTGTAATAGAAATCTTTGACCCTTAATTAGGCATCTGCTGAGTGACCTTTTGGCTTGCAGTCATTCTTATAGGAAGCAGACATATTGTAATACAGCAGGAATTCACTTACATTTTTCCTGTTGGTCTCCCACTGGAGACCTCCCGTGAGTGTCAGAGGGAATGAGTGTCTGGAGGCCACGGCCAGTCACAGCAGGATGTCTTCAGGAGCCCGGGTGCCACTGTGTCCCCAGCCACTAACTGGCTGTCAGAGTCAGTCATATCTACTACACTGGGCTTGGTGGGCCAGGCAATCTGAGGGCTCCCCCAACCACTAAAAATCATGAACTGTTGTTCCTGCTCTGTCTTTTTACTAGATGGGTAATTTCTAAGGCAATTGATCTGGATGAGACGTTCCTAGAGGGGATGGGCTCTACCTTCCCATGATTTACAAAGCCCCCAGCACTACGACAGTGACGTGAGCAGCAGAGTTACTCAGAAACATGTGAAAATGGTGATCCTTCGTGAACAGGGCTCGTGTGTGTATGATGACGACCTGCTGCCCCTGGGACATCTTGAAATACCTCTTCGTATCAAAAGGGACCTCGAGGAGCATCTCACCTACCCTCTCGTTTCATAGACAAGAAAGCCAAGGTCCAGGGAAGTTAAGTCACTTCCTCAAGAAAGTGATCTGGTTAGCACCTGGACAAGACAGTTGAGTGCAATGTGCATGGATTTACTTAGACTCCAGCTCCACTCCTGGTGTGGGACCCCTTCCACGATACACAGCTGACACTTACTGTGTTATTCTTTGCTCACAAAACTGCTTTGTGGCATCTAACTCACTGGTGTCCATTATTTCTGGGTTTCTTTCATGCAGATTACGTGGCTGTACCAGTCAGAGTGAGTCACATCAAACAACTGTTCATGGTCATGTGTTCATGCTTGTGTGGAAATGCATTTTTTTTTTTTTTGGTGGTACGCGGGCCTCTCACTGTTGTGGCCTCTCCCATTGCGGAGCAACAGGCTCCGGACGCGCAGGCTCGGCGGCCATGGCTCACGGGCCCAGCTGCCCCGTGGCATGTGGGATCCTTCCGGACCGGGGCACGAACCCGTGTCCCCTGCATCGGCAGGCGGACTCTCAACCACTGTGCCACCAGGGAAGCCCCGAAATGCATTTTTTTTAATATTGAAACTGCTTTTCTTATGAACACTTCAAGAATTTTAAAAACATTATGCTTAATGTCCCCCCCTGTGCTTCAACCATTTATTTCTGTTTTATAGAGGGGTGATGTTTATGGATCAGTTCCTTGGTCCATTCATTCACCTAATACTCATTGAGCACCTATTGTGTCCGCCCTAATGCCAGGTAGTAGGGATCTGGTGGTGAAACAGCTGCATGTGGCCACTGCTCTGAGGGAGTTCAGTCTAGCGATGCTTCGTGGAGTTTATCTTCTCTTGATTTTTCAGCCAGTAATCTGCTTTCTGTTTCTCACCGTTTCTCAGAGTCCAGCTGAGAAACAGTTTGCTGGGGAAGTTCTTTCCTGTGATTATTCCACTGAGAAGTTCTTTTCATAAAAAGGCACCTTTGCTCTCCTTGCCATGTATATCTTCCCGTTTTCCAAAACGGTATTTTTAGCTTGTGATTTTGTTACCTGACTGAACAAAAGAGATTAATTTGTTTGGACTGTTGTTGTGATTCACAAGATGACTGTTCCATTCTGTGGCAAAACTAGCCTGATCCTGGAATCCTAAATTTATAGTCTGGATAGCACAGCATCCATGGAACTAATTACAGGTTAAAGACCAAACTCCTTGGCCTTGTATAGCAGGCCCATCATAATGGACAGCCATTGCTTCTATGCTCTGCTTCTTGTTCTGCAGCTCCCCTAGAACGTTCCAGAAGTAACAAAACATTTGCAGTGCTCAGAAATAAGGAGCTGTCTCTTGCCTCAGTGCCTTTGCACATACCGTTGCCTCTGCCTGCAATGTCTCTCCTCTCTTGAGACTAACTTTCAAGTTCAGATATCATCTCCCACAGAAGCTTTTTGACACTTTACAACCTTTATTGACCCCTGTGCCCAAAGCTGAGCTAGGTAGACCCTGTCTGTCTTCTTACAGACCTCATAGGACTTTATAAAGGTCTCATAGGACTTTATAAACTATAATTACTTGTCTACTTGGCTCTCTCTCCCAAATAGACATCTTGTTCCTTGAGGGCAGGGACCGTGTTTTCATCTCTATATCCCAAGGCCCAGCTGAGTGACTGCTGATTAACAGATATCCAATAGTTCTTGATCAAATGGGTCATGAATCACCATAGAAAACCTAGGGTGCTGGTATTGACAGCTACTGCTCTGTGTGGAAAACTTAATTTTTCAAAACAATGTGACTATATGAATTGTACGGAGAAGGATAGAGAGATTGGCAGCCATCCTGACGTAATCCATTAGAAATTGTATGCAAAGCCCCAGAAAATGTCTCTGCCTCCAAATGAGTTTCAATAAAGTAAACAAGAATTAAGTGTTTTCTATAAGCAAAGCATTGTTAGGTCCCCAGGAATGAAAGATTTAAATAAAAAAAAAAGCAGCTGTGTAATTCCTGTCTTCCAAAAGGCCACAAACTAGTGAGAACTTGTTCTGCGTGCAAATGACCTTGTTATAAGGCGGACAGTTACAGAGATTCTAGTAGGCTGTAGGCTTGCAGGTGAGGTGGGAGTAGAAAGGTCATTCCAGGCAGAGGGGCTGGCTTGAGCAAGAACCTAGACGTCGGATGGTGGGTCAACCATTAGGTGGCTTTGGTTGGGAAGTAGAGGGAGTGGGGTAGGGGTGGGGGGAGGAGAGTGGAAAATGCAGAGGAAGACAAGGAACCTTTGGGTGGGGGAGATGGGAATGGTATCAGAAGATCTGAATGGTAGTTGATTTTTTTCTGTAAGTTGGGAGGTAATTAATAGGGTCTAGGAAAAGCCAGTTGGAAATTGTTTGGAATCTCTCCTTAGGTTTAATTAAATCATAAGTCTGTATTCCGCAGGGAAAGAGAGCAGTTGCTTAGCGTAAGACATTTATTTCTCAGCCATCCCTTTTGCCCTTGAGGGTATAGTTTGATATTCAAAGTCATCACAAGGAAATGAAGCTGGGAAATCTAACCTAAATCAATCAATTTTAGACCTAGAGAGAGTTGAGGATGGAGGTCACTGAAGTGCCTCTTAACACACTGTCCAGAGTGTAAAGAACCCCCCGGGCCCTTTGGTGCTTTTATTACTAGTAACTGACATTTTTTTTTCCTTTTTCAATTAGCTTTGTGCTACTTACAAAGAATACAGTCATCTTATGAACCAGTGGGTATAGGCGTGCATGAACTAGTTTCATGTAGGTGAAGAAGTGGTTTAGAAAATTTTCTGCTGTGCCTCTTCTCTCCTTTTTTTTTTTTTTCTTTTAAGAATCAGGGAACATATGTGTAGGGAGTGGTGAGTAGTTAAGTTTTGTGTGTCTCAGAATTGGATCTGATCAGATGACTCTCCATCTTGAAAGTAACCTAAAAAGAGATTGAGGAGTTAGGAATATCTCTAAAAATCTTGGCCAGAGTATGAAAGCGAATCTTGTTTATGGAGCGAGAGATGATGAGGCAGAAGCTTCATTCACTAACTTACTCACTTAAGTACTATTGAGCATTTACTATGCTTCTGGCTGAGTTCTAGACACTGGAGAAACAGTGAACAAAACGGTCAATGTCTCGTCTTCATGGAGCAAACATTCTGGTAGGAAGCGAAGAGGAAACAGACATTTTAGCATATGCAAACATGTCAGATGATGATAAGCACTGTGGAGAAAAAAAAATGAATGATTTTGCTATTATCTTCACATTTTAGCTTTCTTTCGATTTATTTAACTTATGTATTTTCGAATATTTTTTCATTCATGGTTTTCCGCCTACTGTTTTTATATTTACTTTCTGACTGGTCTATCATAAAGCAAAATCTTGAGGGTTTTTTCCGCTAGATAAGTGCAACTGTTGAAACCATTGGAGTGCTATGAACAAAAGTTGTAATCAGGTATTCAGTTCTTGAATTGACTTATAGGAAAAGTACTGTGGACATCAAAGCCCACGCGTATGTTTCTCACGGATAAAATTGTCAGAATTTACAAGAGCAGTGTACGGGTTGGGAACAGATCTGTCTCTCACCTGAGTCTGAGTGGAGCAGGTTAGGGCGCTCTGGAAGACAGAGTGTGGAGCTTAGGGCCCTGGGAGGGGACAGAGAATTGGTGGACATCACCAGGGAGCACAGCTCACGAGGAGAGGAAGATGGGATTGAACCGAAGTGAACACACAGGAAATTTAGCAAGGAATCTCAGCTGGGGAGGGAGGATAAATCCAGAGAGACATATGTATGTCAATGAGCAACGCTTCCAAAAACAGGTTCTGCCTAATGTAGAACATCTCTGTGAACTGGTTAATGGAAATAGTGACTTGAAACAAAAAGCAGTATTTATGGATTTCTAAAAATTCCCACTCTATATTCTGTGTGATCTTGAATTCAGTATCAGTGTTCCATTCTACTCCAAGCAAGCTTTCAGTTAATACTTTCTACCTTGCTTCTAAAAGAATTAGGATTTAAAGAAAAATATCTCCTGGTGGTGGAGAGCATGGGCTCTGGGGCAGATAGTCTGCTTCCCATCCTGGCCCTGCCAGTTACTCGCCTTTGGACCTTGAGCAGGTTACTTAGTCTCTTTGTATATCATTGTCCTCAATTATAAAAATGGGGGTAACTGATATTCTCTATCTTATAGAGTAGCTGAGTTAAATGAGATGGTACTTGGCAAGTACTTAGCACACTGGCTACAGGATGGTTATACTGCTGAACAGTTTTAACTCATTATTATCATTGTCTCTCTGCTGTTAGGAGTTTGGAGAAATTCTCATACGTATGTATGTATTTACCTGCTTAGCAGAACTTTTCTTCAATAGTTAAGATAGTGCTTTCTTCTTCATGTTTGTGATTAATGATTTTACACTGAAGCTTTTGGGAGGGATCTCACAGGTTTTGTTCTCAGTCTCTGAGATGCTTATTGTGATTAAAAATTCACTTGGATTATAAGTCTTGGATCATAAGTCAAAGAGATGTATGACCCAGGGAATTGAAAGACCATGTGGCCACAGAGGTCAATGGGAGGAGGATCTACTAGACACAGGAGGTGACTTTCTGGCAGGAAAAGAAAAAGATGAGGTCAAAGAGAAAAGCGCAAGATGGCAGCAAATAGGGTTACATTCCTTTGACTCTGTTGATATTCTAGAGGGTTTAGGAATGGTTGCTCTTCAGGTGGTGTACAGTTTAGGCAAGCTACTGTAGCTTGCAGTTTCCTGGAGAGAGCTACCAAGGAAATGGGGGTGGTGGAGATGGAGGCAGGGTGGTTAGGGAGGAGTGGTTATGTGCCAGTAAGTTTATAGGAAAGATTTATAAAAGTGGAGTGCTGGGTCACAGGGAATATGAGTTAAAAATTTTGATGCCTCTTAGCAAATTGCTATTGACTTAAATCATTGCTAATCTGCTACGGAGAAAGTAGCATCTCATAGTCTAACTTGAGCATCTTTTCACGTGCTTACTTTGTATCTTCCTCTTCCGTGAATAGTCTGTTCATGCCCTTCGCAAGCTCACTTTTAAAATTTGAGTTTTGGCTTTGAGTTTTAGGAGCGTTTTATATATTAAAGAAATTAACGTTTCCTATAAGATTTTTTCCCCAATAGTTTCTGCTATTCTGTCATTTATCTTTTGATATTGTCTATAATATTTGGGGCCTAAGAGTTTTGTTTTTATGTAAAGTTGTCATACGTTTCCTTGGTACTTTCTGGATTTTGCAGGATAATCAAAAAAGCCTGTCCAACTCTGGGGTCATAAAACTTACTCTTCAACAGTTTATTGTTGGAATTTTATGATTTTAGTTTTGTATATGTCTTTGGTTCACACTTATTTTGCTATAGTAATGAAATAGAAATCCGATTTTATTTTTCCCCATAACTACCCCATTGTTCTTTCCAAACTTTTTTTAAATTTTTATTTATTTTTTAACATCTTTATTAGAGTATAAGTGCTTTACAATGGTGTGTCAGTTTCTGCTTTATAACAAAGTAAATCAGTTATATGTATACATATGCCCCCATAACTCTTCCCTCTTGCCTCTCCCTCCCTCCCACCCTCCCTATCCCACCACTCTAGGTGGTCACAAAGAACCGAGCTGATCTCCCTGTGCTATGCAGCTGCTTCCCACTAGCTATCTATTTTACGTTTGATAGTGTATATATGTCCACGCCACTCTCTCACTTTGTCCCAGCTTACCCTTCCCCCTCCCTGTATCCTCAAGTCCATTCTCTAGTAGGTCTGCATCTTTATTCCCATCTTGCCCCTAGGTTCTTCTGACCATTTTCTTTTTTTTTTTTAGATTCCATATATATGTGTTAGCATATGGTATTTGTTTCTCTCTTTCTGACTTCATTCTGTATGACAGTCTCTAGGTCCATCCACCTCACTACAAATAACTCACTTTCGTTCCTTTTTATAGCTGAGTAATATTCCATTGTATATATGTGCCACATCTTCTTTATCCATTCATCTGTCGATGGACACTTAGGTTGCTTCCATGTCCTGGCTATTGTAAATAGAGCTGCAATGAACATTTTGGTACATGACTCTCTTTGAATTACTGTTTTCTCAGGGTATATGCCCACTAGTGGGATTGCTGGGTCGTATGGTAGTTCTATTTTTAGTTTTTAAAGGAACTTCCATACTGTTCTCCATAGTGGCTGTATCAATTTACATTCCCACCAACAGTGCAAGAGGGTTCCCTTTTCTCCACACCCTCTCCAGCATTTATTGTCTGTAGACTTTTTGATGATGGCCATTCTGACTGGTATGAGATGATATCTCATTGTAGTTTTGATTTGCATTTCTCTAATGATTAGTGATGTTGAGCATTCTTTCGTGTGTTTGTTGGCAATCTGTATATCTTCTTTGGAGAAATGTCTATTTAGGTGTTTGGCCCATTTTTGGATTGGGTTGTTTGTTTTTTTGATATTGAGCTGCATGAGCTGCTCCAAACATTTCTTGAACAATGTATCTTTCCCTTGCCTTCAGTGTGATGATTCTTGAGAAAGATAATATTTACTTGGACCAGGGTGAAGGTGGCATGAAAGGGTAGCATCATCTATTAAACCCCCTCTGCAGTTAGAGCTATTTTTGGAAAGTTTACTGTTTTGTTTACTGTCAGTTTGTTGGCTAACTCTGCACCATGTTAATTTCTTTAGTTTGTCATGTTTTAATATCTGGGATGGCACGTCTTCACTTACTACTCTTTCTTCGTTCCAGGATTTTCCTGTATCTTCTTACATTCTTATTTTTTCTATGTGAACTTTGAAAATTGTCTGGTTCTTAAAAAAATCATGTTTTAGGGGGAGGGTTAAATTAAGTTTATAGATTAATCTAGGGAGAATATTTTACAAAACTGAACCAACCTGTCCCCAAACAGAGTATATGTTCCCATTTATTCACATCTTGTTTTGTGAATCTCAGTGGTGTTTTAAAGTTCTTCACATATATCTTGATAGTATCTTTTTTTTTTAATATTTAATTTTATTTATTTATTTTTGGCTGTGTTGGGTCTTCGTTTCTGTGCGAGGGCTTTCTCTAGTTGCGGCGAGCAGGGTCCACTCTTCATCGCGATGTGCGGGCCTCTCACTGTCGCAGTCTCTCTTGTTGCGGAGCACAAGCTCCAGATGCGCAGGCTCAGTAGTTGTGGCTCATGGGCCTAGTTGCTCCGCGGCATGTGGGACCTACCAGACCAGGGCTCGAACCCGTGTCCCCTGCATTGGCAGGCAGACTCTCAACCACTGCGCCACCAGGGAAGCCCAGTAGTGTCTTTTTTTTTTTTGAAGAAATTATGATTTGATATTATGGTAAGTCCTTACTAGTCTTCACATATTTCCAGAAGTATTGAGGGATGAGAAGGAAATGGGAGTGTTTGTTCAGCGCCATAGAATGAATAAATTACCTGGGGAAAAATATTTAAAAATCTGTATAGATGTGATTGATTTTTCTTTTTCTTGGTCCCTCCTTTAAAACTCCATATTCTGAATTGTTGATTTAACCATAAAAATGTATTTGTTTTAAATTTGCAATTGAATTTGTTTTTCACACTTCCAAATTCAGAGGACCAGTTGCTCTGATCCTTTTGCACAGTGTTCTGTTAACATTCTTACATTAACTCATTTGTCTATTAATTAACTCAGGAGGCATTTAACGAGCACTTAACATAGGCCAAGCATTAGGAATATGAATACTAATAAGACATGGTTGCTTTCATTAAGGGGTTTGCTGTTCACTGGGAGACTGACCTGCAAACAAATAGTTATAATAATACAGCAATGTGCTTGCTTGAAAACCTATGCAAGGTGGAATTGGAGCATGGAGGGGAGGGCCTAGGGCTGTCCTGGGGCAATCAGAGAAGGCTTCCCTGAGGAGGTAGCATCTGAACCATTTAGATGAGTTGCTTTCCAGGTGGACAAAGCAGAGGAGGCTGTTCTAGGCAGAGAAACTAACAAGTGCGAAGACGCTGTGGCATGCCTGGTCTACAAGTAATTTAGTCTATGGGGCTAGGGTAGGAGATGAGGCTTAGCCAGTAGGTAGGTGCCAGATGTCAAAAGGCTTAATGTGACATGCTAAGCAGGTTTTGCTATATTCTGTAGGTGTTGGAGAAAACTTAGCCTTCTAAACTCAGTTAAGTCAGTTTTATTTTTTAAAGTAGAGATAAGAATATCTAATTGCAGAGACAGAAAAAATTTAGATATTTATGCTGGGGGCGGGGCATGACTAAGGAATAGTTTCCTTGAAGGCAGAGATATTACACATAATTACTTGTCAGTTTGCCTTGGTCATTATTGTATAAGAATCTGGGAAAACACAATTTAATTAATGAACATGATTGGATATTTAAATAGTTACTTAAGTGTATGCTATAGAGACCTTTCAAAATATATTAAAAAGGTATAAAGTACTTGATTATCTGACTGTGGGGTATACTTAAAAAACTTGCCTACTTGGTAAGGTTAAAACAGGCAGATATACAGCTTACACTGCAGCTGTAATTGTCGTATATGAGTAATTTACCTGGTTCCCAACAGACAGAACCAAGGGTAATTCTTGCCTAGGCATAGCCTAGTTAGAGTCTGGTTAGGTGGTCTTGGTTTGGGTATGATTGGAGGTTTTGAAAATGAAATAATTGAGAAGAATCAAAGCAATATCATAATGAAGCTAAAAGCGGTTTACTACATAGCTAACTTAGCCATATATCTAACAAATTATAATATACGCGAACTGTGGGTTTTAGTATAATATCTATCTATGTACTATTACTACATATCCTTACTAAAGGATGGGCAAACTTTATAGCCGTGAGTGACAAAAGGATCTTGCTTGCTGCTGCATGGAGAACAGATGGTAGGGAGTCAGGGTGGAAATAGATCAGTTAGGAGACTGGTGGAGAAGTCCAGAAGAGAGATGCTGATGGACCAGGGTGGCGGCATTTGGGGTGGTAAGAGGTGGTAGGATGCTGGCACTGTCTCCACACGAGCTGAAAGATGCAAACATAGAATATTTTAAAGGGAGATGAGGAAAGGCTAGCTGGGGAGGCTACTTAAGCAAGAGCAGTCAGTGCAGCTGATAGGCTGAATGGGCCACCATGACCTCTTGCAGGGTTAACTTTTGTGCGTCTGTATACTTGCAGACCGCACTGGAATGTGTGAAACGATTCAGTAGTGATTTCCCAGAATTGCCTTACTCTGAGAGTCTGCGTTAAGTAGGGTTAATTGGAAGTATATATATGGTGTCTACTTCCCTGAGCAATAAAATTGATAAAGAGTCTACACTAAAATTTTAACCTTAAGCAATTTCACAGCCTGAGAATTTTCAGCAAATAGTAATCAGGGCCCTGATAATAAGAGATTGGCAGCCCATTTGGATTGACATGGGAGAGGAACAAACTGGGGGCACAGAAAAGGACCCACAGATCATGATTGGGAGTGTGGGGAAAAAATGAATGAAATGTGGCTGCACATTATAAATTGTGTAACATTTAATTCAAGGGCTTTTATTTTTATTTTTTAACATCTTTTTTTTTATTTTTTTATTTTTTATTTATTTTTTATTTTATTTTTTTTATTTTTTAACATCTTTATTGGAGTATAATTGCTTTACAATGTTGTGTTAGTTTCTGCTTTATAACAAAGTGAATCAGCTATACATATACCTATATACCCATATCTTCTCATATATATGGAATCTAAAAAAAAAAAAAGGGTTCTGAAGAACCTCAGGGCAGGACAGGAATAAAGACGCAGACGTAGAGAATGGACTCAAGTGCTTTTAGCTAAAGAGAATTCTTTCTAAAACCTAGGTTACTCTTCTCCATTAGCAAAAGGTTATAAAATGTTTCAAAGAGTTGAGTCAAGGCTAGTTCCCTTATCTTTGGAAGTTATCTTTGATGCAGAGCTCTCTGTTCCAAATAGTAAGTATATTTCTGTAAATCACGTGGTATGTCATGAAACTGAAAATACAATTCTGAAAGTTTTTACAGATCCCAAACTTTTGTCAGACCCTGCCTTTTGGAAGGATTTTAGGCTTCTTCTAAGAATTTAAATTTTCTCTGCAAAATTGAGGATGAAAACCATGGCCGAAACTGCTCTAGTCATCACAGACTGCGTACATTTCCATAATATAAGATGAGTAGTGGTCAAAACTGGTCAGGAATGGAGACTGTTCTCTTGGCCACATTGATCAAGGGATAAAATTTGACAGACATTCTCCGGTTAACTATTCATACAATAAACCACACACAGTCCTCATTGAATTGGGTGGATTCAGTCTTTCTTGAATTAACCTGTTACTGTCATCATAAGTGACAAAATTAAAGACCTTTACAATTGTTGTTGTAGCCAGAGCGATGGATAAGGAGTCCCTTAAACAATGGCAGTCAGTATGAAACCTTTATCCGTGACTAAGCATGAAGTGGCATTAACGGGCTGTTGTCTTTGTAACCTGATATAGATTTAAGTAGACTTAGTGTTAATGATGCATGTATGTGGGTGTATGTATGTACATACATGCAGGCACGCATAGGTACATATATACATATGTAACTCCTCTCATGCACGGACTGTAGTGGTCTTTTTGAATCATGAACCATTCTTTTAATTTCCTTTTAATTCCTTACATATAGCTTAGTGTCTGAAACAAAGTAGGAACTCAAACAGTTGCTAATTAAAACCTAGAATTAGATTTTGGTTTTTTGTTATTGTTGATTAAATACTCCTGTATCCTGTCTAGTTTTGTATTACTTTTGGAGGCCCAAATGATTGTACCTTATGCTCTTGGTACCCTGGCTTGATGTGACAGAATACAGCATATTCATGACTCTAAGCATTAAAAAAAAAATAGGCAATATTTTAAAGGGAAGTAGCTCTGTAGATGGATGTAGAAGGAAGTGAAAGGGGCATGAGATTATAGGACAAAATTGCTGTGTGTTTGTACATAGATAGGTATTTATATGTATATTCCCTCATGCCAGAAGCAACTTTGGCCGCTAAGAATACATCATATTGGACATAGTAAAAATCAAAAGTAAGAAAATGGTGGGAACAACGTAAAACCAAGAATACAATTAAATTGCATGTCAGAATGACCTAAGCATAAGACACAGGGGCCAAAACTTCATCTCTGGGTTTTCTATGAGATAGAGGGAAGAGGAAACACTTGGAGGAGTAAAGAGAAACCATTTTCTCAGGATGATTATAACTACTCTTGGCACCAACACCAGACAAGAATTTCTCCCAGGAGCCTCCATAAAGAGTACACTGTGTTTTATTTTGAAAATCAAGTTTTGTAAGGCTGATCCTCCTAAAACATTTTTGAGTTAATAGCATCACTTCAAAGCAAAATTTTGTAAAAGCGACTGCAAGGTTCTGTTGAGGTACCCTGTTCTCTGCTGATCTGATTTGGCCCACCGATAGGAAGACGACTTGTCCTCTCAGCAATCTTCCCTGTGTATTGTTTTCCTCAGCTGAGGGTTTGAGAATATTCATTGCCTTTGAATTTGAGGTGGCATTACTCCCTGGCACATAAGGCCTAGAGTGCAGCTATTCTGTGTAGCTGGTTAAAGAGAGGCTTGGTACCCTAGCAGAGTGTCAGATGAAAGCTGGGGTTAGCATCCTTTAGAGTGAGCTGAGCTGCTTACGAAGACATTTGCCCGGGGCTGCCCTCCTCACTTCTTACGGCAGCGTAGGCGAAACCAAGCAGCTAGCCTAGGATTATATATAGAAAATACTTTTAGTTATCAGACAAATGGGGAGTCCACTGCAGGGGGCTTTAAACAGGTATTCCTGGGGTACCCGAACACCTGAGGTGTGGAAGGTTTTTGAGGGCATCAGTTCGCAGTGTCCGGACTGTATTTTTCACTTCCCCTTTCACAATTACTCTTTCCCCATTTTAGCCAAGAATGGCATCTCCTTATCTATCCTGAGTCTTACTGTATTGTGCAGGGGTCTAGAATCTACCTGGGCACTGAACAGAGCAGCAATCTGAAATATCTTCTTGCAAAGAAGTATGGTAGCATGAACAATAAAAGACTTTCCGACATAAACGTATGCTACATTGGGATAAAGTTCTGTGGGGAAGTAGACTGAATAAAAGAGTTAAAGGAAAAAAATTACGTAAATTTTCCGGCTGATAAGGAGGAGCTTGAACTGGGTTGGTTATATTTGAAATGGATGATGGTGTTTCTATTAGGATTCTCTGGAGAAACAGAACTGATGACATACATACATATATACACATCCACACATGGGAGACGGGGTTATGGGCGTCGGGGGAGAGAGATTAAGAGATTAGAAGGAATTAGCTCATGTGATTTGGAGACTGAGAAGTCCCAAGGTCTGCAGTTGGCATGCTGGAGACCCAGGAAAGCCAGTGGTCTAAGTTCTGGTCCAAAAACTGGCAGGCACAAGACGCAGAAAGAGCCAGTGTTTCAGTTCAAATCCAATGACAGGAAAAGACCAACATCCCAGCTCAAGACAGTCAGGAAGGAGCTCCTTCTTACTTAGCTTTGTGTTCTATTCAGGTCTTCAGTTGACTGGATGAGGCCCTCAGATTATGGGGGGAGCCGGGGAGGGGTGTGCAGTGGGGAAGCCAAACTGCTTTACTCATTCAGATGTTAATTTCACCCAGAAACAGACACACCCAGAATACTGTCTGACCAAGAGTCTGGGTCTCTTGTGGTAAAACTAACCATTTAGGTGATATAGAAGCTCTGTTTTAAAGTTTTACTGTTTACATTACCAGAAATTACATTCTTTGTAATCTTATATAAATTTATGATGTCAACTTAAAACTTCATGGGGGGAATCAAGACTTCAGGAGGGGATACATAGGTTTTTGTTTTTAATCTTTAGGGCATACATGAAGACCCCAAATCTACTCCGTGTAGTATGACCAAAAATAATTTTAGCCTGATACCTGCTTTACCTGAAACAAAACCTCAAAGATAGAAGGGGTAGCCCGTCTTTAGGCAAAGAACATAGGTTCAGAATACATCAGAGTATGACACTTGTCACTACGTATTTCACCACCCTCCTGCTCAAAGCCACTATCATCTCTCGACTGGATCACTGCGGCAGCCTCCCTCCTGTGACCTTGACTCATACACTGTGTTCTCAACACAGACGCCCAGAGTCATCCGGTTAAAATGGAAGTCATGTCATGTCACTTCTAACTTAACATTTTATTGACTTTCCATGGACCTAAATAATTTCCTCACCCCACCTTTTACTGTCTTTCTCTACACTTGGCTAGCTCCCTCTGCTCCAGCCGCAGTGGTTTCCCGGCTCGTCCTTCAGCATGTCACAATGCACTTTCCAGCCCCAGGGTTTTGTGCTCTTTACTCCCCATGCCTATAACACTCTACTTTATTTATCTTCTGGGCTGACCCTTACCTCCAAGTCTTTGCCCAGATTCTCAGTGAGGTCTTCCTCAACCACCCTATTTGCAGTTGTGTGACTTCCCACTTCTTTGTATTCTGTCTCCCTTGCAGCTTAACTTTTCTCCAAAGTACTTACCATCTTCTCACGTACTCTATAATTTACTCATTTGTCTTGATATACTTGTTTCCACTGACTAAAAAGCAAGGATTTGCTGTGTATTGTTCATTGGTGTTCCCCAGTGCCTGAAACAGTGCACAGTAAGCACACAAGACGCACATAATAGGCATATAGTAAATATTTATTTAATGAGTAGGCCTGCATTTTATATAGTTTTCATAGGTTAAGTTTAGTATTTTATCAACTGACAAGGTATATAGTAAAGAATAAATAATGAATATTAGTATAGAATCTTTTTAATTTTTATTTTATATTGATGTACAGTTGATGAACAGTGTTGTGTTAGTTTCAGGTGTACAGAAAAGTGATTCAGTTATAGTATAGAATCGTGACACAATTACTTAATGTTATATTGAATTTGAGTTTAAATTTTCCTTTACCCTTATTTTCCTTTTTCCTTGAAACTAATTTTGCTCAAGTTTTTCATGTGTTTATCTTGTTTGAATTTTTTATGTAAAAAATGTGTATTTTAAAATCGAAGTTGAATGCCTGTATTTCTTAAACTGCCTCAAAACTTTTTGAATGAGTTGAGGTCGACGTAACCATGCACAGCTGGGCTCTCTGGGTGATTGCAAGGCGGAGGAGGAGATACTGCTCAGGGATATCGGGTGTTGACTTTGCTTCCCCAGCTCTCCAGGACCTCTCTACCTGGGGAATATGACCTTACTCATGACTAGTTGAGTTCAAGAACCAGATGTTTTTAGTGCCACTTCAAAAAGAAAAGCAGGGCTGTTAACATAAGTTCCTCCAGAGTGGTGAACTAAGTCTGGGAAGGAAGAGCATCCTGGTGAGAACTAGGTTTCTCTGTCAATTCTGGCAGTACCCTGGTCACATGGAGGAGGTGGGTCCTTGGCAACACCAGCAAGCTCTGGGAACCAAGGAAGAAGGGAAATCTATGCAAAGATGTGCTGCATCCCCCCATTTTGTGTAACTACTTTTTTTCTGTTAAAGTCCCTATTCTTGGCTAAGTAAATGAGGAATTTATAGCAGAGGTTTGTGTGTGTGTGTTGGTGATGGTGGTGGGGTTGTTATTGTTGGTGATGTTGATGGTGTTGGAGTTGGTAGTGGAGATGAAGGAGGAGGTGGTGGTGGGGTTGTTACTGATGGTGATGTTGATGGTGTTGGAGTTGGTGGTGGTGGTGGAGATGAAGGAGGAGGTGGTGGTGGGGTTGTTACTGTTGGTGATGTTGATGGTGTTGGAGTTGGTGGTGGTGTTGGAGTTGGTGGTGGTGTTGGAGTTGGTGGTGGTGGAGATGAAGGAGGAGGTGGTGGTGGGGTTGTTACTGTTGGTGATGTTGATGGTGTTGGAGTTGGTGGTGTTGGAGTTGGTGATGGTGGTGGAGATGAAGGAGGAGGTCGTGGTGGGGTTGTTACTGTTGGTGATGTTGATGGTGTTGGAGTTGGTTTTTGGTGGTGGAGATGAAGGAGGAGGAGGTGCTGGTGGTGTGCAGAGTGTTTTCCATGAATCCATAATGCCTATTTTTCTACATGAACTCAGTACAATTTTCATTTCTATATGATTATTTTGGAATAGCTCTAAAGTAGTCATGGTTCTTATTAAGAAAATGACTGTATTGATGTCTTTCAAGACATCTGAAGATTTTCAGGAACTTCTTTGAGTCAGAACGTTAAGACCACTTTTCTATCTGTGGTCCTTTGGACTCACTCCAGGCTTGAACAGGTTGGGTTGTTTGTGCCTCTGATGGTTGCTCATGCACAGATGCTCTCTTACTCACATGGATTCTCTGTCAGGCTAAGATATTTCAGCCTAGTGTCTTATTACCATCCCAGATCCCTCAAAACAAAAGCGAAATCCTTTGTTTCCTCATTAAGCCTGTTTGGAGTTTTAGCCTTTTAATGCTACATTGCATTTTTCAGCATGCTTCATACGCACTGTCTCATTGTGTCCTTACGATAGTTATGGGAGGTGGGCAAGGATTATTATCTTTGTATCATTTCTAGATAACAAAACTGAGACTCAGGTGAAATGAATTACTCAGGGTTAGTTAATTCAAAACAGAACCAGGACAAAGACCCAGGTCTCCTAACTCCTGATCCATTGATCAGCCTTGTTCTTCCCTTTCTGATCCCCAGGGACCCCACCTCAGCCCCCTCAGTATTAGCTCCTTACCTGGATCATCAGATCCTTGCTCTAGATCAGTTCTTTAGCTTTGGCACTGATTATAGAAGGTCAGCCTCTAGCTATAATTTTTCTCCTGTTCCTATCAGCACTTTGCTGTATACTTAAATGAAATTTGTTTGAATTATATTAGTATCTATTCTAATTCTTCTGTCATATAAAAACTTTAGTTCTAAAAAACTGTATAATATATACTCTGCATTTTCCTGGAATTTTTTTGGTAGCTTATGTATTGATGATATTGAAAGACACATTTTAAAAATATTAACTTTATTGAGGTGTATTGTGCATAACATAATTCACCCATTTCAAACATAGAAGCCAATAAAAAGTTTTAATATATTTGCCAACTTGTGAGATCATCACCATAACCAGTTTTAGGATATTTTCATCACCCATTTACATTTATCATGTCCATTTACATTAATATTCCTGTTTTGTTTTTTCTTCTAATTTTGAAGGGACTACAAGTTTACATGAGAAAATGTGCAAGAACAGGATGAGGGAAAGGAAAGCAAGAGGGGCAGGACCAGCATTTTATCTTTTATCAAAACATGAATGCTAACACCTGTTTTTTTCTGGTCCTTCGTATATTTTTATCAATATAAATACAATGAGGTATTAAAGTGGGACTCTCAGTTTTGCATGCGATCCCAAATGCCAAGAACAGTATAATAGGTTCCCCCATGTCAGTTACCCATACACAACATGCTAAGGGTCTTACCAACATTGTCTGCTCCATTCTGTGTATGAGATTGAAGTTGGGGCCCTGGTGAACATGTTGGTGGGGTGCGAGAATGGAATGGGGGGAGGGTGCTCATCTGTCACTGTAAACCAAGTGATATGAGCTTGATATGAATCCCCTGGCTGGAATTTGGGGTTGCTGAGGTTCTGGAATCTCATATACATCTAAAACCTGAACATGTGGAAGGCTGTTACTAGAGCTGCCCGTGAGAGTGAAGAGCAAGGAGATGACTGCAAGTTGGTGGGGCAAGGATTGTGCGATTTTTTTCATGTATCCAGAAGATGCTCTGGGATAATTTTAAAAAGGGAATGCACTCAAGAGCACTGCCTGTAGAGGCCTGGGGGGAAGTGTAGGGGAGAGAGAGAAAATATGAATGAATGTGAATATAAATGATGATCAGTTATCTAAATATTCTGGGTACGTAGGAATGTAGTCTAAACAGATCATGCAAAAAAACGACCCATTTGCAGTCTGGCCATCTGGGAAGCATTATTGTATAGAGCTTTGGAATCTGACAAGCCTGGATTTTAATCTATGATCCTCAGCAAGTTACTTCTCTGAGCTTTCAGAGTTATGACCAGTATTTGTCGTAATAATACAATCATTGGCTTTGACAAGTCCTGGGTCTTGCATTTTAAATATTGACATTTTTGATACTTGACATTGGTTGATGAAAGCCAAATATCAGTATTCTGTATTGACAATTAATATCCATCATGTAGCTAGGGATCTGAAATAGTCATCAATAGGTACCACGAGCATTTAGCATACAACATTCAATATTTAGCAAAACCCAAGGTACTTCGCTTACTATACTGCATTTACTTGGATCAAATTTGTCAATTTTTATAAGCCTGTTTGCATATACTTTGAGAGTGGGAATAAAATGAGTATAAATGGTAATTCTGACTTTATCTAGAGTACAATTCAGATTAACCAACTTTAAAATAAGAATATTTTAGGCACTGCTAATAAGACTTTTTAGCAGATAATATTGTGTGTGTGTGTTTATTTATGCCAGCCAACTAAAGTCTTTTGAGGACAAAATTGAATATTTACGACCACAAAAGTGTAAACTCAAACAATTTTGCTGTAAATACTGCAATAAGCAATAATACTTTTAACTGTGTATGCAACTTGTATATAGAAACAGATTTTTCAGATAGGATCCTGGATGTTAAGAAAAAAGTTTGGTAAGATTTTGAAGGGAATGCAGTTTAATTAAAAAAAAATCTGCTTTCATTCAATGTTCGTTGTTTCCCCAAAGGATTTAAAATTAATTGTCACAGCACTAACCAATGGTATAATATTTCATTCATTCACTGATTTATTTAAAAATACTTACTCAGCACCTACTCTGTGCCAGGCAATCTGCTAACCAGTGAGCGTACAATAGTGAATAAATATGGTCTAATTTCTGTCGTTAAAGACCCTAGAGTTCAGTGGGATAGAAATATGATGTAAACACATGAATAAACATAATTATAAATTGTGATCATTGCTGTGAATAAGAAGAAGCAAATGACAGGAGAGAGAATAACTGAGGAAGCATAATTTAATTTGTTGTATCAGGGAAGAACCTCTCTGACAAAATGGAATTCACATGAAAATCTGAAAGATGAGTAGGCATTTTTTAGTCCAGAACAGATAAGAGTTTTTTAGATGGAGGGAGTAACATATGTAAAGGCCCTGTGATGGGAAGGAGTTTGACTATTTAAGGAGGAGGCAAGGAATGGATATGGGTGGCTCAGTTAGGAGGCTACAGGAGTACTTCTGTCTAGAAATGAGGTAGTGTAGGAACTGGACCACACTAGGTTAGTGGCAGTAAAGGTAGAAGTGAATGGATTTTAAGAAACAAGTAGAGGTAGAATCAACTGTGACTTGGGGATGCATTGGGTATAAAAAGAGAGGAAGAGGGTGGTGTTGGTAAAATAAGGCTCTTAGTAAAAGTGGATGAATTGGAATCTTGCAGATGAAACTGTTATTGTCATACCATACTTAATCTTGCATGAACATTGCCAGGTGGTTTACGCACTTATTTTCAAGTTGCAAGTGGCATGTATTCTTAAAATACTATTCATTTTTTCTGAACTTTTCAATTATAAGCTTCTTAGAATTGAGGATTTGTCATCTTTTCTTGCTATAACACCAGAGTTCTTAGCCTTCTAAACTCAGTTGTTAAGTCAATTTTATTTTATTTTATATATATTTTTTTATTTATTTTTTTTATGGTACGCGGGCCTCTCACTGTTGTGGCCTCTCCCGTTGCGGAGCACAGGCTTCGGACGTGCAGGCTCAGCAGCCATGGCTCATGGGCCCAGCCGCTCTGCGGCACGTGGGATCCTCCCGGACCGGGGCACGAACCGCGTCCCCCGCATCGGCAGGCGGACTCTCAACCACTGCGCCACCAGGGAAGCCCCAATTTTTTTTTTTAAAGTAGAGATTAGAATATCTAATTGCAGAGACAGAAAAAATTTAGATATTTATTCTGGGGGCGGGGCATGACTTAGGAATAGTTTTCTTGAAGGCAGAGATATTACACATAATTACTTGTCAGTTTGCCTTGGTCATTATTGTATAAGAATCTGGGAAAACAATTTAATTAATGAACATGATTGGATATTTAAATAGTTACTTAAGTGTATGCTATAGAGACCTTTCAAAATATATTAAAAAGGTATAAAGTACTTGATTATCTGACTGTGGAGTATACTTAAAAAACTTGCCTACTTGGTAAGGTTAAAACAGGCAGATATACAGCTTACACTGCAGCTGTAATTGTCGTATATGAGTAATTTACCTGGTTCCCAACAGACAGAACCAAGGGTAATTCTTGCCTAGGCATAGCCTAGTTAGAGTCTGGTTAGGTGGTCTTGGTTTGGGTATGATTGGAGGTTTTGAAAATGAAATAATTGAGAAGAATCAAAGCAATATTATAATGAAGCTAAAAGCGGTTTACTACATAGCTAACTTAGCCATGTATCTAACAAATTATAATTTATGCGAACTGTGGGTTTTACTGTAATATCTCTCAAACTATGTACTATTACTACATATCCTTACTAAAGGATGGGCAAACATTATAGCCATGAGTGACAAAAGGAAACTGTTGTTCAAAGGTTGGATTCCATACTTGTATCTGCTCTACTGTCCATTCACTGTCGTCCTGTAGACTTTCTTTTTTTTTTATTGACAGTTTTTTTTAGAGCCAGTTCTAGGCTCACAGCAGAATTGAGCAGAAAGTACAGAGTTGGCATACTCCAGACCTCACACATGCAGAGCCTCCTGCATTACCAGTATCCCCCACCAGAGTGGTACGTTAGTTACAGTTGATGAACCTATATTGACACATCGTAACTGATCAAAATCCATAGTTTGTTGTGGTTCACTCTTGTTCTTAAAAATTTTATTTATTTATTTATGGCTGAATCCGGTCTTTGTTGCTGCGCGTAGGCTTTCTCTAGTTGCGGCGAGCGGGGGCTACTCTTTGTTGTTGTGTGCGGGTGTGATGGTTCACTCTTGATGTTGTACGTTCTGTGGGTTTGGACAAATGTATAATGATACGTATCCAATGTTATAGAATCATACAGAGTATTTTCCCTGTCCCCTAAATCCTCTGTGTTCTGCCTATTCCCAAACCCTGGCAACCACTGGTCTTTTTACTGCCTCCATAGTTTTGCCTTTTCCAAAATGTCATACAGCTGGAATTATACAGTATGTAGCCTTTTTGGATTGGCTTCTATTAGTTACTAATATGCATTTCAATTTTACCCATGTATTTTCATGGCTTGATAGCTCATTTCTTTTTAGCACAGAATAATATTCCGTTGTCTAGATATACTACAATTTATGTGTTCACCTACTGGAGGACATCTTGGTTGCTTCCAAGTGTTGGCCATTATGAATAAAACTGCTATAAATATGTGTGCAGGTTTTTATGTGGACATAGTTTTCAGCTCCTTTAGGTAAATACCAAGCAGTGCAATTGCCAGATCATACGGTAAGAGTATATTTAGTTTTATAAGAAACCATTCATTAAACTGTCTTCCAAAGCGGCTGTATCATTTTGCAGCAATGAATAAGAGTTCCTGTTGCTTCATATCCTCACCAGCCAATATTCTGCATTTTAGCCATTCTAATGGGTGTAGAGTGGCATCTAATTGTTTTAATTTGCATTTCCCTGGTGACATATGATGTGAAGTCATATGTCAGACTTAATATAGCCAGAGATGGTTAGAAGCCCTCTTACTCTATAATGCTTAGAACCGATTTTGTTGGCTAATAGAAAAATATGTTTAAATGAGAGAATCATTAAAATAATACATTTCTTGAACATTTAATTTTAACTGAAAACATAAATTCAGCTGACTACTCTTTTGATGTCAGGCTAAGGTCATTTTTTCTGCTTAGAATCTATTAATTTGTTTTGTATGTTATCTTTCTTGTATAAACCATGCTTGTTATTTTCATAAGCGTTTTATTATTTCTCTCATTACAGAACAGTTCCTTGTTCAACAGTAATTTTTAAAATATATGACTCAGCTTTATCAAATGTTTCCAAAGCTTTAAACCTTTTTCACAGAAACACCAACATTTTTTTAAAATTAATTACTTTATTTATTTTTGACTGCATTGGGCCTTCGTTGCTGCGCGTGGGCCTTCTCTAGTTGCAGTGAGTGGGGGCTACTCTTTGTTGCGGTGCGTGGGCTTCTTACTGCAGTGGCTTCTCGTTGTGGAGCACGGGCTCTAGGCACGTGGACTTCAGTAATTGTGGCACGCAGGCTCAGTATTTGTGGCGCACAGGCTTAGTTGTGAGTGGGGGCTACTCTTCATTGTGATGCATGGGCTTCTCACTGTGGTGGCTTCTCTTGTTGTGGAGCACAGGCTCTAGGCATGTGGGCTTCAGTAGTGTGGCACGCAGGGTCAGTAGTTGTGGTGCACAGGCTTAGTTGCTCCACGGCATGTGGGATCTTCCCGGACCAGGGCTCGAACCCACGTCCCCTGCATTGGCAAGCAAATTCTTGCCACCAGGGAAGTCCCAAAACACCAACTCTTTACACTCACATTTTATTGGTTTACATGCTATTTAATAAAATGACAAAATTACAGTAAGTATAATTGGCATAAAACGGTTTAGGAACAAGCACAACTAATTCTTGAACCATACAACTTAAAGTGAACAGAAGTAGATAAGTGTGCCAAAGATTAGCCAGTGTAAGCTATTTTGGTGAGCTATGGTATCTGTCTTTACATTTTACAGAAAGACTGAAGATTATTTAAGTTGGTTAATTTAGCAACATCTATAAATCATGACCTTGTAGATTGTGATGGAAATGATTGACTTGTGGGAAACTGATTGGATAATCAGTCACATCCTAGTGGACTAGATTTTCCTAATTATTTCTTAGCTTCTCCTCTACAAAAGACTGTCATAGCTCAGTACTCAGAACACGTGACTCATGCAAAAACATAACTCTGGCTTTACAACCATGTGTAGGTTTATAATAATATACTTAATATAAATGTGTAATTCATATGTATCAAAATTTTTTTAATGAAGAAATGTATGCTTTGGAACATATTAGTGAATAATTAGCTCTTTGAAAACCCTTGCATCCAGGCCTCCTCTTAGTTCTCCAGCCGAATCTTTGATAATTGTGCTCATAGTCTGAAAGATTAAATAGCAAATTGCAGTTCCCACTGTTTCATGGTCCCTTGCCTTTGCTTTTACCATTTTCTTTGTTGATATGCTCTTCCCACTTTTGATTGGCTCTTTAATATTAACTACCCTTCAACACTCAACTTATGTGTGGCTTTCTTTAGGAAACTTTCCCAAACACCCCAGTTCAGGCTCATACCCCTGATTTTGTTACCATGACACCCTTTTATAGAATTATTTTAAAATTAACTGTACACTATACACTGGACTGTACATCCTTCAAAGGTAGGCACTGTATCTCATTTACCTTTGTACACAGGACTCAGCAAGATGAACATGCTAGATACTCAGTGTTTAACTGAAGAGCAAGGTGTCAAGGTTCATGTTTTGCAAAGTTCACAACCACCATTTAGGTATAGAATTTTATGACAAGACTTAGGAAGATTGGATGTAGAGAGCAGAAACCTGGCAGATGACTGAAGAAGGTTAATGTAAAAACTGCATTTTTCAATTGCTGAAGGATAATAGCTTTGTATCTTGGCTACATACTAGTATTATGTCAGGCCTTGAAAAATTGGGGTCAGCTTCAGTAGTAGATATACAAGTGGTAGAAGCTTATATATGTTCATTTAAGGTTGGGCATCTTCTTAAATCATCCCAGGCTAATATTCTGTAAATCTTAGATTGCCCTCAAATAGCTAAAGAAAATGGAGGGTGGGGGAGTTTTCATGTAGTACAAATATAGTTAATTAATCTTTTAGGGTTTTAAAAATTGTTTATTAGTGATATCATCATTATAAGCTGGATGAATAAAACAACCATTTAATTGCCTAATGTGCTAATATCTAATGGAAGAAACAGAGACATTATTGAAAGAACATTAGTCTAAGATTCAGATCACTTGGCACTATTTCCAGTGATGACTGGCTCTAGCTTTGTGGCCTTGAATGTATTCCTGCAACTCTCTGTGATTCAACTTTCAAATCTGCAGGCTGATAGTTCTCAGCTGAGGGTGATTTTGTCCCCAGGGGACATTTGGCAATGTCTGGAGACATTTTTTACCATCACAATTCGGGGGCTGTTATGGGCATTTAGTGGATAGAGGCCAGAGCTATTGCTAGGCATCCTACAGTATGCAGAACAGCGGCCAACAACAAAGAATTACCCATCCAAAATCTCAGTAGTGCCAGGACTGAGAAATCCTGGGCTATATGATCTATGAGGGGCTTTTCTAACCTCACTATCTCTTTCTCAAACGAAGGCTGATCATTTTTTTAAAACTTTAAATTATCTGAGTAAACATAAAAATGAGGACATTCCATGAATTCAGTTGTCCAGTAGATTTTTAAATGGTGTCTTAGTAATTTTCAGTGAATTAAATAACATAAGCAGACAAGAATAAATACAGTCAAAATGTACTACTCCGCACGTCTTCTGATTCAGCATTCTCAAACGTGAGTTAAATATAGTTGTAGAAAAAACCCAGGAGAGATGAAGATGTTTATTTTTTTCAGTAGTGCGACAGTTTCCCAGTGCTGTCAGGTAGGTACCAGTAGCATTTATAGGGAAAGGGAAAAAACGAATGTTGAAGAGCTTAATTATAATTTAGTTGAAAACCATATTTCAGTACATAGCAACTTTCAGAGATGAATACACATCCCTATGATTTAAAGTAAGCTTTATCAGTGGTATAAAAATATTTCAGTATACCAAATTTCATGACTTGGGATCGGTTAAGAATGAACATCAGTGCTAGTAGAATTCTCACTTACTTTGGAGGAAGTGTGTATTTTGAAATTCTCGGTGGTGATTAACGGTTGGGTCCTATATGCCCCATATCTTTATGACATATTCACTTAAAGAGCCTGAGAACAGGTTTCAAAAGCAACATAAATACCAATCACATTTTTCTAAGCATAAGACAAGGTTTTCGTTTGTTGTCTAAAATGTTTTTTAAAGACTAGGGTGACAGCATGCAAGACTTGAGGTAGTTATGGAAGGGGAACTGGAAGTGGTTCTCTGACTTTCTTCCAGGTACCTCTCCCTTATTCTTCTGTCTGCCCCCTCGCACACCTGACTCATCAAGTACGGATCCCAAATTGGAGCCCATGCCAAATTCCTTAGGTAATGGCGCCGTGTCTTATTTGTTTCTCCCCAATGTCTGGCAGGCAGTGGCTCTGAATCACCTCCCTGCCCCCAGGCCTCAGGCTCTTTCCCTCTATTCCCCTTCATCCTGCTGCCCCTCCTCCCTTCCATCTTGGCTTGGTATATACAAATTCCGTGGTGGTTTAACTACATTTATCTAGCACTTCTAGATGTTTAGAGAAGAAGGGGAGCCCTCCCACCTGATCTCAACCTGCTGCATTGCTGGAACCCATTCATTATTCAATCTATTAAAATCTTATTTCTTCATTTTATTACCAAAAAATTCTTTCACACAGCTAATTGAAAGGTCTCTTGTTTTCTTTCCACCCCAGCAAGAAAATTGGTTTCCCAAAACCAATGCCCCCTTTCCCTACCCCGATTATTATGTGTAATGGGAATTGACAGAGCACACACAGGGCATTATTATGAAACATTTTTTTTTACTCTGTTGAAATATAGTGGTGGCATTACTGTCTCTTGGAAAATCAAACACTTGGCTCAAGATTGAGAAAAATGTTAAGTCAGCAAGGTTATCTCTAATTCCCCATGATAAAAGAAATCAAGTGTTTTAGAGCTGTCAGTAGTACTTGGACTTTGTCTACTGCTATGTCATTTACTTTTTCCCCCTCAAAATAGAACTGGTGTGTAGCCAGAATTGAAGCCAGCAGTTGAGATTCGGGACTATCTCCAAAATCAGGTTCAACTTCAAAGTGTTTCTGAGGGGCCTATTCATCCCTGGTTTGCAGTGCAGAGGTGTGGTCCTAATCATTTTTTCATGTGCTGATGAGGAAAATGAACGGATATTTCCCCTCCTTCTGCTTTGTCATCCTGACCTTGATTGTGCTGGTTGAGTTTCTCATTAACGATGCAAGGTCTAGTGGTCTGTGCTGTGTTCAGTTGGGAAGCATTTCTCATAACTTATTTTTGATTGGCCAGCACTCTATGGAAGAGTCTTGGAAATGATTTACCTAGCACTCTATGCCATAGGGCAGCGCACTTTTGAATAAAAGTGCTAATGGTCAGAACTGAAGGGACATTCCTGTGTTTTGGATTGGTTCCCAAATTCATTGAATTTCAGGATGCCTTGAAGGTAATTGTCAACTGTTTTATTTATAGAAATGGTTTATTCAGTGTAGTCGTGTCTAGTAAGCTGCCATATGGTGCCTTAGTATGCCATCAAATGGGTAATCAAAGCTTAAGAGCAAATTTCCAAGAACTAATAAAACAAATGTGATGAATAGAATGAGTGTTATTTGGGACAGCAGACATCAGTGGCTGGATCGCTTTGCTTTTCTCTTAGCTATTTAGTAGATGGAAATATTTTTGAACCAGTATGCCCAGTATAGTACCTTAAAGTTTTTTTTAATTATAAAAGCAGTACACATTTATGTAAAAATCAGTCTGAATGGAAGAATAAAAATGAAATGATTCAATTTATCCCCCTGCTACCCTAATACCTTGGGGAATATGCTTTCAGATAATTAAAGGGACAGAAAAAGAAAGAGATGGAGTCGAATATGAAATTTTAAAAATATAAATGAATCATAATATATATAATTATCCAACTTGTTTTTTTCAATATGTCTTAGTTTTTTTTTTGTTTCTTTTGTTTTTTTTTTGCGGCACGCGCGCCTCTCACTGTTGTGGCCTCTCCTGTTGCAGAGCACAGGGTCAGCGGCCGTGGCTCATGGGCCCAGCCGCTCCGCGGCATGTGGGATCTTCCCGGACCGGGGCACGAACCCGCATCCTCTCATTGGCAGGCGGACTCTCAACCACAGCGCCACCAGGGAAGCCCATGTCTTAGTTTTATGTGTCAGGATATGTCAGTCCATCTCATTGTTTTTACAGCAGTATAGTATTCCAGATCACAGAGGAACATGCCATGAGTTGGGTGAGTCTTCTGCTGCTGATAAACTGAAGGTGGCTGCCAATGTTTCACTGTTATAAACAGTGACTTAGTGAACATCTTTGTATCTTAGAATACATAGGCTGACATTTCTGTAGGATTAATACTTAAAAATGGAATTTATCATCACCAGTTATACATATTTTGAATTCTGGTTGATATTCTTAAATTGCCTCTCTCCAAAGACACTTTTAATTGGCACGTTCACCAGCACTGAATGAGAGGGCTTATTTCCTCCATACCTCAGTGCCCAGCTTTTCTTGATGGAAGAAAGTTTTGGGGTTCTTTGGTGTTTGGCCTATAATCCCCACCCTGACCACACTTACCAGATAGATTCCTATTGTACTCCATGGAGAGAATAAAATAACAAAAATAACAGGAAACAACTCTGAGGGTATGGATCTTCTGAGCAGTTTAACCAAAACCTAAGCAAAGCAAATTAAGTGACTCTGTTATCAGCAGAGGCTTCTGCTTACCCCTGTGCTAAATGACAGGCTGCTAGGCTGGGTCACAGGATCAAAGGTGGATACCTTGACTCAGTTAGTAAGTCAGAGGTGTTTCTCCGCTTTTTTCCCCAAATTCCCAGCCTGAGTCTTGCATCTAACCACTTCCATTTGAAGAAAGTCCCCAACTACTAGTTTTCAAGTCCCAGAGCATTTGCTCTAAGACTTAGCAGTCACCCTTCTCAGATCTCAAGGGAGACAGCAGCTCCTGGACCTGGCATGTGAGAGTCTAAAAAAGGCCATCCTCCTCCCATCCCCCCCAACACCCCCCCACCGCCATGCACAGAAAGAGATAGAGGGAAACATTTTTCTAAGGGAAAAATAGGCAAAAAGAATGGATGAGAGAGTGGCAACTGGGTGTTATCCCAGCTCCTGGGATAGAGGAACAAAAAGAAGCCTTAAATGTTATCAGCCATAGCTTATACTTGATAGAGTGTGGGGTGGAGGGGCAGATGGGAGAAGACCCTTAAACTTCCAGTAGGGACCAGCAAACACTGTATTAGATGTGTGCCCCTTATCTTTGGGGTCCTTACTCATACTTCCTTGTGGCTAAAATTTGATATATTTCTATCCATTTCTTTTCAGATCTTAACTATTTACATTTTTTAGACTTTATATTTCCCTTTCCTTTCTGCATTACTTGCTTTAAAACAACAAATCCACTGAAGAAATCCAACCTTAACCTTTTCATTCAAGTACATGTTTTTTTTTTTTTAAAAACATAGTTATGGATAATAATAATATAGAAGTAGTTTGCACCTATAAGCAGATTCAGTGTCATCTTTGCCACCTACTTCCTGTATTATATAAACAGTTTATTAAAGACATAGAAATCCTTTTTATGTCCGTTATCAGGAGATTGGCAGCCAAATTATATCTTAACATTTTAAAAATTAATTTACTTTAGAATACTTATATACATGGTAACTTCTAAGACGAGCTAGCTCAAATTCTGCAACAAATTCAGTTGTTGTCTATAAGTAGATTATCATGAGAAAAAAGAGAATTGATAAAATACCTGTTACCTCACTTAAAGGTAGAAGTAACAGTTATTTAAACACTAAATTTTCTCTCCTTTTCCACACCTCCGATTCTCTCTCTTTTCTTGTGTTTGCTAACAGGCAGTTGGAACATATATTGCTGCTACCTTTCACTTTCACATGTAGGATAGAACTCTGGAAAACTGCAAAAGGCTTTGCAGTTTCTTCAGTGACTAAAATCATAAGCCAGGCATTTAAAAACAATTTTTATTAAGTAATTCTTTAACGAGTTTTTTTGTGTCTGTAAATCAAGAAATTTCCTTTTTTTCCACAAAGATCTTATGTATATATTTCTCCTATAAGCCACTTAGAATAGAACTACAAACTGTACAGTCTCAAGTACTTTATAAATCTGAAAGCTATGTCCTGTAGTTTGTTATGGCTTTGCAGGTAGGCACTGCAACCAAATCTATTTGGAGAACAAGCTATTATTATACACCCACAGTGTGTATTTGATGAAATGGTAGGCAATTAAAGTTTACATAAACATGCATTGTATTAAAATAGTTTGTATATAGCAGATATTTTTCATATAGTAACTGGCCAGTTTTACAATGGGAATAGAAATGCTATGAAACTTATATATGAAGAGTGCCATTAAAAGATAGCCCTTTTTAATATTACCTGAATTTTTGGGGGTGTGAGTGGGCAGATGAGTAATTGAAAAATAACGTCAACATAAAAATTAAACCAAGGATTTGCCTGAGCTTGTTTTTCATAATTGGGAGCTTTTGTGGCTTTGTAGGAGACTGTAGGTTCTGGAAAGAGCACTGGCTTAGGAGCAGGAAGGCCTGGTGTTAGACTGGCTTTCCTGTAAATTAGTCATGTCAGTCACTCCTCCAAGTCTGAAATTCCTCAATTTAAAAAGGACCCTATACTACAGAGTAAAGGCTTAATAAATGCTAGTTGAATGAATGAAAGAATGAATGAAGCTTTTAAAAATTCCTTGCCAATATTAGGAAATTCCACCAGGAGTAAAACTAAAAGAAAAAGCATCACAGATTTCAAAAAAACCTCCAGCCAAACATCCTTTATAGTTAGTTTAAATTGGTTTGTAGATTTACAGATGTTGTATGGAGCACATTTTCTCAGGCACAAAATGACTTCTGGTCTCAGAGTACGATGCCACATTAACTGGTTTGGAGAGAAAGAGTCTCATATGCTACAGAAATGTGACTCTGGACAATGCCAGTTTGACAGAGACGGGGATGAATTAGTTGTCCAAAACATCCAAGTATGTGATGCATAAAGCAGCATTGGCAGCTAGTGGGGAAGATCTTATCAATGAAGTTCACAAAGCTCTGAACGTTTACTAAACGGTGGAAATGTGATCAGAAAACTGAGCTGTCATAGAAACCCTTATGCCAGAGATAAAACGTTTTAATACTACAGATTAAATGGATTCAGTGACAAAGGAGCTGTATTCTGAATTTTGAACTCAGGTATTCTGGTTTTCTTTTTCTTTTTTTTTTTGCGGTACGCGGGCCTCTCACTGTTGTGGCCTCTCGCGTTGCGGAGCACAGGCTCCGGACGCACAGGCTCAGCGGCCATGGCTCACGGGCCCAGCCGCTCCGAGGCACGTGGGATCCTCCCGGACCGGGGCACGAACCCGTGTCCCCTGCATCGGCAGGCGGACTCTCAACCACTGCGCCACCAGGGAAGCCCAGGTTTTCTTTTTTAACTTGCTTAATTGATACTCCTTTTTAAAAGGACTTTTAATATCTAGAAGGGAGTCAAGTATTTTTGTGTAAATTGTCCATAGACTTCTGTTGAAAAACTGTATGAAATCAAATATATTTTTATGAAGTGGTAAGCTTTCTCATGTTTATTTCTCATGTAAAATTATCTTTTTACTTGGAATCAAAATAATTTTAGTGATACCAATTAGTGACATAGGAAGGTAGATATCCCAGCTGTCTACATTTTCATACACAAAACCCTAAATCTCTAAGAATCAGATAATAGCTGCTATTGGCTTAGAAATGAAAATTAATAGTTTCCCAATCTACTGAAGAGTCAACCATTTAGGAAAACAGACAAATACGGAATTACTTGATTATGTGGAGAGCTGGTATTTATTGAGGGCCTGCTGTGGGCCTGGCAATGCTAGACTCTGTGTACATGATTTCATTTAATCCTCCAACTACTCTGAAATGTCTTCATTTCTTGATGTGTAAGCTGAGGCTAAGAGATGTCAAACAGTGTACCCAAGGTCATACATAGATAAGCAGGCTGACCTGGAATTCAAACCCATTGAAATTCCAGAATGGTTCCGTGCTGCCACATACAGTTACCTAGATACAAATTTCTAAGGAACAGAGTAGACAGTTTATGATAAATAAAATATAGTTGAGGTAGGGTGGAGACTATAATAAGAAGAACTAGAAGAATATCTAGATTTTACATGTGATGGTCTCTACTGGACCGATCTATTAGGCATGGGATTAAGCAACCAGCCTCCTAGGCTGGTATGAAAAATTTGAAACAATTATGGGCATGAACATATTTTCACATAATTCACACTAATGCCATTTTAATAAATGATCCAAAATATGCCTGCATGTGTTTTCAGCTTTTTGAAAGGGACTGATGTGATTGTTGGCTTTTGATTATGCACAGCCTGTTGAGTGGACATTTTCAGATGTTTCCCTGGAACTTTATGTGTTATTGCTTATAATACATTAGCTATTTATTAAATTAAGTTTAAATTGTAGAAAACTTACTTTATCATGTACTTTGTCATGGGACCTGTTACCAAAATCAACCGTCTTGAGAATATACATCACTGAAGAATTTGGACTAATCAAATCATTAGGCAAATAATTTAATTATAACTCAGCCAACCTCTGATGGACAAGTTAGTTGCACCATTCTCAAATCTACTGTGGTTGATGTGGTATTTACAATGAACATAGATTAGTTGAAAAGGAGTAATGTTTTCAAGTGAAAGATTGTAATAGAGAGTGAAAATTTGATTTGGAATATGAGAAATGACAGAGAGCAACGTTGGAAAAGATATAACCAGATATTCTGAAATACGTGTTTAAAGGCAGAAAAAATAAATGTATCTGAAGATGCAGTTGAAAGAAAAATAAAGATATGGAAAATGGTGATTGGCCACAGGAAAACGTTCACAAACCTTATCCATTCAACATGATATAATAATGATTGGATGGATGGATAGATGCATGGATGCAACTAATGAAATGGCTACAGAAAAACCAGTGATATCCATTAAGAGTGATGCAATGAGTTCTAATCTTACTTATGGATGTACTATGAGTAACCTCTCCCTCTTCCCCCTCCTCCCTCTTCCCCCTCCTCCCTCTTCCCCCTCCTCCCTCTTCCCCCTCCTCCCTCTTCCCCCTCCTCCCTCTTCCCCCTCCTCCCTCTTCCCCCTCCTCCCTCTTCCCCCTCCTCCCTCTTCCCCCTCCTCCCTCTTCCCCCTCCTCCCTCTTCCCCCTCCTCCCTCTTCCCCCTCCTCCCTCTTCCCCCTCCTCCCTCTTCCCCCTCCTCCCTCTTCCCCCTCCTCCCTCTTCCCCCTCCTCCCTCTTCCCCCTCCTCCCTCTTCCCCCTCCTCCCTCTTCCCCCTCCCGCTCTCCAACCCCCATCTCCCTCCCTTTCTCTCTGTATTTGGCCCTTACCAATATGTTGGGAGCTGTCCATGGTTCTGAACCAGTGTTGCCTGTAGAAGTCATAGGGATGTTTTCCTTCTCTCAACTACAGTACCTTATTTCTTTTCTTTTTTTTCTTTTAACATCTTTATTGGAGTATAATTGCTTTACAGTGTTGTGTTAGTTTCTGCTGTATAACAAAGTGAATCAGCTATATGTATACATATATCCCCATATCCCCTCCCTCTTGCGTCTCCCTCCCACCCTCCCTATCCCACGCCTCTATGTGATCACAAAGCACTGAGCTGATCTCCCCATGCAATGCAGCTGCTTCCCACTAGCTATCTATTTTACATTTGGTAGTGTATATATGTCAATGCTACTCTCTCACTTTGTCCCAGCTTATCCTCCCCCCTCCCCATGTCCTCAAGTCCATTCTCTACGTCAGCGTCTTTATTCCTGTCCTGCCCCTAGGTTCATGAGAACCTTTTTTATTATTATTATTTTTAGGTTCCATATATATGTGTTAGCATACGGTATTTGTTTTTCTCTTTCTGACTTACTTCATTCTTATCATACTTCATTCTGTATGACAGACTCTGGGTCCATCCATCTCACTACAAATAACTCAATTTCATTTCTTTTTATGGCTGAGTAATATTCCATTGTATATATGTGCCACGTCTTTTTTTTTCCCCCCTAAATTACAGATAACTTGGAAAACAGAGAAATGAACAAACTGTAATCTGGTCACTTTAATATAATCGGCTTTAATATAATCTGGTCACTTTAATATAATCGGCTAATATAATATAATTCTTTTTTCTTCTTGTTCTTTTGAATTTTATTTATTTTATACTGAATTTTATTTATTTTATAAGTATATATCTTATTACTTACCTATTTCTTACATATTAGTGTATATATGTCAGTCATTCTCTACATCTGTGTCTCTATTTCTGTCCTGCAAACCGGTTCATCTGTACCATTTTTCTAGGTTCCACATATATGCATTAATAGATGATATTTGTTTTTCTCTTTCTGACTTACTTCACTCTGTATGACAGTCTCTAGATCCATCCACGTCTCTACAAATGACCCAATTTCGTTCCTTTTTATGACTGAGTAATATTCCAAAGAAGATGTACCACATCTTCTTTATCCATTTGTCTGTCGATGGGCATTTAGGTTGCTTCCATGACCTGGCTATTGTAAATAGTGCTGCAATGAACATCGGGGTGCCTGTGTCTTTTTGAATTATGGTTTTCTCAGGGAATATGCCCAGTAGTGGGATAGCTCTGTCATACGGTAATTCTATTTTTAATTTTTAAAGGAACCTCCATACTGTTCTCCATAGTGGCTCTATCAATTTACATTCCCACCAGCAGTGCAAGAGGGTTCCCTTTTCTCCACACCCTCTCCAGCATTTGTTATTTGTAGATTTTCTGATGATGCCCATTCTAACCGGTGTGAGGTGATACCTTGTTGTAGTTTTGATTTGCATTTCTCTAATAATTAGTGATGTTGAGCAGCTCTACATGTGCCTCTTGGCCATCTGTATGTCTTCTTTGGAGAAATGTCTATTTAGGTCTTCTGCCCAAGTTTTGATTGGTTTTTTTTTTTTTAATGTTGAGCTGCATGAGGTGTTTATATATTTTGGAGATGAATCCTTTGTCAGTTGCTTCGTTGGCAAATATTTTCTCCCATTCTGAGGGTTGTCTATTCATCTTGTTTGTAGTTTCCTTTGCTTTGCAAAAGCTTTTAAATTTCATTAGGTCCCATTTGTTTATTTTTGTTATTTCCATTACTCTAGGAGGTGGATCAAAAAAGATGTTGCTGTGATTTATGTCAAAGAGTGTTCTTCCTATGTTTTCCTCTAAGAGTGTTATAGCGTGCAGTCTTACATTTAGGTCTCTAATCCATTTTGATTTTATTTTTGTGTATGGTGTTAGGGAGTGTTCTAATTTCATTCTTTTACATGTAGCTGTCCAGTTTTCCCAGCACCACTTATTGAAGAGGCTGTCTTCTCCATTGTGTATTCTTCTCTCCTTTATCAAAGATAAGGTGACCATATGTGCGTCGGTTTATCTCTGGGCTTTCTATCCTGTCCCATTGATCTATATTTCTTTTTTTGTGCCCATACCATACTGTGTTGATTACTGGAGCTTTGTAGTATAGTCTGAAGTCAGGGAGCCTGATTCCTCCAACTCCGTTTTTCTTTCTCAAGATTGCTTTGGCTTTTCGGGGTCTTTTTTGTTTCCATACAAATTGTGAAATTTTTTGTTCTAGTTCTGTGAAAAATGCCATTGGTATTTTGATAGGGATTGCATTGAATATGTAGATTACTTTAGGTAGTATATTCATTTTCACAGTGTGGATTCTTCCACCAAGAATATGGTATATCTCTGCATCTGTTTGTATCATCTTTAATTTCTTTCATCAGTGTCTTATAGTTTTCTGCATACAGGTCTTTTGTCATCTTAGGTAGGTTTATTCCTAGGTATTTTATTCTTTTTGTTGCAGGGGGAAATGGGAGTGTGTCCTTAATTTCTGTTTCAGATTTTTCATCTTTAGTGTATAGGAATGCCAGAGATCTGTGCATTAATTTTGTATCCTGCTACTTTACCAGATTCATTGATTAGCTCTAGTAGTTTTCTGGTGGCATCTTTAGGATTCTCTTTGTATAGTTTCATGTCATCTGCAAACAGTGACAGCTTTACTTCTTCTTTTCTGATCTGGATTTCTCTTATTTCTTTTTCTTCTGTGATTGCTGTGGCTAAAACTTCCAAAACTTTGTTGAATAATTGTGGGGTGAGTGGACAACTTGTCTTGTCCCTGATCTTAGAGGAAATGGTTTCAGTATTTCACCACTAAGAAGGATATTGGCTGTGGGTTTGTCAGATATCGCCTTTATTTTGTTGAGGTGAGTTCCCTCTGTGCCTACTTTCTGGAGGGTTTTTATCATAAATGGGTATTGAATTTTGTCGAAAGCTTTTTCTGCATCTGCTGAGATGATGATATGGTTTTTCTCCTTCAGTTTGTTGATATAGTGTGTCACATTGATTGATTTGCATATATTGAAGAATCCTTGCATTCCTGGGATAAACCCCACTTGATCATGGTGTATGATCCTTTTAATGTGCTGCTGGATTCTGTTTACTAGGATTTTGTTGAGGATTTTTGCATCTATTTTCATCAGTGATATTGGCCTGTAGTTTTCTTTCTTTGGGACACCTTTGTCTGGTTTTGGTATCAGGGTGATGGTGGCCTCATAGAATGAGTTTGGGACTGTTCCTCCCTCTGCTTTATTTTGGAAGAGTTTGAGAAGCATAGTTGTTAGCTCTTCTCTAAATGTTTGATAGAATTTGTCTGTGAAGCCATCTGTTCCTGGGCTTTTGTTTGTTGGAAGATTTTTAATCATAGTCTCAATTTCAGTGCTTGTGATTAGTCTGTTTATATTTTCTATTTCTTCTGGTTCAGTCTTGGAAGGTTGTGCTTTTCTAAGAATTTGTCCATTTCTTCCAGGTGGTCCATTGTATTGGCATATAGTTGATTGCAATAATCTTTCATGATCCTTTGTATTTCTGCAGTGTCAGTTGTTACTTCTCTTTTTTCATTTCTAATTCTGTTGATTTGAGTCTTCTCCCATTTTTTCTTGATGAGAAAAAAAGTGGTTTATAAATTTTGTTTATCTTCTCAAAGAACCAGCTTTTAGTTTTATTGATCTTTGCTATGTTCCCTCATTTCTTTTTCATTTATTTCTGATCTGATCTTTATGATTTCTATCCTTCTGCTAACTTTGGGGTTTTTTTTGTTGCTCTTTCTGTAATTGCTTTAGGTGTAAGGTTAGGTTGTTTGAGATGTTTCTTGTTTCTTGAGGTAGGATTGCATTGCTCTAAACTTCCCTTTTAGAACTGCTTTTGCTGCATCCCATAGGTTTTGGGTCGTCATGTTTTCATTGTCATTTGTTTCTGTGTATTTTTTAATTTCCTCTTTGATTTCTTCAATGATCTCTGGTTATTAAGTAGTGTATCGTTTAGCCTCCATGTGTTTGTGTTTTTTACGGACTTTTTTCCTGTAATTGATATCTAGTCTCATAGCATTGTGGTCAGAAAAGATATTTGATACGATTTCAATTTTCTTAAATTTACCAAGGCTTGATTTGTGACCCAAGATATGATCTATCCTGGAAAATATTCCATGAGCACTTGAGAAGAAAGTGTATTCCATTTTGGATGGAATGTCCTATACGTATCAGTTAAGTCCATCTTGTTTAATGTGTCAGTTAAAGCTTGTGTTTCCTTACTTATTTTCAATTTGGATGATCTGTCCATTGGTGAAAGTGGGGTGTTAAAGTCCCCTACTATTATTGTGTTATTTTTGATTTCCCCTTTTTATGGTTGTTAGCATTTGCCTTATGTATTGAGGTGCTCCTATGTTGGGTGCATAAATGTCTACAGCTGTTATATCTTCTTATTGGATTGATCCCTTGATCATTATGTAGTGTCCTTTGCCTCTTCTAATAGTCTTTATTTTAAAGTTTATTTTGTCTGATATGAGAATTGCTACTCCAGCTTTATTTTGATTTCCATTTGCATGGAAAATCTTTTTCCATCCCCTTACTTTCAGTCTGTATGTGTCCCTAGGTCTGAAGTGGGTCTCTTGTAGACAGCATATATACGGGTCTTGGTTTTGTATCCATTCAACCAGTCTGTGTCTTTTGGTTGGAGCATTTAATCCATTTACATTTAAGCTAATTATTGATATGTATATTCCTATTACCATTTTCTTAATTGTTTTGGGTTTGTTTTTGGAGGTCTTTTCCTCCTCTTGTGTTTCCTGCCTAGAGAAGTTCCTTTAGCATTTGTTGTAAAGCTGGTTTGGTGGTGCTGAATTCTCTTAGTTTTTACTTGTCTCTAAAGGTTTTAATTTCTCCATTGAATCTGCATGAGGCCCTTGTTGGGTAGAGTAATCTTGGTTGTAGGTTTTTCCGTTTCATCACTTTAAGTATGTCCTGCCACTCCCTTCTGGCTTGCAGAGTTTCTGCTGAAAGATCAAGTGTTATAACCATATGGGGATTCCCTTGTATGTTATTTGCCATTTTTCCCTGGCTACTTTTAATATTTTTTCTTTGTATTTAATTTTTGATAGTTTGATTAATATGTGTCTTGGCATATTTCTCCATGGATTTATCCTGTATGGGACTCTCTGTGCTTCCTGGACTTGATTAACTATTGCCTTTCCCATATTAGGGAAGTTTTCAACTGTAAACTCTTCAAATATTTTCTCAGACCCTTTCTTTTTCTCTTCTTCTGGGACCCCTATAATTTGAATGTTGGTGTGTTTAATGTTGTCCCAGAAGTCTCTGAGACTGTCCTCAATTCTTTTCCTTCTTTTTTCTGCTCTGCTGTAGTTGTTTCCACTCTTTTATCTTCCAGGTCACTTATCCGTTCTTCTGCCTCAGTTATTCTGCTATTGATTCCTTCTTGAGAAGGTTTAATTTCATTTATTGTGTTGTTCTTCATTGTTTGTTTGCTGTGTCTGGTGGTGTGTTTTGGCGTTTCTGTGAACTTAGTATGATTTTGGGCAGCCTCTCTGCTAATGGGTGGGATTGTGTTCATGTCTCGCTAGTTGTTTGGCATGAGATGTCCAGCACTGGAGATTGCTGGCCTTTGGGTGGAGCTGGGTCTTAGCATTGAGACGGAGATCTCTCGAGAGGTCTCACCGATTGATATTACACGGGGCCGGTAGGTCTCTGGTGATCCAGTATCCCGAACTTGGCTCTCACACCTCAGAGGCTCAGGCCTGACACCTGGCCGGAGCACCAAGACCCTGTCAGCCACACAGCTTAGGGAAGCCTTCAGCCAAACAGAAACATCGCGAACGGAGCACACACCTGTAGAAACCCTCTGGTAGTTTCCATTCCTTTCTCTCAGTACCTTATTTCTTTACCTTACACTTACTTGGATTGTAAATACAGCACATCAGTCTTTTAGTAATGTTTCTTGTTATTGCCATTTCCAAGTGTGTGATCTCAATAGAGATCCCAAACTTAACACGGCTAAAACTGAGCTGCTGGTATTTTCCCGAAACTAAATCTTCCTTCAGTTTTCCTCATCTCAATTAATGGTGGCTCTCTTCTGTGTTACTCAGGCTGACCCCGCATCTATTGGGTCTACCTTCAAAATATATTCAGAATCCAACCAGTTTCACCACTCCACTGTGACCATCATTGTGCAAGCCACCACCATCTCTCACTGTCAGAGACCCCTCCCTTGTCTTCCTGCTTATGTTCTGCTCCCTCCTCGTTCCCACTTTCAAAGTCTGTTCTCAGTATGGAAGCCAGTTGTCAGATCATACCACTCCTTTGCTGAACATCCTGTGATGGCTTCCTGCTTCAGTCAGAGTAGAAGCTCAAGTCTTTGTAATGGCCCTCGCATGATGTAGGTTTCTTGACTGTTCTGTATCTAAGTCCTCTACTTTTCTCCCTCTCATGGCAGCCCATTTCAGCCGCCTAGGCCCTTTTGATGATCCTTGAACCCACTCAGTTAGGTTCTTGCTTTAGGGCCTTTGCACTTGTTGTTCCTCCTCTGGGTAGTTTTCCAGTTATATGCACAGCTCACTTCACTTTAGGTCTTTATTCAAATTCTTTTTCATTGATGTTCTTCCTGGTCTTCCTATCTAAACTTGTTTTTTAAAAAACTCTCCATAACAGTTTATGGTTCCCCTTTCCTGATTTTTTTCCCTTAGCATGTCTGTGATCAAACAAACTGTATATTTTAAACATGTGGTTGTTTCTCCCTCTAAAATGTAAGCTCAATGAAAGTAAGGATTTTTTTCTGTTTTGTCTAGTGTTGTGCCTAGAATAAAGCCTGGCACGTAGTAGGAGCTCCATAAAAACTTACTGAATGAATGGAATTACATTCACAAATAACTGATTTGCGGAAAATGTCAATATTGGCTATAAATAGGTACATCTCATTCTGTCAGATTATTTTAGGTAACAAAGATGTTTTTAGTTTTTAGCATTAGTTGCTTTATAGTTTGGATCCTGGTGTTTGGAGGTGTTAAAATGGGTATGAAGTCCAGCCGTATAAGATTCAGAGGACTTCAGCAGAAGCTCCAGAGCTGGTGAGGTCCCGGGAAAAAGTTCACTTGAAGCCCCTTGACGCTATACTTCTTGCTTTCACTATTTACCGCCACTTCTAACACATATATGTCCTAAAGAAACCGAAGGTGTCTAGTGGTGTGGGCAAATACAAGTGTTCCCTCAAACCATTTCAAGTGGAAAGAGGTAAGTTGTATCTGTCTTATTTCTATGAACAAGGTTTGATAAATGCTCTTGATTAAAAAAAATTTTTTTCTTAGAAAGGTGAACCAGCCACTAGGGGGTGCTGGGCGTTCATATTCAGAGTAGGGTCCACAGTCTCATTGGGCTTGGCAAGATGTCTAACCTCCCCCAAACCATTTCCTTATCTGTATTCCTTTTGGCATTTTGTATAAAACTTACCATTGTTTAATATTTCTCTCATTCCTCTTTTCCCCAGTATTTTCTTCAGTTGGAGAGGGCAATTATGAAGTGTTAGGTTTCTCACCTTTAGGAATTTGTGTTTAACCGTTGCTAACCTCATTTCCATTTGCTAGGTAGCAGTGACTCATGCAAGGAGGGTCATGGCACTGGAGCCCTGTTAGTGCTTTCTCATTCTTTAGCGTTTCCTCACTTTCCTAAAAAGTGTAAATGTCTTTTAAGTGACTTGGCTGTCTCTGTAGGAGAGAGATTTTAAGAGAAACAATGGTCAAAATTACTAGCATTCATACTTACGAGTATCAGTTCTTTCAGGTGTTTAGTTTCATACTATTTCAGTTTAGGAAAATAACAGCCCATGTAGCCCCACATATTTTTTTATAAATTTTACACATGATTGTAAAGGTAATGGGGACACCAGTAGCTCATTGCCAAGAGTTAAACAGGAATCAGATAAGAGCAAGGAGTGAAAGGTGGAGAGGAATATGTATATATATACAAATAATCATCTTCTCTCAGTGTACCATAGCATACTAGATCTTTAATTTAACCTTTGTTCTTTTTTAGTTAAGACAAAGTACCCTTATACAGTATTCTGCTGGTAGAGATCCATGTGGGAAAGAAACATATATCTTTGTTTCATTAAATAATTTAGTAAATGGAAAAGCTGAGTCAATATGTTGTCATAATGTAGTGGTTAAAATTAGGTTCTTTGGTGTTGAAGACCTTGGTTTGAAACTAAGCTCTGCTCCTTATTAGGTGAGTAACGTCACCCAAGTTACTTTTCAAATCTCTCTTGATCCTTAATTTCCTTATCCATCCAGTAAGTTTAATAATCCCTACCGTATGAAGTTATTTGTGAGGGTGTCTGGAGACATATATATTGTGATATATCTAACCATCAGCACAAAGAATGGCATGCAGTAGCTGCTCTATAGAATTTAGTCCCTTTCCACTTTCATATAAAGATTTTTATTTTGGTGGTTAGATTATCCCAGTCCTAGTGGAAAAGTTTGAAATTGATTTTGTCCTCCCTGAACAATAGTACAATATGTGTGTAAATTCATGTGTAGGAATTCTGTTATTAGAGTTCTCATAATGTAAGTAAAAAAATCAGTATTTTGAAGATATCTTTTGTTACTCCTGGGTGGACTTCAGAGAGGACATCAAGGTAATCACTTAATATTAAAGCTGTGTATAGAATTGTGCTTTACTGAAACATCATGGGCAGAATCAATTTAAAGTACAGTGAGCCACACCAAAAACCTTATATGCAGTTCCGTCTTTGTCTTAATAAATGCCAAGACCTAATCCTCTGAAGTGGGTGCCGTAGCTTTCAGTGAAACCTCGTCCATGTACAATTACATCACTCCAGCTTATTTTCTATGGGTTTTGGAGGTCATGTGTCCACGATCTGTGTAAGATGCCCTTCTATGGTAGAGAATGATGACACTATTATATGTCTCGGATCGTCTGCTCAATAATTGTATGATCTTGGACAAGTCCATTAATTTGTTTGAACACAGCTCTTGTGCATAAAGAACAGTAGTAATTCTGCCTATTGTACATCCTTGTATTGGGGCAAAAGTGTGCATGTGTATATATATATATGATGGTTTCTCATTGCCAGACTGGTGTCTGCTTCTTTCACTTGCCAACCACATTTCTGAAACAATATAGGTTACTGTTAAAGTAGAGAATATGTAAGGGGCACCAGATGATGTGGGGAAACCATCTTTCTCTACTTTCTTTTCTAAATGGTAGTGGTTAAGAAGTCTCTGAGATGGGAAAACAGGGGATTAATTAGTGGCTGATTTTACATTTGCCTAAGAAAATGAATGATGTTTTTAGTGTGCTTTGGAAATTAGTTTAGTAGTTTGTCTCATTTTTCTACTTTAGTATTTCAATGTGTTAACTGAGTAGGATCCAGACAGATTCTCCTACGTAATCCCAGAATGCCTTTCCCTTTACTTGGAGATAGCACCAAAGTAATTTGTCTTTCCAGACCGTCAGCCCTCCATCTTTGTAGCAGATGAACAGCCCCTGGGGCTGCCTCTGGACAACAGTGAACATCACATGGGTGCTCCAGCCTCCCTGCCAGGGCTCTTAGGTCATCCTTCCTGCTCAGGCAAAGACGTCTTACAAGGCTCTTTTCTTGCCATCCGTTGTGAGCTGGCTGCTGAGATAATGTTTCTCACATTTTCTTTCAATACTGCAGTATATTTATCCTAAGATAAATTTGACTTGCATTCATCGGTGGCTGTACCATGAGTTCATTTTTAGCTTATGCATCCACTTTTTTTTTATAAATTTATTTATGTATTTATTTTGGCTGCATTGGGTCTTCGTTGCTGCACATGGGCTTTCTCTAGTTGCGGCGCGCAGAGGCTACTCTTTGTTGCGGCGCATGGCCTTCTCATTGTGGTGATTTCTCTTGTTGCGGAGCACAGGCTCTAGGCGCAAGGGCTTCAGTAGTTGTGGCACGTGGGCTTCAGTAGTTGTGGCGCACGGGCTTAGTTGCTCCAAGGCATGCGGGATCTTCCTGGCCCAGAGCCTCAAACCCATGTCCCCTGCGTTGGCAGGCAGATTCTTAACCACTGTGCCACCAGGGAAGCCCATATGCATTCACTTTGAGTACAAAAGTCTGGCTTTTTTTTTTTAAGTTGATTTTTGTTGTTGCTTTTCAGTGAGTATAACAGGCTCTTATAAATATTATACAGAAACCTGTCTCTTGTGGAAAGTAGGTTAGACCTACACCTTAGCGACTAGCATAAGATATATTTCCCTCTCACTAAGAGCTTAACGTGTGTACAGTACATTTTCATATCGTTTACACCTTCTTTTGTTACAGTGCCTTTTATAATGCATTGTAACTTGGCTAAAGATGCCATTTTGAACTGATATTTAAAACTCTATAAAGATCCTGTGGTATTGATAAAAGCACTTTAGTAGAAAACACTGTGACATTTAAAACATTGCCAAGCTGCAGTGGTTGACTTTTCCTTGAGGTTGTTGCAGACATCACACAGTCGACACTTAGTGGCTTTCCCTGATGTCAGGTGTTTCGCAAAAGGCCTTCTGAGTGTGTTGATGCTTGTAGATTGTGTGTTTCAGAGGTACCTGGAGAGGGCTCCTTTCAAAAAAAAAACGTTTTCTCCATCAGCCCCCTGATGGAGACTTGCTGAAATTTCAGATGGATTCCTTTTGTTTGTGAACAGGTAGTTTCATAAGTCACTGAATGAGTATTTCCTATGTGCCTAGTATGTGTTAGGGCCTGTGCAGGTACTGGAGTCACTCATTTCAACCTATGTAAAAATGATTAGCTGGCTGGATGGGGAGAAAGAACACAACTTGAGGGCAGTAGGCTCCTGAGTGTGGTAATAAAGGCAGAGAGGAAAATGCTGTCTGAAAGTTTGACCATAGAAGATGTTTAATAAATACTTAGTAAATGTAGTTAGTAAAATCTGTGCTTCTGGCTTCATCACGTTGTGCTACAGTGGAATGCCTCCTGGCCTGAGTGTAGAGAAGCATGGGTATTGCATGGCCGTCTCTGCCATGAAGCCCCTTCGCTGTGACCTTTTGAGCAAGTCGCTTCACTTCTCTGGGCTACCACTTCCTTATCAGAGGAGTGATGGAGTGGGACTTAATTTCTAAAATTCGATGAGTCTTTTTTTTCCTGAAGGATGTACACATGAATTTTAAGGAAAACGTTGTTAATATTTATTGGGAAGTTAAAATGTAACAGGCACCATCTTTATTCCCATATTACAAATCATGCAACTTGTAAGTTAACAATCCTAAAATCTTTTCTGGTGTCAGAGCCAAGATTTGAACTGAGACCTACCTTAATGGTTTCCGCTAGCCAACTCCAAGTCAAAGCCGTTTGCCTCTCAATATGTGCTGAGCCTGTTTTATCTTATCACATTGGAAATGAATTCAATGGACCATTTCAGGCTTCATGGTCTTAAAGTTACCGTATCTTAAAGAGAAGGTAGAAGGAACAAGATTTCAATCATTGCCTTCTCAGATCCATTTCATCACCTCTTATTTATTGAATTAAGTGTTCATTTTCTGCTAAATAAGCTAAATAAATATTTAACTTTTTGCGTAAGCAACTGGCTTTTAGACTTTCTTGCAGGTTGATTGCCTAGGAATGACACTACTAACCAAGTAAAATACTTTTTTTCAAAATATAGTTTATTTTCTCCATTTATTTGTGAACACTAGAACTAAGCCCATATGAAGGGTATTGGGGAAGGGGGATATTGAGGAACTGGACAGAGTAATGCAAACGGAAAATGTAACTTATAGTACCCAGTCACTCTCTCTCTCTATGTGTATATATGTATATTTAATTCTTTTAAGTAATTGAGAAATGAGAATCAAAGAATAATTATTCTTTACATTAAATACCTCATTCTAAGACCTAATGAGTCATTGGGGTTTGATGGAGCTCAAAAAAATTGTATGAAAAGAGTAATATACATATGGAAGATGTTGCCATTAGTATGCATAAATACAGTACTATTTTAGAGAACTCATTCACTATTTCATATTCAGATTTGTGTTTCTTACCAAATGTATGTCTCTAGCCTCACTCTTATTCCTGAATCATATTCTGAAATTAATAGTCATAGCCTGAAGATTCACATTTAGAGGCTCTACAATTTACTACCTCATATTAAATCTCAAATTTTTTTCAGCTCTCCTCCAGTGAAGTGGTTCTTCTGTTAGTCACTTAATCTTATATCCCCTTGAAACTGCACTGAGATCTTGCCTCCAGTCTAAGCTCTACCAATTCCTTTCTAGTTGTGTGTTCTTGAGTAAGGTATTTAGCTGAGCGCCTTGCTCATTGTAGGAGTTTTGAAAACACTGCTTTTGTCTCCCTTGCCCTAGCCTCACACTTCTCCACCCATCCAGATCCTGTGTTCAAAGACTAGGACTGGTCACACACCTTACGTGAAACCCATGGGATTTACATCTTCCTTTGATCCGAATAAGGAAACTTAATTGTCACTTCACAGATACCACTCTGAATTACTTTCTTTTTCATGGTGTATTACTTGGGGATCTTTCTGTTAAAGCATTAAAAGTGAATTTGGCCAACTTGATTGAAAGAGAATTTTGGCAGAGGCTGTGGTTAGCTCACGGGCTTCACCACAGCATGGAGAACTGGGGCTGGAAATGGGTGGGAACCAAGGCAGTGTACCATGGATGAGGAATGAGAAATCTGATGAATGGTCCCATAGCAGGAGCAAGCCAGGCTGAGTTGAATGAACCCCAGCTGCTTCTTCCACTACTGTGGCAGATACGCAGAATGCAAATAGGAAAAGACTATGTGCAGGGCTCAGCCCAGCCATACCAGGGCCATGAGTGGAAGGATCTGTCCTTTTGGCTGCCCGAGTAGAAGGTTAGGCACCTGGATTTATCCCAGAAGACTTTACATAGGGGAAGATAAATCACCCTCTCAAAGGAAGGCGAAATAGGTGTTCGTTGGCCCCTAAAACATCATCTACTGGTTTTGCCCTTCACTCTCCAGAAACTTTAATTTCCTTGAGAGCACAGATTATATATCATGCTATTTTTTTTAGAGCTCTTGTAGTTTATTCACAACATAGTTATTAATTCCTTATGTGCACACCAGCACCCATTTTAGGTGTCATATATGTAGTATATACAGCAGTATATATAGGGGTGTGTGTGTGTATATATATATATAAACCTACCTTCTGAGAGCTTGCATTTTGGTGATGGGGTGAGAGAGACATGGGCAAGATGCATAGAATTCGGGTTGTGTTAGTGATGTGTGTTTTGGAGAAAAAGCATGGCAGGCTGATAGAAAATGCTGTGATACAGGACTTGCAGGTTTAAAAGTGGCCAAGGACAGTCTCACTCAGAAGGGGACATCTGAACTAAAGCTGAAGGACATGAGGGGGCAACCAATGTAGACATCTAGGAGAAGAGTGATCCAGGCAAAGGGAACAGCAGGTGTAAAGGCCCTGAGGCATGTGTTTCCTTGGTGTGTTGAGGAACAGCATGAAGGCCAGTGTGTCTTCCAGGACACACTCCTGAAGGCCGGGAGTGGAGTTGAAGGACAGGGAAAGTAGTTGGAGATGAGATCGGAGATATTAAAGGATCCAGAGTACCGTAAGTGCAATGCATGAACAAGATGTGGCCTTTGTTTCCAAGGGCCTTGTGGTCTACTAGGAAACATAGATGTGTTAAGGACATACTGCAGTACATTACAGTGAGTGCCAAAATCAGGAGTGTGGGTGGGGCAAACTGTGCCCAGGCTGAGGGACAAGCCTGGCTAGGTCTCTGCTTGTCCATGAGTTCTTTGAGGGAAGGACATGTCTTAATTTACATCTTCTTTTAACAGTTGATTTTTTAAAATTGAAGTATAGTTGATTTACAGTGTTGTGTTAGTTTCAGGTGTAGAGCACAACGATTCAGTTATACATACATATATCTTATTTATTTTCAGATTCCTTTGCCTTATAGGTTTCGAGATACTGAGTAGAGTTCCCTGTGCTATACAGTAGGTCCTTGTTCTTTATTTTATATATAGTAGCATGTATATGTTAACCCCAAACTACTAATTTATCCCTGCCCCCCCCACACACCTTTCCCCTTTGGTAACCATAATTTTGTTTTCTATGTCTGTGAGTCTGTTTCTGTTTTGTAAATAAGTTCATTTGTGTCATTTACGTCTTGAGTGGCTTGTAGAGTGCTGGGCATATACCTTTTGTATATGTTTTTGAATTCACTCTGAGTAACTGAACAGTGGCTAGTATGGGCACAATATGTAAGGAGGAGCAGGTTGTTCCTTAGTCACACGTAAACAAGGTTTAGGGACATTAAGGGAAACAGGAAAGTCATAGGGGGTGGAGGAGCTTAGATTTGCATCCCTGCAGTCTGTTCTCTACTCAGCACTTTGCCTGTCCCTGGCATCATTGCTTTGACGTTGTGAAGTACTGAAAGCAAAAACTGCTGAAAAGATTCTGGAGAGGTAAACACCATGTCTGTATTAGTGGCATGATTTGTAAGACCGATATTGTTGATCCTTTTACTGCAATATAGGGATTTGATTTATTGCTTTATTTGTGTTGTTTATCCCCATGAGGAAGTTTTTGTGCTTCTTGTTGTTTGTTTTTCTTTGCAAGGTACCCAAAGAACACCTAAAGGTAAAATGGAATCACCTCCCTGTAGGGCTGCAGGCAGTTATCAGAGAGGCTGAGCATTTTGAGTATTTCTGTTGTGACTTCTGCCAGTATATTCAGCTGTTTCGTGTTGTCTAATGCTGAGTGGTTCCTTCCACCATGGCCTCTTGAATTGTGAAGTGGAAATTTGGTGCCCTTATATAACCGAGCACTCGTATTATTGAATTAAGCAAGGTGCTACATGAATTAACAGAGCAGCTCAAACTGAAAATCAGGAAAATACATTTCAATTAGTAACAGCAGGACCGGTGACTGAGGGCCCCAATTGTCGGGAAAAATAAGACAGTGCCGGAAAAATGCAAATGCATTTCTTATAATAATTCTGTCTAATATTTATTGGAGTCAGTCATCTTTGCATATGTATCTCATTTACTTCCCTTCATATTCCATCTGTCAAGAAGTTCTTGGAGTCCCCACAGATGGAAATGTTAATGTGTGTTAAATATTTAAAACATCTAGTAGAGGTTTGCCCGGGCTCAGAAGCCTATTAATCAATTTGAAAAGCATTTCGTGTCAGGCACTGTACTAGGCATAAGGCCTGCAGAAATGGACACAGTGTGAAGTCTTTACTCAGCTCTTAGAAGCAGATAACTATCACACAGTGTGATAAGGGCTATGGCAGTAGAATATTTGAAACGGAATACTTAGAGTCTGGAGGGAAGAGAAAGGTATCCTAGCAGAACACAAGAGATTCTTCCCAGGGAATTTACTTTAAAATGGGGTTCTGGGTGAAGGGAACAGCATGAACCAAAGCCTGGAAAGTTGAAAGGGATGGCGGTTTAAGAATGTCATGTGACATAGAGATCAGACTTGTGGTTGCCAAGGGGAAGGGGGAGGGAGAGGGATGGACTGGGAACTTGGGATTGGTAGACGCAAACTATTACATTTAGAATGGGTAAACACCGAGGGCCTACTGTAGAGCACAGGGAACTATATCCAGTCTCCTGCGATAAACCATAATGGAAAAGAATATTTAGAAAAGAATGTCTGTATGTGTAAAACTGAGTCACTTTGCTGTACAGCAGAGATTGGCACAGCATTGTAAATCAACTGTACTTGAATAAAACAAAACGAACAAACAAACAAAAATGTCATGTGAGATGTACACAAGATGTGCTGAGGGATTTGTATTTATTTTGTAGGGGGTGAGGAGCCAGGAGAGGGGTTATATTTGAGGTCCCTGTGGAAGGCATCCAGGTAAAGATGTCAGAAGACAGGTAAAAGTGCCTTAGACCGTAGGTCTGGAACTCATGAGGGAAGCTGGGTTGGTACCATCCCCAGAGGAGAGACTTGATATCGGAAGAGAAGAAAGCTGATGACAAGACATTAGAGAAAAGTACTCTTTAGGGATTGAAGAAAGGATGTCACAGAAGCCAGGCTTTGCCTTGTGTTTAGAACCGAGCTGCTAGCTACACCTTCAACAATAAAAATAATAACAAAAAAAAAGTGATGATAGTGAGAGCTGATATTTATTGAGCACTTAGTCTCAGCTAAGCACTATTTGAAGAATTTTTCATTTAATTCTTAGAATGATCCTATGAGACAAGTAATACTGTTTTCATTCTCATTTTACAAATGAGGAAACCAAGGCACAGAGACTTGAAAGTCATTTGTCCAAGGTCAAATAGCTAATAAGTAGTGCGTCTGGGACTTAACTGGAGGCAGTCTGGCTCCAAAGTTTGTATTCTCAACCCACTACCATGTTCTATTTCTTAATAGTCTAATAATTGTTTGGGTGAAGGGTTCTAAATAAAAATTGCTCTCATGCTGAAAAGTTGGGGCAAAAAGATTTTAGTGGTTAAGTCGCATAAAAGTATAGCTTCAACAGATGTTTTTCCCCTCTGGATTTCCAAGTCAGCATGAGTTGGTCTGACACAGGCATCATAGACATCATGATAAAGCAAGTTCCTTTCTCAGAACGCTCCCATAGACATCATGATAAAGCAAATTCCTTTCTCAGAACGCTCCCAGAGTTCTTGTAACTGCCCCTTCCTAACAGACCAGCCTAGTCTGGTCAACATGAGTGATCCTTAGGTATTCAGTATTCCACAGGAACGTATCTGATGTGTTGATGGTACAGGACATGGTTGATTTGCTGATTCTTGTGATTATGAAGTATGGAATAAGATGCCAGCTAGCTGAGGTTGGTGATGGTAAAGTTGAGGGATGCAGTAGCAAATGGCTGGAAGGAACATGGACTAAAAACGACTTGGATGCCAACTTGGCAGGACATGACTGAGCCCCAAGGTTTGTTCAGTTTTGATGAGTCAAAGCTGATGGTCTCACAGGGAAGAAGAATAAAAGTACACGTTCAGTCTAAGGCCGTAATAGATTTGCTATTAGTGTGACAGGAATTCAGAAGCAGTAGTTCACAGGGCCTAGAAAAGTCAAGGAAAACTTCATCAAGGGAAAGGGATTGGAGCTGGATCGGTGGCGGGGGGGGATAGCTTGAGCAAAGATGTGACGCTGGGAATGCATAGGGTGCAGCCTAAGCATCAGGCCAGATGTGTGAAGAAAGTGGGAAATAACGTTTTGATAAGTCGAGGGAATTCCCTGGTGGTCCAGTTGTGAAGACTCTGACCTTCCACGGCAGGGGCCACGGGTTCGATCCCTGGTCGGGGAACTAAGATCCTGCATGCTGTGCTGTGCGGGGAAAAAAAAAAAAAAGTTTTGATAAGTTGAGCGAGGTCAGATCATGGGGGTCTTCAAGGGAGTTTGGTGTTTGAACGATGAGAAAAGAGAGCCAATATAAATGCTTGAGCAATGAATTAATGATGAAAGGGGTGTTTTAAGGTCATCAATTCTAATATGTTGGATTGCACAGAGACTGCAGGATAGGAGGGGCAGTTAGGAGATTGAGACCCTGAAGTGTACGAGATGGACTGAGGTCTGGACAAGGATATTGTCATGGGACCAAGGAGCAAGGGGTGAGCGGTTTGGGCAGTGAGAACTGCAAAGGACGTAGTTGGATATAATAGATGAAGGAGAAGGGAGATTAAAGTAGGTTCCAAATCCAGCCTTAAGGAATAGAGGACAGAACTGCACCAATGAGGTACCTGGGGAAATAAACCTATTTCATTATTAGTTATAAGATTATTTTTGATAATTGATTTTCTTAAGAATTATATAGTATGTTTTACTGATGCCAAAATGCACATCTTTATCTCTCTGGGATCAGGATACATCTTATACTTGCTGTTGGCTGGACCATAGTTGTGATATCACTGACCTTAAGAGTGGATTTGTACCAGCACTTGCAGAATGGGTGTCAGTGGCTCAGAAAAAATTCTCAAACAACATGGGATCCCTCTCAGTGACACACAGGATGATTTTTGTGTAGAAAGCCCAGATATTGGAAACACCTAGTCAAAATTGATTTGGAGATTCAAACTCTGCAAATGAAGTAAGTTTAGGGACGCCTTAATCAATTTCTTTTTAATGTATGTACAAGAATGATATATGATTTAAAAAATCAGTCTAAGTTTAAAAAAGCCTTTCAATAAAGATAAAATAAAAACTATAAGTGATAAGAAAGCATCATTTCAGAGTTTAGTTGGCAGCCTGTTTTATTTATTTTTTCATTCTCAGTCCATATAATGGGCTTTTTACAATCAGTGGCATCTTCTATTCAGTGAAATAAGGTAAAATACGCAGAACCCACTGCTTGTTTGAAATTTGTTTACTTGAGAGTTGAGACACATGAGTGTCAACTACAAACTGGCACTTGCCAGCTACCTCTACAAGGATTCAATCATGTGCAGCTGCAGCTGCTGACCTTCAACATCCCCTGAAAGGAGCTCAGGGTGGAGAGCAGAAATGAGGCCCTCTGTGCTCTGGGAAAAACTGGCAGAACAGGTCTTCAGAGAGCTATTTTCAGGAACCGATTTTATGAGCCCAATTCTTGTATCTCCTCATATCTAGAAAAGCACTAAAATCCTTCATGGTGACGTCTGCTCCTCATGACTACAAGAAACCTTCTGCAAAAAAATATGTGCTTGACTGCATGCACTCCCCTTCACCAAAATCACACAGAACTGGCCTTCCCCCCAGCTCTCTGGAGCAGTTTCTCAGAGCTCTTTCTCTCCCAGGCTGTAGTCCTCATTTTGCCCCAAATAAAACTTAACTCGCAACTATCACGTTTTACTTTTTTTTTTTCAGTCGACATGAGGGTTTTAAAGACTGTCTCAGGCACAACTTTGTTTCACTTGTGTAGACTGAGGGGACTTGGGTGCTGCCCACTGGTTGATTTACGGGGGCAAAAAAGCAAGGATTCTGTTCCAGTGGGCTTAGACTCCGTGAAAACGAATAAATTGTTGTAACATGTGCCCTAGTCTAAAATGTGTATTTGCCTTCTCTGAAGTCTGAGCGGTAACGCCTTGCGCATACCTGCACCGTTCTTCACGTGGACGTGGATCCCGTAGTACTTTTGGTTATTTTCAATTTTCCTAATCAGGTGCTGGTCTCTCTCCCTCTCCTCCCACCTCCTGTGTATGTGTGAGTGGTGTGCTCCGTGAAATTTTTGACGTGCAAAAGAAGTCTTCAAACTAAAATAAAACAGGAACCACTGGCTTAGAGAACATCAGTTACCCAATCCTTCCTGTTCTCGAGGAAGAATGACTCCAGCAACATGGATAATCTGTGCCTTGCAGCCCCGTTTGAACCTTCTCAGTTGGAAACAGCTTGTGTGGGCTGGGTTGGTTCAGGAAAGGCAGCATGATGCCATTTACAGTTGGGGAACTGAGACCCAGGGAGGGGAGCTGGCTTGTTCAGGTCATACTGGTTACTACTAGCAGCGTTAGCGCAGAGAGGGACCTGGGTCGGGTGACTCCTTGTTCAGTGCTCTCTTTCTACTCCTCTTCTTCCTGTTGAGTTGTCCCAGAGGTTAGATTTAGGAGCAAAATAAAACTACATCCCTTTTTCTGAGTCGCAGCATTCTCCCACACCACGCCCAACAGGTGGATGCAGCTCTCGTGAGCTGTCACTTCATTTCCAGGCCAAGCACGTCCCTTTTCCAGACTGGGGCAGTATAGGGACTCCCTCAAAGGTCCCTGAAGTGACAGAGGTAAGGACATTTACAGGGGTAACAGATCAGCTTTACTCACCTGTGAATTGGCCAAGGGGCCATATTGGGTCATGGAATGTTATCTCCTGCATTTCTCTGGCCAGCCTCCTCTAAATATACCGTGAAACCACCTTCACGACTGCCAGCTCATATTATTTTTGAGTTGGGTCTCCAGGCCTTGCCAGAATCTTCTAGATATGCATAGACATTGGTTGACAAAGCCCAATGAAATGGCCATCTCCATTTGCGTAGGCCCTGGCTCTTAGTAGGAAGTGAGCAACGGACGCTTCCTTTTTTAAAAAATAAAAATGGCTGAGTTTTACAACATATCTACTGGATTAGAAATTTGGAGAGAGCAACCCAAAGATGGATATCATGAAGGTAAATGAGCTTGAGGGATTCTAATGTATCCATGAGATATTACTGGCATGCTAGGCCTAAAATGACATTACAAAAAAATCCTATCACCTAACTTTATTGGTTCATACTAATCTTATCATTTGGTACTATCATGACATTTTCATAAAACCTATTGCTGAGCTAGGTCTGTGTAGTCATGTACATGTTCCATTATTCATTTATTTGTTTAACAAACACTCATTGAGTGCTGGGTATGTGCTAGGTACTGTGGAGGAGACAGTGAATGAGACAAATACATGTTCCCATGGAGCTTATATTCTAATGAGGCAGACAACAAACAAGTGAGCAGAAGCATCTCTTAGGAAGTGGTAGATTCTATGAAGAAAGATGAAGCGGGGTAAAAAGATAGAGAATAATGGACAGGGGAGTTGCAAGCTATACACATAGAATGGTCAGAGAAGGCTGGGGAGGTAACAGGAGAGTCCTGAATAAGGTGGGAGAGCAAACCATAGTAAGATACAGGGTGAAAGGTGGTCCAGGCAGAGAGAACAGCAAGTGCAAAGACCCTGAGGCAAGAAAGAACTTGAACTGTTACATTTTATGTTGGTTTAAAACCATTGTTTGATTCTGTAAGACAGTTGGGCTAGTCTGTGAGAAACATAGGATATAATTAGAGCCCAAAGGCTGAAATTGATTGAAACAGTTTAGAGGTTTCTCATTATCCTTTTCTTAGCTTAGCATTAAGTACTCCTTAAGGATATTTAGTCTGCCTTTTCTATTTGCTCTTTGTGGAAAACAATAATTAGAGGTTGGATGGTTGTGCATCTTCTGTGACATTTTTTGGTGTGTTTTAAGAAAGGTACATTGCTTCCTTGTGGGTGTCTAGAATCCTCCTGCTAGCTGAGTCAGCCAGATTGATGGACCCAACATTGGCATTTTTCACAGCCAAATATCCTGTATAGCTTCTGGCAGATGCCAATGCTGTGCTGTCCACCCGCCACCCAAAGCCAAGGACATAATATTCTTTACTCATTTTCTGGCTCTGAATATCTTTTTTGTTTTTGTTTTTGCAGCCTCACCTTTTTGTCATCTTTGGCATTTTCACAGGTTCCAGCTCATTCCTGGCTTTAGTTAAACTTCTCTGACATTCTTCTTATAGGTCAGTGTTACTCATCTATTTCATTCTTTGCTACTTGTTTCCTCCCTTACATCTTTTATGCGTTTGTTTTGCTATCTGAGCCCCTCAGAAAGTTCCCTAGGCAGCCACACTATTTTCTCGAGACGCTTGCTCTTTTGCCTCCTCTTCAGAGCTGTGCGTGTACGTGTGTGTGTTCTGAAATATCATTCTTTAGAGTCTCTGGTTTCTTTTTTTTTTTTTTTTTGCGGTATGCGGGCCTCACAGTTGTGGCCTCTCCCATTGCGGAGCACAGGCTCTGGACGCGCAGGCTCAGCGGCCATGGCTCACGGGCCCAGCCGCTCCGAGGCATGTGGGATCCTCCCGGACCGGGGCACGAACCCACATCCCTTGCCTCGGCAGGCGGACTCTCAACCACTGCGCCACCAGGGAAGCCCTCTGGTTTCTTGTGAGGTAGGTAGGTTCCCATTTAAAACTTGTGAGCATAACATCATACGTGTTTTACTTCTAAGTTTAATGAACACTTTTATTAAAATTCTAAGTTCGTGTTGTAACCTGGCTTTTCTCTTCTTTCATGGACAGAGTTCAAGATGACACAGTTTCTTTTCCCCACAGTCTGTCATGCCAGCATCACCAGCCAGTGGTTCCTTGTTAGAATTATGATAGAGGAACTGCGCTAGTATGGTGATTAAGAGCGTGGGCAAATCCAGGTTCAAAGTCAACTCCATCATTTACTCTCTGGGTGACTAAGCAAATCGTGGGGAAGACTGAATGAATGCACTTCAGGTGCTTAGGACGGTGTTCGGTGTCTGTTATCGACTGTTAGTGGCCACCACCATCTTCACTATCATTATCATCGTCAAAGTCATGATTCTGAGGGAAGAATTCATTGTCAGGGCAAGTCAAGAATTAACAGGTTCTCTGAAGAAGTATCTGGGTTATTGATGCTCCCCATGGCTATAATGTTGTGACTTGGTAAAAATGTTTCTCATCTATATTAAGGAAATATCCTTCACACCTGCTGTTCCTGGGAACTTCAATTTCTTTTTATAGAGCAGTTTAATTCTCCCCAACTTCTGGCCCCAAACTTATATATCCAAACCGTCATCAAGGTGTTCAACAGGATAAAGGGCCTTACTGGTATCAAAAGTACCCCATAGTTTGGAAGGCAGGTTGCCTAGGACATGGCAAAAGAATTCTGTTATTGTTAGGAATGACTACCATCGCTTCAATATATACAAGATCACCTTTAGCTTGGTTAGAATTTTGAATCAGGAGAAAGGAATGGTTTAATTAGTCATTTTAAAGTTAGTAATTATACCATGCTGATAGAATGGCATGGAATAATTAGAGAGTAGTTGTGGGAGTTTAGACTTCAATCTGAAATATGTAATGAGTTGGGAAAATGAGTGAAAGGAAAGAATTTTGGGGTGTTAGACACGTCTCTGCAGACAGAAGTTAAGCTAAAAATGTACTGCTCACTTTGTTTCTTAAAGGCAGGACAAGGCACGTCAGTAACTATGCCGCATTCATTCATTCAGCAGTTACTTATCGAGTATCTGCTGTTACGGCAGACATTATTCAGAGCATTAGGGTTACAGAGGTGAAGGAGACAAGCAAAGTGCCTGCCTTCATGGAACTTACTTTCAAAGGAGAAAAAAGATGTTAAAGGAATAAATCAAAGACCATTTCAGCTAGTGCTAAGGGCTATGAAAACATGGATGATGGAATGGTGTAGTGTCAAGAGGCAAGAAGTGAGATACTTAGGAAAGAGACAGGAATGATGAGAAGTTGGAGATCTGGGGGCAAGAACTCGGAGGTAAAACTAGATTTTATATTTTTATCCTATTATCGATTGGGAAGCTATTTATGGATTTCAAGCGGAAGAGTAACATACCCTGAATTTCCTTTCACAGTGATTCCTCTGTCTCTTTTGAATAATGTGTTGGAAGGGGATTAGGCTGGATGTGAAGAGGCCAGTTAAGAGTCTTGTCCAGAGAAAGGAGGTTGGTGGTTTGGACTGGAGTTGGGGAAGGTGGAGATGGGGAGAAGGGAGTAGTCTGAAAATATATTTTGGGAGCTGAGTTGACAGGACCTGCCAATAGACCAGCTGTGTGGGATGGTAGGAGAGATTAAGGTTGGAGCTTCTTATGCTTAAAAAGCCTATAGGCATCCACGTTGAGGTATACATAGCCAGCCGGAGGAATCGTCAAAGAAAGATTTAAATTTGGGAATGTCAGTATATTCATAGTAATACTAAGAGAATGGGGTCAATCAGCAAGGAAGAGAGAAGAGGGCCCTGGACAGACCTTGGAGAAATCCTGTTTACTCAGTGGGTAGAGGAAGAGGAAATCATTTAAAAAAATTGAAAGGGGACAGCCAGGGAGGAAAGGGGAGAAGCAGGAAAATATCTGATTGCTGAATCTAAGAGGAGAGGTTTCAGAAAGGTAGTTATTCATTATGTCAAATTCTGCTGGAAGATTAAGAAGCTGAGAGCTGAAAAGGCACATCATGTGGGCAAGACGGAAGTCATCGTGCCCTAAGCAAGAGTGGTTTCGGTGGGGTTTGGGGGTGGGAGGAGATGGGAGGGATTAAAGAGTGGACAGAAAGTGGGAAAGCAGATGGAGACAGTGAGCGCACAGAGTTCTCCTAAGAAGCTGTGAAGGGGCTGGAGAGAGTAGGAGGGGAATGTGAGTTAAGTGAACCTTAGACATTTCTGAGATGACACCTAAATGGGCAGAGGACTGGCTTGCATATAGGAATTACTCTGGGGCCTAACGGGTAGAAGTGGCTTGGGGTCAAGGTCTCTGTCCCCTTTTTGGTTTAAGGCATCACTCTTTCTCCCTCCTTTGTCTCCTGAGAGGGGATGCTGTTTGAGCATCCATCCATGACTGAAACTAGTCTGTTCCTGCACTTTTCAGTAACATGAGCCAGTAAATTTGCTAACTTTTCTCGTGGCCTAAGGTACTTGCTATAGAATCTTCTAATTGTCTATATGATACATATGTGTATATTTATATGAGGCATGTCTATATGAGCCGATAGATCCTATGGGATGAAGTTTCAAAGAACTAAAATAATTTTTAAAGTATGTTTTATAGGTCAGTATAATAGCCATCCAGACTAAAGGAAGGGGGGAAAATGAAGATGTATTATATTTTATTATAGCATTCTTAGATGGCATATATAGCATTTATCCTATCATTTCGATGTAAGTTAATAGATACTTAGAACTGGAAACGAAGTCAGAGGTCACCCGGTTCAAGTCCTTCATTGAGACGAGGATACGATACCTAAAATGAGTGAATGACCTGTGGAAGGAAAGAACTTAGGACCTGGCTTGTAACTTAGAAACCAGATTTTGGGGTCACATAGACATGAGTTCAGATCCTGGCACTACCACTCAGAAGCCCTGAGACTATGAAAGTTATTTAACTATTCTGTGTATTTGAATATTTAAACTGAAATAATAATAACATTGATCTTACAGTTACTGTGAGGCATAGATGAGATTGCAGATCAATTAGCAAGTCATCTGGAACCTACAAACCCCTTGATAAGTGTTAGCTCTGTAGAGTCCCAAGACCTTGAGTGAATTAATAGTCAAAACACTGAAAAAATGAAGATCTTACCTAGAAAGTTCAAATTTTCCTCCCATCTTCTTCTTGTTAGTTTTTGGGTGAACCAATAATTTGACTTTACAATTGAAATTATTATCCAGGTAATTGTAGGTTCACATGATGTTATAAGAAACAATACATAGAGAACCAGGTGTAGTTCACCCAGTTTCTCTCTGTGGTAACATTTTGAAAAACCACAGTAGCACTCAAAGTTTGATGTTATGAATAGAAAACAAATTTTATCGACGCTAATGTCCATTAAAATATCAGAAGTTATTTAGTACACCTTCCTTCAATTGAAAATAAAAATTATAAAGCTTCCAAATTTTATCTAGACTTCGGAACCAAGAAGTTCCAAGTTGTACTTCTGTACTCAAACAGAAGTATAGAAAGCATGCATTTTGATTCTCTTCTTTTAAATTATTAATTTTACATAATTTGGAGCTAAGGCAGTATCCCAATTTGAGTACCTGATGGAAGCATTAAACTAATGGATCTAGTGCAGCAGACTCTTGACTTTACTCCAATCTGGTGACCTTGGCCAAGGCCCTTAACTCTACATTCTAGAGCTAATTGTAAACTAGAACAGAAGTACCCGTCTCTGCCTAATTCATGGGAATATTCTGGATGAAGTAGATACTGTGTGTATCTATTCTGTGCGTATCTCCCTGGCTTCCTTTCTTGATACTCTCTTTTTGCTTTCTTTGCTTGACTATTAGAATTTTCTCTGTTCCTCGAGTATACCATGTTCTATCTCATTTTTGTACATTTTCTCATGCTGTTCTCTCTACCTGGACTGTACCCTCATGCCGTTCCTGCCCTGCCTCCCTACCTATACACACATACTTATATTCCATACTTCCCTCTCTCCGTCTCCAACTCCTACTTATTTCCCAGATCACACCTTTAGCAAAGTCCATAGGGGAAGCTCTCCGTGACCCCCAGGCTTGATTAGGTCCCCACATTATATGTTCCCTTAGCATCCTGTGCCTCCACTTCATGGCATTTACCCCACGGCCTTGCTGTGCTTTGTCTAGTATCTGTTTTGACCAGTTCCTAAAGTGAAGGCAGGACGAGTATTGTCTTTATCACCATTTTATCATACCTATCACAGTGCCTGGGGGTGCTCAATAAACCCCCATGGAATGAATGAATGAATACATTTAAGAAACATACGCGTAACTTTTTAGAAGGAAACACTCTGCAGGTCAGGTGGAATCGTGGGTGGTATTTCTATTTAGTATGTGACTCATGTAGATTTAAGACCAGGAAGTGTTTAAAAATATCTTTGTGGGATGGTTTTGTTTCCCTTATTTTTTTTCCCTTTTGTTTTTATGTCAGATTTGCTGTGTAATTATGTCTTGTAAAATACCTCAAAGTGTGGCCAAGCTGAGTTTTAAAAAGGAAGATGCCCAAAATAGAACTGAGTATTTACTTTGATGCATTTAAAGAGCTGTGAATGTGAAGCTCTTGCCACTCCTCAGGAAAGCATGATGTTGTCCTGGTACAGGAGCGAGTTGCTGCTTCTCATTTTGCCTCAGATGATGAAAAAAAACCACCATTTCTTCACTGTTTTTTCCAGGCCAGTGGGGGTTGTATGTGCTACATGCATCTGAATGCCCAGTGTGAGGCTGTAGCTCTTAACCATGTGTCTGAGATAAAATAATGTTCACGTGTGCTCTCTGCTTTGACGTCTTATGCTGACTTAAAACAAAATCAAAGTAAGAAGGAATTTTTGTATTTATATCAGCTGAACTCTTACTTGTTTTTTCCCCTTGTAGGATGCGACTTGTAAATATTCCCCTTTGAGGGACTGGCCTTGATTTATCCCATTGCTTCTGTTTTCTATTTTCTCTTTCTGGGGTGTTGAGAACAGCCCAGGGAAGCCAGCTTTCTGCTTCCTCAACACTTCCTTTGGGTGGGGAGGAGCCCGGGAGACCTACTCTCTTTGTCTGTTTCTCAGTCACCAGCAGGGTGTTTTTGTTTTTGTTTGTTTGTTTGTTTGTTTGCAGTATGCGGGCCTCTCACTGTTGTGGCCTCTCCCGTTGCGGAGCACAGGCTCCGGACGTGCAGGCTCAGTGGCCATGGCTCACGGGCCCAGCCGCTCCGCGGCATGTGGGATCTTCCCAGACCGGGGCACGAACCCACGTCCCCTGCATCAGCAGGCGGACTCCCAACCATTGCGCCACCAGGGAAGCCCACCAGCAGGGTATTTTGAATCATTGTGTCAGGAGATCTAGATACCAGTGGTTCCCATACTTGGATTGCCATCAGAATCACCAGGCAAACTTGGAAAAACAAAAAACAAAAAAATTCCGGGGCCCCATGCTCCAAAATTCTCATTCAGTATGTCTGGAGTGGGACCTGAAAATCAAGCTCTGTTGGTGATACTGAGACACAACCACATTTGGAAACTACTGTTTGGAAATCCCAAATACTCACTTCTCATTATTTGTCCTGCACATAGTGGGTCCTAAATAAATAGTTGTGGACTTGAAGGAGTTGTCTATTTACTTCTCTGTCTTCCCTACAGTACTGTGAGCTCCTTAAAATAAGACCTGTGTCTTTTCCACCTTGTAGCCCCAGTGCACTAGTTGGCACATGGAGCACGCTCAACTAGTAATAGTTAAATGAATGGTTATATGAATTAACTGATAATGAAAATAAAAGAATCCTGTCCTTTGGGTAGAAGGATATGGTGCTAGTTGCCATTGTTCTGAGTTGGAGAACATTTGCCTATTACAGTAGACACATATTTTAGAATAAACAAAGAACTTGGGTTAGCAGTAATTGTTATCGTGAATATTAGATAGGGCAACAGAGAAACATACAGAGAAACATACATGTCCTGTATGTAATGGGTTGGCCAAAAGGTTCGTTTGGGTTTCCCGAACGAACCTTTTGGCCAACCAAATATTTTTTTTTCAAGTTTTTAATTTTTATATGGATAATACAGTCACCTGTTATAAATTCTAAAGGTATACAGGGAAAAGTCTCCTTCCTGCTCCTGTCCCCCAGCAACCAATTTCTCCAACCCAGAGGCAGTGTTTCAGTTTTATGCCTTTTAAAAGACAAATGGTGGGCTTCCCTGGTGGTGCAGTGGTTGAGAGTCCGCCTGCCGATGCAGGGGACACGGGTTCATGCCCCGGTCTGCGAAGATCCCACATGCCGCGGAGGGGCTGGGCCCGTGAACCACGGCTGCTGAGCCTGCGCGTCCGGAGCCTGTGCTCCGCAACAGGAGAGGCCACAACGGTGAGAGGCCCGTGTACTGCAAAAAAAAAAAAAAAAAAAAAAGACAAATGGTAACATGCTACAGCTGTTCTCCTTGCTTTACTCTTGTGACTTGGTAATGAATGAGTACACAGGAGCTTCTTATCTCTTACAGCTTCAAAGTATTCCACTGTACAAGTGTTTCCCAGTTCATTTTATTAGTCCCTTATTGGTGGATATTTAGGTTACTGTTTCAAACGCTATATCTATGAATTACTTTTCTTGTACATGTCATTTTACATGTGTATGCCTATAAGTAGGGAAATTTCTAGCGTTTTACTTGCCAGATCATTGGACACATGCCTTATAATACTGCCAAGTTGCCAAAGATGGGGATTATAGCAGTTGTCCTTTAATTGTCATCACAAAGCTCTGGTGGTATCTCAAATATCCAGGACCTGTGGGCTCTGGCCATCAAGCACCTGGTCTTTTAAGTTCTGCAATACGTCCTTAATATGCACAGTTGGTTGAGATGAGTTGAAGGTATTTGCAGGCAGCTGAAACTCTCAGAGCTACCTATGTGTTACCATCGAGGCTGAGTTTTTAGAATATTTGTGTTTATAGATTAAACTCATCATTTATTTAGGAATATTTGATTAATTAATTAACTAGTTAAAAATAAACCCAAAATATTTTCTCATGGGAGTTTCGGTAGTATTTCTGCCATCGATCCTTGGAGAGGGGACTTTTGTGTATATGATTAAAGGAAGGAATTTGGAAATGGTAGGAAGTAACAACAAGGTTGACAGCTGACTAAAACAATTAAAAAGTTGGCCTAGATGGACATGATTCTTCTTTGTACCCCTACTGCTCATGACCCCTAAAGCGAATCATTCTCTTTCTCTTTCCGTTTTGATATGAGATCATGATAATGGGCAGTACTTTCTGGTAAAGTTTCACGTAGTACTGGTGCCAGGTTCACCATCACTTTCTTGTGGTTTGTATTTCTGTTTTGGACTTATCGATTTTTTCCCTTAGGTAATTTTTCTGGCATTAGACAATGATGATGTCTGTTATTCCTTATATCTAAGTGATGGCCATACATTTTATATGAACTACCCATAGAATGATTAATGTTCATTGTAACTTGTAATTAAAACACTGACAGAACTTAGGATCACGAATGCTATATTTTAAAATATGGATTTTAATTTTCTTTTAAATAAGGTTCATTTGTTCTGGGTTTTCCTTTTTTCCCGATCATGGATGAAAGTTTAGGAAACACACACAAAATATATTTTTAAAGGAAGGAAAATGTCCCTAATTTTATGATATAAATGCAGAAATTACTGATATTTGGTATATTTCCTTTTACCTTTTTGATGATACAGTTATTTTCACACACTCAAACCTTATTCTGTGTGATCTATGTGGCATCTTGTATTTACCATACTATTATAATAAACACTTTCCCAGGTTGTTAAGAATTATTTTAATTCACTTTTATGGGATGTTAATATTCTATGTTATGTGTGCAGCATAATTTATTTAACCTTTCTATTGTGGGATATTTTTGTTTCCATTTTTCAGCTTTTATAAAATATACTGCAGTGAATAACAACATCATCTATGAATTTTAGTGTGAATATATGCTTACCTTGCATATATTGTCATTTTAAACAATGCAAAATTATAGCTTCCTCTTTAAATTTAAAATTTTATTATTAGTGAAGTAGAATATTTTGCAAGTTTTTTACCCATTTTCTCCCTTTTTGTTACATATCTATCCCTACCTATCTTTTTATATTTCTGTATTTAGAGATTTACTTCTTTTCCTCATAAATTTTAAAGTCTTTTCTATATGAACTATATTTCTATGGTCACAGATTTTTCCAGACAATTCTAATTTGCTTGCCTCTTAATTTTCTTGAGCAAATAAGCAAGCTCAAGAAACTTTATGTAGATCAAATCTGTTGAACTTTTTCTTTGTGAATTCTTCCTTTGCATTGAGTTTAGAAATCCTTTTCTCATCCATAATGCAGTTAGATATTTACCTATATTTTTCTCCTATATATTTCTATAATTTCACTAAATAATTGAAATTTCTTAAAGGAGTAATTCTGTAATGCCTCAGGTGGTGGTCAATGCAAAGAAGCGAAGGAAATCAACCAAGGGGGATATTTGAAGTGAGGCTGTGAGGGAAGACTTCACTGATTCGGGACACATCTGAGCAGAGACCTGGCTCGGGGCGGTGGGGGGAGGGAAGTGAGCAAGTGAATGCACAAATGTATGTGCTCCAAGAAGAGGGAGCAGCAAGTACAAAGGGTCCTAACTGGGGGCGCTGCGCGAGCATACTGAAGGAATATCGAGAGGGCCAGTGTGGGTGGAGCAGAGTGAGTGGGAGAGAGCAGGGAATGAGGTCTGACAGAGAATGGGCTGGGGGCAAGGGGTACTCCACCTCTCAAACCGTTTTGTGTACTTGGGTTTTTACTCTTAATGACGTGGGAGCCATTGCAAGGGTTTAGATAGAGGAGTGATCTGACATAACTTACTTTTTATTTTTATTTATTTTTTGCGGTACGCGGGCCTCTCACCGTTGTGGCCTCTCCTGTTGCGGAGCACAGGCTCCGGACGCACAGGCTCAGCGGCCATGGCTCACGGGCCCAGCCGCTCTGCGGCATGTGGGATCTTCCCGGACCGGGGCACGAATCCGTGTCCCCTGCATCGGCAGGCGGACTCTCAACCACTGCACCACCAGGGAAGACCCATAACTTACTTTTTAAATACAGTAATTGCTGTAGCTGTTTGATAAAGCATAGGTATCTGGAGGAACACATCCAGGCAGAGGGAAAAACCATAGCAGTTGCTCCCTAAGGAGAGAGCAGCCTGGCATGTGGGAGGAATGGCAATAAGGCTAGTGTGGACGAGAGGCAGGAGAGGGAGAGATGGAGATGAGGTCAGAAAATGTGGGAGGTGGGCGGCCGCAACTTTGGGGAAGCAGTATTCTTTTCATGCCTTTTAAAATGGTTAGTTTTTACTCCTTGAGTTAATTTTGTTAGTTTATCAGAAAACCGTCTATTTACACTTCACACTTCTTTCAGTATTCAACTGTGCTTACTTTTCTCCTAGAACTTTTCACAAAAATTTGTTTTCCTGTTCATAAACTTGCTAAAAATCTATTTGCAACATTAATGAAAAGAGTAATATACTTAAAACTTACAGTCATCCTTTCCTATTGATTTGTAGTATCAGTTAGGATGTATTCAGATGTCTATGATGAACCCTACTGTAGAGGCTCATCAAATGGGGCTTAATTTTTTCACACGGAAGGAAGTTGGGAGGTAGGCAGTTCAGGGCTAGTTCAGCGGCTCTAGGAAAGCATCAAGGATACAGACTTCTCCTACTGTCCTTAACGTGTATGTGGCTGTCATCATCCTGTTCACAAGACTGTCCTCCAGGCATCAAGTTCTGCATTCCAGACAGGAGGGAGGAGAAGGGCAGAGGGCAGCTGAAACTATCCTTTTTACTTAGGAAACAAATCATTTCCCTAGAACCTTCAGTAGGAAGCTTTTGATTACTTCATAGCCAGAATTGAGTCACATGACTGCTCCTAGCTTCAGGGATGTCTGGAAAGCAAGAAGTTTGAACTGGGCATGTTGCTGCCTTGAACACAATCCATACTTTCTTAGTTAAGATGGAACTAACAAGTGTTTGCCACAGGGGACAGCCTATGGTAAGACGTGTACAGATAAGTCTGAAAAGAAAAATGTACACGGTCTCCATGTATATGCAATATATGTGTGAAAATTACAGAATCTGTAAGTTTCCAAAATGCCAGTTGAAACAATAAATAGTTATAGCTCTTGTGCATCAAGTTGGCAATTGAAATAAAAGTGATAATTCCCACAGTTAGCAAGCATAAGGTGAAATGGCATTCCTTTATTCTGCTGAAGGAAGTATAACTTGGTATAACCTTTCTGGGAGCAGTTTAATAATACATGTGGTGTGTGTGAAGGTATCTTGTTGAGGGTTTGTTTTGCATTTCCCTGATGACGAATGGAGTTGAGCACCTTTTCATGGGTTTCATCTGAATTTCCCCCCTTCGGTGAGTTGCCTGTTCAAGTCTCTTTCCTGTTTTTCTACTTAATTATTGTCCCTTTCTTAATATGAAGACGTTCTTTATATTTCCTGGGTACAAGCCATTTGTCTGGGGTATGTGCTGAAAACATCTTCTCCCAATCTGTAACTTGCCTTTTCAAAGCTCTCCTAGTAATGTCTTTATGTACAGAAGTTCTTAGTTTCAATGTCTAATTTTCAGTCTTTTCCTTTGTTAGTATATTGTATGTCCTCTTTAAGAATTTTCTCTTTACTCCAAATGTATGCAAATATGTTCTAATGACCCAGAAAATTTTCCATATTCACCTTCATATTAGATCTAAATACACATTAAAAAGACTGTCCTTTCTCAGTTACTTGGTATCATTACATTTTCCATAATTCAAATGCCTGTATATGCACTGGTTTCTTTCTGAGCTCTTGCCTCTGCTCCATTGGTCTATTTGTCAGTCACTGTACCAGTACCACTCTCTCTTAATTACTGTAGTTTTTAAATAACTTTCGATATCCAAGATTTGGTAAGTTTTTCCGCATTATTTTCCTCTCATAGTTTGGAACCTATAAATTCCTTTATTTACATTTACCTTAGAAATTACAGCATACGTCCCTTAACCTATTAGTTTAGTGATAATTGAGGCACACGAAAATGTTTTCTATGTATACTTAAAGTTTAAAGATAGTGTCTCTATCCCAAACGACACAAGGATCTTGTCTTCCTTTTTCAAGAGGGTCTTGTATTCTTAGCCTATAAATACATGCTAGGATAAGTTTGTCATACAAAGCCTGTTAGGATTTTGACTAAGATTGCTTTATATTTGGAGACCAATTTGGGGAGAATTGATATGGTAAGTATTTTGAGACTTTCTATACAGTATAGCTTGTCTTAAGGCTGCTTAATTTTCTTAATCATATTTTCCAGTTTTTTATACAGGTATTATATAACATCAGGTTTAGCCTTAGATATTTGGTATTTTGATACCGATAAAATAATATTCTCTTTAACTTTATTTGGTGTTAGTAGTATAATTAGCTTTTAAAGTATTGACTTTATATTTAGCAACATTGCTAAAGTTATGAATTCTAATTATTTGTCAATTCTCTTCGATTTTCTATGAACATAATCATATCATCTGCAAATAATAATAGTCTTGTTTCTTTCCTTTCAAACTTTGTGTCTTTTATTTTCTTGTCTTACTGTCCTGGCTAACTACATCAGTTCAGTGTTGAAATGATGATAGCATGCACATGTGCCTTGTACCTTTGAGAAAGAAACAAAACTTTGAGTAATTCACTGTTAAGTATGATGTTTTTATATATTTATCATTAGATTAAGAATATTTTCCCCCTAATATGCTAAGGGATGAGCATATGACTTCTCTCCTCTATTATGTTGACTTTTAAAATGTTTTATTTTGAAAAATTTCAAACTTACAGGAAGGTTGCAAGAAAGTACAATGTAGGAAGTTAAAAAAGATCTTGCTGCGGTTTATGTCAGGGTGTTTTTCCTATGTTTTCCTCTAAGAGTTCTATAGTGTCTGGTCTTACATTCAGGTCTCTAATCCATTTTGAGTTTATTTTTGTGTATGGTGTTAGGTAGTGTTCTTATTTCAGTCTTTTACATGTAGCTGTCCAGTTTTCCCAGCACCACTCATTGAAGAGGCTGTCTTTTCTCCATTGTATGTTCTTGCCTCCTTTGTCATAAATTAGGTGACCATATGTGTGTGGGTTTATCTCTGGGCTTTCTTTCCTGTACCATTGATCTATATTTCTGTTTTTGTGCCTATACCATACTCTCTTGATTACTGTAGCTTTGTAGTATAGTTTGAAGTCAGTAAGCCTGATTCCTCCAGCTCCATATTTCTTTCTCAAGATTGCTTTGGCTATTCGGGGTCTTTTGTATATATAAAAAAATTAATTAAAAAAAATAGAGTGACTAAAAGAGACTGTTAAAAAAAAAAGAATAGTGCAGTGTACTCCTTAATACTCTTCACTTAGATTCACTTATTGTTAACATTTTGTCACATTTACTTTATCACTCTCTATTCATATCTTTATTGCTATTGCTCCCGAACTACTTGAAAGCCAGCTGCAGATATCATGACTCTATAATCCTAAATATCTTCTAAGACCAAGGACACTTTCCTGTAAATCACTATACAGTTATCAAATTCAGGAAGTAAAATACTGATATCACTCTATTATCTAATATATAGTCCATAGTCAAATTAACCCAGTTGTCCCAATAATGTCCTTTATAGCAATTTGTTTTTTCTATCCCTGATCATGCATTGCATTTAGCTGTCTTATATCTTTAGTCTCCTTTAACCTGGAACCTCAACTTTTCTTTTTCTTCCATTTTACTATGTGCTTCCCATTTTTTTTTGCTCCCTTTCTTGCTTTCTTTTGGTTTGGATATTTTTTTAATTGTTTTTTCCTCTGTTAGTAAAAGACTATAGTCTTTTACTTAGCTTACCTTTTACTTACCTTACCTGAATTTTATTCAATTGTTATTTTGAATTTTCTCTCCCCAACTCTGTCTTTTCATTTTAGAACCTGAGTATACACCTATACACCAGGTTGAATATTCCAACCTTCATGCATGTTAATGGATCTTTCATATTGTTCATTTCTGTTTCTTTAGTTCTTGGAGTATAAATTATTTTATTTTTATCTACTTTATCTTCCACATGTTCCATAAATTTGTAGCTTTCCTTTGTGACCTTACCTTCTGCAGGAGTTTAGATTATTGTGGTTGTTACGTGTGCATTAGTGGGAGGGGGTTCCCTGTGTTCCCTTCTAATTCTCTTCTGGTTCCTTTCAGAACCAATTCATGTTTGCCCTCTAAGTGGCCTAGAGCATGAACTGACTTCTATTTTAATCTCTCAGCTCACGATCCTTACTCTGTACAAATGTAAGTTGGATTCTATACCCACCCATGATCAAGCCTAGGGTTTGGATTTCTCACAGGTAACTTTTTTCCTTCCTCATGGCATTTTGCAGTCACCAAGATTCCTTGCCCCTTTCTTGGGTGAGTGGGCAGAGCTTATCTAGTACCCTTTTCATGGACTGGGTGACCTTCTGAGTTCCTGGGCTTTGTTTATGGGTATGTAATACCAGCTCTCACCTCATGTGGTCCCGAGTCCATTCTTATCATCTCCTCATATGCTTTATTCCCAAGCTCCTAGGTTCTTATGTCTTAATCTGAAACCCATTTGGACCATGATTCCTGCTTCCTGATCAGGAGTTAAGTTCCTTCTTTGTTTCCGTAGATGAGCTGTTCCATTTCTTATAGCTTGGTTCTGGCCACTTTATTTGTTAAGTCTTGATTGTCATTTCTGTTATTAATGTCAGCTTGGTTCAGAGCATCCTTTTCTCTTTATTTTTGATTATCTTCTATTTTCTGTTCTTAAGCTTTTATTATTATCATTGTTAGTATTATTTACTAAAACAACATTATGCTAACATTGGAGGAGTTTTTAGAAAAATTTCCCCATAATCTCATAATTGGGCAGAATGGTCTATCTCTAGTCCCTGGATATCCTTCAAATCTTTAATCATAGGGTTCTGTAGTTCCAACTGTGCCATATATTTAATTTTGTGTTTTACTTCTCTTCTGGTTTACCTTTTTTCCATATTTCTAAGTAATCTTCATTTTTAATGGCACTACAGTAGTCTGTTGAATTGATGTACCCCATCATGCTTAGAGTTTCTTGTTTTGTTTTTCATTGTTTTAAAGAAATTTTTCCCAGAATATTTTTTGCATATGTAGCTTTTACATTATTTTCTAAGGCTAAAGTCTGAGAATGGAGAATGTTAAATTAAAAGCTCTTGTTTGGGCACTGCCAATTTGTCCTTTGAGTGGACTTTCCCATTTTACAGTGATGTGAGGAATGCATTCGCATACCAACAACAACAACAACGAAAAGCATTTATTTAACACCCACTGTGTGGGAAGCTGTACGCATTTTGAATGCCATAGTGATGAACAGGACCTACTTCTAGTTTCAAGGAACTTACAGTGAAGCCAAGGATATAAACGTGTTAACAACTTCTGTAATATTAGGGCAAAAGGAAAAAGTATGGCAGTCAAAATCTAATCAAGGAAGAGATTTCACAGAAGAGCTTGCACCATGGATAGAGGAAGGAGTAGGATTTCCCTGGGCAAGGAGAGGCTGGACAGTGTTCCATGCTGAGGTAGCTTAATAGGCCAAGAGCCAGAGGTATGAAGACGTCTACGGTGCATTTGGAGAACATTGAAATTGATGATGTGGCTGGAACAATGGGTGAGGGAAAGGAGCAGGTGGGAAATGAAATTGAAGGAAGGTTGCTAGGTTGTAGTTCTGGAGGACTTGTTAAACGATCTTGGACATAATCAGCCAGAGTTTTCATTTCTGCTTTTAATGGCAAATGGTGGTTTTAGGAAAGCATGCATTGTAGAATCATGGTACCTTATGGTTGGCAGAGGACTAGCCAGCCAGCTCTTTATTTTACAAATGGGGAAAATGACTACTGTAGGAGTTAAGGAACTTTTCCAAGTTTATATTGATAAGTAGGAGTATATATGAAGGTAAAATTGCTCCCTCTTTCAGAGAATATTTGTTGAGCATCTGTTCATGGCTCTGTCCTAAGCACTGCAAGATGAGAAGATGAGTCAAGTATAAGGCCAGCTCTCACAGCCAGTTAGGGGAAAAAGGCAAATCAGTAGTTGTAAAAACAACAGGGTGAGAACACTGAGAGATGGCTCAAGGGTATTGTGAGAACACAAGAAGAGCAGCTGTTTTAGCTTGGCAAGATGATAGGGGGAGTGTTTGTGGAAGATGCCTGTATTGTATTATAAAGGATGGGTAGGAAGAAGTTTGCCAGCTGTACCAAGACCATGGTTGAGGAAAGGGTGTTCCAAGTGAGCAAAGGCATGGGATGGAAAATAGCAAAGCGAATATGGGAACCAAAGCAGTTTCACATTGTGGGAGAATCACGTGTAAGGCAGAGGGCGGCAGCATGTTGAGCGGGGACTAGATGCCTAGATCATGTCTGCCCTGGTAAGCAGTATGGGCTTTATCTTTTAGGACAGCAAAGGATCTTAAAATAGTTAAGAGGAAAACTTGGTAGGACTTTCTGATTGATTGGATGTAGGGGTAAGGCTGCGGGAGAGATGAGCAAAATACGATTCTCAGGTAGACTTATCCTTTCTTCTACTTGGGTTCATCAGGATTTAAGGTGGTGGTGCTTTTGTTTCAGTAGAAGCGGTGTAGTGTGGTGTCATGTGAAGGTGGAGAAGGCTTCACTGGCATATGGCAGCTCAAGTGTTCTTGAAATGCCTGAGAGGATATCCAGGTACTTCTGGACGTCACTGCCGGCGGCTATGCACATTGCCACATTTTTAACAGCCTCTCCTTACTGTGGATGTAAAGATGCATTTGTAAGGTTCAGAAAACCTTCTTAAATGGACAACCTCAAGCGTGCAACAGGTAAAGCAGAACCAGAAGTTTTCATGGGTCGTGGAGTTTTTATGGGTCTTGGAGCTCAGCATTATAGCATGGCAATACTAGGTGGTAATAATAGAAACTCACATTATAGGGCCCTCACTATTTTCTATGTATGGTGATAAATGCTCTATCTTAATGATCTTATTTAATCCTCACTACATCCTTCACATGGAGAAATAAGGGCACCAGAGAATTTAATGACTTGCCCAAGGTCACTAACTCTAATGCAGATCCTGGAGCCTTGACTCCAAAGGCCCTGGCTCGTAAACTCCAGGCCATCCTGCCTTCCCGTGAAGCTCATACACGGGCAGGTGGGCTGCATGGAGACTTTCGGGGTTCAGCCATCAAAGTGATGGCATCATTGAACCACTGATGTGAAATAAGAGGTGGGGTGCCTTACATGAGCTGTGTTTGAGGAGCGGTAGGATGTGGCGTGGAAGGAAGAAACTGGGTTGTCTCTGAAGCTCTCTGAGTTTGTATTAAACTACGGTCTCCATAAACCAAAACTATGAAATTACCTCTGACACTTCTTTTCTTATGAAAGAATTTCCTTACTAAATCAGTTAACGGGAGGGAAGACTAAATGAAACAAATTAAGATAACACGAAAACCAAACCATTAGAACCGGAAAAAGAAGTGCAACCATCTCTTAATTCCTCAAGGAGGATATATATATATGAAAGCATAAGCTCTGCCATTGGTGGCAGAATTTGAGACCAAAGCCTTCATGGGTTGAGAAGAGCGATTTTTTAACTAAGCTGATGAAAGTTCATATAATTAATAGTTTATATTTGTTAAAATAAGCTATAGACCTATACTAAACAGAGAAAATTGACATTTTCTATATTAATATAGGCATGGATTCTATAATTAGTTGCTGCTTATCATCCCTTGCTTCTTAGAAACTTTATGCTCCCTCACAGTTTAAGGAAGCTCCCTCCGAATTTCTCCTGTTTGGTTACAGATAATATGTACATATGAATATTTTTGTCTCTCTTTGCCTGGTTTCCTATTCAAATAGTCAATGCCCGTGTGACTTAGGGTCTTCTCTTCTCACGGATATGGAGTGGAGTTTCAGGATTTGGGGTTCATTTTCCTTCAGCTTCCTGTTTCTTGCCAGTAGCTTCATTGCAAGAACCACCACTTCTCTGCCATCTGCCCTGCTTTGCTTCCTTGTCTATTTCCACCTCCAGTTCCCTTATTTTCTAATTACTCCCAACAGCGGTGTCTCAAACATATATTGGAAGCAAGAGTCCCACCATTGCTAAATAGGAATAGGAAAGTGTCACACACTAGACTTTTCCAAAAGGAGCCATTGTGCATCTGAATTTTCTTCTTCCAGACAAAGGGAAGGAATTCTCAAGGGAAGCCAAGCCTTAGGACAGAAGGTAACACAATAAACATATTCAGGAATGGCACTTTCAAACTTCCATTTTGTTTGGTAGAGGTACCAAGACTACCTCTCAGGTAGTCTTCAGGGCTGTTCACAAATATTTGGATTCCCTCCCTCTTTGGGGGTATAGTGCAGTTGCTCTTTCTTACTCAGCTGAACTCAGATATGGCCGTATGTCAGTGCTAGCCAATGAAATGTTAGTGGCAAATGCACTTCTGAGTAGAACCTTTAAGAGCCAGTATGTGCTTTGATGTCTTCTAATTTTTGATAGTAGCTGCTCTATCAGCTTGAGTCTCAATGGCAGTGTGAACAGAGTCCCTCAGTTGATTCACAATGGAACATGAGCAAGAAATAAATCTTTTGTTGTCTTAAGTCACTGAGATATAGGCAGGTTGTTTCTGTGTCATCAGCAAGTCCATCCTGACTAATACACCAAATCACTTCTAGCATCTGAAACCCGTAAAAAACGTGTAACAGATACAAATGTCATAATACCTCTTAACATGTGGATCAAAGATGATTTGAAGACTTAAAAATTAAAGTGTTCTTAAAGCATTCACTCTAAGAGAAGGTACTTCTGCATCCGTATAGTAGTGCATAACCTATCACACCACAGTTTTGTGTTTATAGATCTGCCATGGTTCTGCAGGCTCTTTGAGGGCAGGGATGATGTCTCATTCTTTTTCAATCCTGGGCACCTAGCGTGACATATGCTATTTAGCGAGCACTAGATGATGTTACATCAATGAAAAGGACCCAAAAATTGCCTGGCACGTAATAGGTACTCAATGACTATATGGTGTTAAATATCTTAATATTTGTAGTTGTACAATGTGCGTTTCTGTCCTCCGTGGCAGCTCTTTGGCTAATTTTCCGGGCACAAAGAAGCAGTTTAATGTGGATTCTCAAGTTGTATCTTCCCTGCCACCAAAGCCTTTAAAATGTCTTATTTAAAGAAGTACCATCAGCACATCTTTGGCTGGAGGGATGACGTATTTGCATATAGGATGGTCTGGAGCTGGATGCTGAGTTTGCATCTTGACCATCTTTCCACTGGGCATTATAATGAGGAGAAAATTCGGATGCTAAAGCTTGGCTAATGCGTAGTTATTGATTCAAAGTTTATTGCTTCGCCAGGGATAGCATAGAATTTTATTTGGTTAAAAAGTGCTTAGTACATGTTATTCTGGGGTGTTGAGGGATCATGACTTGGGCCGTTTCGTGTGCTCACCTTGATCCAGTGATAGCTCTGTCTCGGTCCCCAGCCCCCAGCCAGCCCCATTTTGTTTCTTTTCAGAAAGGATCTCAGGCATCTGGGAGAACACATGTACACAAGGCTGATGTGATTGGGTCCCTGCTTGCCCACCTCTCCATACTCTCCCTCCTAAATTTAAATTCCCTAAGTGGAGCACATTTTCCCTGTTTCTGCCCTTTGGCTAAGCAGTTTCTCCAGTGCCCAAAAGGCCCTTCCCTGGGTTCATTCATCCATTTTCATAATCTAGGTGAAGTAATGAGAATAGACAGCAGGGTGGCTAGAAAAGAAAAAGGATGATGGGTTAGGAACCTGCTAGACTAATGCAGCATGAGATGACGGCTTTGACCTTCCGCGCTCAGCTCAGCTGTTGGCTCTTCTGGGAACCCTCTCTTCACAGCCTCAGCTGAGCTGGGTCCACCTGTCCTGAGCTCCCGTAACAAGCTTACTCTCAAAATTAAATTGTGTAGTTGAGTCCACTTAAGTCTATAACTGAGAGCTCTCAGAATTAATTTTTAATTAGAATACAAAGTTTATTACAGATAATCAATAAAAATAGGCTGTTTCAAAGCTTGCATGTATATTTTTAAAACTTAAGAGTAACTGTAATGATTGTTTAGAAATTTGACTAATAAAAAGATTGTTGAGGGAGGAATATTTTGATAAGGTTTAAAATTGCCAGTGAATGGTAATAATAAAAAGCAGATTGACTCATAGTGGGTTCTATTATTGTTTTTAAATTCTTTATAACCTACCCTCCTAATGCCTGTACCCAGGGTGGACTGGGGACACCTGATATGTCAATGATAGTAAGAACTTTTTCAGTTGCAGGTGACACAGCACCCAACTCGAAGTGCCTTGAGCAAAGGAAAAGTCCAATAAAATCTAGCTTCAGGCATGGTTTGATCCTGGGGACTCAAGCAAGATCATCAGAGTTGCTCCCCATCATTCCAATCTGTTTTCCTCTGGGTTGACATCCTTCTTGGGCAGGCTGTCCACTCGCAGTTTCAAGGTGGCTGACAGTGGCTCCAACCTTTTGGATGCCTTGCTCCAGGTCACTGTAGTGAAAGTTCCACAATATGACTCTCATGCTGTCATATGATTACTCCTGAATCAATTTCTGTGGTCAATGGGATGTGATACTCAAACTGGCCAGACATACCTGGGTCTCTTTCCCCCTTGTAGGTCTGGGGAGAAGGGTTGGGTCCATTTCTCTTAAAGCCTATGGAAGCAGAGCAGAGGAGGGTAGGCCCCCAAGAACAATTAGGATGCTGTTAGCAGAACAAGGAAGAATACATATTAGGTAGTCAAACAACAATCATGTACCACAAGCAGTTATTTCCTGTTTCTGTCCAAAATTCTGTCCTAAAGGGGTTCCCAGTTAGATGTGAAGTTCTCACCCCTAAATTGCTTGTCACTACAGCTTCCTCTCCCTTTAGGCTTAGGTTCTCAGTGGGAATCCCCTCTTCAATCCTCACCCTCACACACATACGCGCTCTCACACAGATGCCTTTCATAATAAGCTATACTTTCGCCTCAAGGACTTGAACTTATATTTTTTGTGTATGTGATAAAAAAAAATAATGCCTCACAAAAGCTGTATTTTCTTTTACCCTGTTGATGCTGTATAAATCTGGGTCTCATCAGGAAACAGATGGAACACTCAGATTAGAACAATTTGAAGAATGTAATAGAGGGACCATTTGCAAAGGTGTGGGCAAGGAGCCAGGAAACCACAGGGACAGTGCAGCACTCCTGGGTTAGAACTACAGCTGTGTTTACTTCCCGTAGGCCTGGAGGGGAGGGGGGAGGAGGGAGCCACTGGCAGACTTGGCTGGGAGAACACAGCTGTCTGTTGCTGATCCTACAGGGAAGGGACTGGGGGTGTTAATATCCCCCCATCTCTCCCCTTTAACCCTCCTGTCTTCTGCTGGTGCCTCCCATTGGCAGACCCCACTGGAAGCCACAGGGCAGGGGAGCTCATTGATATTATCCTTTCCAGCCGGCCTCTCAGTACATAGGGCAGGATGGAGAGAAGATGAGGGGCAATGGACGATCCCCAGCAGGGCTACACCTTTTGTGTTCCTCAGTAAATGCTCTTATCTTTTGGCTAAGTGAAAAGTCCTTATTCGCTTCACAAGGGACGAAGGAAGTCCCATCAGCTATGGCTCATTGTTGAATAATGTCACTTCAGTGATACTCCCTCCTCAACCTAATAGCAAGGGAATAAAAGAACAATGTAGGGGCTTCTCTGGTGGCGCAGTGGTTGAGAGTCTGCCTGCCGATGCAGGGGACACGGGTTCGTGCCCCGGTCCGGGAGGATCCCACATGCCGCAGAGCGGCTGGGCCCCGTGAGCCATGGCCGCTGAGCCTGCACGTCCGGAGCCTGTGCTCCGTAATGGGAGAGGCCGCAACAGTGAGAGGCCCGCGTACCGCAAAAAAAAAAAAAAAAAAAAAAGAATGTAAAACATAGCAGCTGCAGTTCTTCATTCTGAGGCACAAGCTGTTTTCTCCCATCCCTGCTCTGGGTTCCCCTTACTCTCTCCCAGCTCTTCAGCTAGATGCGGCTGGAAGGGGGTCTCAGTCCTGGCAGCCCCTTCTTCACTGGGTTGTTTCAGTGTTCCCTGGTTCCAGGCATAGTCCTCCATGTTGTCTTAGCAGCCCAGTTTCTCCCTGGTAATTGGAATTAATCAGTGAGTCCTTCTCTGCCTGTTGGTTCGGTAGTATGACCAACCCAAGCTACCCAGGGGTAAACTCAGCTTCCAAGTCTATGGAACTCTTGCTGTGTTTCCTGATGGAAGCATTTCTCCCTTAGGCACTGGGACTTCCAAGGTCAGGTGGTCAAGGTCATGAGTGTGAGAAGCAAAAATTCTGCAAGGGGGTTACTCTGTGCTCAGGTTAGAGTTAAGATAGGAACAGTCTTACCTTTCCTCATTGTTTCTGGACCTAGGCATTCTGGTTGAGGAGGAGTAAATTATGTAAAATGCTGTTGACGTGGGAAACCTGATAAAACAAGCGACTCCCTGGATGAGAGTGCAATGTGACACTTCCGTTGCCTAGACAGAGGCAGTGTTAAATGAGATACCACAGCAAATGGGCAAGGCATCCTGCAAGTCCTTGAACAGTGGAGCTGGCAGAAGTGTACCAGACAATATTTCAGGGAGGTCTGATGCTAATAGTAAAGGTATACTGTTTGTCCTCCCCCGAAACTGAAAGCAAACGGATTCTGATTTACTTTGTTGATAGGATGGGGGAAATAGCATTTGTCCAGTCAGTAGCTGTGTACCAGATGCAGCCTGTGTTGATTTCTACAGTAAAAATACTATTCCTGGAGCCACAGCTGTGATTGGCAGTGCCACTTGGTTCAGTTTGTGATTGTCTCTTAATAGTCTCCATAAACCATCTGGCAAGTTTTTCCAGTTAAATGAAGATAAGATAGGAATCGATACTCTTTAATTCTTCAAGTCTTCCATAGTAGCACCAGGCTCTGCAATTCCTCCAGGTGTGGCAATGATTTTAGTTTATTCTATCTGGTAGGGTAGTTCTAGAAGTGCCTGTTTGTCCCTCACTCAATGAATCAGTGAAACAACGTGAGGGTTTTGCCCGTTGATACATGTATCTATTTCTGCTCTGAATTCTGGGACAGGGGAAATAGCCCCAGGCTGGGTCTCTGCTGCCATTGAACCCATTATGGGATGGACTCAAGCCAAGACTCTCTATCACGTATCTCCACAAGCCCTCCTCCCTCACATCTGAACGGTGCACCACAGCAATATTTCAGAGAGCTCTCCAAAGTGCAGTGTAAATTCAGACCCAGGATCTAAGTCGTGGAAGATCTGAGTAGTTCCATTTCTCCATAGTCTGCATAGTCATCTGGAAACAGCTACCAGATTCTCCATGGAAGGCTTGAGGGACGCCTGAGGCAACACGGCAGGGTCCTCCTCAAAAGGAACCTAGTAAGAGACTGAAAATCCCCACTATTAGGTTTCAGTCCATCAGACCTAGAATTTTTCCACTTGTGTGTTTCAAGCAGCACCTTCATAGGTTGCCCGTCTTTGCCTGTTTCATTTGTTTGAATCCTGTGACCCTTAGTCATCACCACAGATCCTTGTGAGTCAAGGCTGTGATGATCATCTCTGTGGTTTGTTATATCCGTCTTGTTACTGACAGTTACGTGCTACCTGCTGCCTTTTTCCACTCTTGGATCCCTTTATTTCCATTGAGACCGAAGAAACGGATTCTGTTTCAGCATCTTCCCCCCCGCCCAACACACCCCACCACCATCTCCAGCCTGCAGAGGACAGCCGCCACAAACTTTTCAAGGGTGCCTTCCCCCTAATACTGGTGAAGTGCGGGATTTAGGGTTAGACACTGGCAGTTGCTCATAATAGATTCGCTTCAGAACTCCCATCTCTCGAAGTCTTGAGACTCCTTCCCCTACGGCAGGAGTCAGCTCAGCCAACTTCTCTGCAGGGCCAGATAGGAAATATTTTAAGCCTTGTGAGCCAAGAGGCAAAACTCAGCAGCTGTTCTTGTGAAAGGCAGGTCATTGTGTATTTGGTTTTGATATTTAAAAATTATAGAAACAATGATTCGTTTTCGGACCATCCCCAAACGGACAGGAGTCCAGATTTGGCCCACGGGCCGTAGTTTGCAGACCCCCGCTCTAAGGATGGCAGGAAGTTGACCGCGTAAACTTAGGCCACCTTTGAGTCCAGGCTTTAATTTGACCATTTGCCGGTTCACTGATGCCACTCTCTGGTGATCAAGCTAAAACCTAAAATCCTGGGTGAATGTACACTGTCGATGAATTTAACCAGATCAAGGCTTCTAATTTGTCCTTGGTTCAGTGCCCTTGGGAGCTCATAAATTCTCTCCTGATTCCTGCCAGTATAGATTGGCGAAATTCCATAAATCTTAAGGTATGTAGCCTGTCTCCTACTTCTCCCTCTAGGCTGTGCTAGGGCCTAACCTTAGAGGTAGACCTAGAGGCAATGAGAAGTGGTAGCAGTGGGTCCCGAGGGGGATAACCCACTAACAGATCGTTGTGCAGGGAGAGGCCATTCTTCTTAGGGAGGAAATATCTGTCCCCACGTGCAGCAGGACCTTGTGGGTTCAGTTTTCAGCTTTGTCTGCTCAGATGATCCCACCCATTTATCAGGATCACGCTCCCTTCCCACCAGTGCGTTACCTTACTCTAGGACCCCTGGTATCATCGTTCATGCTGTTGGCAGCACAGTTCTGCCACCTTTACAGTCAGGCTCTGGGCTTGGGCCTCAGCCATGTCTGCCCTGCGGCTCTAGAGGATGAAGGATCGCTGAGATTGTAGGAGATGAGTGGCTATGGGGCTTTCCTGGCGTATCCATGCATGTTCTCAGTTGTATATTCATAGGTTTCAATTTCTCATTTTCCTTCTGTACACCTTGCAGGGCTCTGAGAAGCAAAGAGACCTGATAATTTTATAATCACTGCCATCACCACAGCAATGAAGTACCTCAGCCACTTGGCCCTCAGCACCGTCCCTTCTACCTGCCCTTCATCCTGGGCCACCACTGGCAACAGTTTGAGTGACTGATGTCACCACTTGCCCTGGGTCACTGGTCTTTCATTTCTTCCTGGCGAGGAGGTTCTGCCTGCGCTTCTCAAATATATGAGCAATTTCAATACAGAATCCCACTTCCAGCTGTCAGCAGAAAACAGCACACTCAAATCAGGATAATTTGAGAATTTTACAAAGGGCTATAGAGGCCTGAAGCAGTGATGTGAGGGAGCATTTACTGGAACCCAAAGCAGACATAACTGTGTGGAAAGGGCTGCCAGAAAGGAGCTGAGAGGATTCTAAGTTGAGGCACATGGTCCGTACTCTTGAAGTTTTCCTGTAATATTTTATGCGGCAGATCTCATTTTAAATGTACCTTGTTTAAAACTCCAGAGCATCACGTGACTCCTGTTTTGAAAAGCCCACAGAATAATTATTTTACTTTCTTTAGACATCCTTATCATATTCTACAGCTGATGGAATTCAGTTAAGCAGAATTGGTTATCTATTGAAAAAATAAATGGATTACGGTGAGGATTTATTTTAGTTTAAATTTTTTTTTTACAGCATCGTCCTTTTAGGATGAGTTTGTCATTCCATATAGTTGCAGGATTTTTATTCTTTTAATTTTAGAAAACCATCCTGATCTTCTATTTTCTTACTTTCAAATACCATCACAGCATAATTTATGTTAACTCCTTAGCCTGTGGGTCACTTTTATCTGATTATTTCTCTCATTTAAATTTTAATTAGGCTTTTCAAGCCCTACTTTTAGACATTGCACACTGCAGGACACTAAATATACTTTTGTAGCGTGGCAGGGTGATCCATTGTCCAGGAAATCAATATCCAAGCTTCTATATGCATTAGTTCAAGGCAAGAGCGACTTTCTCATCTCCTAAAATTACTTGGGTTTCCAAACATAATGATATTGGATTCCATCCATTAAAGGTATAAGTCTGTTGTTCCAAAGAAGTCTCCTTCTCCACGATGGTATTTTTCAGGTATTATTGGGATGTGTTCTTATTTATCTGGAGAATGGGTACACTTACTTTCTACATCATTTACTCATTCATTGCATCATTCCTACGCAGTCAGAGGAGATGACCAAAAAACCCCTCATTTAATAGGTGACAACACACATACCTCTTAACATCACTGTCCCCATATATGATGCAATTAATTGTCTCCTAGAAATCCTTTTACTAGGACTGTTCCTGGAGGTCTGTCTCCATCCATCACTTTGTGATTACTGAATGTTTGGATCACCTTAAATCTATGATCTGTCCCTAAAAGAAAAAAGGTCATTTGTCATGTCTCTTTTATTGAAAGAAGGACTAGACAAGACAAAGAGGTGTTACATAATCCATTGCACCCGTGGAACTTTCTAAATCCTATTTCAAAATGAATAACAATTTCTGTAATCGAACTCTGTACAAAATAAATGAGATGCTGTTTGTGAGAAACCCCTCTCTCTATAGCGAACTTCTTTGCAGGCTTCAGTTTACAGCTTGAAGGTCAACTTCTCTGTGAAGTTTTTGAAACTGCTGGAAGCAATTAGCTATTCCCAGAGCTGTGCCCCAATGCACTTTGTATGTACTTCTGTTATAGCACTAAACACCTTGTGGCTTGTAATGTATCTTTTTACAAGTTTTTCTCCTCCTGGAGACTGAGTACCCCCAGAGCGAGCATAGACTGTTAATTATTCATCATTCTGTACCTGGGGCTGCTTTAGTGCATGTTGCCCGACTGAGTGAATTCTGAGCTGCAGGGTTAGCTGACATATCTTGCCGATTGCCACTAATAACCCCAAATTACTGAATTTATGATGCACTAGTGATGCAGTTTTCCTAACCCAGCAGCCAAATTTTTCAATATTTCTTCATTCATTCATTCAACAGGTATTGAGCACCTACTGCACATTCCCAGTTCTGATCTAAGCTTTGAAAATCAAGCAAGAGTAAGATCTTGTTCTGCCTTGCCCTTCAGTTAGGAAGACAGACATAAAAACAAAACAATTATTAGAGCCTGTCACAGGGCAGAGTGAGAGCAAAAGGAATTGAGGGGGCAGGGCAGCTCACCAGCCCCAGGAAGAGACACATGACCTTGAGATCTGCTCGGTTTTCTGAGCAGCACGGGCAAACCAGTGTAGTCGGAACGTGGGTTTCTGAGTCCAGGTAACCATTTGCATTTCACTTTTTGATGCTAAGTGATTACAAGGTTAGCTGCAGAATTAATGGGCATTTTCAGCTAAGCAAGTCATTAAAAATAAATGGAAGTCTAATTTAGCTACTCTTTTAGCTTTAATAAACTAATATGTTAAAGTAAGAGCCTTGTTAATTTGTATGTTGATAGGAAAAAGCCACAAAAATGACCTGATTTGCACTTTAATTTAGATTCAAGCAACTATAATTTTATAAAAATGGGACGTGGCCATCTAAAAAGTACTTAGTTACGTAATTTCTATAAGTCATTGAGAGTAATTGTCGTATCGTAATCTAAATGCTTCCCTGAGGTTCCCATAGGAAAGAATATTCTGTCCTAAACCACCTCTAGGGCATTTTTTCCCCCACTGTCATTTATTTAACAAATACTTACTGAGTACCTACTATGTGCCAGTGAACAAAAAGACAGAAATCCCAAGGTCACTCGACCTAAGTGAGGACACATATTATAATTATTGAAAAAGGTACCCTCAGAGGGTCCTTCCGACATCCTGCATACTGGGATTCCTGAGCCAGCCCTTTGTGAGGCCCCCTCTCCTTTTAAAACTGCATATACTCTGGAGACCTGCTGCCGGAGAAGTGGTGAGTTTGTACTGGAGTAAGTCTGGTTGCTATGGCAGATAAGCATCAAAATCCCTTTGGTTTAGAATAGAGGTTGCTCACTCAGGTGAAGTCCAACTATCCAACAGGAAGGGGTGAAGCTCTGCTCCACCTCCAGGGATCCAGATGGCTCTGTTTTGCCATCGTGGACACGTGGTTTCCAAGGTCAACCTGAGGTACACCAACCAGCTGGCTGACCACAAAGAGAAAGAATAGGTGATTTCATGCGAGAAGGTTCTCAGAGCCAGAATGGCACATGATACGTCTGCCCTTATTCCACTGGCCAGAACTTGGGCATTTGGGCACACATACTGCAAGGGAGGGAGCCTGGGAAATGTAGTCTAGCTGTGTGCCCAGGAAAAAAAAAGGGAACTGGGTTTGGTGAACAGCCAGTCTCCACCACAATGATGATGACCTTTTTTAAAAAAAATCATGTTATATGCAACTACCATTTATTGAATACCAACTTGTAATAATAAGGACTTTATACCAATTACATAATTTTCATAACAGCCCCCTTCACTATTCGTTTGTTGACATATCTTTATTGTGCTCCTGTCATGTGCCAAGCAGTGGATGTGATAAAAAGTTGGTCAGATTAGGGACATACCGTTGACCCTTGAACAATACGGGTTTGAACTGTGCGGATTCACTTATGCATGGATTTTTTCAATAGTAAGTACCACGGTACTACACAATACGTGGTGGGTTGAACCTGCAGTTGCAGAATCCCAGGAATGGACTTGAGGTTATGGGAGAACTTCCTATAAGGTGGGCTGACCATATATGCAGATTTTTGACCGCCTGGAGGGTCTGTTCCCCTAACCCCCATGTTGTTCAGGACTCCACTGTATTTTGAAGGTAAAGCTGGTGGGATTTTTTTGATAGATTGATTCTGGGATATAAGAGCAATAGAGGGATCATGAAAGACTTTCAAGTTTGGACACGAGCATGTGGGAGAATGAAGGTATCATTGACTGAAATTGGGGCACCGAGGCAGGGACAGGGTGTGAGGTGGATAAAGGGAGCTTAAAAATTTTGGGGGGCCACGTCAAGTATGAGTTACCTCCTAGTCATTCTGGTGGGGATGACAAGGAAGCAGTTGTCTGCGGCTCAGGGGAGAAGTTTGGGACTAGAGATTTAATTTAGATGTCATCAGTATAGTCATGGTTATTAAGCCTTGAGAGCAAATGAGATCCTTAGAGTGGGGAGTGTAGTTAGGAGAAAAGAGTTTGAGATGGTGCTTGGGGACCCTCTCATCTTTAGACACAGAGGAACCAGACCTGGCTTCTGGGCATGAACAGACGACTCCTACGCTTAGAAGGACCTCACGCTTGATTTAATGGTTTGCCATTACGGTCTTGAAGTTCTTACTTTTTGAAGGCACCGAGGCAGGGACAGGGTGTGAGGTGGATAAAGGGAGCTTAAAAATTTTGGGGGGCCACGTCAAGTATGAGTTACCTCCTAGTCATTCTGGTGGGGATGACAAGGAAGCAGTTGTCTGCGGCTCAGGGGAGAAGTTTGGGACTAGAGATTTAATTTAGATGTCATCAGTATAGTCATGGTTATTAAGCCTTGAGAGCAAATGAGATCCTTAGAGTGGGGAGTGTAGTTAGGAGAAAAGAGTTTGAGATGGTGCTTGGGGACCCTCTCATCTTTAGACACAGAGGAACCAGACCTGGCTTCTGGGCATGAACAGACGACTCCTACGCTTAGAAGGACCTCACGCTTGATTTAATGGTTTGCCATTACGGTCTTGAAGTTCTTACTTTTTGAATTTGCATTCTAAAGCGAGTCCTGTGAATTATGTAGCCAGTCCTGGGAAGAATTCCTAATGAGACAGGAAGCTGTGAGGGTGTGAGGTCCTGATGGCAAGGAAAAGTAGGGCTTTCAAGAAGATGTGTGAGAGATCAAGGAATGTCAAGACAGGAAATAACCATGGGATTTATCAAGGTGGAGATTGCTGGTGATGCTGACAAAAGCCATGAGAGCAGAGTGGAGAGGATGGAAAGCTCTATGGAGCTGGTTGAAAAGAAAATGGTCCTAGAGCTGACTATGGCCACAGTTTTGCCGACAGCAGGGATCAGGTAAGTGGAAGGAGATGCTGGGTCAAGGATTGCTTTTGAATGGACGTTTATCTGTAATGTGATTGAGTAGAGAGGGAGACATGGGTGATGTGGTGCGAAAGTTGAATTACAGGGGAAAGTGTTGGAGGAAGTAAGAGGGCAGAGACTCAGAGGACAAGTGGAGGGGTTGCTTTAAGAACAGACATGTTCTTCCATTTCAGAAGCAGAGAAGGCAGAGTCTATGGGCT